>NC_085137.1:398268413-399468413 GCF_035046485.1 Aedes albopictus
GAACACACTGCGTGTGCACTGAATTCTGTTTTTTCTGCGTGCGCGCAGAAATTGCGCACTGGGATTATGATCTGCGGGCTCTCATTGCTCTCACGCAGCACTCTAATCACCCGCGGGCACAAAAACTCCGCGTGAGAGAAATTATGTTCATTTTATTGTGCGTTTTTTCTCTTTCTCTTTTGTAAGAAAAATGAAACTGAGAAGTTCAGTGAAAGATGTGCGTAAATGGGCACAGTTTCCGCGTGACATGCCATCCCTGCTTAGGACTAAGCGAACCGAATTAAATTAAATTTTGAAAGTTTGTGGAGTTTGTGTGTATTGGTCTTCACTCTTCATGTATCGTTGGACTCGACTAAAATATGACCAAAGGCAAAAAAGTTGCAATTTATTGAAAACTTTTCGAAAAGTTCTAATGATTCGAATGTTTTATCCAAGGGCTGAAAGTCTCTTGAATAAAGACAAATCAATCAAATCAATCGAATGTTTTATTTTTGTAAATTTGGTATAACTTTGTAAAACATTCTGATATTGTATAGAGAATAATTAATCAGCAGATTTTTGGATAAGCCACACTTGATTGACCGTAGGGTAAAAAATATAATTTGGACATGTATATAATTTGGACATGCACGTCGATGTATGCCTTATTCCGGAGAGCTAATAAAAGTAGATACTTCTCAATATCGATTATTGGATCAAATGGACCCTATTCTGATGAATTACGTTAAAAATACGCTTAACAATTAAGAATTTACTTCAAAATTATCGAAAATGTAAATTATTTCACTAAAACCCCTCAAATGCACAGGTATGCAGGACGACATATACTTCATAGTCACATACAATATTCACCTGAAAATGGTTGAATTAATAATTGTAAGATATTTAAAAGCCTTTTTGCAATGAAAAATATTCAATAAAGAAGCATTAGACAGCCAATCTCTTAACATTCATCTAGAACGCTTAAAATAGGTGGTGTCCAAAATACATTGCATGGTTTCTACTGTTAATATATTTTGGTCATCTGACGAACTACATGGGGATGCTGTGCGATTGCATGCTTGGAGGCGTATTCTGTGGGTCTGGCGATATTTTCCCGATTTTAACAAAAACTGTAATAGTTATCAAAATAGATGCCTGTTAAGCGAAGAAATTTGATTATTTGTAAGAAAATATTTGTTAATTTATGCTACTTCCATGATTTAGCAGTTTTCATGGCTAAATATTGAGATTATTGCCCTGTCCAAATTATATATACCTGAGGGTGTCCAAAACATATATTCGGTGTCCAAAATGCAATTCTAACAGTCGATTGGAAATTGTGATTTTCTCAGCTTGAAATGCTTTCGTTAAGGTTTTTGTCACCAGGAACGCAAAGTACAATCATATTATAAGCGTATTAGTAACTTTGCGAAATAATCGATTGCTTTCTAAGGAAGCTAGGGGGCGATTTTTCCAACGTTGTCATCAGCCTGTCCAAAATACATGAATTACCCTAATCATTTCACAATAATGAAAAAAAAAAAGAAATGACAGAACTTGGCAGAAACATTTTTGTCTTCGTAAATACGACTCTAGACCCACTGTGCACTGAAAAGCCCGCATCCAGCAGGTTGCTGTTTGCAAGTGGAAAATTCCATGTAGACAATAGGACGCGAAGCTCAGCAGCGAAGCGAAAGTTATTTTTAGACGCAACCCGGTTCAACTTCTCGGGTTTGAATGGAGGTGTTTGTGTGTAGTGGTATGGAAGCTATGGAACCGTGTAGCGCATCTTAATACAACGAATGGATTATGATTTATCACATTTTCTGTACGTTTTTAATACATAAATTGGTAGAAAAGGCATATCTCAATTTTTGGTAGCTTTTCTTGTTTTGCGTGTGCATTTTACCCATCATAAAAGGTATCTGAACATTATGCTAATTTAAAAAAAAAATCCATAAAAAGATAGGAAATTTTATGAGGAAAAACTTTGCCGAAGACAGCATGGCGTTTTTTTCTATCCGTTTTAGAGTTATACACGATTTACTATTTGGTGAAATTTTGATTTTTAGGTATTTTTAAGAAAAATCACAAAAGAACTGCCCAAAAAGGGCAACCCGTATAGCCGAGGCGGTAAAACGCACGGGTATTCAGCATGACCATGCTGAGGGTGACGGGTTCGATTCCCGGTCGGTCCAGGATCTTTTCGTAAAGGAAATTTCCTTGACTTCCTTTGGCATAGAATATCTTCGTGCCTGCCACACGATATACACATGCAAAATGGTCATTGGCAGAGGAAGCTCTCAGTTAATAACTGTGGAAGTGCTCATAGAACACTAAGCTGAGAAGCAGGCTTTGTCCCAATGAGGACGTTACGCCAAGAAGAGGAGAGAAGGAACTGCCCAAAAACACATACAAAGTAAAAAATCACGTATACTCAACAAGTTTTTCTCTTCATTGTCTTTAGGAATTATGATGGCATCATTTATTGAATTTTTATTTCCGTTGACAAATCCATTTTCTTTGATATAGAAAGGTACCTACTAGCGAGAAACTTTATCATTAGGTACCATTTTGAGATGCCTCAGTAGGCCATGGCATTTTTAACGGTTATGTACTGACAATAGTCCATTTTACGAGCCGATTTTATGAATGAATTTTGACAGGAGGTAGCGTCCAATAACCCGTGAAAATCATATCATCATCAACATTGTTGTCACATCGTAAAATGGCTCATGGTTTAAACGAGCATAATACACAATCAAACGCACGGCACATTTTCTATATCATTCAGAAGGTGATACATTCCTCAAAATATGCCGTTTTGGTTTTCAATGATGTTGTTCAAATCGTTCAAAGACATGCATAAAACGTTCTAGTAGTCCCTATCATTTTGATCAACACATAGGACGATAAAAATGACGTCACTTGTTTACGTCCAAAACTGTTGTTTGCCAATAATTGCCTACCTTATCTTACTGTATGCCGTGTATATGGTATGGTATACAAATTGTTCTAAAGTGCCCCACACAATGCATACGTTTGCGTGTGCGAGACAGTAGTTTGACACTTTTCCCATGGGAAAACTGTCAAAAAAAAACGCAAACCTCGACGGAACGGACGCTATATGTTAAAGGCTTAACCTTGGATAACATTACGATAACTCACTGGTTCATCTTATCCCACCCGTTTCAATTTGCCTCGGTATATCTTATTTTCGGTGTTGATAAGATAGTTCAAGTCAGTAAATATAAAAAAACATGCTCTGCTTTTTAGAATGTCTTGAATTGGCACTTAGTATCTAAAAATTGGTATTCTTACGTAAGATGTTTGTAATCGCGGGTATGGATCAACGTATTCGCATTTATTCACTTTGCCACTGTTTCCTGGGCTGTTTCACTGGTCCAGGACTCATACGTCTTCGTGTAGAAAAATAATTGAGGATATCGACAGGAAAGTAAGATAAACGCGAAAATAAGGCTCAACATTTTGTGAAGAATATCTTTAAAAATCAATAGGCAGTACGTAACTGGTCAAGAGAGCTAGCTTTTTAAGAAATCTTTGCTAGTTGATTTCTGTATGAAGGGGTTGAATAGCAAAAAAAACAATTAATAATGTAACCATAAGTCCATAACACAATCAAGACAAAAACTTGTTGAGCATACGTGATTTTTTACTTTGCATGTATTTACGGGAAGTTCTTATGTGACATTTTTAGAAAAATACCCAAAAATTCAATTTTCACTAAATAGTAAATTGTGAATAACTCTAAAACGGATAGAAAAAAACGCCATACTGTCTTCGGCAAAGTTTTACCTCATAAAATTTCCTATCTTTTATGTAAATTGTTTTAAATTAGCATAATGTTCAGATACTTTTCATGATGGGTAAAATGCACAGTATATAAAAAAATTAAAAATTTTAGTAAATTCAAAAAATCAGTATCAAAAAGTTACCTGCAAAACATGTCGTTAATTATTTTTTCCCCAGAAGTTTGGATCCATATCAAGCTGTAAAAAATATAAAAATAGTGAGTGTTCAGTCCGCAAGGCGCACTGAATGAAGAAATTACACCACCGATGTCCACTGTACCCCCACTTCCCTATCGTATGTCCGTTGTGCCCCACTTTCCCCCGAACGACTGTGAGTGCACGCCGTGGAACGTTCGAGATGGCGACTACCAACCCGGCTGGCAAGCGAGTGAAAGCGTACGACGACGACCGCGACGACGAGAGAACGTGTTTACCGAGAGAGATCTCACGATGAGTGTGAGTGACCCTACCGTCGAACCGCGACAACGTATTGAGAGAGAGAGCGACCGCGCGCGGCATGCGTGGCCCAAACTAGGGTAGTGGAGGTATTTTGGACCGGGCAGGTATTTTGGCCCACCTAGGGAGTTTTATGATATTTATCACATAATCTCTACTAAATCTTGGTAAATTTTTATTGGAACACGAAAAGTATTCAACTATGTGATGACCTTTATTTTGGATGTCAGTTAAATATGCTGTTCAGTATCAAAAATAGAGAAAATGTTTTCACTTCCAATGAAACGCACGGAAAAGCACCAAAAACAGAGAAGGTGACAAATTTGTAGTCGGCTTTGAAGAGGTATTAAATTTTGAAAATAAATATTTATTTCATGTGAATGTAGTTAGGGCCTTGTAAGAACTCAAAATAAACTGTTCTTAACCTCGGTGGAGCGATATTATTTACTAAAATGGTGGTTTGAGGTATGGCCAAAATATGTTCAACATAATCAGATGTGAATATATTTTGGACCACCTGTCAGATCCATCTCTCCAGTTCCTTCTAAAGGGAGAAAATATTCATGCCAATGTAATGTACTCTAGAAACAGATAAATAGAATAAGTTTGGACCTCCCGTGATCTGGGTTGTTATACGTTTATTTTACAATGTTGTGGGTTCGATTTGTTCTAACAACTTTTCGCCTAGTTAAAAATTTCGATTTGATTTGTGTCCTAACAACTTTTCGACAAGTTGAAATTTTCAGGTATTCAGTCATCCAGTTTAGAAAAGTTGTCCTTCTCGGCAATCAGTTGATGACTAAGACAATGTCAGTGACAATTTACGAATCATTCAAATTACTTTATTTTTGATGGCCCTTCCACTCATTTCAATATGTGTGGAACGCCTTTATATTTAGCAAAATCTCTTGACTTTCACACTTATGTGAAGCGTCACGTAATTTATGCATGGTGACTGACGTCATGCAATAGTTAATAAATATACGTTTTGCGTAACATTTTTTATGAAACATCATACTACAATTCGTAAAAACTGGCAATTGCAACAAAATGTCATCTTTCTTTACCGTTACGTAATTTTTAAACGTTCCCTGCCTCAAAAAATGCATAGAAAAGATGTAAACTTCACGTAGTTTTAACTATGTTTAAATTTTTTCTGAGGTGGCTTTCATTTCATCAATCAATTGAAGTTTAATTTGGTGGGCCAAAATATGTGCACTTGGTGGTCCAAAATAAAATCAGGTGGTCCAAAATAGAAGCCCGAGATCCTTCAGGAGTTTTGATATTTCTTGTATTTACTACAACAATTTTGAGTTCTGTTTGGCCTTTTTCGACAGAAAACATGTTGCTCTACGTGATGCCTACTGAAATTATCCATATTTTGAAGTGGGAACTTTCTTTTTTCGCTGAATTGTTCATCCACTTCCTAAAGGGGTCCAAAATACCTCCCTTACCCTATCATCGAACCGTCATCACCAAGCGATGCGCCTAGAAACTTCCACGTGCTTCTAGAGCGCATCGGGGCTAGTATAAATATGAGTGCATTGCACAGTTTCAAGGGACAGTTTTATTCGATCCGGCAAACGATCGACAATAAGTAGAATTAGGCTGAGTGTACCAGTTATCGCCATAGTGGTTCCCTATTTGGCCATAGTGGTTATTTGAGATAATTCAAAATTTTGTATCATTTTAAGGGTTTTAATGACAAGATGCTTTTAAATTCTGGCTACTAAAACATTCATAATAGGTCAAAGCTTGAAAACTTTCCAAATTAACACTATGGCCAAATAGGGAACCACTATGGCGATAACTGGTACACTTACCCTAGTCCAGAGAAATATTTCTCCGGTGTTTCATTCCACCTTCTATCCGAACCAATCCTGGTTCCTGGTGTCAGAGCTCTAAGCTTCTGTTCACCAGTTGGCGTTGAGGTGCTGGCAGCCGACCGAGGCTGCTCCAGTCCACCAGTTCCATCGAGGTGAAGTCACAGGGACTTCACAGCCTGCGGGCATCCCTGGGAAGGAGTTTCCTACACTCCTGCTCCCACCTGGCTCCGTCTCTGCGGGGACGTGAGCAAATCCGGTGAGGCCAAACCGGCCAATAGCCAGCCCCATTCCATCCCAAACCTAAATACAGTCCACTGCGTAAGTATCACAACAGTGAGTATTGCCAATTTTTGTACGGTAAAAAATATTTGTATGAAATTTATTACGAAAAATGGCCATTTTTCAAAAATCTCGCCGGGGCGACCTCTAAACGTCATTTTTGAAAGTTGCCGTCATAGAAAAGTTTGTTTCTAACACCCTTAGCTATCATTTGCAGGGTGAGCCCCCAAGCTTTTTGACCATGTGCAATTTTGGGACAACCTACTGTAGAACTGGTACAGTGTAGAACTTTGACAGTGTAAAGGGGCCGTCCATTAATTACGTAAGGGTTTATGGAGGGAGGGGGGGGGGGGTTTGAGAAATCTTACGAGCCATACAAAAATATTTGGACTTTCATACAAAAAATCTCACAAGGGGGGGTGGGGGTGTCGAAAAATCGTTAAAATTGCCTTACGTAATAAATGGACAGCCCCAAAGTTGTTGTGGTGAACTGTTTACAGTGAAAATTTCAGCCATTTTTGTTGAGTACTTTCAAAGTAAGAGCAGTTTGAATTTCACTATACCAAAAACCACAACTGCTTATTGTGACATAGTGCGACTTATATGGCTATAACTTTTTAACGGTATGATCAAATTGAATGAAATTTTGACAAATTGCTTCTACATACATACTTTACGTACATGGAATTTTTTATTGAAATCGGTTTATTATTTTTGGCGCCAGAGTTGGAACGGTCAAAAAAGTGATATTTTCCAAAATGTTTGTTTGCACATGATTCTCAAGTGGCATTTCCCTTTTTTCAACGACATCTCCGCCAATACTCAACCAATTTTAATGAAAATTTTATGGTATTAGCTACACATATACTATTCATGGTCAAAAAATTAGCTATTTAGGCGAACGCAATCAAAAGTTATACAATATTTTCTGTGTGCCAATTTCATCGTGGACACCCTTTATACATGTCCACTTCCAGTGGGACACCATTAACCGGTTCCGAAAAAATTACATGGTTCATTTTTACGTTTAACCAATTCCGGCGGGACAGCTGAAACCGGTTGTGAAACACTACCGGTGGTCTCTAACGTAATCTGAGCTGATTTTCTTGAAAACCATTCATTAGCTTATCGGAAAAACCGCGATTTGATGAAGTGCATGCAAGGAGTTCGGTTCCCTTCTACATTTGACCATATCCGGAGAGACACCGGGAACCGATTCCGGGACACTACTAGTTTTCCCAAGCATAATCTGAGATATTTTTTCTTGGTAATCGTTTATTAGGATACCTTTAAAGCCATTTGATGTGTCGCAAATATTAATTTAGGCTCTCTTTTACATTCGGCCACTTTCAGCGAGACACCACGAACCGGTTCCGGAACACTATCAGTAGTTTCTAATGTGGGCTTTGCTTATTTTCTTGCTGATCGTACAAGTTATGGAAAAGGCCACGATTTGATGTGTCACATTATGAATTAGGCCACTTCCGGCGGGACACCAGGAACCGGTTCCGGGATGCTACCGATTCAGATATGATCTGAGACTATTTTCCTGCTTACCGTTCTTCAGGTTATAGAAAAAGCGGCGATTTGATGTGTTCCATGCATGGGATAGATTCACTTTTATATTTGGCCAATTTCGGCGGGACACCCGGA
The DNA here is from genome assembly GCF_035046485.1 of Aedes albopictus. Lineage (NCBI taxonomy): Eukaryota > Metazoa > Arthropoda > Insecta > Diptera > Culicidae > Aedes > Aedes albopictus. The sequence goes on from NC_085137.1 coordinate 398,276,422, forward strand.
ACCGGTTCCGAAACACTAGCGGTTCATATATAGTCTGCGAATATTTTCCTATTTACCGTTCATAAGGATATAGAAAAAGCTACGATTTGATGTGTTGCATGCATGGGTTTGATTCACTTTTATATTTGGCCACTTCCGGACAACCGGAACTGGCTCCGGAACACTACCGGTTCAGGTTCTGCGACTATTTTCCTGCTTACTGTTCATCAGATAATCGAAAATGCCGTGGTTTGATGGGTCGCATGCATGGGTTTGTTGCAGTTTCATATCTGGCCTCTTCCTGGGGTACCGGTCCGGAACACCTAAATGGTTATTACACCGGAACGGCTGGACCGATTCAACCCATTTTCAATAGGAAACAATGGGACAATGTACTCCATCGAATGAACCATCTGTCGTTGAAATCGGTTCATATTTACTATCTAAAAATGAGGGGCCTTTTTGTACACATACACACACACACACATACATACACACAGACATCATCTCAACTCGTCGAGCTGAGCCGATTGGTATATAACATTTGACCCCTCCGGGGGCTCTATCAAATTTTCGTTTTTGGAGTGAACATGTAGCCTTTCGGTACACCTTGGTGTACGAGAAAGGCAAAAACGTAGAAAACTTCCAGAATATGATTCTTGGAGAATTTTCTAAAAATATAGAGGAATCCATGAAGCGATTTTGGAAAGAAACTAAGGAAGGTTTTGAAAAGAAGTTTTAAACTTAATTTCTAAAGCCACCTTTAAAAGGAATCACAGCATGAATCCTCAAAAAATCTCCGAAAAAAATTTGGAAGAATTTTCTTCTTTTTTTTATTTTAACAAAATGCTTATGTTTGGAGCTGTGTATCTCTGCTCCAAGAGCACCTATAGGCTTCATATTTTAACTGGTCACTGTTCACAACCTGAAATTTAACTTGTAAACTATACTAAAATATGCAAATTTTCTGAAACTATTCTAAATCCATTTTAAAAAAAAGTCAAAATTTGATTTTGTAATAATTCAGAAATGTGAATATATAGAGAAATAAGTTATTTTTCAAATATATTCAGTCCATCAAAACACATAACTTGTCTGATCAAATTTCTAACTAAAAACAACTCGTTTTCAAAAATTTTGGCAATATAAATTTTGCGAATTTCCTCAAAATGGGCCTTTTGCGATATTTTGAAGAGTTACGCTCCGATCTTGAACATTTTGTATGAAAATCGGCCAAAGCGTACTTCATTCTATCCAGCATTTGAGCCATTCGACGCACAAAACCACGAACTCTCTGAGAATATGTCGGAATTAATTTCAAAGATTTCTGCATTGCTTACAGATAATACGTACTTTATGCAAGCAAACAACAATAACAGGAAATCTGCTTGCCAATTTCCAATGATGACGTTTATCATCATTATTATCATACGTTCGCAAATAAATTGGTAGAGTTTTTTTGAATTTTTAGACAATTCCAAAAGAATCAACCAATGACAATTTTGAAATATTATCAAAAAAGCTCAAAAAAAACTTATTAGAGATATTTCATGCAAAATTGGCAGAAAATCCTTGAAAACTGTCGAACAAACCTTAAAGCAAATTTCTAGGGGAAACTTAAAAAAAATCGAAGAATTCCTTTACAAAAATTCTAAAGGAATTCTCGAATGAATTTCAGAAGAAAGTATCTTGAACTTACTGTCAAATATATTGACAGAACTTTTTTTGGATAAAGTCTCAGAGGAACTCCCATATTAATTAAAAAGCTCATTGGGAACATTTTTGGAGGATTTTTTAAGAAAACATTAGAGTGAACTTCAAGAAAAACTACGGAAATATTAACCCTCTGATTACCATTTTTATTTTGATCCTAGTATCATTTCTCGTCATCTAAAATAAATTTAGGCATGTTTAAGAAACTGATTCTTTTTAACCCTCTAATACTCAAATTTTTTATTTTGATCTAAATATCATTTTTCGTCATCTAAAATCGATTAAAACATGTTTTGGAAGATTATTCTTTTCAATTCTCGATTTCGTGAATTTCGGTTTTTGATTTTTCTAGTTTTTATTTTTGAACATATTTTCACTTTTATATTTTTCCTGGAAGCCTATTTGGGATACGGATTTTTTGAGATGAAAACATTTTGAGATTTTATGATTATAGTTGAAATATTTTTATTTTAAATTTTTTTCATTGAAAAATTTTTTTTCCGTATAATTTTAAGGAAAATATTTTTTTAGAGTGTATTCGGCTCCCTTAAACTATTAAACTAAGATAGAATGATTTGGGAAAAAATTAAAATATGTTTATTGTGGCGTTTCAATACAAAATAAACAATGACTTCTAAAAGGTTACTAAAATATAATTTTTTCAATGATTTTTAAAAAATGTAAATACGCTCTAAAATATACCAAAAACTATTTTGAGATACACAGAACAGTCCTAAACATCAGCCAAAAATATAAAAAAAATGATTTTCCACGAAACAAAAATTACAAAACTGCTCAAACTGTACCCCGTCTAAAGGCGGGATTGGGTATTAGAGGGTTAATTCACGATTTTGAGAATTTCGGTGTTGGATTTTTATAATTTTTATTTTTTTTAATATTCCTACACTTTCATGTTTTTCCTGGAAGCCTATTTGGGATAACGATTTTTAAAGACGGAAATATTTTGAGATTATGACCATTATTAAAATATGTTTAAAGAAATTTTTATGTTTTGTGTAAATATAAGCAAATTAATTTTAGAATGTCTTCAGGGGAACTTACGTTTTTTCGGCAGTTTTGTTCTCTTCGTCATGTTTTTTTTAAACGTGTTGAGCTCAAAGTTGGCTTCAACTCCTTCCCAACCAAGCTGAGTTATATGGCCAAATTTCAGTCAATTCGGTCCACAAAAAACCCCAAGACGAAGAGAACAAACCTGCCGATAATACTTATCGTCACCCTCAACTCCCCCAACAGGGAAGAAAAAAAAACAAAAATGGTTTAACATTGCCCCGTCTAAGGGCGGGGTTGGCTATTAGAGGATTAAATAAATTCATAGAGATATTTTCGTAAAGGAATTGCTGTATTTTTTTTTATTGAATTAACTTGAGGAATTTCTTGATAAATTGGCACAGAGTTGGCGGAGAAAAGTTCAAAGAATATTCTAAGGAATTCCTAAACATTTTCGAAAGAATTACTGAAGGAACTCCTTAAATACGCAAGTGAAATTCCTTTAAAAAAAATCAAACGATCATCGAATGAAATATATTAGAATTTACAAAACAAAAAAATTGGAGCATTTTCTTAACAGAACTGCAAGAGAAATTCCCAGAAAGTTGCTTAAGGAATACCTGAACAAATTTTCTAAAAACTCCTATGGAAAATACTGAAGAAATTAGTCAAATTTCCTAAGGAAAGACTTAATAGCTTAAACTTCTGAAGGACTTCTTAGGAGCTACAAAAATGGACGTACAATTTCGAAATTACAGAAGGAATTCCTGAAGGAATTACCCAAGAAATTTCCGGTATGATTAATGAAAGAATTTTTGCAGAAAATTCTTTGGAAATTGACGAAGGATTTTCTCGAGAGCTTGTTCGAGAAATTCTTGCAGGAATTTCCAGAGGATTAATACCTAAGGAAATTTCGGGAGGCCGTCTAAGACAAAATCTTAGAGGTGCTCGGAAGCATCTGTTGCACAATTTCTAAAAGAACTGTGGAAAAAAATATATAGAAATGCTACTGAAAGTACTTTTTGAAAAAAATACACTAATACTTCTGTTTTGCGTGTTATATTATGCACTTTCAATTTATGCATCTTTTTGATGTCCTGCATAAAAAGAGGGAGAGTTATTCAGAACCAATATTGTGCATTAGATAACGTAATAATGTCGGTAACTCGCCATTGCCATGCGACTGGAGGACGTTAATAGGAGAGCAAAGGAAGGTTGTAAGGACATTTTAAAGGATTCCAAGAGGCTTCAGCAGGGTACCAGGAGATCTCAAGAGAGTTTCAAGGGGCCCAAGGAGGTTCCAATGACGATTAAGCGGATCTCATTGCCCTCTCAGGAGCTTCAAGGAGTTCCAGGAAAGTTCCAATGGGTCTCAGCAGCATTGGTGGAGCCAGCATTTTCTTTTTTCTTGCTCACTCTCCTAAACATACACGAAAATGAGAAAGATGGAAGAGGAAGCAGCTTGCCTCCTCTTTCATCCTGCTTTTTCTCTTGCATGTTTAGTAGAGTGAGTAAGAGGAAAGAAAAAGCTGGCTCCACAGCATTTCAGGAGACTTCAGAGGCATTTATGGGATCTCAAGGATCTCAGGAGCGTTTCAAGGGGTTCCAGGAAATTTAAAAGAGTACTGGGAGTTCCAAGGCGTTCTAGAGCGTTTTAAGGGGTTTCAAGGGCCTTTTAATCTAACCGGAAACCCGAAAGCCGATATTGCGTTAAAAAGTCCCATAAGTTCTCAGAGATTTTCAGTGAATTTCCGACGGGTGTTTGAGGCGTTTTAGGGGTTCGACCAAGGGTTCCGAGAGGGTTTTAGGGGAATTTCGGAGACATTTCAGTAAGTTTCAGAGGATTTTCAGTGGGTTGAGAAGCGTTACATGAGGCTCGGGGTTCCAAAAGGTCTTAGGTGCGTAGCCCTCAGAAACTTTCAGTAGCGCCCATTCAAAATCCCATTGGAACCTCCGTTATCCATTTGAAATGCCCTTGTAACCCCTTGGGTGATTATGAAACCCCCATGAATCGACCCTGACCTGAAATGTCTCGAAACGTCCATGAAATTTCCATAATCCCTTAATCAATTTGAAATGCTCCTCAAACCTTTTAGAACGCCTTCAAAATTCCTCAGAATCCCCCTGAAACTCACCATGAAACCCATTGAAATGCCCCTGAAATGGTATTAAACGCCCCTCAAAACCTCTTAAAGTTCTGAAATGCATTAAAGCACCCCTGAAACCCTTTTGTAACGCAACGCCTTTTGAAGGTTCTTGAAACTTATCGATATCTTAAGGAAGAGATTCTTAGATAAGCTCCTGGGAAAATTTAATGTGGAAACGACCAACGGATTGGCAGAGTTATCCCTCTATGGTTGGCTATTCAGTCAGGTTAAATTATAAGCGGGTTGATGCTATTTCATCCGACGTTACAACCCTTGGTTTGGATCTTGGGAAATACTTCGAACATCTCCTCATACTTCAAGAGTTAAGAAGGTGGTCGTATTCATATCTACTAAACAAAAATAAAAAAGTTGTATTCCTTGATTATTGTATTTTCATCCGAATCATATTATCCATCACCAAATTTCTAAAATCTCGGAAAGTAACGCAACTTCCCTTACAGAACGCTCATGGCCGCCGTAAACGCAAGCATGACTATTGAAGAAACGGTATGAATATCAGCTCCCGAATGCGTCGTGGTTCCGCTAGAACCGGAACCACTTGTGCCACTCGATCCGCTTGATCCACTTCCACTGGATCCACTTGTGTCAGAGCCGTTGCTGCTGGAGCCACTGGAGCTACTTCCGTCGGCAGCTCGGCGAACTCTCACCTCCGATACATCGTCAGCGCTTTCCTCGGGTTCTTCAGCAGGTTCTGACTCTGGTTCCTGATCTGGTTCCTGATCTTGTTCTTGAGCTGGTTCTTGTTCAGGTCCCTGAACTTCCGCATCCTCCGGCTTTTCATCAGCTTCTTCCGGTACATCCTCCATCAATCTGTTCATTCCTTCGCACTCCGCTTCCACCTCGTAGTCACACACGCAGGCTCGAGCATTCCAGTACAACTCCGGTGGACAGGACAACTCAACCTGTTGGGTGGAAACACACGCGTAGAACTTTCGGCAGTCACGATGCTTCAAGAAAATGACATCCTGCGAAGGATTGGAATTCAACGGACATCGGCTCGACTGCGGAAGGCAGATACTGTTGGCAACGGCGGTAGAATTGAATGGTCTGTTGTCCAGTTGGTCCGATTCTTCACCGCGGGAGCATCCGGATGCTCGGGGATAATCGCAGAATGAGTTTTCCACATTCCAGTGCAGTCCGGCGGGGCAGTCCTGTTCTACCGGATGGTTTCCGACACATGTGAGGAATTTGGAGCAGCTGGTCGGATGCGGTAGGTGGACGGTCTTTGCCGGATCGACCTTAGTTGGGCACAAAACGGAGGAAAGACCTCCAGTGACCAAACTGAGTACAACGATAAGTGCTACGGAGGAGTTCGATAAAGTGATGCTGTATCGTGAACTAATGGCTGAATGGTACTTACCCAACATTTTGAAGGAGAAGTGATACTAAATTGTGGAATGATTTGTAGGGAATTGGGTTGAGTTTATATACTACATTGCAACTATCCAACTTTACAATATAAAGTGATTTATCATGTAATGCACTTGAATTATCTTCTAGTGCAAATCGGAACCTTCATGTGGACAACCATTTGGACACCTCGCCAAAAACTACACCTCGGCATCAACCCCATCATCCCGTTTGACAATAAAGTAAATTGAAACGCAAATAAGCCTCAACAAGACGACGACGGACGACCCACCGACAAACGAATCGTACCGATATCACACTTCAGTTTACCTACAAGTGGCCCCCCTCTCAAAAGTCCCAACAGAATCGAAGACGGCGACACAAGTAGGGAACCACACCAGCCAGCAGCGAGAGGCCAGCTCACCTTTCCTGTGTGCAATGAAGCGTTGAGGCATGTGAAATTTGATAATTGATTCCACCCTACCCTATCGCGTGGCGGAGGAGCGTCTTCGAGGTTTGGGGACGGGGGTGTAGTTCCTTGGATGGGCGGGCGGACGCACAGGTGGACACAGGAAATTGTGTCTTATTTCAAGTATCGATTTCCGACAAGGTGGATCGGAAATGAACCTGACCGGTGACGGCCACTACTATGCTCTGCTCAGACTATTATTATCGATGCGGGGATCGACGGGAGTTATTTTTGAATATGGGAAGCCTTCCAATTATGGACGCCCGATCATTTTAAAATGTTAAACCGGATGCCGGATGCGTTGCTGGGGAGGATTTGAATAAGTTCCTATGAAGGGGAACTGGAATTGTCGTGTGTGAAGTTGGTTAACATTCGACTGTTCCATTGTCTGGGTAATTTAATCCAGTCGATGAAGCTTTCCAAATTTGCTAATGTATGAATCATAGTTCGTTTTAGTAATCGCAAAACAGTTCGATGGATCTTTCATGAAGTGCAATAAAAACAGTAGGAAATATTATATTAAGCGTAATATCACAGTAATTTTTTTCCTCCTCTGTTGGGGAAATTAGGCCACTGCGTCCAATAAGCTGAACTTTTGCGTAAGAAATGTACTAGAGTAATGCGGGGCAAAAGTTCGCACGAGGCAAAAGTTCGCAGTGGATCTTTTTTTGAACACGAGTTAAGAACCCAAGCAAATTTGTATGGGTTCGACACATAATCAGGCCAGTTACGCGTCTACAAAAATTGGAACGATTTCGTTATGGTGTAGCAGAGTTATGCGAAAAAATGTGTTTCTATGTGTTTTGATAGAATTTTCGGACTTTTTGGAATAAGAATTTGTAGTAACAGGAAGAAGAAGAATCTCATAACCTCTTGATGTCGGAGAATCGTTATTCCATAATAGTTCAAGAGGTGCACTCAAATAAACAATAAACTACTAGTGCTTCTTGCAGAGAGGGACATTGTTAAAAACTTTACGGTGGGGCAAAAGTTCGCACTAGATTTCTGAATGTAGTACATCAATATAATTACCGAATCTTTGCAGTAATGATGGTTTCGTATAGAAACTACTATAAACATATGTATAATATGTGTAGTATGCACCCTAAAATCGTTCCGGCAGAGGGTTTGAACTTTGTTTTTTAGGAAGGTCCATTGTAAGGCAAACATTATGTTCACCCATATAAATCAAGAAATGAAAAATGGCTAAAAAAACATTTTAAAACATTTTCTTCGTCATCCTCTTCGTGTCTTTTCGTATGTTTCTGAAGGTTATGTTATGCTCTTCTACTTTACCGGGGTCTTTCGTAGTTTAGTTTGTAAATTCACAGTTATAATTCATCACCATACTGACGGGGACAAGATTCAATTACGGTCCCGTGCAATAGTTTTGCGGCAATTTTTTTTTAATGTCTTTTGGGCAACACGTACATATCTCTATGATTACCCCACAATGTATTTTGATAACTTCAGTTATGCAGGAAAGGACAGCTTCTTGTAAATAGTTGTGGAAGTCTTCATAAAATACATTGTATACCAAAGCTGAACACCAGGTCGTATTCCAGTTGGGCCGTAATGCTAAGAACAGAAAGAAACAGATTTCACGGCTATAGTGAAAGGACGAACATGAATTACCATGAAATAAATGAACATCACACCAATAAACTACGCTGTTCAAAGTGCGAACTTTGCCCCGCATAATGCGAACTTTTGCCCCCACTATGGGGCAAAAGTTCGCATTGGAGTACTTGCATTAAAAATTGAATTACTGAAACTACGAAAAGAACGCGAAAAAATCTAGTACTACGTTTTGAAGGCAACATGATAGGGAGCCGTTTAACGAAGAAAAACGATATTATTTTCTTTTCGTTTAATAGTTATTTGGTGAAGTCTGTTAGGTGCGAACTTTTACCCCGCATTACTCTAAAAGATAAAATTTTCTTGGTTAAATTTAAAAAAGTACATGTATTTTTTTTTTTAAATTTTGGTGAAAATTCAAAATAAAATATAATTATAATATTTACAAAAAAACATGCTTAATGCTTAATGGTACTAAGAAAAGTACCATCGTTGGGGAGTGACAATGGGTCAGAGGGGCGAGATTGGGTCAAAACATTATCTGAAATATCTCATCAAATATTGCGAATATCGAGTCAAAAAAATTGTATAGTGTCATGTGGTGTCATCCTCGTAGTTGCCAGTACCCGAGCAGAAGGGAATAGCAACAGCATACTAAAATGTGTTATTTTGAAAAAATAACTGAGTAGCGGAAAGAGTTATTTTCATGTTATTTACATAACATATCCTGTTATAAACTAGTCTGTCATAAGCGGCAAAATAACAAATATTATAACAAAAAAATGTTCCTGGAAGACCTGTTTAATAATATGTTTTGTTAGTTTCAATAACAACTTAATAACAGCGAATTTTGAAAATATTTCAATAACAAATTTTAATATAAATACGTTATTGATAACAATCTGAAAACAAAATTTGCTTTTTTTCTGTTGCGGATAGGAACTCCTCCAAAGTTCCATATGCATTCAATGGGATACGCAACAATAGGATCTATTGTTAAATGTTTCATTCATAATTGGGACGCTATTGTTGTCGCCAGTGATTTCTTATCGAAAACAGAGACAAACAATAGTTCTCGTTTATTTTCCAAACAACTTACGATGAAAAACTACCGTCGTTTTGAAACCCTTTATTGGGTGGTTCGTTGTTTATAAGATTAATTTACATTATTACCTCATTGATTGACACATTTATCGTAGTTAATCTAAGTGGGCTCGATGCAGTGAAATCAATAAAAATAAAATGTCTTAAAATAATCAATGGAGTTCTTGATGACTTATTTTTTACACTTTTGTCGAAAATGTGTTGTTCGTCGTTGAATTCCACCAGTTGATCCAAAATGTTTCATAAAATGGCAAACACTCTATTACATTCTCTATTTTCGTATCCATACCTAACTGAAACTGGGACAAAAAAACAGGTATACTTTTCAAAGTGCTTATAAAAGTGCTGATAAGTTGGCACTATAACGTAATGTCAGTAAGAATAGGAACTGATGACAAAATAATATTTTCTCTTACAGTTCCTCACGGAATGCTGTGAACAACGAAAATCTCGAATGGTGTAGTTTTGATTGCAAAGCTAGCTATGTTGTAATATTATGTAATATTAATGCTCAAATATTTGTACTAGTCTCAATGACACAATAATAACTGAACTTGTGCTACAACAAAGCATGTTATTGAAATGTAATTTAAAGAAAATATACCAAGAGCACGATCATAACAAAATAAGATTGCCCAACAGAACATGTAAAGGAACGGTGATGACTTAATAAGTTAATAATAACAAACCGAGATATAAAAACAGGTTTTGTGATTCCGTTGTTATTATTTTGATATTTTCCTCTGCTCGGGTAATTCCTGTCAAAAAATTAGGGTTGTAGAGCAATTATTTAATTTTTGATAAATCATCGAAAAAAGCTTGAAAATGAGGTCTTTTTAAAATACCACTTTTAAGCCTCGATGAAACATCCCACTTTTAGGTGGATATTTACTTTTTAGAATCTCAAACACACATCAATCATATAATATATTATTGGTAAGTAGTATCAACCTTGACCAGAACTCTATTAGCTTCCTTTGTTGTCAATGCGGAATAAATTCGGTTCCCTTGACCCATTCCCACAGATTCTCACCCATTCGAAGGGGTGAAATGGGTCAGATGTCATGCACTTGTAGTGTAGATAAATTGACTCCGAAATTGACTTCAAACTTTTATTCATCATTTTTGCATGCATTACCAAAGATCACATTCCAGTGATCAAAGGATTTTCTCATGCAAAGAGGAAAAAGTTATTAAACAATAAATGTGGAAGTATGCATTTTTGACCCATTCTCACCCCTAACGACGGCATAAAAATATTTTAAAAATCAGATATTGAAAATATATAACAAATTTTTTTTTTTTTAAGAATTTTTACGAAAAACTGTAATTTTAAAAATTTGTCCTGGTGGAACCTCTAAATGATATTACATTTTAAATTGAAATGTTTCACTGCTTCTATTTTAGCGATGAGCACCTGATGATATGAGATGATAACCCAAGACATGATTGTAGGGCTATTATGCGGTCAACATAGAGCACGCCAGTTCTACGATACCATTGTTGTATCACCCAATTGACATTTTTACTCAAATAGACTAATAGAGGTTTATAGAACCGTCATAAAACCAAAAAAAAAGTATATGGTGTTACGATGGTTCTCAAAACCCTCACAAGACTAATTAACCATCAAAATCATATTTGGGCAGACAAGGCAAACAATGATCCTCCAGGGTTACTCGGGAAGTTTTGTAGAAGTTTTGTTGGCGTTGCTGTAGGAAAAGCTAGACACCCCTTGGAACCAATTTGGTATTCCAATGATTTTCAGCCAAATTGACTATTAACAATGTCCCAGTGTCGAATCTTTTTTTTAATGGCTTAAACTGATATATGCTTAAACATCAGGGGAGTTTCTTCATTTATTTTTTTAATGCTAATATTGTAAAATAAGGGTGATCCACATAGTTTTCATGATCACATTTCATTTATTTAGTTCAACATCAAATTCATGATGGCTTGTTAGGGGAATAACTGTATATAAAAAGAAAATCGTGTTATGTACTGTTCCTTTGAATTCCACTAACAATTTGCATCCATTGACAGATACGTATTTCGACCTCAACTGTAAGGTCGTCTTCAGTGTCTTGTACTCGACTTCAGTCGAGTCAAGTACAAGACACTGAAGACGACCTTACAGTTGAGGTCGAAATATGCATCTGTCAAGGGATGCAAATTCTTAGTCATTTGGCTTTCCCGAATTTTAATACTTTTTGCTCAACTCCTACAGCATTGGTGTCAAAGAAGCAAACAACCAAAAACATAAGAGAATATGATGCCGTTTTAAAAAATCAAACTTATTGCGTATATTAGGGTGTTCCAGAACGAAATCTACCAAAAAATCAACTTTTAAAGGGTTTTCTGATTAAAATATGATAATTACACATGTTTCCTTCAATTTTATTGGCACACGTTGTTCGGAGAAGTTGTAGCAAACAAGTATAGCTTTCAATTTCTGCCAAAAGAATTAAGTTTTGACATGTTTCAGTGTAGTGATGATTTTTTGAAGTTCAAAAATAGTCGAAAAACACAAAATAGATTTGATGCACCTCTTAATTTCAATGGATTTGGCCGAAATTTTGACCAGTTACTTCTTTAAGGATGCCAATCAAAATATGAAGGTGGACTTGAGAATCAGAGAACATGTTTGAAAAGGTGGACAGGCCAAATCTACATGTACACTCATTGCACAATTATGGGTCACTCAAGGATCTATCATTTCATAATATGAATAGTTTTTCATACAAAAATAACACTTTCATTATTTTTATTTTATATTCTCTTCATTGAAACTTCTTTTTATTGTTTCATATAAAAATCTGCATGTAAAATTCACTTTAAGTGGTGAAAATTACTAAAATGTTGGTAAATAATGAAAACCACAATAATGAGTCAAAAATGGCTGTGTAACAATTATGGGTCAATTTGTTGCCTATTATGGGTCACTCAAGAGGAATTGACTGAACAATAATGTTTTGTCTATTTTTTCAATGAATGGTCACTTATTCTAGATAGATCAACTATAGTAGAATCTAAAACTGGTCTCAAACCTCTTAACAAAGCGTGTTTCACGATTTGGAATCAATTTTTCAAAATTGGGACAAAATCTCCAACACAAACACTGATAAACGCCTAAAAGTATGCAATGCACATGTACGCAGAACTCTCAATATTATGATCACAAAAATTGACCCATAATTGTGTGATTTTCGGTGTTCCTTGGCACAATAATGAGTCACATAAATTTTGCCTGCAGTAAGCTTTAATTAGCTGCAGTCACATGAATTTCTACATTTAGAATGTCAATTATACCTTTGTTCTGGTGACGATATCATTTCGCACTTGAAAATCACTAAAGCACGCCTTTACAGAGCTTACGAAAGCAACGCACGCACTTTCTGATCTTCACAATCGAAGCGTTACTTTGACAGATGGTTTTACGCCGCACAAAAATTACTGAAAATATGTATGTTTTGACGTATAAGCCCGTGTGCGATACGTATAGTGACACAAAACAAATCAACTCATGAACGAAAAATGATAATGGCTAACAAAAGCTTGCAACTAATTAGTATTTATCTATTAAAGTGGAAAGTGACTAATAATTGTGTGTGACCCATAATTGTGCAATGAGTGTACACGCAGATTTAGCAATGGATGAAGCGTTCAATTTTTGATCAGGATTTACATACTCAAAATACAAATTTTTATTACGCATTGCATACTGTTATGCGTTTTAGAGAGTTTGAAAAAAAAACAATCCGATTCTTAAAGCCTAAAGTTTATTTAATTCATTTTGATGTTGTTGCAAAGTCGGGTTCTTCGGGATGGCTATTGCCTATTATCTGAACAATATTCACAACTATTAATGACTGCCCTTATCGTGACACACGAACGCATATATGCACCTTTCAGCATGGTTGCAGTGACAGGAGAATTGTCACTCGAGAGCACGGCGCCTGAGCATAAATTATTTGAGGCAGTGCTGCCAGATTTCCAGTCGCAACAGATGTTATGTGAACTCGTCTAAGATGAAGCATTATATCTGTTGTATTGATCTCCGTAGTCCAATTACTTAACTGGTCGACGTTATCAAAGAATTATCATGAAATATGCAGGGATGTCCAATTCGCCTTAGAATAGCACTACGGACCACCTGTTCCGGGGGTAAAAGTCCACCAAACAGGTAACCTCAATCCAAGGTGTCAGGCGACCCGTGCTGAGGGATGAATGGTTGAGGGGGTTTAAAATATGCTCAATCTTTAACGGAGCCCGAAGCGTGGGTAGATCGCCTTTTTGGGTTGCGTTGCGGCGAAAGATCTACCAAACCGAAATCTAGTGTCGTCCTATTTTTCAATTTTGGAATATGTGTTCTGGTAATTAAAGGCATATAGTATTTAGTCCTTGCTACTGGTGTTGTGATGACTTCCAGTCTTTGAATAAAACTAAGTTTATCAACTTTACTTTGCATGTAGTTAAAACCTCACCATCTGATGCTGAACGGAAGCAAAAATTTGTTCCCGTCAAATTGTAGTTCGAAAAGTGAAAATTCAAATTGTAGCAAAACCAGCAAAACCAGTGATTATGAAGAAAAATTGTGAAACCCGTTCAATGATGTCTGGTAGTGGAACCGAGCGAAAGAAGTTGTGGATTCCCCGGTATCGTTTTTCTGAAGACCTGGCCTGGCGAAAATGGAGAAAAGCATCGATGGAGGTTATGCATAAAAGCAGCAGCGTCGACCGCTTCGACCCGTAGCCGAATTGGATTACCAACATTGAGAAGGCAGTAATCAGACGATTCCATGGATACATTTCCCGGGTGAGCGAATTCCAGTTGAAAGCTTAACTATTTTGGGTTGGGGTTGTGCTGTTTTTGTTTTATATTTGTGGTTCGGTGCGCGGAAATAGTTTAGGTGGAGCTACTTCGGATGGGAGTGCATTCTGGCGTGTTGTTTTTCTTCGTATAGCTCTTTGCGTGCGGACGGTATGGACTTATTCATTGATGAACGGAGATCACTCGGTCCTGGAGTTTTGGCACTGGAGTGGGGCCGTTTCCAATCGGAGTCTTCCAATTCTGATAGGGGCCGTTCTAGTGTCGGAACTCTCGGGCCGGGTGAATTCTGTTCATCAAGGAATGTTGATGTGTTGTTGATGCTGTTGGCCATAAGATACTGCAAGATGACGTCACGAATGAACGTTTGGTTCATTCTCGTTCGTCCCTTCCTTTTCTCTCTCACAAGAATTTTGACATTTTCCGGTGGTTTGTTTTGATTCCCATTCGTTGCCGTTCCTTTCTCTCTCGGGGAGAAAATTGAGGTTAAATTTCGATGCAAAACTCTATAGGGGAGCGCCCTTGGATGAACCAAGCGTCTAATCTGCTTTTTCTCCCCATAGCTTGTATGAAAAGAAAAAGTGGATTTGACGTTTTGTTCATCCTGGCCCTAGGTCAACCACTTCCCCTGGCCTATTTCGATCGGTATGCAACAAGAAAGGGTAGGGTGATGCATGGTTCATTGAAGAGTGGTGAATGTGTAATGAGTGGTACCGCTAATGTTTTGATTTACGAGTGTAATCGTCAGCGTCATAGACTCGCAGTTATGGTTCTAAGTAGTTTGTCGGTTTATAATACAGGGTATTTAATCCAGTCGGGGAAGGGATCGTTATATTTTCTTCTCGTTTCAGAGAGCGAGCAATGGCGCTTAAACCTAGGCTTTCGAGCCAGGACATGAGGGGTTAATACCATAAATACCTTTGTCCCATCCCAGGAAGAAGAGGAGCCCCAACGGAGTGACATTAACTTTCTTAGCAACGTCACTCCCAACGTTTTTGCTTTACATTTATTACACATACGATACGGAGCGGCTGACGAGATGTCGCCGTTCCATAGTTCTGTTCAATTGTATTCAATAACGCTGCACAGTAGGCCTGGCCGCTTCAATACTTGTAATACATCTCCGATGCCTTGCAAGTATTGATAATGACAAGAAAAATGGTAGAAGTAGTCGATTCTATCATTTTCCAGGATTCTTTCAATGAATGGCTGTGTATGTGTAGACTAGACTAGACTAGACTAGACTAGACTAGTTAAAACCTCACCATCTGATGCTAAACTCAATGCAAAGGAAATCAAATTGGGTTAGGGATCCACGTATGTACTAACTCTTCGAAGACTGGAAAGTGGTAGTACGCAAGGAACTTACTAGAATCCTTATTACTGAACACATGTTCCATTATTGGAATGGTATTGCTGCTAATGTTAAAAACCGGCTCTTTTAACTGGGGAGAATTTAGCGGTAAACAAGGGTGATGCTAGGTTTCCGATGCATGGTCAATTATCAGTGCTCTTGTTTCGTTTTCTATAAGAAAGAAATTTCTAAGAAAGAAAAATAAAAACTGTATCAAAATCGATACTTTATTGCCCTTCAATGGCAATTGAGTAATGCGACATGCACTACACTAAGGATACGGGTAATGTCACAATAGATCTAAAAACTGGTCGCAGTGACAGACCCGAACAGGAATAAAAAAAAATTGCCTCGTACCTTTCGTGCCAGCCCTAAAAACACATGGTTAACAAATCATTATTTCATCACAATAAAATCAATCTACCTGCTGTAAATGATTGAAATACGCAGGAAACAAGCAAAAATTGTAAGCCAACTAATAATATGTTAAGTATTTCTCTGTTACACAGACCTAACGTACTCATTTGCTTAGGGTGTCCATTATGCCCCTAATCCCCCAATTTCTAAAATTTATTGATTTTCCAGTTTCCTTATAGAAAATTTCAATTTTTGTTGAAAAAATATAAAACATATCAATTGTTGCGATAGAAAAACAAAAAATTACACAGCGCAACATTTTTTTGTCTCAAGAGCAAACTTATGTATCTCTGACAGATTTACGGCCGCTGAATCCGAATCTGGGCTCAGATTTGCTCCAGCACGTCACAGTTCTGAGCTATACCTCAATTTACAGGGCAAAATATGCGATTTTGGGCTTTTTCGACTGCAAGCCATCAAGCATGGAAATGAACTTTTCAAGCAATCAAAGGATAAATTGATCAATTAACATCTAAATTAATTACTCGTGCAAAATATTTAATTTTATCAAATAAAATTCGATAGATTTAAGAATGTTATGTTAATTTGTAAACTTGCATACAACTTTTGGAGGGTGACTTGTATGGAAAATATCGTAGCTAACATAAATCGCTTAAAACTATCAAATTCGGTTTGGTAAAACAAAATATTTTGCATGAGTCGTTAATTTAAATTTTAATTGATCAATTTATCCTTTGATTGCTTAAAAAATATATTTTCATGCCTGGAGGCATGGAGGTTTTTGATTGTTTATCAAAACGAAGCAATATTTTCAAAATCGATTTTCGTACACCGCACAATGGGAAAAAATAGGTATAAAACGCGAATAAATTCAATATCTCAGCTCGGAGTGGATGGATTTGAATGAATTTTTGACACAAACTGCAAAAATCTCTATAGCTTCAGATAAGGGGAGTGTCATTCGCCGCACGATTCTGGAAATCAGAGTATCGGGCCCGTTTTACCCCATTCTCTCTCTTTTTCACCTTTTTAGAAAAATCCTGGAATGCAAAATAAACGATTTATTTAATTCGTGTTTGTGTAAAAACTTCCGTAGTATCGAATGGAGCTGGTTTGGCTCACCGCACAGCCCTAAAAATTGGAATATTCGTGCGATGAATGACACCCTCCTTATCTGAAACTATAGAGATTTTTGCAGTTTGTGTCAAAAATTAATTCAAATCCATCCACTCCGAGCAGACATATTGAATTTATTCGCGTTTTATATTTATTTGTTCCCACTGTGCACCGTTAGAGGAAGGATCAAGGAATCTCCTGAATTTTTTTTCAGGTGGAAAATGTTTTTCAGTTTTAGGGAAACCATTTTGAAATAAAATTTCAAAAAAATATGGTTTTTGAAAAATTATTAAAAGTTTTACACCTGAATAAAATCCAGGAGATAGCTCGATCCTTCCTCTAACAGTGAATGAAAACCGATTTTGAAAATATTCCTTCCTTATTTAATGAAAAAATAAAAAACTAAAAAAAAGAGGAAATGCATCCAGTTTCGCCTTAACAGAACGATGCAATTTGGGTGTTTTCTGCTGCACTTTTCTTTATCTGGTCAAGCTTAGATCGTTAAAGTCAGGGGGGTGAAACAAATTTTTTAACCCAAAAAAGACAAGCAAAGCTTCAACGAGTTTTTTTTCAGGTTTATTTGTCTTTTTCCGTTTTTTTTTTCTATATTTTGACGTGTCACCCCCTCGGTTAAAGTAATTATCACTTTCAGAATAGCCTGTCCTGTCTTTCTATATGTTTGTAGTGTGATGATTGTATGCAAGTGGACAATATTTACATAAAACTGCTTAAAGATCAAGGCAAGGGTATTGTGGCATGATCACCAAGTTTTGGGTAGGGTAGAGGGTTAGGGTTGAGGGTTAGAAAAGACGGTTAGAATAGAAGGTAGAGCGAAGGGTTAGAGTAGCGGGTTATGGGAGAGGCGGTTGTCAAAACCTCTACAAGGCTAATTCATCAAAATATTACTTGGGTAGGGTAGACAGAAGGTTAAAGGGTAAGATAGACGCTAGATCAGAAAATTAGGGTCAACAGTAGGTTAGAGGGCTGGGTAGAGGGTTGCGGTAGAGGCCTGGTAGATGGTAGTGTAGAGAGTTGGGGTAGATGATAAGATGGACGAAAGTATAGAGGGTAGGGCAAAAGGTTAGGGTAAAGTGTTTGGAAGAGCGTTAGGGTGGAGAGTAGGGTGAAGAAATGAGATGAAATTTTCTCGAGATACCTTCAGGAATTCTTTCTTGGATTTTTTCAGGCATTCCTCTCGAAACTCATCCCTCAGGATTAATTCAGATGTTCCTTCCGGAATTCCTGTAAGGATTCTCCTGTGATCTCCTCAGAGATTTCTGGTGGGATTGGTTTAAAAAAATGTTCTAGTCGGCATTCCTTCGAAAATTCCTTCCGGGATTCCGTAAAGGATCCCTTTTGAGATTTCTACTGGGATTCCTCCAGGCATACCTCCCAAAAGGGACTATGAAAGAATATAGATTTCCGTCTAGGATTCTTCAGGCAATCCTGGAAAAATCCTTTCAGGTATTCGTGTCCAAAATTCTTGATGGAATTCCCTCAAAAATTGTTCTCGAGTTTCTTTTGCGATATCTTCTATGACTATTTACGGGATTCCTGCTTAGTTTCCACCCGGGTGCCCTGTCATGATTCCTCCAAAGATCCGAACGGTGTACTTTTCGCTCTACGGGATTCCTTCAGAAATTACTTCAGATATTTCTGTCGGGATTGCTTTAAGAAACCCTGAAAGGATTCTTTTAGGTGTTTTAACCGGTACTCCTTCAGGGACTCATGCTAGGATTACTTCACAGATTCCTCCTGACATTCTTTCAAAGATTTCTGTCGAGATACATTCAGAGAGCCCTATTGGATTTTTTTTAGGTAAACATGCCAAAATTCCTGTTGGTATTCCCTAAATGATTCCTATCGAGGTTTTTTCGGATGATTTTTTTTTATGAATTCATCTCAAGATTCCACGCAGGATTCCACTTGATAGTCCTTCCACAAATCCTGTTGGGAATCCTCCCGGAATTCCTTAAGGGGTTCGTAAAGGATAGAGGTTCCTACTAGGATTTCTTCACAGTTCCTGATATTTTTTCAACGATTTCTTTAGAGAGAGGGATTCTTTCAGGAATTCGTACTAGGATTCCTGCCTGGGTACTCTCAAAGATTGTTCTTGTTTTTTTGAATTCCTCAAAAGTTTTCTACTGAAATAGCTTTCAGGATTCCTTTAACTGTTCTTCCAGGGATTCCTTCCAAGCTTCCAGCCGGGATTCCTTCCGTCATTTCTTTAAAGATCCACTCAGGGATTCTGTACGAGATTTCTTGTGTAATTTTCATGGATTCCTCTCGGGATTTCTTCCAGGAATCTTTTAGAGCATGAGTAAGAGCTAATGAAAGAAAAAGGGTAAGAGAAAAGTAGAGAAACGGATAAAAATAAACTTTTTGAGGCACCTAGATACATCTTGTTAACCATGATGTCGATGCCATTTTTTTATTCTTCTTGAGAAATTATCCTCTCTTTCACTTAGTATAGATGTATTGAAATCTTAAAAGGATTCCTTGAAGAAATTCTACACAGATTCCTTAAGCTAATCTTGCATGAATTGCTACATGATTTTTTTTCGAAATTTCTCCAGAGGATTACTTGAAAAATCCTTTAGAGATTCTACCACCAATTGATCTACGGATTACTCTAGAAAATCTTCTATGGATTTGGTCTGGAATTTCTCCATGGGTCCTTTTGAGAACACTTCCACGAGTTTTAAAATTGGTTCAGAAATTTCTCCAGAGCTTTTTGCCTTTCTCGTACACTAAGTGTACTGGAAAGGCTATAGGTTCACTCCAAAAATGACATTTCGATAGAAGGCCCGGAGGGTCGAGCCACATATACCAATCAACTCAGCTCGACGAATTGAGGTGATGTCTGTGTGTATGTATGTGTGTGTGTATGTATGTGTGTATGTGTGTATGTGTGTGTACAAAAAAACTCACATCACTTTTTGGCAGTAAACCTAATCCGATTTCAATGACCGACGATTCATTCGACGCGGAATCTGGTCCCATTGTTTCCTATTGAAAATGATTCGAATCGGTCCAGCCGTTCCGGAGATATGGCCATTTAGATGTTCCGGAACGGTACCCCAGGAAGGGACCAGATATGAAAATGCTTCAAACCTATGCATGCGACACATCAAACCACGGCATTTTCAATAACCTGATGAACGGTAAGCAGGAAAATAGTCTCAGACCATATCTGAACCTTTAGTGTTCCCGAACCGGTTCTAGGCGTCCCGCTGGAATTGGCCAAATATGCAATTAAACCATACCCATGCATGCGACACATCAAACCTGATGAACAGTTAGCAAGAAAGTAGCCTTAGGTCACACTAAAGACAACTGGTAGTGTTCCGGAATGGGTTCCGAGAGTCCCGTCGAAATTGTCAAACTCTGCATGTGACACCTTCAATTTGCAGCGTTTTTGGTTAACCGATGAGCAGTTAACAAGAAAATAATGTCAGACCATATTTGGTTCAGCCGGTACTTACCCAGAATCCGGGTAGCAAAATGTAAAATTTAACCAAACCCATGGATGCGGTGTATCAAATCACGACCAGTCTTGTAAACATTCGACACTTTTCACTACCTTCATTTCGTTGCCGCAGTCGGGTATCAGCTTGCTTTGTTACATTCGTGCGCTACCGTTACCTCTTACCTACACACAACACGAGCCGTAGAGCGAAGATCAATAAACATAAGAAAGAGTCAAATCAATGTTATCTGACACGGTGATACGTGTGTAATTCTAGCATTACGCATAGATTCTCAGCCAATTCCGATTATGAATGTTAATATGAGTTTATTCTTGCATGTTGCATTGAATACGACACACAGATGGGCAAAATAGCTCTTGTTATGAAAGAAGACAGGAATAACAAAAGCCGAACCGTCTCCCGAAGCCGCTATCACGGTGAAGTGCATTCGTTTGACATTTTTGTTTCGAACAGTAGTTTGATTGATTATGTTGCGAATACCGGAGACAAAGGAGGCCGAATATCGACAAAAAGGTTCAAATGACTGTGATCTCTAACAAGACTGATCACGACTTATCGACATCCTGATGGAAAAATAGGGTCAGACCCGGTAGTGTTGCGGGTTCAGCTGTGGCTTCGAAAGTGGTTAAAAGTAAAAGTGAATCAAACTCATACCTGCAATATATCAAATCGCGGTGATTAGGTCAAGGTGAAAAATAAGCAATAAAATAATCTCAGACCATAATTGGGACAACCGGTAGTGTCATGGTCCATGACTCATGGAATCAGATTCGGCTATCCCAACGGATATTACCAAATATAAAAATGAACCAAATCCATATATACGACACATCAGATCGCAGATTTTTTGATAATCTAATGAACGGTTAGCAAGAAAATAGCCTTAGATCACATTAGAGACTAGCTTTTGTGTAGCTGTAGCAGAACCAACGTTCATGTGAAAAATTAAATCGTGGCTTTGTTTAATGGCCTGATAAACGTTAGGTATGAACAACAGTGACGAATCGGTCTAAGTTCATATATATGAAAGAGAACAAAATAAAGACAAAACTAAAACGATCTCATCAAATCGTACCATTTCAGTTTCCTAAGGTGTAAATTTATAGCAGGATGGGTCAACGTTGAATGAAAAAATAAGAATTTGATCGCGTCAACAGAAGATGGCGGCTGTTTTAAGGAATTTTGAGCTCTAAAACTATGTAAAATAAGTGTGTTCGGTATGGGAAATATGTTCGGAGTCCACCAGAGTATCCAAGATAGCGGTCCAAAATCCAAGATAATGGCCCAGTATTCAAGTAAGTGCCTATTTTATAGGATTTTTAATTCTTGCATTATGGGCATATTTTGTATGGAAATATGTTCAGAATACAAAATTTGTAATCAGAAAACCCAAGCTGTCCGCTGTCTCACAAGGTCTGCAATATGACTATAGTTTGAATGGGGAAGAACGCCGGTCTCCGTCCAAAACTGGTAACCAGAAAATCATAAACGACATGCCAAAATTCAATACGGCGACTATTTTATGTAATTTTAGGTCCAAAAATGATTACCAGGACATCCAAGATGGTGTCTCAATGTTCAAGATGGCGATTAGTTTAGTTGGGGTGGATATCCGGAGTCATAAAATGATGACCGGAAAATCTAAAATGACGTTTCAAAATTTTTCGGCTTCATGACACTTATATGGTTTGAATTTTGTTTTATAATTTCTGAATATTGGATGTTCTGCTAATATAAAATGTATCCATATTGAGTAGATTTAGCAAGTAGTTTTCATTTTGTATTTATGTCAATGTCGTCAACATGTCGCTTGAGTTTTGTTGAAAGGATATTTTACAGCACGAGAAAGGCACCATCACCGCTAGGAGGATTAATAAGGGTTTTTTCAGAAATTTCTGCTTTTCTGATTTCTCCTGTAACTCATTCAGACACTTCTTCATAACTTCTTAAGGGGAATTCTTCGGGAATTTCAGCAAGGGATTTGTCCAAAAGATCTTCCATAAAGTTTTTCAGAAATTCCCCCTAAAACTTCTGAGCAATGCTTCAAAGATTCATTTGGAAGTTTTTCCACAGGTTCTTCCAAGAATTCTCTCAGATATTGCCACATTTTTTTGTGAATTGCTCTTTCGGATTTGTCTGCTTCTGCTGGAATTGTTTTAGATATTCCTCTTTAGATTTTTTTTTCAGCAGATTTTTAAAGAAATTACACAAAAAATACAGGAAGAATTATTCAAAGAATCCCTGAAGAAATTTCTAATTAAATCCCTAGAAGATTGTCTGGAAGAGATGTCAAGAAACAAATTTCTGGATTTTTTTTTTGGGATCTCTGGAACAAGAAATCATAAATTAATTTCTAAAGTTATCACTGGAGAAATTCTTGAAGAATCTGCTTAAAATACTGCGATGACATAGTGCACGTTCAGCGAGCCTGCTTGGGTCATATTGACCTCAACATCCTACTAGGACTTACTCAAAGTGCAAATTTTCGGTAATACCAATCCGTGTGGTCAATTATGAATTTCAAATAACTCAACGTACATATGTACAGATGGGTAAATTATTGGTTAAATTGGGAAAAAAAAACCACAGCTCAGGTGAGATTTGAACTCACGACCCTTATTCGCTAGACAAGTGCTTTACCAACTAAGCTACCGAGCCAATTAATGACCCGGCAACTTAGTTGTCATAAGGTTCAATTCTAATCTCATCGATCTATATCATCTTCCCCTAAACCGCAAATATAACCATCTCTGTTGTACATATGTACGAAGAGCGAAAGCGATTTGTTTATTGTTTGAAACTCTTTGCCTATCATACAGACACCGCTTCCCCAACCACTTGTAGAGGAAGAACAATTGCTACCTGGAAGGGATCTGAAATTTTGATTTGAATTTAATTCCTACGTCTTCAACATAAATACAGTGTTGTACAGACTAATTAACTAAAAATTAATGCTAGTTCATATAAACAATTCAAAATTCTTCAACAATATTTTGTTTGAAGTATTTCTTGGAGAAATTTTGGAAGAAACCCTGCAGAAGCGAAAAATTCTTCCTTTTGTTTTGATGAAACTTTGAAAGAATTCTTGGAAGAACTAGAGAAACCTCCGAAAGTTCCAATAGAACAATTTCTTGGAAAATTCCTTGAAAATGCCAAAGAAAAGATTCTGGACCAGTTCCTACTGGTAAAGCTGAGAGAGTTTTTGGAAAATTCCCTGAAGCATCACCGGAAACAAGGGATCTTAGATCTGAATTAATCTTCCCGCTGTTGGGGAAGTTAAACCAATGCGTCCAATAAGCTGAACTTTTGCGCCATAAATGGAGAAATACCTGGAGGAACTTCGGAAGGAATTTCCAGAAACGTCTCTTTGGAGTTTTCTAGAGAACTTTTTCAATAAATACCTGAATATATGGACGAAAAAATACCTGGAAACTCTGGAGAAATGACAACAATTGTTTCTGAAAAAGTTAGTAGAAAAATTTCCAATTTCTCAAGGTAAGATCACGAGGAATTTCTGAATGAAACTTTGAAAGAACCTCCGACTCTCTGTGAGAAAACTTCTCCTAGAATTGCCTTTTTGCCTTTCTCGTACACCAAGGTGTACCGAAAGGCTATATGTTCACTCCAAAAACGAAAATTTGATAGAGCCTCCGGAGGGGTCAAGTCTTATATACCAATCGACTCAGCTCGACGAATTGAGGTGATGTCTGTGTGTGTGTGTGTGTGTGTGTGTGTATGTGTGTGTACAAAAAAACTCACATCACTTTTTGGCAGTAAACCTCATCCGATTTCAATGACCGATGGTTCATTCGACGCGGAATCTGGTCCCATTGTTTCCTATTGAAAATGGTTCGGATCGGTTCAGCCGTTCCGGAGATATGGCCATTTAGGTGTTCCGGAACTGTACCCCAGGAAGGGGCCAGATATGAAAATGCATCAAACATATGCATGCGACACATCAAACCACGGCATTTTCGATAACCTGATGAGCGGTAAGCAGAAAAATAGTCTAAGACCATATCTGAACCGGTAGTGTTCCCGAACCGGTTCTGGGCGTCCCGCTGTAAGTGGCCAAATATACAATTGTACCCAACCCATGCAAGCGACACATCAAACCACGGCATTTTAGATGACCTGATGGACAATGAGCAGGAAAATCATCTCAGACCATATCTGAACCGGTAGTGTTCCGGAACCGGTTCTAGTCGTCCCGCTGGAAGTGGCCAAATATACAAGTGAACCAAACCCATACATGCGACACATCAAACCACGGCATTTTCGATGAACTGATGGACAATGAGCAGGAAAACCATATCAGCTCATATCTCAACCGGTAGTGTTCCGGAACCCGTTCCGGGGTTCCCGCCGAAGTAGTTAAATCTGAAAGAGAAACAAACCCGTACATGCGTCACATCAAATAGCGGCTTTTTAGATTACCTAATGAACAGTCAGCAAGTGCTTCGGAATCGGTTTTGAGTGGCCGGAAGAGGCCAAATGTAAAAGTGAACCAAATCCAGGCATGTGACACATCAAATCGTGGCTTTTGTGATGACCTGATGAACAGTTAGCTAGAAAATAGCCTTACGTCACTGGTGGTGGTCCGGAATCGGTTCAGAGAGTCCCGTCGAAATTGTCAAACCCTGCATGTGACACCTTCAATTTGCAGCGTTTTTGGTTAATCGATGAGCAGTTAACAAGACAATAATGTTAGACCATATTTGGTTCAGCCGGTAGTTACCCTGAATCAGATCCGGGTTGTAAAATGTTAAATTTAACCAAACCCATGGATGCGGTGTATCAAATCACGACCAGTCTTGTAAACATTCGACACTTTTTACTACCTTCATTTCGTTGCCGCAGTCGGGTGTCAGTCGGCTTTGTTACATTCGTGTGCTATCGTTACCTCTTACCTACACACAACACGAGCAGTAGAACGAAGACTGATCACGACTTATCGACAACCTGATGGAAAATAGGATCAGACCACATTAGATTCCCGGTAGTGTTGCGGGTTCAGCTGTGGCTTCGAAAGTGGTTAGAAATAAAAGTGAAGCAAACCCATTCATGCGATATATCAAATCGCGGTGATAAGGTAAAGGTGAATAAATAGCAATAAAATATTCTCAGACCATAATTGGGACAACCGGTAGTGTCATGGTCCATGACTCATGGAATCAGATCCGGCTATCCCACCGGAAATTATCAAGTATAAAAATGAACCAAACCCATACATACGACACATCAGATCGCAGATTTTTTGATAATCTAATGAACGGTTAGCAAGAAAATAGCCTTAGATCACATTAGAGACTAGCTGTTGTGTAGCAGAACCAACGTTCATGTGAAAAATTAAATCGTGGCTTTGTTTAGTGGCCTGATAAACATTAGGTATGAACAACAGTGACGAATAGGTCTAAGTTCTCATATATGAGAACAAAATATAGACAAAACTAAAGCGATCTCATCAAATCGTACCATTTCAGATTCCTAAGGTGTAAAGTTATAGCAGGATTGGTCAACGTTGAATGGAAAAATAAGAATTTGATCGCGTAAACAGAAGATGGTGGCTGTTTTAAGGAATTTTGAGCTCTAAAACTATGTAAAATTTATTTATTTGGTATGGGAAATTTGTTTGGAGTCCACCAGAGTATCCAAAATAGCGGTCCAAAGTCCAAGATAATGGCCCAGTATTCAAGTTAGTGCCTATTTTATAGGATTTTTAATTCCTGCATTATGGGCATATTTTGTATGAAAATATGTCCAGAATTCAAAATTTGTAATCAGAAAACCCAAGCTGTGCGCTGTTTCACAAGGTCTGCAATATGACTATAGTTTGAATGGGGAAGAATGCCGGTCTTCGTCCAAAACTGGTAACCAGAAAATCATAAACGACATGCCAAAATTCAATACGGCGACTAGGTATTTTATGTAATTTTAGGAGCAGAGTCCAAAAATGAATACCAGAACATCCAAGATGGTGTCTCAATGTTCAAGATGGCGGTTAGTTTAGTTGGCTCCGGATCATAAAATGATGACCGGAAAATCTAAAATGACGTTTCAAAATTTTGCAGCTTCATGATACTTGTTTGGTTTGAGTTTTGGATCGTTGTCTTATATTTTCCGAATATTGGATGTTATCTATACATATAAAAATGAGTTTGAAGTCCCTTTGAGGCAACAAAACTCAAGAACGGCTGAACCGATCAGGATGACTCTTGCACGGTTCGGTTCATATTCGTTGTGGCTGTGTTTATATGAACAAAAAGTTACGAAAACCTTTAAAAAAGGTATGAAAATTTGTGAAAATACTGATTTTTTATGATCCGGGAACAAATTCAGCATGATCAAAATTAAATCAATCTAGAGTGCGGTGACGTTATGAGCTCAACAGTTGTCAAACTACCACAGCTTGGCAAGACAAAGTTTGCCGGGACAGCTAGTGCTAATATAAAATGTATCCATATTGAGCAGATTTAGCAAGCAGTTTTCATTTTGTATTTATGTCAATGTCATCAACATGTCTCTCGAGTTTTGTTGAAAGGATATTTCAAAGCACGAGAAAGGCACTATCACCGCTAGGTGGATTAATTAGGGTTTTTGAACAACTATTTGAAGGGCTTTTTGGAGAAACCCCCGCAGAATTTCCTGGAAGACTTTCTTGAGAAATTTCTAGCAGAATTCCTGGAGAAATCACAAAGTAAAGTTCCTGGATGAATGTTTAAAGAAATACATGGAGGAATACATGTATGAACTTCTGTACAACTCTTCGAGGGTATTTCTTAAATAATCCCTGAAGGAATCCCAGGAGGATTTCCGGCCGGATCTAGTTTCAAAATGAATCTTTTGAGATCTTTTGAGAAACTTCTGAAGTAGACCCACATAAAATTACTGGAGCAATTCCTGAAAATTTGCCAAGACATATATGGATATGTATGCAGTGTAAATCGATACCTGGAGGATTGTTTAGAGGTATTCTTGCCCAAATTTCTTGGAATTCATGTGAGAATTCTCTTACCACAAACATTCCGAAAAAAAAAGAAAAATCCGGAAAGAATCCCTTATGAATTTTTTGACGGTGTCCTGGGGATAATCGTAGAGAAAGTTTCTAAACGTTTGAGAGCCTTTGCTTTTGGATAGTAACATAAAAAACCAACTTGGGAGTAACATTACAAAGAAAAAAGATAGAAGAAAATCCGCCATAAAATACGAAGAAGTAAAAAATAACTGCTGCCAACTGGGTGAGCCAATTTCATGCATATTTGGTCGTATTCCTAGATTTGAGGAAAACAGTCATTCGCATACTTTCATAGGAAGTTCAACCACAGTTCCGAAAGTTACCCGTTTCCAAGAGGATCTTCCCACACGTTCATTGCCCTTTGTTTCGCACATAATGAGTTGGCTTGATTATTCTCAGTAACCGATACTTTCTTCCTGCGTCGGATGTAAATTCCGCTTTTAAGTGGATACGTTCCTGTTAGGCACGTTTGGATTGGATTTCCTGTTCTCCCTTCATTTCACACAAAAAAGAGAACGTTCTTCAGCATAGTGTTCATCATAACCTGCATCGAATTGATACTGCTAGACCCCTCCATCGAAAAAAGGAACTCTTTTCGGAAAACAAAAGAAGAAGAAAAACCTGACGACCCGATCCAAAAGGTTTCCAATTCGTCCAGCCAGTTGAATGAAACTCATATATAAGCTCATGTGAGAGTAGATTAGTTCCGCTGTTGCTTTTCTCACCTCTCGAATGGGATGCTTCCCAAACCGGATCAATCTCTAACCTTCTCATTTTCGGACAACCTAACACTCTCTATCTACACTAGACTAAGAGACTAGGTCCTCTGCTCATATTAAAAAACCGGGTGCCTAAAACTATCATAACAAAGTGACGCACGAATCACTCCCACACTTCACCTCTTCCTGCCGTATTCTACTCGTCAGCATCAAGAAGCCGGCTGTCGTTCAATTGGGGCGCAAGCAGACAGCTGTACCCTAGTGAGCAACCAACATATAATATCATCCCAAAGTATCAGATTTCTCTCCGGCCTGCCTCAATCTCCTCCCCCCCATCGTCGTCCTTCCAAACCTGACATCGACCCACGTCGGACCCCACTGCGCCGTCCTGATGTGTTTAATAAACCGGAGCTAAATTGCGGCCGAAACTGTCTCACATTTGGTTCGCACCCCGTCCTATCCCCACCACCACCACCGAAAGGAAAGTCCGGCAAATGCTAAGACCGAAGACGACTCCGAGCTACGGAGACCTGCCTGGGTCATCATTTCCTTATCAAAACAATATTTAAAACATGTGTTGTCTTCCTCCTATGATGTGGCGTGGAGTGGGCCTGAGCACCGACAACGACGATGACGAGCAAAGCCTCGACAACGCTTGAGCTTAGGCGGGGACTGGACAGGCAGGGGTTTGGTTGTTTGGATCGACTTGGTGGTTATATTTCCTTGTGAGAGTATCATGCAACGAGCAGCGGCACACAGCTCGACGATGGGAAACCAAGAGGAACAACTTCCGACACAAGACTTTAAGTGGATTTGAAAGGTTTCCGATGGAATTTAAGAAATTAAGGTAGAGGTTTAATTTCTTCGGGAGGGGATTGTTGAACACTTAGATGTAGGAATTTAAAACTCTTTCGAAGGAGACCGTAGTGGACATTTGTGTTGTCACAAGAAAGATGCATATGGTACAAGACGACATTAAACACAGCGGGCAAGATGAACTAAATAAATAGGGGGATTCATTAAACAGTACATAGCATAAGACAAAAAGAATTAAACCAGCGCGCCGTTATACCTTTTCCAAGAGGTTAACGCTAGCCATATATTTATTCTCTGGCTTGACGACATATAGTAATACATGAGTCTAACCACTTTTCAGATGAAATAACTTTAATTTCCTAAAAGGAAATTAACTGTTTACCAGAATGAAACTGTTCACGTGGTTCCACTTTTTGCCTATCTCGTACATTGAGTGTACTCCAAAAATGACTTTTTGATAGAATGCCCGGAGGGTCGATTCACACATACCAATCGACTAATCTCGACTGATTAAGGTGATGTCTGTGTGTATGTGTGTGTATAAAATAAACTCACATCCTTTTGGGCAGTAAATCTGAACCGATTTTAATAACAGACGGTTCATTCAACTCGGATTCTGGTCCTAATGCTTTCTATTGAAAATGGTTCGGATCGGTACAGCCGTTCTGGAGTTATGTCCATTTTGGTGTTTCAGACCGGTACCCTAGGAAGAGGCCAGATATGAAAATCTTACAAACCCATGTATGCGACACATCAAACAACGGTTTTCGATATCCTGATGAACAAAAAGCGGGAAAATAGTCTTCGACCATATCTGAACTGGTAGTGTTCCGGAGCCGGTTCCGGGTGTCCCACTGGAATTGATTAAATGTAAAAATGAACTAAACCTATGCCTGAATGATGTAAAAATGAACCAAACTCACACATGCAGCACATTAAGTAGCAGCTTTAAGGATAATCTAATGAACGGTTTATAAGAAAATAGTCTCAGACCATGTGTTTTTTTCGGAATCAGTTATGCCGTGTGCAGCATAGTTGTCCCATGTTCCAAAAACAGCAAACTGAGAAAAACGCGTTTTAAGTTTCAGCTTTGTTTCCTTTTATCTGGACAAGTGTAATAAAAACACATAATGAATTCATTAGCATAGCGATAGAATTGGTATTTATCATTGAAGTATGAAAAAAAGATTTATAAGCATTCAATGTACTTAATTTTTTTAAGAAAAACTCTGGTGGGACTTTAATGACGATAAATCCGTGGCTTCGTGGCCATGCGACTCGTGTCACCAAGCACTTTGTCGCATCATGCTGAGGAGCGCGGGTTCGATTTCCGCCGCAGCTGTCAGGAAAAGTTTTCGGCTGTGCCATTGGGCGTTGCATGCTAGTCCGTTGTCTACCGTCGTGCTTCCTTCAAAAAGCGTAAAGCTCACTGGAAGCATTGAACGTGTCCGTGTCTTAAAAAATAGCAATTTTCGGGATATTCTCGGCATAAGCTGTCCCATGTCATGCGAGATGTTCAGCATAAGCTGTTCCATGTTGTAATTTTCATCATAAGCTGTCCCATGTCGAGTTTTGCAGTATAAGTTGTCTCATGTTAAATTTCACAATAGATATCAGCATTTCCGGAGAATGTTCAGCATTTCCTGAGAGATCTTCGGATAGCTTTTTATGCGTATAAAATGCACATGGAATAGCTTTTGAGTAAAAATAAATGAACATGGAACAGCTTATGCTGCAAAATGTAACATGGGACAACTCGACAATGATTTTTCATAAGGGCCTAACTGATTTGATCGATTTCTCTTCGTCGACTCTCTCTTTCGCTAATAACTTGATCAAAACAAACAAAATCATTATTCTTTTTGTTTCTATAGCAACATGTAGTCGCCTTCTTCGCATTTCAGCCAAAAAATCTTTGGAAAACTTAATACACATTCTGTGATAACACAAAGAGAGGATCGATGAAGAGAACTCGAAAATGTCAGTTAGGCCCAAATGAAAAATCAGTGTCGAACTAATGATGACAAAACTGAACATGGGACAAATTGACTTGATGTAGTTTTCATGAAGTTTCTGAACAAAGTATACTAATGGAGAGTAGATTCTGTAAGTATACGCAAAAATAGACATTTTGATAATAAAAAGTCAAAATCGTCAAAAAGTAACATGGGACAAATATGTTGCACACGGTAGAGTTCCAGGTGTCCCGCCGGAATTGGCCAAATGTAAAAGCAAACCAAACCAGGTTTTTTTTATCAAACCAGGTAGGATGGTTCAACGTTGTATGGGAAAATTAAAATTCAATCGCAACAACTTTAAACAACTTTTTTTTTCAATCCCCTTTTGCGTCTTAAATTACTTTGCAAAATTTTGATATGATCGGTTACACTATCGCGCTCTGTAATGTGGTTAAAAGTTGAATGGGATTTAGTATGAGGAATTTCACTTTCTGTACAGAGAAAAAATTATATCCTAGCTTGATCGGCCTCCAATGATAGTCAAGGAGAAACTTCAGAGAAAACAAATATGGCTGCCACAATGGCGGCCTTGTGTCCCCACTTACGTTTTCAAGAGCACGAATCTTAAAAATTCGTAAACAAATGCGCTCAATTTGGAAAAGCAGCCTCTTTTTGCAAGTGAATAAATCCAGGATAAACAAGTGCGGCTTGGTTCGATGCTTCGTTCGTCAGATTTGTACCTATACAGTTAGTATGCAAAACTACAGTGGTATCTCCTGATGATTCACCTTAACGTTAAGGTGATCATGCAGTCAACTTAAAGGTCCAATATTTTCAGCTCTGCCTATGCGTTGAACATAACTCGGAATAAGTAATGGATATGTGCCTTCAATAAGTTTCCCAATTTGCAAATTTTACACTTTTTAAAAGCTGTTCAAACAGCTATAACGTCTTGTAAAAATTATCGAAAATTCTCAAATTTTCACTGTAAGTTGCTTAACTAGATGATCAACTTACAGTACAGAATATTTGATGCAGTTGAACATATATTGAAAAGTGAAAATTTTGCCTACGCCGATAATTTTATCTATCCCTTGTAATTCCAAAAAAAAAATCTCGATAAAAATTGCGGAAGTTTCCGATGACACTCTTGAGTGAATCTCTTTAGGAATCTCTGAAGAAATCTCCATCTGCTCCTTTGAAAAATTCTCTCAAGATATATGCCGAAATTTCACAAAAAAAATCCTGAAGAAATTTACAATGACATCCCCGGACGGATTTCTGAAGAATTACTTTTAAAAATCCATATATAAAATCTTGTTGGAAAACCTGGAGAAATTGCCGACAAAATGTTTGAATAAATCTCGGAAGCTCTGGAAGAATCCATCTACAAATTACACAAAAAATTCTCTAAGAATCTTCAGGGAAATTTTACAAAAAAATCAAAAAAGAATTCTTATAAAGTTCCCGAAGAAGCTCTCGGTTGAATTTCTGGATGAAGTATTCAAGCAATCACTCGAAAAATCCTGGAAGACACTTTAAATCAATACCCAAAGGAACCATTTGAGGAATTTCCCAAAGAAATCCCTGAAAACATTTCGTTGTAAATGCTAGAAAAAATACTCGTTGAAATACCTGATGAAATTGCAAATGGAATCCTTAGATGAATTTAAAAAAAAATCTCTGAGAGGACTCTCCAAAGAATCGCTTGAGAAATTCTTCATGAAATCTCTGTTGGATTTCTTCAAAGGATCCCTAAACTATTTCCGGGTGGATATCTCTGATAGAATTTCTCAGATGATATTTTTGAGAATTTCCCAAAAGTATCTGTTGAGACATTTTTGTTAAAATGAATAAATTCGAAGGAATGAGTTCTTTTGATTTTTTGGAAGAATTGCCTAGAGCAAATTCTCAAAAGAATTATTAGAGAAAGTTGCATGGCAATCTTTGGAGGTTTTCTCCAACAAATCCCAGCAGAAATTCTTCATGGAACCTTTGAAGAAATTTTCTTTTTGATTGCTGGATGAATTGGGTTCCTAAATTTTGAAAAATGTATTTATTTATTGATTTAATACGAAAGAGCACCTTTTTCTGAGCCACTTTTTCAGATTTTTAGGACTTTATGTTCATACCTCAAATCAATATCAAAGAGATTTTTCGAAATCACCTTTTGACAGCTGGGCAACTGTTTGACAGCTCCGCCCAATTTGAAATGCAACGAGGGGTGATTCGACAAATCGCTCCCATACAAACTTCAAATTGAGTTTTAGGTTCCCGGGCACCAAAATTCATGAAAATTTGGGTTTCGGCTCAGTTTGGCATGCAGATTCAGAATATGGAATAATCTGAACATCGCTAAAGAAGCCAATTGGCTTCTTTACCGGTGTTGAGATAATCCCATATTCTGAATCTGCATGCCAAACTGAGCCGAAATCCAAATTTTCATGAATTTTGGTGCCCGGGAACCTATATAAAAATCAATTTGAAGTTTGTATGGCAGCGATTTGTCAAATCACCCCTCGTCGCAGTTTGTACTGGGCGCAGCTGTCAAACAGTTGCCCAGCTGTCAAAAGGTGATTTCAATAAATCTCTTTGAAATTGATTTTGGGTACCAAAACAAAGTTCTAAAAATCTGAAAAAAATCATAGTGCCTCAGAAAAAGGTGCTCTTTCGTATCAAATCAAAAAATCAATATATTTTTCATAATTTAAAAACCCAATTACTGAAAGAATTTCTGAAAGAGTTTCTGGAAGAATGCTCT
Organism: Aedes albopictus; assembly: GCF_035046485.1. Taxonomy (NCBI): domain Eukaryota; kingdom Metazoa; phylum Arthropoda; class Insecta; order Diptera; family Culicidae; genus Aedes; species Aedes albopictus. Next base: position 398,310,226 of record NC_085137.1, read on the forward strand.
AACGAATCCCTGCAGAAGTTCCTTAAGGATTCCCGGAGAGATCCTTTAAATGAACTTCTAAAAGAATTATTCAGAGTTCATAATAAATTCTCAAAATAATTGAATATTCCAATAAAATCCGTAGATGCATTTCTGAAGGGATTTCGGGAAAATGCTCCTATAAATCCATTGGAAAATTTAAAAAAAATCCTGGAAAGCATTCTCAGATAAATAATAGCTGAAAACATTCCAGATGAAATTCTTAGTGGATTTCCGCAAACAAGTTCCTGCAAGAATTCGTAAAGGACCCAGTGAAGAAATTTTTGTTGAAACATCCGAAGGATTCCCTGGACGAAGACCCTAGAAACCTCAGGATAAAATTTTGAAATTTGGCGCGGAGCGTAGCCTTTGGCCAGGCCCCTCCTCCCCGCCTTCCACAGAAGAGTCTACGTAGTTTATGAAAGGATCCCACGTTATCTTTGTAGCAATATTCAAACCGAAAAATAGCTGTAAAAATTCCTCAAAGAATACTATAACCAATTTCACATGAAAACCTAATGGAAATCTCCATTATTTCCTAAATTAATTTCCAGAATATTTTGAATTCCAAAGGAATACCTTGATGGAGTGCCCGATGTAGTTGTTTGAGGATTTCTCGAAGGAGAGCTTCGAACAATTCCTGAAGGAAATCCTAGAGGAGCTATCAAATACATCTTCGAATAATTTCTAAAGTAATTTATGAAGAGATTCTTAGTTTATGTTAGCTAAGACTGACTTTACATACACTCTCAATCGAAAGATTGAGGCCGTCTCCTCAAAAACATGACTTTTTTTAAGGCCCATCTCCGCCAATTTACGTTCGATTTCAAAAACCAAGGTCACGTTTAAAAGATGATAAGTCTGTAAACTTAGCCTCAGTTAACAAATTTTCAAACATATTTAAACTTACGGTAGAGTCGCTAGAAAAAAAAATGTTGCTGTAATTGTTGCTACATGGAAACCATTTAACAGCAGAATCGGTGATAAATACCAAACTTCCAGTATCTTACTAGATCAGGCATTCCTAAAAATAAAACTCCCGGTGAGATTTCTTTAACGTCTACTACCATCTCTACTATCCATCTGCGGTTCAAAACGTTCCGTGGAAATTTCGCCGAAAATTTCTCGCCAGATATTTCAGAGAATTCCTCCAAAAATTTCTTCTGTAATTTATCCGAGAATTCAATCTGCAATTCGTCCGAGCATTATTTCTGAAATTCCATCAAAAATTTCTTCTGGAATTCCTCTGAGCTTTTTTTGTTGACTTCCTCCGAACATTCCTTATAGAATAATTAATCTGGAAGCTCGGAGAGACATTTCTCTCCGAGAATACCTCCAGATATTCTTTGGAAGTTCCTACATAAATTCTTTCTGAAATCACTTCAGGATTCCTTCTTAGTTTCTATCGAAAATTCCTCCGAAAATTTCACCGAGAATTCTTCCACAGACTTCTCAAGGTATTCTTTTAGATATTTCCCCACGAATTCCTTCAGAAATTTCTCCATGGATTTCTACTAAAATTCCTCCGGGAATTCTTACAAGTATTTCTCCCGGAACTCCTCCAAAAATTGCTTCTGGAATATGTTCTCAAAAGCATCCGTGAATTCCACCTGCAATTACTCCGAGCATTCTTTATGGATTTCCTCCGACTTTTTTGTTTTTCAGAGTTTACTCCGGGAATTCCACCAGTATTTCTCCAGGATTTCTTCCGGAGATTTCTCCGAGAATTGTCCTTGAAGTTCCTCCAGAAAATTTTCCGGAAATTCATCAACAAGTTTCTTCGGGAATTCCACCAGAAATATGCCTGGGAATTCCTCCAGGCATTTTCCCAAAAATTGCTTCGAAAATTCTTACAGCAATTCCTCCGGGAATTCTTCAAGAAAGTTCTCCGTGAATTCCTCCAGAAATTTCTCCAATATTTCCTTCAAGAATTCCTCCAGTAATGACTGCAGTATTTCCTCTGGAGATTCCTACGGAAACATTTTTAGGTTTCCCCAGAAATTTCTCCACGAATAACTCCAGAAATTTATCCAAGAATTTCTACAAAAAATCCTCCGGGAATTTCTCCAGCAATTCCTCCGGGATTTCTTTCATAAATTCCAACAGAATTTCCTCCGGGAATTCCACCAGAATTTCCTCCGGGAATTCCGTTTGAAGTTTCTCCAGAAATTCCACCGGAAATTCATCCACAAGCTTTCCGGGAGTTCCTCCACAAATTCCCCCGACGATTCCTCCAAGAATTCTAGAGTTCTAGGGTTCCTTAAGACAATCCTTCGAAATTCCCCAAGAAATACCTTCAGAAATTTTCCGGGAATTTCTCCAGAATTTCTTCTGGATTTCCCTCTAGTAATTCGTCCGTTTAAGTTCTGCAGAAATATGTCTGGGAAATCCTCCGGAAACTCATTCTTAATTTTATTTCCTTCTGAAATTCTTTACAAAAATCGCTCTAAAATTCCTTCTGGAACTCCTCTGAGAATTCCTTTTTGTTTTTTTTTTTTTTGGTTTTTATTTCTGTATATTTGAACTAATGCTGAGAATTTCTTCTAAAATTCTGAAATTTCTTCAAGAATAAATGCAGAATTCTGATAGAATGTTTCTGTCCAGGAATTTCTCTAGAAACCCCTAGGGTGGTTTTCGAAGAAACCCCTGAAAGAATCCATGGAATAATTCCGTGATGAAGCCCTGGATAAATTGTCGAAGGAATCACTGTGAAAATTGCCGAAAAATATCCATAGCAGAATTACAGGAGGAATCCCTGTATGCATTCCTGGAGAAATCCTTTGAACAATTCCCGGAGAAACCCCTGGAAGAATTCCTAGGGCAATTCCCAAAGAAATCCTGTAGGAGAATTTCCGGGGAAATCCCTGAAAGGATTCCAGGGAAAATCCCTGGAGGAATTCTCGGAGGAATCTCTGTGAGAATTCGCAAAGAATTTCTTCGAGGCATACCTGCAAGAATCACTGAGGGACTTCCAGAAGACATCTCAGTGAGCATTACTGGAGAAATCTCTGAGAAAATTACCGAAGGAATTTCTGGGGAAATTCTCGGAGGAATCTCTGGTGAATTTAAGAAGTAATCCCTACAAGAATTATCAGAGGAATACCTGCAGAAACCCCTGGAAGAATGACCAGGAAAATCCATGGAGGGATCGCTGGGGAAGTTCCCGGAGAAATCCCTGGGGAATTTCCGCAGAAAATTCTGGAAGAATTCCCGGAAGAACAACATGAGAAATTCGCGGAGGAATCACTGTGGGAATTCCTGGCGAAATCCCTGAGGTAATTTCCAGATGACCAAAGAAATTCCTCGGGGAGTTCCTGGAAAAATCCCTGTGGAGGTTTGCGGAGGAATCTCCGGGGGAATTCTTGGAGGAATCCCTGGAGGAATTTCCTGGAGAATTGCGGGAAAAATCCCTGGGAAAATTAATGGAGGAATACCTGGGGAAATTTCTTGAGGAATCACTGTGGGACCCGGAGTAATCGCTAGCAAAATTCACGGAGAAATCCCTGGCGGAAATCCCGAAAAAATCTCAAGGAAAATTACTGGAGGAATCTCTTGGGGAATTTCCGGAGGAATTCTTGGGAAATTTCTGAAGAAATCACTGTAGTAATTCTCGGAATTATTGAAGGAATTATTCGGAGAAATTCCTGGCGAAATCACTGGGGGAATCGATGGAGGAATCCTTGGGGAAACTTCCGGAGGAATCCATGGGTGAATTCATGGGGAATTCCCTTGGATAATTACTAAATCCCTGAGAATTTGTGGTAGAATACCTAATACAATTTCAAATGCATCCCTGGGATAGTTCCTAAAAGCATCGCCAATGGAATACCTGTAGAAATTCCTGTGGGAATTCTAAGAACAACCCCAAACATAAATTATAAAAGTCCTGAATTGCATCCTTGCAGAAAGTCCTGTGAGACTTAAAAAAATCCCCAAGGAAAAGTTTAGGAAAAAAATCCCGGAAAAAAAGCTTGTAGGTCTGATGTAATTCCAGGAGGGATTGCCGAGCAATTTCCAAAGACATACCCAAAAGAATTCCTGGTGATTTTTCCAATGAGATTCCTGTGAAAACTGCTGGAGGTATCTGCGAATAAGTTCCAGAAGAAAATCCATGCAATCCCTGATTTTTATTCGAATGAATTACTGGAGGGATCCCCGATGGAATTCGTTGAACAATTCCCAAATAGGAATACCCTAAATAAATTCCAAGCGAAAGAGTATGTAGATAAATTCCCGAAGCTCTGTTAGCCGTGGGAAACCCGAAGCCATTGCTGAAGTCATCCGCAAACCCTAAAGAAATTCCTGCTAGAAGCCTCGAAAAAAATATCTCAAAATAACACGAAATAACAAAGAAATCCAATTCCCGACTAGATGGGAAAAACAACATTATTACAGGTTGTGTTCGGCTTTTCCCTCTTTCAAAATCAGAAGTTAAAAAATAAACATAATAATAATACAGGTTGTGTTATTTTTTTTTTTTTCAATGATTTTTGTATCAACGGATGTACCGTTAGTAGTTAAAATAATAAAAACTCTAACAAAACTCGTTTCAACTTACACTAAAATATTACAAATTGAGATATAATCATAACAAGATAATATCAAAATTTGATAGACTAATCATGCGAAATCATAACACAATAATAACAAGGTCTGTTACATATTCCAGAACAAATTTGTTTCAAGTTTTGTTATAAATCTCTTAGCTCGAGTGACCAAAATAACAAAAACCCAGATAAATCCACCTAGTGGTGATAACGCCTTTCTCGTCGACTATGTACTCATGATATTTCCTTCGACGTAAACCGAAGTGTTCCTGAAACCTGAGAATACTTTATTGATAAAAGCAAGAATTTTATCAAAGCCATCATTGAATAGGAACACTTATTGATGGCACACATTCCGAAGTTACGTTCAACGTATAGACAGAGCTGAAAAATATCATACGTCTCAGTTGACTGCTTGACCACCTTCACTGTCACTGGAGGCCGATCAATATCAAGACGATGATTAGAAGCTAAGATATAATTTGCTTCACAATCACAGATCCTTTTGCGGTCTTCAACAACGTTTTTTTCTGCACACTACTAACCGTTCACTAGGTTATTGAAAAAGCCGTGATTTCATGTACCGCATGCATGAGTTTGATTCAATTTTACATTTTACCACTTCCGGAGGGACATCCGGAACCGGTTCCAGGGCAGTATCGATTGTCCCAAATATGGCATGAGAATAGTTTCTGCCTAACTGTTCATCAGGTCTCCTAAAAATCCACGAATTGATATGTCGCATGCATGGGGTTGATTCATTTTTACATTTGACCAATACCAGCAGGCAGAGATGGCATAGATGCACTGCTAAACAGCTCTGCGAACACATCTTCAATAAAATGCGCGCAGCTGTGTTCTGCTACGAATGTGGCCCGGTAGCAAACACACACCACTCAGCCGTAAAACTTTGCGTGAGAGTGAGAGTGTGTAAAAGGTCACATCAGCTGCGCGAAACGCCGCAGATCTCAAACATTTGGCGTGAGCTCATTCCTAGCGCTGCGCGGCGCTCTGCGCTGCAGGCTGTAGGCACTCGGCAATACAGAGAAGCGCATCATATGCGGTGTGCGGTGTGTGTTGAATTGTACTTTCTCTTGCTTTCCTGCGCGCACCGTCCTGCGCGATGCGACAACGATGCCGAGTGCGTACAGTTGAACTGCGCAGAAGATAATTCTAACACGCACTCTTACTCTTCCTGATGGTGGCGTGTAATGTGTATTTTTTTCTCTTCTCACTTTGGGCTCTGAGGAGCATGCCATCTCTGCCAGCAGGGCACCCGAAACCGGTTCTGGAACACTACCGGTAGTTTCAAATGTGATCTGATATTGTTTACTTACTGACCGTTCTTCAGGTTATCGAAAAAGCCACTATTGAATGAGCTGCATGCATGTGTTTGGTTCCCTTCTACATTTGACCACTTCCAGCGGGACACCCGGAATCGGTGCTAGAACACTACTGGTTTTCCCTAATATGGTCTAAGTTTTTTTTCTTGTTAACCGTTCATCAGGTTACCTAAAAGCCGCGGTATGATGTGACGCATGTAATGTATAGGTTTGGTTCTCTATTACATTTGACCACTTCCGACGGGGCACTCGCAACCGGTTCCAGAATACCGCCGGTTCAGATATGAACTAAGACGTTTTAACTGCCGTTCATCAGGTTATCGAAAACCCCGCGTTTTGATGTGTCGCATGCATGGGTTTTTCCCACTTTTATATTTGAACACTCTCGGCGGGACACCCGGAACCGGTTCCGAAACACTACCGGTTCAGATATGGCCGAAGACGTTTTTGCTGCTTAACGTTCATCAGGTTATCAAAAAACCGCAATTTAATATGTCGCAAGCATAGGTTTGGTTCACTTTTATATTTGGCCACTTCCGGTGGGACACTCGGAACCGGTTCTGGAACACTACCGGTTCAGATATGGCCGAAGACGTTTTTCCTGCTTACCGTTCATCAGGTGGTCAAAAAAGCCGCGGTTTGATGAGTCGCATGCATGGATTTGATTCACTTTTGCGACACTCGGAACCGGTTCCGGAACACTACCGGTTCAGATATGGTCTGAGACGTTTTTCCTGCTTACCGTTAATCAGGTTATCAAAAAAGTCGCAGTTTGATGTGTCGCATGCATGGGTTTGGTTCATTTTTGTATTTGGCCACTTCCGGCGCAACACTCGGAACCGGTTCCGGAACAATACCGGTAGTTTCCAATGTGGTGTAAGCCTATTTTATTGCTAACCGTTTATCAGTTTATCAAAAAAGCTGCTATTTGATGTGTCGCATGCATGGATTTGATTCACTTTTATATTTGGTCATTCTCGGCGGGACACCCGGAACCGGTTCCGAAACACTACCGGTGCAGATATGGTCTAAGACGTTTTTCCTGCTTACCGTTCATCAGGTTATCAAAAAAGCCGCAATTTGATGTGTCGCATGCATATGTTAGGTTCACTTTTATATTTGGCCACTCCCGGCGAGACACCCGAAACCGGTTCCGGAACACTACCGGTTCAGATATGGTCCAAGGCGTTTTTGCTGCTCACCGTTCATAAGGTTATCAAAAAAGCCGCTATTTGATGTGTCGCATGCATAGATTTGGTTCACTTTTATATTTGGCCACTTCCGGCGGGACACCCGCAACCGGTTCCGGAACACTACCGGTTCAGATATGGCCTGAGACTATTTTCCTGCATATCGTTCATCAGGTTATGGAAAATGCTGCGGTTTTATGTGTCGCATGCATAAGTTTGTAGCATTTTCATATCTGGCCCCTTCCTGGGGTACCGGTCCGGAACACCTAAATGGCCATAACTCCGGAACGGCTGGACCGATCCGAACCATTTTCAATAGGAAACAATGGGACCAGATTCCCCATCGAATGAACCATCGGTCATTAAAATCGGTTGAGGTTTACTGCCAAAAAGTGATGTGAGTTTTTTTGTCCACACACACACATACGCACACACATACACACATACACACACACACATACACACACACAGACATCACCTCAATTCGTCGAGCTGAGTTGATTGGTATATGTGACTTGACCCTCCGGGCCTTCTATCAAAAAGTCATTTTTGGAGTGAACATATAGCCTTTCCAGTACACTTAGTGTACGAGAAAGGCAAAAACATCAATCTTTTTCGCGACAACACGAAACACCTTATAAATTTTGAAATACATATTTTGATACAAAAAATATAACAAAGATTGCAATAAACGTGTTACGAAATTATGTTAGAGGCAATTATATTACAATGTATAAATATAACAAATGTTGTTATACAATAAGGACTCGATTTTGTCAGCCCCATTTTGCGACAAACTTTTTACTCTTATTATCTTACGGTCACATTTTAAGCAATTTATTAATGTGTATCATCAAACTACAGCTGAGATGCAGAACACAGAGGGAATTAAAGTTTGAAAAACTGTTTAAATTTTTGAAGAGAGCAAAAAATGTGTTTGGAAAGGGGCTGACAAAATCGGGTCACTTATGTACATCTGTTTGAATGAATAAAACAAGCTTTGTTATAATTTTGTTACTAAAATTTAACTAATTTTGTTATAGATATTCACATGGAAAATTCTTACAACAGAATTATATCAACCATTGTTATTTCAAGCAACATTTGTTATAATTTTGTTATGATCTTGTTATGTGCTTCTGGTCAGGAACCAGAACCGATTGGGATTTTTGTTGGAAGTAAAATGTATTTTTACATAATAATTTTGCCACAAAACTGGGCATAATAAAAACCAATCATGTTTCAATGAAAAATCAGTAAACGGCCAATGAAGTCTGTTTCCAAAAAATCGGATCATACTTGTTCAGCTTAGCTTAGTTTAGCTTAGCTTAGCTTAGACTGACTGCACATATCTATGATCATACTTGTTCAGCATGGAGTAACTAGGGACTATTCATAAACACGTATACAAAATTTTGGCCATCTCAGACTCCCCCCCCCCTCCCTTCTCTCCCCCTTGTCATACCTTTCACCAGGCGCCCCTCCACCTTTTGCAGAAATTGGGACCTTGGCGCTACTTCTGTGCACGGGCCTGGAACTTACCATTATAGTTTTTTTTTCGGATAATTCTAGAGCATAACAGTTAAAAATGGATGGATGATGGAAGGGTGTTCTACTGTTCTGACGACTACATATCAACAAACACTACATACCTTTCCGGCTACGACAACATCTGCACCTTTCGCAGCAACAGCATGCACTTTACACGCCTGGGAGTAAAATTGATGTGTTTTTAAACACACAACTTTCCTATCGAGTTGCTTATTGTGCCAGGGATCGAGGACTATACCACATACATAACTACAAAACCTAGGAGTGGTAACACCGGCACTAGAGTAACGAGGATGCCCTTTTTTCCGCGCGATTCAAGCGTTGCACCTACCTTACTACTCGTGGTGTAGCTCAGCATAGGTACCTAGTACCAAGAGAAATGCAGCAAGTGTTGCATCGAATTTCGTGGCCAAAAGAGCCGGCCAACGAGCGAAGCGAAGCGAGCGTTTCTAATGCAAATGCACCCATGCATGCGGGAAGAGTTTTGTCAATAAAATAGGGGCTGTTGCAACATTAGCCCCGTTGTGATGGATGGGCGGACGTCGTCGGCGGGGCGTGGCGGGGCGGTGGTGGTTTCAAAGTAGCGAAAAAACTAAACGAAATTTAACCGTATCACCACCGTCAGTTCCGCGTGGATCAATTTTAGGGTGATGCAAATTTCCCAAAATAGTTGTCTCCAGCAATCCTTCAAAGAGGAAGATTTCATTGCCACTCAAAAGATAGTTGGCAAAATGGAACCAAGTTTGAAACACTCAATACATTCATCCCTCATGTATCACCCTAGCGGGGGATCGGTGCACTGCACATTTAACCCCGCAGGCAAGAGAGGTGCCACACATGTTTCGAAGTGATTAAAAAGTGGAGCGTGAAAACCTGAAGCGCAATTTGATTGTAATTAAGAGATCTGGCACGGCGGCGAACGAGTGATGAGATTTAAAAAAGTTTTCTTGTGTTTTGCTGGCACTAGCGTATACTAACATTCTGTAGTGTAATGATAATCTATGTGCAATTTATATTTGAGTCTACCAAGGTTGGAAATTATGTAAAAGTTATCGAAGAGCGCCTGAATAATTGGAACGTATTAACAACATAGTTAAATTTATAGGTATACTAGCTGTCCCGGCAAACTTTGTCTTGCCGTCTTGTGGTGGTTTGACAACTGTAGACCTCAAAATAGCACCGCACTCTAGATTGATTCCATTTCGGTCGTGTTGATTTCCTTCCCAGCTCATGAAAAATCAGTTCTTTATCAATTTTGTTACTTTTCTAGCTGATTTTCGTAACTTTTTGTACATATAAACACAGCCACCACGAATACGAACCGAATCATGCAAGAGTCATGCTGATCGGTTTATCCATTCTTGAGTTTTGTTGCCTCAAATGAACTTCAAACTCATTTTTATATATAGACTAGCTGTCCCGGCAAACTTTGTCTTGCCAGGTTGAAGTGGTTTGACAACTGTGGAGGTCATTTTAGCACAGCACTCTAGATTGGTTTCATTTCGATCCTGTTGAATTTCTTCTCGATTCATGAAAAATCATTACTTTCACAGTTGTTCTACTTTTTAGTTGATTTTCGTAACTTTTTATTACATATAAACACAGCCACCACGAATACGAATCGAACCGTGCAAGAGTCATGCTGATCAGTTCAGCCGTTCGTGACTTTTGTTGCCTCAAAGGGACTTCAAACTCATTTTTATATATATAGATAGATAAACAATCCTTTTGATATAATTTTAGAACACTTTAACTAATAAAACTTCACGTTATATATAATTTACGTTAGGTTTTCTTAACCACAAACCAAAACACGTGCCAGCACATGTAAACTGAAACTTATATGAAACTCAGTACGAATTGCGATACTGACGTCAATGCAAACTTATGAGTAGGGACAATGGAAATTCGCGATTTCGCGGGAGCCGCGAATTCCGCGAAATTGGCCTTTGGTTGCGAAATGTGAAAAATCCCGCGAAATGCCGCGAAAATTGACAAAATTGTGAAAATACCTTATAAATTTCAATTTTTTAAACACAAATTGACTGATTGTATCGCATAATACAAGTTTACTGTATTTTCAATGTATGATTCTTTTCTATTTTTACGTCATATGTTACTTTTTCGATGAATTCATCATTTGACCTCTGAAAACCAAGTGTATGATTTATTTGGCATGCAAAATTAGCGTTTTCTTCATAAAAACGGTCAAAAATATGTGACCGCGACAGTGCCGCGAAATTAACAATAGTAGACCGCGAAATTTAAGAAATTTTGCCGCGAATTTCCATTGTCCCTACTTATGAGGTTTCATTGTGAAACAAAATTCCATTCCCCTAAGTAATCCACCGGAAATTTGCAAAGCATTCGATTCAGGAACAAATAGGACTATCGAACGCCATCCGTCAATTCTTCTTCCGGCCCGTCACCATCACTATCCTTACTAACATCAACTATCAATTAGGCAACAATTTCTCTCAAACTTTCCAAATTAGTTGTCGCTCTTCACCGCTGCACTTCCGCCACACAGGGATCCGATTTCAGCTTTTTGGTGTCCCATCCCAGTCCCATCCTGAATAGCAGCAGCTCGTCCTCGCGTTGGCGTTGTATTTGCACTTCCATCAGCCAGCAGTTCGTCATCTTGCGCGAAAACAACTTTCTCCCGGAGCAGTTATAATTAATGACAGAATTCCATTACGCAGCCGAAATCATTATTTAGGAGGAAAAGTTACAACACGCCTCCACTAGATACCTTCGACGACGCGACGGCAGAGCCCTGGTAAACAGCTCTCTTCGAAGGATTCTAAAGGATTTCTCACAGATCCCCGCGCCATTATGAACTAAATAACTCCAAAGTACAAAGCACAACTCATCAGGCAGCAAACGGCAGCATCAACAGCAGTCAGCGAGGAGTTCGGTGTGATGGGATGAAGGGATGTAACTTTGCGTTTTACTCTAAGCAACACTTAACGGTTTTTAGGAAGCTATCCGATGCTGATGCCGCAGACGATGTAATAACAATGGGATCCATCATAACAGCCAGCGCAGCACCCGCATCCATCCATCCGTCCATCCGATCCGCCAATCCATTCACTCATCTATCTTGTGGGATTTATGGCGAGACGCGTGGCATGTTGATGGAAAGTGTTTTTCTTCGTTCGAAAGCAAAACTGTCCGGATGGGAACTGAAATGTTTGCCTTACATATCTGGAAATCTGCTTGGAAAGTCTGATTTTCAATTGAAATCGATCTCTTTAACTTTCATCTTTCATACATGCAAATTGTTATATGACCTCTAAGCATTTTCAGGGTCAGCAATGAGTTTCCAACATTGCTCTGGCGCTTACAAGTTACTATTTCATGCTTCCACAGGTCAATCGATGACAAAAACCGCCAGCTTAGATTTTGTGTGCTTAGCTGGTAGTGCAGCCTGGGCAATCCTTCTAACTTCTGCTAGATTGAGAAGGTACGTCTCGAGCGTCTGTTCACCAAGGAGGTGCGGCTGGCATCCAGCCGCTGAGTATGAAATGCTCCTCCACCAGAAGATATACCTAAGGGGACAGCTCCACCCTGGAGGATAGGGGACCTTAGGCCAACAACCTACTGTTCCCGAAACCCAAAACCCGTTACAGAAACCGAAAATGAAAGATTACAAACTGATTCAACGGCAACGACTTTTAGCGCGAAACAACAGACAAGAATTGGAACTTGGAATGTATTAACCCTAGCCCAGCAGGGTAAACTGGCACAACTAGCCAATGAGACATGCCGTATGAAGCTTACATATCCTAGGACTTAGCGAAATCCGTTGACCGAATTTTAGAGAACACAGTTTCCTGCTCAGCGCTTACGCCCACGCTGCGCTCATGAAGTGGGAACCTATTAACGAGAGGATAATTGTAGCCAGATTCAGAACACGGGTTCGAAACCTTACCATGATCCAATGTTACACGCCAACCGATGCTGCCGAATTGCAAGATAAAGAGAACTTCTACAGTCAACTGAATGCTGTCCCCGAGCAGAGGAGAATAGCAAGTTAATAACTACGAAATCACATAACATGTTTTTATATCTTGTTTTGTTATTATTAAATTATCAAGGAATAGCTTTTCCATAACAAATTGTGTTGGACAATCTCATTTTGTTATAATCAAGCTATTAATATACATTAACTAAATTACATTTAAAAAACATGTTTTGTTGAAGTACAAGTTTAGTTATTGTTGTAGTATTGATTCACTTATCAGCAATAGCACAACAGTAACAAGTTTTGAAATCACAGCAACAATTCGACAATTATGACCTGTCCCTTTGTGTCAATTTTTGTATCAGTTAAGAAGGAAATTTCTGAACGACTCCTTCCCAAGCAACACACATGTTATATAAAAGTTACGACAGCGCAAGTTTTGGTTGTATAGAAGTTTATTTTCCGTTATTGCAACACAATGTTAGAATTACGTAAAATAAACTTCTATACAACCAAAACTTGCATTGTCGTAACTCTATTATAACATGTGTGTTGCTTGGGTTTTAACAATTCCTTAAATAATTTTCGGATAAGCACTTGAAAGTTCTGGAGGAACTTCCGATAAATCCCTGGAGAAGTCTTCAAGAGTACTCGTCGCGTAATTTTCTTAGAAATTTCGAAGGTAATTCTTCTGGGCAATTATGAGAATTCTTGGCAGAATCTTTTGGAAAACTCCTGGAGAATCTTTCGGAAAAACTCCTGATGAAATCCTCAAAGAAGTTTTCAGAAAAATCTTAAGATGAACTTCAGGACTAATGATCACAGGAAATTCTGAAGAAATCCTTGAAGAGATTCTATGCGGTATTCTGAAATAATTTCTAGAGGATTCTTGAAAAATCCATGAAAGATTCCGTAGAAGAACTCCCGGAGAAATTTCTGGATGATTTTTGGAGTCATTTATGGAAAAGTTTATCTGTCGACGAAATTCTAGAAGAGTTTTATGACAAAGTCACTTGATAAACAAATAAGGAATTTTTGACGAAATCCTTAGAGAAATAAAAAGAGGAATTTTAGAAAAAAATATTGCCAAAAAATATGGTGAAGTCCTGTAGGAATCATCAGAGGAATTTCAGGAGAAATTATAGAAAAATGTTTGGTGGAATTCTTGTAGAATCCAGGAGGAATATTCGACAAAATTCTTGAATCCAGGGAAAAATCGGAGGAATTAAAACAAAGTTTCCAGAAAAATCGTAATAATCTGTACAAAATTTCCAATATCCCAAAAATTTTCTGCAAAACTGTTGAGCATTCTAAAAATTCTTCAGTTTCTATGCTGAAAAAAAAACAAAACAAAAGTCACAAATTGCTATCGACGATCAAACTTTTTCAAGTACACGTGTTGATTTCAAAACCGTGCTCCGAAAACAATTAAAGTAGAACAGTTTATAAATTACAGGTCGAAATCGAAACTCGTCGTACCGTCGTTGGGGGTGAGAATGGGTCAAAAAAGGATATTCAAAGATTGTTTGTTAAATAACAAATGCAATTGAAGTCGGAATTACTTTTTATTTGGTATGTATACTCTCCTATGTGGTAATGATAGTTTAGCAAGAAAGTATCACGTTATATGAATTGCTTACTAAACTACAAATGATTGAAAATTGACCCAATCTCACCCCTTTGAGGGGGTGAGAATGGGTCAAAGTATTCGAAATCACCTATCTTAGAATATAAGTTAATTTTATTGATCATATCTAGTGAACCTACTTAAAACATAATGTTATCATGACGAATTAAAACTTAGGTAATTTTAAAAGATGATTAATCCACCTAAAAAGGCTAATACAACCGAAAAAATGGTTGAAATTTGAAAAAAAAAATAATGTTTGTATACTGTATCACCATTTTTAGCCATCATAATCATCCTCATTAAGAGTTTCAGCCTCCATGAGAGGAGGGGAGATTACAATGAGAGAGGGGCGCATTGAAAGATTGATTGTAAAAAAACATGATAGTTTTAGTATACTACATAAAAATGTTTAACCAAACCCTCCGTTATAAACTCTTGTGTACATGATCATTGGCCTCTATATTGCTAAATCAAATCACTCCATCTCAAGATAGAGGGTCGTTCAAATATTATGTTAAGTCTAATTTGTGAGCTTACGATATTGCAGTACACTAAAGATTAGCTGATGATTAGAGAAGCTGTCCAAACGCATGGGAGTATTGTTATAAATGATTTTAGGCACTAAATAAACGTATTAACACACTCGTTTGACACTTCTCGACAAATTTTTGAAAGATTTTATGAAGACACGGTGAACATGGCACCAGGGTTGGTAACCATCTGTTTCGTCACCGACCAACGACGAAAAATTAAAAAAGTTCGTCAGCTAATAAAACTCCGCCACTTGCATCATCATCAGCGACCGACAAAGAAACCACGACGAGGAAGAACCGAAAATAAAACAGGGAGCTATAGTTTTCGTCATTCTCTTTTGTCTCCTTTTGCAACGACGAAAAATGAACACGTTTTCGTCACATGGCATCCGATTGCAGACGAAAGGCGAACCAGTCAAGCTTTTATTGACGATTTAGCCTCGGTCTTTCAGAGCTGATGATTTAGCTCTGATGGTATGCTTGTTGCGCTGCCAATCTGAAGGTTTTTGGTTCGATTCCGAAAGAAGGCGGGTTTCATTTTTGCATTTTTTTTCTTGGTCAGCCAATCCCGTGATGCTGATTATTCGTTCGCCTCCCCTGTTCGGTGCAAGCCACTCAACGAAAATGCCAATAAAGAGAAACGACAAAACTTTTTCGTCGCGACCAGCAAACTGACTGACGGTGTTTGAAGAAAAATATTCAAGAACTGCTGACTCAGGGACGCAAACTTTTTATTTCCCGTTGTCGTCAGTGATTATGCTTCAGCTCCGATGACTATTAACAACCCTGCATGACACCACTCTAACGTCAAATGGGGACTGGATAACATGTTGAAATTTTAGTTAAGGTTATATGCACTCGATAACTTGCTTGACCCAATCTCACCCCCATTTTTAATATTTAGACATAGGGTCGAAAATATTGAGTTTTTTAATAAAAAGAGCAATGACAGCCCGCTTTTTTCATTACATCAACCAGGTAATACCTACAGCTAACCACTTATAAGAAAATTTATGGTTAGGTACTTGTGTTTAACATTACGAAGGAGAAATTTTTTCAGAGTGATTTACTAGTAGTTTCATCATATAAGTTTAGCCACAAATTTAACAAAAAACGATTATTGCAAAACATCTTATTCCGCATCATGACGTGTAAAAACATCTCCTCTTTGAAAAAATATAAAGTTTTCAATATAAATTAGCAATAGTTGATGAGCTATTTCAAATTTTATGTTTCTCCGTTTTGACCCAATCTCACCCCCCAGACCCATTGTCACCCCCATCGACGGTATTTGATAATATATAAATTACTAAAGTTCGATTATTTTGCGACTTCAAATCTCTTAGAATGAATTAAAAGCTGAATATAGTATTTTTCGATCATTTGAAAGTATTGCTTACGTCAGAGTGATGAACCTCATGTTATTGGCGGGCTTGTGAGACAAAGCGAATAATTTTATATTATAAGTATTATAACTTATTTATTAACGAGTTTGATATCATAGCAAATTCTGCTCTGCGATTATTATCAATAACATATTAATATCAAAATTTGTTATTGAAATATTTTCGAATTCACTGTTATTAAGTTGTTATTGAAACTATCAAAGCAAGTTATTGAAATGGTTTCCCAGGAACATTTTTTTGTTATGGAATTTGTTATTTTACCGCTTATGACAGACAAGTTTATAACACAATATGTTATGGTAATAACTTAGAAATAATCGATTTTATTATTCAGTTATTTTGCCTAAATAACACAGCTCCTTATGCTGTTGTTATTCCCTTCTGCTCGGGTCGTGGACATGACTCCGAAAGGTGATATCAAGATCCCAATGAACGACTTCAACGCGAAGGTTGGTTCTGACAACTCAGGCTATGAGAACGTCATGAGACGCCAAGATCTCGGAGAAATGAGCGAGAACGGTAAGCGGTTTGCAGAGTGTTGTGGCAACAATGACATGGTGATTGGGGGATCGCTTTTTCCTCATCGACCAGTGCACAAAGTGACCGGCGAGCATAATTTGGGTGAGCTACGCACCTGAAGAAAGCAGTGGATCACAGATGATACCTGGAGGAAGATAGAGGAGTGAAGGAACGCTAAGGCCGCGATAGAGCGAGCAAAAACATGAGAAGCCAAAGCCGTAGCCCGTCAGCACTATTCGGCACTCTGAAATGAAACGCTCATGTAGACGAGACAAAAGAGCGTGCGCGGACTCCCTAGCCAACGAAGGCGAGAAAGCCGCAAACACCGGCAACATCCATCTCCTCTACGATGTTTCACGTCGCCTTAGTGGGACTAAGATGAATGCTACGATGCCCGTGAAAGACACGTCTGGACAGTTACTGACCGACCCGGCTGACCAGTTGAAACGCTGGTTCAAGCACTTTGGAAACCTTTTTCAAGTGTCGGCCACGCCATCAACACCTCAGCATGATCCGTCAAAAGTTCGACGTATTACCCGTGTCAACACCGAAGCTCCATCAGTGCAGGAGATAGAAACAGCCATCTGTAGCATGAAATCGAACTGGGCCCAGGGGTCGATAGCATATCAGCTGAGATGCTCAAAGCTGACCCCGTAGTATTCGCACAACTACTGCATCAATTATTCTGCAACATATGGGAAACCGCGACATTTCCGGCCGACTGGATGCAAGGCGTCTTAGTAAAGGTACCCAAAAAGGGTGACCTGACTGTATGCGATAATTGGCGGGGCATCATGTTACTGTGTATCGTTCTCAAAGTCCTCTGCAAAGTGATCCTTAACCGGATACAGGAGAAGATTGACGCAACTCTCGGGCGGCAGCAAGCAGGATTCCGAACAGTACGATCCTGTGTGGACCATATTGTCTTGTCACGCTCTCTATTATCTTGGAGAAAATCAATGAATTCCAAGAATCTCTCTACCTTATGTTCATTGATTTAAAAAAAAAAGCTTACGACCGTCTCAATCACAAAAACATGGGGGAGCCCTTAGACGAAAGGGTGTCCGTGAGAAAATCATCGGCCTCATTGAAGCACAGTACAGGGCATTTTCGTGCAGAGTACTGCACAACAGTGTTTTCCCAATTCCCATCTGAATCGTCGTTGGAGTGACGCAAGGATGTATCCTATGACCGCTACTGTTCCTTATCGTAATCAACGAGATCCAGGTGGGTGCAATTGATCGTGAACCAAATACTGTGGCAGCCCATTACCATGGAGCACCTAAATTACATACTACAATGTTGCAGATGACGTTTCTTTCCTAGCTTATGCAGCTTATGCTGATATGCAGAGGCTCCTCGGCAGCAGACCTTACTATCAACGTCAACAAGACCAAATAAGGTGGGGGCTACTTTGACGAGTCCAGGAATTTTATAGAAAAAAAATCAAACAAACAGATTAGTCAACGCACCAAAATTCGAATTTTTTACCCAGTCGTGAAATCTGCACTGGCGTACGCCAATAAAATCCGGTGTGTATCAGTGATGTACACTCAACGGCTGCAAGTCTTCTTCAATAGATGCCTGCTGCGGCACATAATTCGTGCATGGTGGCCTTACAATTGAATTTCCAACGAGGAGTTCTATCGTCGATGTCATCAAAAGCCGATAACGATAGAAACTCGGAGGCGGAAGTGGAGGTGAGTCGGCCACACTCTACGCAGGGGCGGAAAAGAAATCTGTAAGTTAATGCTACTAACCCTAGACAGGCAAAGAAATCGTGATCCCTCAATGTCCCGGGAAGAGTCCTTGTAAAATCCCGGCAGAATATTCGAAAGGAACCCACAAAACATCTGGATGTAATCCTTGAAAGAATCTGAAAGGGATTTTTTTGAATATTCTAATGGAATTCCTGAAATAATCCCGAGTAAGACCTCTGTTAAAGTCCTGGATGAACTTCCCCCCAAGTAACCACGCTATTGAAGCTGTGAGTATTGCAAATATTGACGACATATAAACCATTAAAGCTTAAGAGAAGTGGGAAACTGTGCCACCGTGGTTGAATAAGGATGATCGGATAATCGTAAATCAAAATTAGTGGATCCACTTCTCAATCTCATTCATATCAATATTAATATAGTTCTGTAGAGTAATACGTAGTAAGGGTATGCGGTATACCGAAAAGTTTCGCCAAATACAACTCGGAACGAAATTCCGCGGAATTCCACGGAATTTAGCTAAGCGAAATTTATGATTTTGAATTTCGTTTCGTTTCGCCAAATTCTAAAAATTTCGTCTCAAAAAAATAGATTTTGACGAAATCTAACGGAGTTCCGCGGAATGTCTAATAAATTTCGAAAACAAATACATAGTGTAAATGTCCTTATCAGCTATCGAAGATCATTGCTTATCTCAAATTATTGAAAGTGTTAAAAAAACATCTTAAATAACGCAAGACAAACCACTCCCAGGTTTGTATAATAAAGACAGAAAAAATATCGAATATGCTTCTTATCTTGGACTTACCATCAAGATCTAGCTCAATAGGTATGTTTTTAGCATTTGCTGTATGCGGGACCATACATAGTATTTTGGTTAAATTTTCCGATGGATCCAAATGCAAAAAAAAAACAAGTTAAGTTCCTGTCTTCAGTTAAGATTCCCAACAGGAATTTTTAGCAGAGTAACGGAGAATATTAGGTTAGTTAGGGTGGGAGACACTAGCAAAACTTCTAAGAAAATATGGAAACTCTTCCAGGATATACCTCTCGAAAAAAAAATTGGAAATCTCAGGAGAAATCGATTAAGACAAATTCGGTAGAAGGTATAATACATGACAAAGTTTCTGGAGAAATTCTTTTCCAGAAAATTTTCAGTTGAACTCTTGAAAGAGTTTTGCTTTCAAATCTGTCTTACGTAGCGTTATATACGATATTTCAAACTATGAGCACGACAAACAACGTTGTGTGATCATTCCCTGTTGTGCATTTGGACGAGTCGGACGTGTGCTCCGTATCTCACCACGCGATAGACCTCGTAGAAGTAGAGTTTTTTCCCCCGCAATTGCGGAAGGTTTTTTATATCGTGCGTTCTCCTGCTTGTGCGAAGTGTAGTGTCGCAAGGTGGTATCCAGCGCAACGCGGAAGCGAGGTGCTTGCATCATCGTACATCAAGGTCAAGGAGTAATCGCATCCAAAAGTCATTATTATCGCCATCGTCAACAAAGAGGACGGCGGCGACGGGTGCGAAGGCAGACGCGACGTACGGTTTTACCATCTGCCTGCCTGTGATAAATATCTACCTGCTCCGGTCAGATAAGTATCACTCTTTCGATGCACTCTTTTGTCCGCCCAATTTGTTTTTATCGCTTTTGTCTATTGTATCCCCAGTCCACATTTGACCACGTGCTTTTTTTACATCCATAACAGTGGTTCCCAAACTACTGTATACGGGTAAGGGTGTACAAACTGTAAATAACAGAACATTTTTTTATTTTTTTTATTAGTTTTTTTCCTTTTTTTTTCTCAATACCGTTATTTTTGCATCCTACAGGTTGCGCTAAAATAAACATAAGAATTGAATTCGTATATTATTAGTACAAGTTTTTTTTTTTTGCTTTATTTGTTTTTCTATATATTATTAACAATGTTTGGTTTACAAACCAAACAGTTGTCGTCCTAAGGAAGAAAGTGCACTGTAAATACTTAAAGGTTTTTCTCTTCCTCTTTTGCACGTTTGAGCTATTTTCCATAAATTTGTTTCCACATGGACGATTCGATTGGAGGCGAAACGCCTCCCAACGATATCATTGCTCGTACGCGGTTTTATCAGCCATCTTCGCCTGGACCTTGGGTTGTCTATTTCCGGCGCAAATGCAAACCATTGAATATGCTTTCGATTTCTCGAGAGCTGACGCGTAAGTATCCTGGGACCGTTGTTCACCAAGTGAAAGCATCCAAGCTGCGTGTTACCGCACCTAGCTACAAAGCAGCAAATGAAATTGCTCAACACGAAGCGTTTACTGTTGAATACGCGGTCTATGTGCCAGCACGAGAAGTGGAGGTGGAGGGGAAGATCCTCGACGAAATGCTGACATGTGAGGAGTTGTCTTCCGATGATCAGGACGATGGCGAAACTGATGAGGGTGGATCCTTTTCGGAGGTACATGCATCCGGAAAAAGGAAGTCACCATCTTCCCCGGGATTGCGCCGAAAGGGTTTTCTTAAAGTCTTCCCTCAAAAGTTTGACAACTACCAAAGGAGGCGGAGGGAAATTAAAAACTCCGAAGAAACAGGTCTCTGATGGTGCAGTTCCTTGCTGTAGCAAGGACCAAGAACCTCCGCCTCCAACTGTTAAGTATACTTCAAAAAGAAATTCTCGACAAGGTGGCAAAAAAAAAGACCACAAAAGCTCCTCGAATTTCAGCAAAACCTATCAAGCCCAAACGAGGACTGTTCACTTTTAGGGCCCTTGTGGATCGCTTATATGATGCCCTCGGACTTTCCGACTCCTTCAGAGGCATACTAGACATTTTTCTCCAAGCAGTAGAAGAGTATCTTCGGAATTTGACACAATCATGGCCCCTCATTGCTTCGATCATATCTTTTGATGGATAATTCATCAGCCGAGGTTCAAGATATGATCACTGTACTACAGTGGAACTGTCATAGTTTAAAACCTAAATTAGACCTGTTTAAATTTTTGGTTCACAACTCTGATTGTGATATATTTGCACTTTGTGAAACATGGCTTTCTTCTGAAGACGAACTCAACTTCCACGAATTCAACATTATTCACCCGGACCGAGATGACCATTACGGAGGAGAACTTTTGGGGATCAAAAAAAGTTACTCATTTTACAAAATTCCAATCCCAACTCATCCTGGCGTAGAAATCGTCGCTTGCCAAATAAACGTAAAGGGTAAAGATCTTTGCGTAGCTTCCGTTTATATTCCTCCAAGAATTTCTATTAACCGCCGTCATCTTTGGAATTCGGTTTCTGCACTATCACATCCAGTTTTAATTCTGGGTGATATGAACGCACATGGTACAGGGTGGGGCGAACCATATGACGATAATAGAGCGGCCATTTTCTGTGATTTGTGCGACGATTTCTATTTGAACATTTTAAATACAAGTGAAGTGACACGTATTGCATCTGACGGCAAAGAAAGTCGTCTCGACCTATCACTGGGATCAAGTTCACTATCATTCGATTGCTTGTGGAAGGTAATCGAGGATCCTCATGGTAGTGATCACTTGCCCATTATAACCACCATAAAGCATAATAGTGAAAGGTCAGACCAACCAATTCAGGTTCCTTTTGACCTCACAAGGAATATCGATTGGCAAAAATATGCAGAAGCGGTATCTTTTGGCATCGAATCATTCAACCCCCTCCCACCTTTGGATGAGTATTGATTCCTGTCTGAACTGATATACAAGAGTGCATTAGAATTACAAAAACGACGAGTTCCAAGTGCAACCTTCAAAAGAAGACCAGCCACACTAGGCTGGGATGATGATTGCACCCAGTTGTTTCTTAAAAAATCTGATGCTTTCAAAACTTTTCGTAGGCACGGTACCTCAGATCTTTATCAAGAGTACGCAAAGCTCGAAAAACAGCTGAGAAACCTGCTGAAAGCGAAGAAGCGTAGTTATTGGCGACACTTCATTGAGGGTCTCTCAAGAGAAACTTCAATGACAACGCTTTGGAGAGTGGCTCGCAACATGCGAAACCGCTCTTCTTCTAATGAGAGTGATGAATACTCCAACCGTTGGATATTCAGCTTCGCGAAAAAGGTCTGCCCAGACTCAGTTCCAGCACAACCGATTTCTTGGGAAACATCCTCAAGAGACGGTTCTCTAGACAGACCCTTCACTATGCTGGAATTTTCTATGGCTCTTCTTTCATCAAATAACTCCGCTCCGGGACGCGATATGATCAAGTTTAATCTTCTTAAGAATCTCCCAGATATCGCGAAAAGACGATTACTAGACCTGTTCAACTCATTCATGGAGAACAACATTGTTCCGCCAGAATGGAGACAGGTCAAAGTAATAGCTATTCAAAAGCCTGGTAAACCAGCGTCTGATCATGATTCATACCGCCCAATTGCTATGTTATCATGTTTAAGGAAATTGTTAGAAAAAATGATCCTATCGCGACTCGACCATTGGGTTGAATCCAATAACTTGCTTTACACAGTTCGGGTTTCGCAAGGGCAAAGGAACAAACAATTGTCTAGCGTTGCTTTCAACAGATATTCAACTGGCCTTTGCGGAAAAGGAGCAACTGGCTTCAGTTTTCTTAGATATTAAGGGCGCCTTTGATTCAGTTTCCATAGGCATATTGTCAGAAAAACTGCACAATAGTGGACTTCCAGGAATTTTAAATAACTTCTTGTATAATTTGTTGTCAGAAAAACATATGAGCTTCAATCTCGGACAACTGACAACTTCCAGAATTAGCTACATGGGTCTACCCCAAGGCTCATGTTTAAGTCCCTTGCTTTATATTTTTTACGTGAAAGACATTGATAGTTTCTTGGAAGGACAATGCACGCTAAGACAACTTGCAGATGATGCTGTGGTTTCTCTAAAAGGCCCACATGCAGAAATGTTGCAAAGACCATTGCAAAATTCTCTAAATAATCTGTCAATCTGGGCAAGACATTTAGGGATCGAGTTTGCTCCGCAAAAAACTCAATTGGTTGTGTTTTCTAGAAAGCGGAACCAAGCCCAACTGAAACTCTATCTTTTGGGAATAGAAATCGACCAGTCTTTGACTTCGAAATACCTTGGGGTCTGGTTTGATTCAAAAGGCACCTGGGGTACCCAAATCAAGTATTTGGTGCAAAAATGTCAACAAAGGATCAATTTTCTACGCACAATTACCGGAACATGGTGGGGTGCTCACCCGGAAGACCTCATAAAACTTTACAAAACGACTATTCTCTCTGTTATTGAGTATGGCTCTTTCTGCTTCCACTCAGCAGCAAACTGCCACCTAATAAAGTTGGAACGAATTCAATACCGTTGTTTGCGTATTGCTCTCGGCTGTATGCACTCAACGCATAATGCGAGCCTAGAGGTCCTGGCAGGGGTGAAACCTCTCCAGAACCGATTCTGGGAGCTCTCGCTAAGGTTACTTATCAAGTGTGGAGTGAGCAACACACTTGTCATTGAAAACTTCGAAGAAATGCTCAGTCTGAACACTCAATCAAAATTCATGAGAATCTATCTGTTCTACATGTCATCGGACATAAGCCTACCAAGTTATAATCCTCCCCGTGTACACTTCACTAATGACAGTTCCTCTGTTAAATACGATCTGTCCATGAAACAAGCTATTCATGGAATACCAGATCAACTTCGATGTATATCTATTTCTCGCATTTTTAACGAAAAGTACAAAAATGTCAATTCCTGTAAGAGATTCTTCACTGATGGGTCTCGCATAAATGGATCCACTGGTTTCGGTGTTTTCAATGAAAATTTCACCGCCTTCCCGAGCAGAAGGGCATACCTTACAAATACCATGCGAAGAGCAACATGTGCTCTAATACTTAAAATTGTTATTGCTGCGTTATTCTACGAAATGTTATGAGAACATCACAATAACGGTTGGAGGTATTTGAGCAGAGTTTGGTATTGATGTAGTATTTGTTGGTTTAGCAGTGAAAATAATCGAAGAACAAGATTTGCTATTACATCTTTAAGTCATCGTACAAATGAAACGTTTAATAACAAGAAATGTTATTAGTTTGTTATTCAATAACTTTGGGATAACAAATACAGCATTTGAAATTTTAGGTATGCATTCATTATTGAAATAACAAGACTTGTTATTTTCTAGGTGTTATTTACACTTAATTTTGGTATTCGTTTTTGTTATTTTGCCTCTTATTACCACCTAATGAAGGGCATATCAAGGTATGGTAGTATTTAAGATAAATACCTTGATATGTTATTCACTAGTTATTTTCTTCTGCTCGGGTTCCGCAAACTTCAGGAACCTTGATCGGTTTATGTTGCTGAGCTGGCAGCAATCAATTTCGCTTTGGGGATGATTTCAAACATGCCCGTAGACCATTTCTTCATCTTCTCGGATAGCCTTAGTTCGATTGAGGCACTCCGGTCGATGAAACCTGTAAAACATTTATCTTACTTTCTTACAAAAATAAGGGAGCAGATGGGTGCACTGTTCGAAAGATCATACAAGATTACCTTTGTATGGGTCCCCTCTCATTGCTCAATTTATGGCAATGAGAAGGCGGACTCTCTCGCAAAGGTGGGCGCACAAGAAGGTGAGATCTTTGATAGAAGAATTTCACATGATGAATTTTTCCATTTTGTTCGCCAGAGTTCTCTTCAAAGTTGGCAACATGATTGGCGAGATGGCCAGCTGGGACGGTGGTTACATTCCATTATTCCTAATGTTTCTTTGCGAGTGTGGTGGTATGGTCTGGATGTAAGTCGCAATTTCATTCGCGTGATGTCAAGACTAATGTCCAACCATTACTCGCTAGACGCGCATTTACACAGGATTAACCTCGCGTTGAGCAATGTTTGTACTAAGTGTGGTTCCGGCTATGATGACATCGACCACGTAGTTTGGCAATGCCCGAATAATGACGCCTCCAGAGCGCTACTATAAGATACCCTTGAGGCCCGAGGTAGACAACCTTTTGTTCTTGTGAGAGATGTGTTGGGGACCCGCGATGTCACATACATGGGATGTATTTTCGACTTTCTTCGCTCTGCTGGTATAAAAGTTTAATTCGCTTGTGTTTTCTTCTCCAGTTTTTTTTTCTCTGTCTTGTCCTATTTGTGTTACCAAGCTGCTCCTGGCCACCCGGAAGACCAAGTCCCACAACATGTTGGTACCAACACCACAAGGCACCGAATACGCTAGCAAGATGCGATTCACCCCCGGATGAGCGGCAGTGTAACCTTTGGCCCAATCCTTACCCTGTCCATCCCTCAAAATGTGACCTTCTAACCTCGAGCTGCCACGAGTACCCTGGCTTCCACCCTTTACTAACAGATATCATTACAAGTTATTACCCTGTATAATGTATACTATTAAGTACAAAGAAAGATCCTCGGCTCCGTAAAGCGTTATACGCGATTGAGCTCAAATAAATGAACTAGATAAAAAAACGTTGTGTGAAGAATGAGCCTAACAGAGACGAATTCCCCAGAGGTACAGTCTCTCTAAAAAAATAGCCTAAGTTAAAATTCACGAATAAAAAGAAAAAAAAATCGAACACGTTATGTGCACAGCCAACTTTTATACTAAATTTCAATGAAAAAGACGTTTGTTAGCTGGATTTCATCAGATTATTCGCCAACAAACTCTAGGGTGGTGATAATATGTGAGATATTGTTTTTTCAAATACATTAAATTCTGAAAAATCTTTTTTATTTTTTTTTCTTCAACTGTTGTAACAATATGTTACTTTATTTTGGGACCCACAGGCTCGAATCGAAAGACTCAAAGTCTTTTGGCAGTGGTATTTGACCCTAGGTCCTCGGCACCTGTGCCTAAACCGGCATGCACTTTAACCATCACACCAGGTTCGAGTCCAGATCTATCTGGTAGAAGTTTTGACCTAATACCTCGAGATGATTGTGTAATATTTTTGGAATAAGTTTGCGGATGCCTTCATGTCTAATGAGTGCCGCACACATTTGTTAAGTATTCTTTTCAATTTCTATGTGAGTTTTACTTGTATTTTTCGATAAATTCAATCATCTATCAATTTTAGGTTTGGATTTTAGGCTTTCTCCAGAAGTTACGCTATCCAACAAAGCTTGATTGGTAAACATCTGACTGATGTTTCCATATCATTGCTTCAAGTTTCTGATAAACAAACGGCATTGAAGCATGCATTATCGGTGTGCTCTCATCGAGTCATTAAAGCAATCTTATCAGGTTACTGGTGGAATTATCGAAATTTTAAATATCCGACGCTAAAAATTGTAAAAATATAAAAGGCACTGTAGCAAATAAAACTATGGGATGATAGTATTTATGGAAACTTAATACGCGTTACGGCACACACGCAGAAAAAAAATCGCAATAAAAAAATTATGTAACTGCAAAATTCCGCGAAACTTTTACGAAAATTTCGTTTCGTTTTGAAAAATACCGAGTGAATTCAGATTTCGTATCGATCCCTCGAAACATTTTTAAATTCCGTTTCGTTTCGTAACGCATCGTATCAGAAATTTTGTATTTCGTTTCGTTTCGTTTCGCCTTAAAAAAAAAACATACCATACGCTGTGGACACTGCGCTACGGGCCCCGACAAGGAACAGTACTTAACGCGATTTTCTTTTTACTCTTAGAAATATGCTAAAGAATAGATTCTGGAGTAATTTATGCAGGAATTGTTGAATCTTCTGAAGTGAAATTCTGAAAAAAAGTTCAAGGAAGGTTCGAATAAATTCAAAGCAATACCTGAAATAATACCAGAAGGAACTGTTGGAGAAACCACTAAGGGAACTTTCAGAAAAAAATGTTGAGAATTTTCAAGAGGAATTTCCAAGCAAAGGCCCGAGAAAATCGCTGAATAATATAAGTAATTTATGAGAAACTTCTAGAAGAATTTTCAGGGTAATCCCAAAGAGAAAAAGCAGCTCGGAAAATCATATGACAATATTTCTGTAGGAATTCCTTAAGAAATTTTTGAAGATGTTCATGTAGGAATACAAACATGAACTTATGTTGCAATCTTTGAAATCATTTCCTATAAAATCCCTTAAGGAATCCCCATATGAATTCTTGTTAAAATCATATGAAGATATCCTGCGATAATCTTTTTGTAAACATTCCAGAAATTTTACTTCATACCTCAAAAACAGCCCAAAGGAGTTTCTGAAGGTAATCCTGGTGTTTTGTTAAGAAAGAAGATTTTTTACAAAACTTATGAAAGGTATTCCTGCAAGAACGTCGCATCCGGTTTTCTCGCAATAGTTCTTAATTAGGTGCAATAGTGAAGATATTCCCTTGGAGCGTACCAGTATGGAGGGCGCTGAGATTTGGATACCTTGAGTAACCACCTCTGTATTTACCAAGCGTAGAAGCTGGTCGGTTACCATCATCCACCATGCTGACGAAGTAATTTCAGTCTTCGTGCAGTATATGAAACAAGCTCAATAACATTAAGAAATTCATCAAAGTGCTGCTTCCATCTTTCAATCAGCGCACGTTGAACTACCAGAATGCTTCCACACTCGAAGCTCTCTTATTACCACCAAGCTATTCGCATATACAGGTTTTATTTATTCAAACAAGTTCGTCTGGTTTGCTTGGCTTGTTCCTTTCGTTCCTAAAGTAGGTGGTTGGCTCATTTGGAAAGGTGCAATTACCGAAACGATAATTAAGTTGAAAAACTGTTTTCCAAAGGCGATGATTAAAAAAGCTCCAGAGTTAAATACTTGCAATGCTCATGCTTCTCTTGGCTTTCCGGTTCCTCCGTACAACTTTGTTTCAGCAGGTGGCATTGAGCAGGTGAATTGGTAACATACATATAAGCTAAGCGTGTGGTAACTCTGTGAAACCGTGAAACTCCATTTCCACTCACTGCAGACTGCAGATAAACGTCCAAATGAAAAATAGTTTTCGTTAGGTGTAATTGTCGGTTCCCGTATTCAAGCTGTTACGTGGCGTCTCTCCACCCTCACTGGGAGCAACGTGATGGGAAAATTGTGGCAGCCATTCAGTTGTGATAATAGAAAACAAAGCCCTCTCGAAATAAACACAATTTTGCTTAATTCAAGAGCGCCTAATTATGCACAACATCCTCAAAGCAGACTAGGATGGGGTGGAAAATTCAATCGGCTCATGTGAATAAGCCTGAAAAATCGCAATAATTTCCCGGCCAGCTGTTGCACACACGTACAAACTAGGATCTATATCGGGGGTAGTAAAATCTAGGAGAGCTAATCAAAATTTAACAACAGCTCATGCAACGTGTTACACGCAAACAAACCTCGCTCACGTCGGCAGACATGTCATATACGAGCAGTCTCTGTGTGACACCAATTGCCAGTCAAGAGGAGCGTAATTATAAACAAACATCGCTCCGGTATTTTGTTAGTTTTGACCCTTTTTTAATTATTTTCGAACAATATGTGTGTGCATCGTAGGGTGGGTGGTCGCTATTGGTTCACGGTTCGTATATTGTGGCCATCTGAGGGTTCATCACCAATTCTCTCACACCCACCCGATTGACGGAGCCGAACGCTGGCACTACTAGGCGGAAGCTTTTGATCAACACGTTCACTAATTATTTGTCTTCTGTTTTACCAGGGTACACCATCGCATACAACCGTGAATAAAACTGTTCCCGTGTGTAGCATCTGCTGTCGATTCGACACTCCACTGTTGCTGCTACTTTTGATGTTCCAGGATGGGATGCACTTCCACGTGATCATGTCCGCAATAAATGACATTGTTGGATATCAGCTATAGCTACATACTACGAGCGACTACGGCGGAAAATTGCTCTCATCGTCCTTCGTCGTGTCGGTTCGCTTGACAGACTCGGGACTCGTAAGGAACATGTTGGGAAATTGTTGCCCATTCTTCCTGTTTATGCACAGTCAACATACGATGAGGTACGGTGCTGCTGGTTGATGGGATAAACAAATTTATTGATGTTTCATGACAATTGGCCGGCGGCTGGTTGCCAAGGATGTGGTGGTACACCCTCTATACTTTTTTACAACAAGTTCAACGGAAAAGTTAACTAGAATCTAAACTGATATGTATTTGGTTCTGCTTATGAACTACTTATTAGAGTGATAGGTAGGGAAGTGGAACCATCCCGGCAGTACTTTGTTTTGGGCACTTTTCCGCTATAACTCAGCCAATTTTCAATCCATTGACCTATTTTTGCCTTTCTCGTACACTAAGTGTACTGGAAAGGCTATATGTTCACTCCAAAAATGACTTTTTGATAGAAGGCCCGGAGGATAGAGTAACATATACCAATCAACTCAGCTCGACGAATTATGTTGATGTCTGTGTGTGTGTGTGTGTGTTTTTTATTCTAGGAGTCCAAAAATCTTCTAAAGACGCTGTGTGGGATTCGAATGTGCGCCTACCCACTAAAAACACTCTCCTAGTTCACCTCCACCTTAAATTCCCCTCCGGTACCACCATGCAGTATTTCTTCGGAGGGGAGGCGTTATGTGCCTTGTGCACCATCACCAATTTGTTATCCTAGTCTTCTTCATGCTATGCGCACCGCTTCGTTAGTATGCTGTTAATATTCCAGTATCGCCACTAAGCGACATACATGCTATTTTTCAAATTTGTTATTCTAATCGTTCTTAGCCTTTCGGCTCCGGTTAGCTTGTTATTTGCTTAATGTGCCGCCATTGAGCGGTAAACTCTATGTTAGTACCACTTTCATCAAATTTGTTATTCTAAAGCCATGCTGAGTTCATCGGCTCCTACTAATTTGCTCCGTTGCCCTCCCGGTGCCGCCCGAGTGCCAATCAGCACTCGAGGTTTCCGCGCACGACTCGGATAGTCCCCGACGGTGGATATACCCTACCCGACGAAGAGTTTCCCGACACTGAAACTTCTCCCGCTGCCGACTTCCCGGGCAGATGCCAAGGTCGGTCCTGCGATTCCGGTTGGAGACGGCTTCCGGTTCACAGGCGCCCTGACGACCATGCTCCGGTGCTTCTTCCCGATCGCTCTACTCTGACAGTCCCCGGCGGTGGATCTGTATTACTCCGACAGAGAAGTCCCCGACGAAAGACGTTCTCCCGTTACCGCCCGTGTGCCATTGAGCACAATGACTTCACGCGCACTACTCGGATACTCCCCGGCAGTGGATCTATCCTACTCCGACAGAGAGTTCCCCGACGTAGGAAGTTCTCCCGAATACCGACCGAGAGCCAATAAGCTCCACACCTTAATTGCTCACGACACCGGTAGTCCCAGACGGCGGATCTACCACACGCGGACGGAACTACTACGCTTACCCCGGATTGTTTCTTCTATCGTTCATTTGCAGCTCTCGCCACTTCCGCTGGAGAAATGACATCATTTTCGTTACCGCGGAGTTCACCGCGTTCCAGCTGGCTTCGTCACGGCACATTCTATCCACGATGTTATCGGCACTTATACCAGCACCGCAGGTTTCTGTGATCTCACTACGCTCCACAGCAAAACGTAGACACGCGAAGACGACGTGCTCCGGTGTTTCCTCGACATCTCCGCACTCGGAACAAAACGGCGTTCGTGCGTGTCCGAATCTATGCAGGTACTTCTTGAAGCAGCCATGGCCTGACAAGAACTGCGTCAGATGGAAATTTACTTCTCCGTGACCTCTGTTCATCCATTTCGCCAGATTTGGAATAAGGCGGTGGGTCCACCTTCCCTTCGCTGTGGTATTCCACTCGTAAAGCCACTTCGTCATCGTGGCGACATGTGCTGATTTCCGAACTCCCCGTGTGCCCCTGGTATCATAGCACTCTTTGTCCTCCTCCAGAACGAGGCCGATAGGGACCATCCCGGCAATCACGCACACCGCATCCGATGATATTGTGCGGTAGGCGCTCGCTACCCGCATGGCCATCAGCCTGTATGTACTGCCAAGCTGCACTCGGTTTCTTTTTGTCTTCATCGCTGTCGCCCAAGTCGGACTAGCATACCGCAGGATTGACGTAGACACGCTAGCCAATAGCGCCAATCACACGATGCATATATTGATCAATAGTTGACCGTTTTATGGAAACATTGAATGTATAATATTGTTCAAAAATAGATTGATATCAATCATTCAACTTTTCCCCCATCTTCCGTTTGATCAACCACGCAGCAATATTTCCCCTCCATAGCGCATTTTACTTCAATTTTCTCTACAATATTTCCCCACCTTTAAAATGGTTATATCAATCCTCTCGAAGATTACTCGAACCATGGGTCAAATTATTCCATGGATCAAATGATTGGCTCAATATTTCCCGTCCAGATCAACCTATCATCCTTTCAATGCAGCAGCGCGTGAATGAGAGCATCATCATTGCAGAACATTCTGCCGTGTTGCCATATTTTTTTTTTAATTTAAAATAAACAGCTATTGAAATGTATTATACAAAAATAGATACAAAAAAGAAAACTGAATTCAGATGTAATAAATTATCGAACAAAAAAAAAACATTTACCTATGCAGAAGTATATTTTTCCCGAGATTTTTTATTTCAATGTAATGAACCCAACGATTACAATGCATTAGTTGTAATAAACAGTTCACAACATTTTTTGTGCAATCTTATAACTCGGTTGGTGCCCCATCGAACTTTGTTAAAATAAAAATACTGGTGCACTGGCGATCTCTAACGCCAGTTAATTAATAATTTGCACATTATGTTGGTAATATGCTTACTTGCGTTGCCTATAAATTAGAATTATCCCCTACTGGCAAATAACACCTTTCAGTAGTAATTTTGCAATTTCCCATGGACTGTCCAAAAACTTTTCGTAATAAAAAAAAATGTAATACACTCCTGATCAAAAGTTTGGGGTCACCCCCTCAAAAACGCAATGAGATCTAGGATTTTGAAATCGGACGCAAATAGGCGGAGATATGATCCTAAAAAAATGACATGTATTTAAGAGGGTGACCCTAAACTTTTGATCGGGAGTGTATGTTTGAATATGTAATAATGTTCAAGCTTAGAAGAAGAATTAATGTGAATAAAAAATTTATTTAAAAAAGTACAATTTTGACAGAAATGCATCGTATACATTATCTTCCGCATTATTGGCATTGGGATCGGTAGGACTGAAAACCAACCCCGCACCCACCGCACCAACTTCTCTCATACTGCCGGGAGATTTTCTCTCTGCTCGAACCTCGGCTAGATCCATCTCTCTGCAAAGGGATAATGTCGAAGATATTGGATTGATACTTGGTTTGATCCTCGTGATTCCATCAATAATCCTTGAAAAAGAAATAATTGATGGAATGGTGGAATAAAGGATACAAGAAAGCGCTGCCAAATAAACATTTTCAAGCACAAGTAAGTTGCGCATCGTAAATTTTCATTAGATTATTTAGAAATAATGTTTAATATTTAACATTGGTTTCTGATGTTTTATATCACATCTTTAATTTCCACTAACGCGTATGCGATTTCCTAGTGCCTTTAGTATAAAATGCTAGAACGATATAGGGAAACTCAGTATATTTTCGACAGCTTTGTTCTCTTCGTCATGGGGTGTTATCTAAAGCCTGATAAACTTAAAGTTGGCGTCACATCTTTGCCAATCAAACTGTATACACATAGGTTTCAAGGAATTTGGACGACAAAAAACCCTTATGGCAAAGGAGAAAAACTGCCAAAAATACCCGAAGTCACTCTCAAGACATAATATTATATTATAATTTAATTATCATTTAGTAATCAATCTAGCTATAGAGAAACCTGTTTTAATAATAACGAATAAAGCAAACATTTTCAATTGTGAGCGAAATAAACAAACAATCTTATCAGTCTTTGTTTTCCAAACCTATACTGCTTTACATTCTCACTATGACATTAGCAAAAATTAAAACTTGTTCCAACGTAACTGTTATACTTTTTGTTTAGGCTCCATTTTGTATGTAATATTTTAATTAAACGGTAGAAGTTCATAACTTGTGTTAGAAATTAAGACACATAAACCTTCTCAAGACATTAGGAAAAATAGCATGATGAATTAGTAAATAAATCCACTATTTACCAATTCATCATACTTATCCGAAATATTGGGTTCAATAAATAATAGTTTATGAATGCTTACAAAAAAAATCTAATATGGCTTGGTAAATGACCAATATTACCAAAACATTATTTTTTCATAATCATTAATGGAATTGAATAAGCAAGCGAAGCATCGAATGGCACTTTCCTAATGATCAAGTCTTGATAATATTTACAATGCAAAAACGTGACACTTTATTTCTAGAAATTTGTTTTCAAAGCATTCCATAAAATTCAATTGAACTGGCCACCATGAACGCCGTGAACCACGCGCTGAACGTTGGTGAATTGCTATCTCTTCCTCACTGATGGAATGGTCTTCGCTCAATCTGCTGACTCTTTTACCCTGCTGGATTGATCGAATGAAAGTTTGACGGACTTGGATGATCTTGATGGTTTGGACAAACTGGGTGATAGTGGTGGTTGAATCAATCTTTCGGAGGGGAAATATTGAGGATATGAACATCAACCTCAATCCTCGCTTTTGCAGGTTGATCAGTATTTATATCAAGATTCAACATTCTGATTCATCTTCTCCGCAATAAAAATGCAAGCAATACATTTAGCAATATTTCCATCAACTTGTGTTTCTTGATGAAGTTGAAGGAAAGAATCAACTTTTTGATAAGTGTAAATGGCACTAATAATCGTCTCTTGCTGCTGCTTATTGCCGAGTTGTTCGGCATGATCCTCGACAGAGCCGTGATCGCTTTTGCTGCTTTCTCGCAGGCGTAATCGACGTGGCAGTTGAAATTTAACCGGTCATCAATCATTACGCCGAGCTGCTTTATCTCCCGCTTTGAAGCTATGGCATGTTCTCCGACAACGATGGCTGCATTTTGCACCGCCTTGCAGTTGCTGATCAACACCAGCTCCGTTTTCTGGTGGGCAACGGACAATTTCTTCCCCAGCATCCAGTTTTCAATAGTGTCTACTGCCTCCGAAGCAAGCGTCTCCACTATCAGTAGTGACTCTCCAACTACAACCAGCGTGATGTCGTCTGCAAATCCAACGATCTTAACGCCTGTCGGTAACTTCAGTGTCAGCACCCCGTTGTATACATTGCGTTCCACAACGTCGGACCCAAAATGGATCCCTGTGGGACGCCCGCGCTTACCGGGGCGTTCATCTGTCCTGCGCTGGTATTGTAGCACAGGGTCCGGTTGTCGAAGTAGCTACTGAGAATCCTGCAGAGGTAGTCAGGAACCTTCATCTCGTGCAGCGCTGCAGCGATGACTTCCCAGCTTGCGCTATTGAATGCGTTCTTCACATCGATTGTGACGACGGCACAGAAGCGGTTACCCCGTCGCGTTTTCCTCCTTGCTTTATCGGCAGTATCAACAACCGTTCGTATGGCATCTATCGATGATTTCCCTCTTCGAAATCCGAATTGCATCTCCGAAAGTCCCTGCTCCCCTTCTGTAAATGGCGCCAGCCTGTTAAGGATGACGTTCTCCAGCAGCTTACCGAGCATATCCAGCAAACATATCGGCAGGAATGCATCTGGCTCGCCAGGAGGCTTGCCTGGCTTCGGTAGTAGCACCAGTTTTTGCCTTTTCCACTGGGACGGAAAATGTCCATCATCCAGGCAGATTTGCAGTGACGTCCGGAACATATCTGGATTAACCTCGATAGCTGTTTTCAACGCCACGTTGGGGATCCTATCTGGTCCGGGGGCTTTCTTCACCTTCATTTTCTTGGCCACTGCTATGAGCTCGTCGTTGGTGATGCTCACTCTCTCCTCTCCTGCATGGTCGTATGGTGTAGGTGGCCAAATCGTAGGCTCGTGTTGAGGGAACAGCCCTTCGACAATCACTCTCAGCTTCTCTGGACATGTTTCAGTGGGTACCGCAGGACCTCTGATTTTGGCCATCACCACTCTGTATGCGTCTCCCCACGGATTTGTATCGGCATCACGGCATAACTCCTTGAAGCTTGATTTCTTGCTGCGCTTAATTTCCTCCTTCAAAGCGGCTTTCGCGGCCCTCAGCACTACTCTGCGTTCTGCTCTCTCGCCGTCGGTTTTAGCTCGTTGCATCCGCCTTCTGGCTTTGAGGCATTTTGCACGGAGGTCACGAAGCGCCTGACTCCACCAGTATGCCGGACGACGTCTGTTGTGCGGCTCGAACTTCCTTGGCATGGTTGTGTCGCACGCTCGCACCAGCGCTGCCGTTAATTCTTCCGGCCTCAAATTCGACCCCGGGTCTTCTCTTCTGATAGCTTCGACGAAAAGCTCCTTGTTGAACTGCTTCGTCTTCCACATTCGATCGCGAGGATGTCTGCCAGCTAGTGTACTCCGTGGCCATACTCCAATGCTGTACCGAACTTCCTGGTGGTCGCTGTGAGTGTATCCGTCGCAAACTCTCCAGTTCATGTTTCGCGTAAACACGGGACTACAGAAGGTGACGTCGATTATGGATTCTCGACCATCTCTTCGGTAGGTGCTGGTGCTTCCTTCGTTGACCAAGTCCACGTCGAGCTGTGTGTGTGTGTGTGTTGTGTGTGTGTGTGTGTGTGTGTGTGTGTGTGCGTATGTGTGTATGTGTGTGTGTACAAAATAAACTCTCATAACTTTTTGGCAGTAAACCTCAACCCATTTTAATAACCGACGGTTCATTCGACGAGGAATCTGGTCCCATTTTTTCCTACTGAAAATGGTTCGGCTCGGTCCAGCCACTCCGGTGTTATGGCCGTTTAGGTGTTCCGGACCGGTATCCCAGGAAGGGGCCAGACATGGAAATGCTACAAACCCATACATGCGATACTTCAAACCGCGGCATTTTCGATAACCTGATTAACGTTAAGCAGGAAAATACTCTCAGACCATATCTGAACTGGTGGTGTTCCGGAACCGGTTCCGGATGTCTTGCCGGGAGTGGCCATATAAAAAAGTGAACCAAACCTATGCAGGTGACACATCAAATAACTTTTCTGATAACCTGATGAACGGTAAGCAGCAAAATAGTATCAGACCATATCTTAACCGGTAGTGTCCCGGAACCGGTTCCAGGTGTCCCACCGGTAGTGGCCAAATGTAAAAGTGAACCAAACCTATGATTGCGACACATCAAATAGCGTCTTTTCCGATAACCTGATGAACGACAAGTAGAAAAATAGTCTCATACCATATCTAAACCATTCCGGAACCGGTTCCAGGTGTCCCGCTAAAGGCGCCAAATGTAAAAGAGAACCAAACCCATGCATGCGGTACATCAAATAGCGGCTTTTCCCATAACCTGATGAACGGTAAGCAGGAAAACAGTCTCAGACCATATCTGAACCGGTAGTGTTCAGGAATCGGTTCCGGGTGTCCCACCGGAAATGACCAAATATGAAAGTGAAACAAAATTATGCATGCAACACACCAAATAGCGGCTTTCTCCATAACTTGATGAATGGTTAGAAGGAAAACAGTTTCAGACCATATCAGAACCGTTCTGGAATCGGTTCCGAGTGTCCCACCAAAAGTGATCAAATATACCGTCTATCCCCATTGGTTTGAACAACTTCTCATGCAAACCAACGGGGTTTATTTTAAATTTGAACTTCTAGTAACCCTACAGACGTTGATCCGAACCGGATCCATCACATTGGTGCACAGAGAAAGATTTCTACTCAGGGGCTGAGTTGGTCTTACTCAGAAATCGAAAAATCCTTTGTTTTCTTACTCAGTTTCTGTTAAAAGTGACCAAAACCCATTGTTAATGGATTGTCCCACTTTTAGCCGAAACTGAATAAGAAAACAAAGGATTTTTCGATTTCTGAGTTAGGCCAACTCAGTCATTGAGTAGAATTTTTTTCTCGGTGTGAACCGGATCTTTTGAGCAGATCAGCGGCTTAGTTATGGAATGGATGACCAAGCTTCACCGATCTAAATGAGACTGCTTGCTTCCTCTCAAACTCAGAAAAGCGACACTCATTCTCTTAACCGCATCGCACAACACATTGCTTTGGATACTGCTGAAGAACCGGACGAAAGAAATTATAGTGTGTGAGTTCGGGTCGTTCGGATCAACTCTGTCCGAACTGCCGGTTCCGCTCTCCCGCTGGAGCTGAGAGCGAGAGATCGTGTGCGTTGTTTGCGGATGCATGGCCAGATTTACATGCACAATTTGTTATCTATTGTTTTCCCAAGCAGCATACAAGTCACAAACGAGTGTCGAAAAATGACTCGAGTTCAACCAAACACCTGAGCTGTTGACACTCCTTTGTGACTTGTGTGCTGCTTGGGTTATTATGAATAAGGTAAATAATGTGTATTATATTGCTCTGAGTTCAATGACTGTTGAGTATCTGAGAACGCTTTGATCATCAGATCGAATCAAAATGAATGGTACACAGAAAAAAAAATATTCATGTAAAATTCAGCGAGAAATCATGCACATAAAGGGAATGCTAGAGTTAGTGCATATTTACATGAGATGTCATGTAAAACTACGTTACAATCGTGTAAATTTCCGCTAATAGTCACGTAACCGGTTGGGGTCCATGATGGTTTACGCGATGGTTGGCGGAAATTTACACGATGGTAATGTAATTTTACATTATATCTCATGTAAAGGTGCACTAAATCTAGCATTCCCTTTATGTGCATGATTTCTCGCTGAATTTTAATTACATATTTTTTTCTGTGCATATACTGAAGCATTTTGAATAACATTCATGCTTGTATAGCTTTATACAACTATGTGCTGGCAATTGATGAGTTCAATATCTGTTTGAGGATTTCCAAGAACTCCCTTTAACAAGGATGGCAGGGATGTTTTCGATCACTTGGCAATCGTTTGACTCATTTGTCCATAACTCAGTTCAGAAACCTAATACTGAATTGTGGTGTTCGGCAATGTTGTAGACGAGTATTTTTCCTACAATTATTGCTGAGGACGCCATATTCTAACTTTTAAATATACGACGCTAGAGCGCTAGTACCCCCTACTCATACTAAACGATCGAAGAATCCGATCGTTTAGTATGAGTAGCGGGTACTAACACTTTTACGACGTAAATATTAGAGTTAGAATATGGCGTCCTTAAAGATAATTGTAGGAAAAACACTAATCTACAACTTTGCCGAACACAACATTCCAATATAGGGCTTCTGAACTGAGTCACGAACAAATAAGTTAAACGATTGCCAAGTGATTGAAAACATCCCTTGAATATAGCCTTAAATATAGGTCATCGCGCGCAAAAACCTAGCTAGTGACCTCCAAGAGTATAATGATTAAGGCACATACTCACTCACACATCTGCAGGTAGCTACGATCTATCAAGTGGAAAGTTCAATGACTCTTCAAGGTTCTCCAAGAAATTCATTGAACGAAAATCATCTAATCTATGAGCGTAGTCAGTCTAAAACGCATTGAAACTTTTATGAACTCCACTCTCTGGAACTCCATGAAGCCCTCTGAAAATTCCCAAAATGCCTCTCAAACATCTTGAAACCTCCATGAAAGTCACCAAAAGCCTGTGAAATTTCCTGAAATCTTCGGAAACTCTTCTGAAACCCGTTGAAACGCCTCCAAAACCACACAAACCCTTCCAGATCTCCCCTAAAAATCTCTGCACTTCTCGAAACCTGCGGGAATGCCCTGACGTATCTTAAAGTCTTTCTGAAACACCCCTAACTTGCCTTTTGTAACGCCTCTGAAACGCTTCAAATAGACGCTATGAAGCTTACCTGAGAGCCTATGGAGCCCCTAAATCTCTCGGGAACATCAATGAAGTCTCCTTAAATTCCCCCGAGGCGCCGACAATGCCCTTTCAACCCCCTGAAGCCTCCTAAAACTGCTTCAAACCATTAGGAGCTGCTCATTGAACCACTTTGAAACATCTAGAAACCACTTTGAAACTATGTTGAACCCTTCACCTGAAACCCTCTGAATCCCTTCTGAAATGCCTTCAAACACCTCAAAACTCCCGCTGAAACCACTTTATAACCCTCATGGATTTGGGCAATGAAACGGCCTCCATGTACGTGAAAATTCTAGTTGTGCAATGGTCATTCGCCTCACAGTGCCAGCCTCAGAGCACTGCTGCATTGGCTGCTTGGAGGACTGTATTGAGCTATATGATGTGACTTAGGCTAGCACGTTCTACAGGGTCTCCTCCTGGGTCGTTGGATCCGGTGATATTCCAAGTAGCATTTTTTTTTGTCAAATAAACTACGACTAGAAGAGGTTCTTAGAACTATCATAAAATCCAAATAAACGGTTAAAGGTTTCAAACCCTCTACAAGACTTATTTGGTCAACTAAATGTTACACAGTAGGCGTTACATCACCACTGGGACAAAGTTTGATTTTCAGCTTAGTGTTTTATGAGCCCTTTTGTTGAGAGCTTCCTCTGTCAATGACGATATTTTGCCAGCGTATATTGTGTGGTAGACACGAAGATACTCTATGCCCAAGGCAGCCTTCCTTCACGTAGAATTCCTAGACCGGGAATCGAACTTGTCACCCTCGGTTGAATACCCATGTGCTTACTGTTTCGGCTAAATGGACCCCTCCAGTGACTCCTAGTGACTTTGCATCAACGAGAAAATCAACACTCAAGCTAAGATCTAATGATTTTATTACCATGATACTTTATTATTCTTTCACGCCAGAACGGATTGTTTTGCGGAAACTTTTTATTTCTCCTTTGGTACAACAGTGCGGCACATTAATACACCGCCTTCGCAATAAAAACCTTGTACCGCAATCATTTTGCCATCCATTAATTGCCATTGTGGGTGCGAATTCAATGCGACATGGCCGCCATCTAGTCAACGGAAAAAAGTGCTTATTCACTAGTCACTACCTTGGCCATCAAGGTACTTATGCCAAGTGTTGCGACCGTGCGCAAATCAACAAATCCTGCCGCAGCAATAGAATTCAAATAAAGAAACAAGACAAATGGAGGCCTCTCATTTAGTAGTCACTCTCTGCGTGGCCGCCCGTTTTGGCCCCACTCCCGGGTAGTTGGTCATGACAACAACGTCGTTCCTTCACGAGAATAAATTACTGGTGGCGGACGAAGAACCGGGAGCCGGTTTGGTGTGGTTTCGGGCCCAAAAGAGGACAAATAATTAAATCGAATAATTTATGCATCCACCCCCACCCCACAACTACTCGGTGTGGTCGGTGGTAATTCTTTTGGTGAGTAGCAACACAAACGAAATTAATGGATACGAACAACTAATGTGACAGGTCGTCTCTATTACGCTTATCGATTTCTCTGGGTGGGCGCTAACATGAACGGAGCGGGGATTATAAATTAGGGCCGATGACAGCAAACTATTCGTGGAAGTTGTTGACTTTACTAACAAGTTTGAATTGTTATGTTTGTGCTTGGAATGAGTACATAGATCAATTCCAAATCATACAGAGTGTTTTATCACAGGTTTTAAGGGAAACATACAAATTTAAAACTTTTTTAAAACAGTAATAAAACCAAAAACGGGATATTTTCTACCTCCTGGCATAACAAGCATTGATGACCACAATTTCTACACGGTGTGTTGTGTAGAACAACATTATAATAAAAAAAATAAGTAAGTCTGAAATTTTGCCCAATGATACTTTGGGCCATTCCCTTCAATTTGCTGGGTCAGTGGAAAACATCCATCGGGGGGTCTAGAACAAAATTTTTTTTGAAGGTTTTTCGTGCAAAAACTGTTAAAAGCGCGTATTGTAAATTATTGCAACTCTTACAAATAGTCACAACATTAATGTCTTTAAAGATAGAACCATAAAATTTTCAGGCATTTCGAAGTAGTATGCGTAGATGACTGTGTGAAAATTTCATTGGAATATGTTGAATGGTTTTCAAATAATAGCAAAACTATCAAACGCATTCTAAAATACTTAGCTTAGTAGCAAAAGTACAACAAAACATCAATATTTTTTATATAATAATA
Organism: Aedes albopictus; assembly: GCF_035046485.1. Taxonomy (NCBI): domain Eukaryota; kingdom Metazoa; phylum Arthropoda; class Insecta; order Diptera; family Culicidae; genus Aedes; species Aedes albopictus. The sequence goes on from NC_085137.1 coordinate 398,351,604, forward strand.
CATGAAAAATATTTAATTCTAAGCACCTTGAGTCATTATGATGGCGGTACTGTGAAAACTTGTTCTTCAAATGATGAACAGATACATAGTCAAATACATGAAAGGAAAACACACACACTGCCATTATGTAGCTTTTCACTAAAGTATTGATTATTTATTTCAAGAACGTAGTTTTGCGTTTACATGTTCATTTTTTCAATTTTTTTTTAATGATTAAGATCTTATCTAAGTATCAAATTGCATGCGAAATTCTTTAGGGGAGCGTGGCACAATAATTTGGATTACAAAAAAACTGTTTGTTATTTTATCGAAAGATATAGTTTTATGTTGAAAATATTCTACTAGTAAACGACGCCCTAAGGGGTGATACACAAATTATGTCACGCAAAAATCGACCATTTTCAACTCTCCCCCCTAATAGCGTGACGTAATTTGTGCATGACCCCTAACAATGATCAATCACTCATGCTTGGAAGTTTCAAATTACACAGAAAATATTTTTTTAAACATCATATTCAAACCGATAAGATTAATCATTGTTATAAAATTGTTTTTCCAAGGCCTTATGCTTAACAGCCTAATTGTCATGCTTTATGTAGAAACATTTTCAATAAGTACTCCGTTCTTTAAACTATTCTTTCAGTACTTATTATCAGTTATTTGATAATAAACTTAAGTTTAGGTCCAACAGCTATGTAAAATATCGTGGAATAATCCGGAAACTGTGTTTAGTACCGTAAAGTTGCCCTTGATCGAATATTGCCCAATTGAATTCTGTTTTGAAGTCAGTTCTCGTTATTGTGTCCTTCAATACAGTGATTTAATGTAGACTCATACCCACAACTTCAATGTTATTATGAGGTCTTTAACAGAGTTAACTTGTTTTTATTCTTTGTCTAAGGTGAAATACTATTTAATTTTGAGCTTGTAAACATTAAATCCAAAATAATTTAGTTTCTGTACTTTTTCCTCAAAACAGAGATGCTTTCCAATCCTCGAGTGCTTTTCTTGGCTTACCAAATAACATTCAAATTTTTTTAAGGAAGGCCGACATGCCCAGCAATCATGATAATTGTGTTTATTATAGGATTCGTAATAGAGGCATACTTGTACTTGTGAACCACGCAAAACCACGTTCTAGTCTAGTCTAGTCTAGTCTACACATACACAGCCATTCATTGAAAGAATCCTGGAAAATGATAGAATCGACTACTTCTATCATTTTTCTTGTCATTATCAATACTTGCAACGCATTATAAATGCATTACAAGTATTGTAGCGGCCAGGCCTACTGTGCAGCGTCATTGAATACAATTGAACTAAACCATAGAACGGCGACATCTCGTCAGCCGCTCCTCCGTATAGTATGTGGAATAAAAGTGATGTATAAACGTTGGGAGTGACTTTGCTAAGAAGGTTAATGTCACTCCTTTGAAGCTCTTTCTCCTGGGATGGGACATAGGCATTTATTCCTCATGTCCTAGCTCGAAAGCTTAGGCTTAAGCGCCATTACTCGCTCTCTGAAACGAGAAGAAGTTCTGATCCCACACCCTTTACGCATACATGCTAAATGGTTATTATTAGATAAGTATATGCAAAAATAAATAGGAATATTCTCACCAGGTCTCCGTTATTAAGGATTCCAGTACCACTGTGATTAGAATTATCTCTGACCAGAAACATACGGGAACGGTTTATGTTTGTTTCAGGTTTTAATCAACGACGAAGGCCACTGGTATTGCCACTTCTGTTTTCTTCACACTTAAATAATTCGTGTAAATTTGCGTTTATTTCGATGCACATATTTGGAGCATCGAAATAAACGCAAAATTAAGTTGGACTTAAAAATTACACGACTTCAATTTTACACGATTCATGTCTCAAGCGAGTCGTGTAAAATTAAACATCGTTTAAATTTAAACGATTTATTTCCAACGCTTCTGTATGTTGACATGAATATTTGTTTTTCGAATTTCGATTTCTTAGGAAGATTCTTGTGGGGATAAACATTTACGATGTGGTATTGGCATTTATCATACTTGGCGTTCATGAACCACATGTTTGGCCATGCAAATGTTTCCTCATCAACTTTGGGCAATTATTCTTGACGCAACAGCATCACAAAACGGAGCACCGGGAGACGCACTGCGAGGTGCTGCTGCTACTGCTGCTGAAGAAGGGGTTCTAAGGAACTGGATAGATTTTTATGTTCATTCACTAGCTGGTAAGCTGCACATGTATCAATAATAACTCGCGTACGTATAAGATGTTGCAAATCACGAAAATTCGCGGCACAAAACAAACTAGCAGTGCGTCTTCCGGTGCTTCTCACACGAACAACTCGCTCCGGTCGTCAGCATAACAAAACTGAAACAGAGACGCCATTTGCATTGATGATGAACGAGTGTCGCTGTAAATTTACACGCCTGTTGAAATTTATAGTTTAATCAACTGAAAATCGAATGTTATTCAATTCACTTTTGAATTCGTACATGAAAACGTTGTGCCATTGAATTTTAGGTTCCTAAAAGTGCAAAATTGCATGTTTTTCTATGCTCTTATTATGTGCATCAAATTCAACTCAATTTTCAATCATTTTTTAGTTTAAATTCGTTTAAATTCACAGCGTCTACCATTTACATGTCGTTTAAATTTAATTATTTTTTTCTGTGTTCCTTTTCCGCCCGTATGAACCACGCAAAACCACGTTCTTGAAATAAATAATTAATACTTTAGTGAAAAGCTACATAATGTCAGAGTGTGTGTTTTCCTTTCATGTATTTGACTATGTATCTGTTCATCATTTGAAAAACAAGTTTTCACAGTAGCGCCATCATAATGACTCAGGGTGCTTAGAATTAAATATTTTCCAAGTATTATTATATAAAAAATATAGATATTTTGTTGGACTTTTGCTACTAAGCTAAGTATTTTAGAATGCGTTTGATAGTTTTGCTATTATTTGAAAACCATTCAACATATTTCAATGAAATTTTCACACAGTCATCTACGCATACTACTTCGAAAAGCCTGAATATTTTATAATTCTATCTTCAAAGACAAAAAAGTTGTGACTATTTGTAGGAGATGCAGTAATTTACAATATGCGCTTATAACAGTTTTTGCATAAAAAACTTTCAAAAAAAAATTTTGTTCTAGACCCCCCGATGGATGTTTTTCACCGACCCAGCAAATTGAAGGGAATGGCCCAAAGTATTATTGGGCAAAATTTCAGACTTACTTATTTTTTTGTTTTAAAGTTGCTCTATAAACACACCGTGCTAACTTTGTTTTAATTATCCTACTGCATTTAAACAGTACCTGCTTACTGATTCAAAGAAAATATGAACTATGAAACACTTTCACTGTCCTAAAACCTCATGTCCACAGTCCAATCCCGAGTAGAGGAAAAGAGCTCAATAATAGCATATTTTGATATTGAGATCAAAATGTGATATTGGTTTGATTGATATAAGAGATAAAAGATCTGAAAATAATATCTAAAATTTACTCCTGGAACATCATCATCAGATCAAAATTAGATCTTGTAAGATCTAACCAATAGCAGCAAGCTATTCGTTTGATCTTGAAATATCAAATATTGATATTGTTCAGATGTTCCAGGAACATTTTTCAGATATTATTTTCAGATCTTTTATCTCTTATATCAATCAAACCAATATCACGTTTTGATCGTCAGTATTTCACCTCTACCCGGGATCTGTTGCTCCACTCTAGTGGCCTTCCCATAGAAGATATTCAACAAGCTCCGTCCAAGTATTCGGCAACCCAACTACTGGCATGGCGCTACTGCTGCGCTGGTCAACACAAGGCACTGCAACTAAATTGCATCAGTATAAATCAAATTACGTAACACCTGGTTCATAAATTTCCAGAACGAAAGTAAATTCATTATCGTTGGCCATTGTTTTCGGTGCCCACTCACCTCCTTCATCGTTCCCAATTCGGCGCAACTGCTGCGTACGATGAGCAAAACTACCGCCACACCGTTTGAAAATAGTCCGGTCAGTCAGTGTTGCCATCAGTGCAGTGCAGTTGAAGCTGACGATGACTGGCGATGGGAAAGGTACTACTTCTTCCGATTACCTACGGTCTAAATCCAAAACTTGACTCTGTTGCTGTCGGTGCATCGCAGTATAGATACCAGGTCATCATCACAGTGTGCTCGTATGAAAGGAGAAAATGGGATAGAATGTACAATATGGAAGAAGTAGCTGGAAGTTAAAAGCGTAAAGCTCAAAAATAGAAGATGAAATACGAAAGCTTAAAGGCAAAAATAAAAAAAAATAAGAGAAAAGAAAAAAAATAAAAATACCAGATATACATATATTGAATAGTTTTAGAGCCTAAAACTCCATTAAACAGCTGCCATCTTGGATATTGGGTAGCCATCTTGATTATTCTGGATGCTATTTTTGGACTCCGGAAATCCTCCCTGTACCAAATATACCTTTATTGAATGATTTATAAACATAAATCACGCCTAAAACACCATTGAACAGCGGCCATCTTAAATTTTGGGACGCCATCCTAGGTTTTAGGTTGCCATCTTGGATATTATGGCCGCCATTTTTGGATTTCAGACATTGTCTACATTATGGAGTATTATCAAATATATCCATTTTGCATGATCTTACAGCGTAAAACACCATCAAATAGCCGCCATCTTGAATTTAGAGCCGCCATCTTGGATATTCTGGTTGACACTTTTGGACTCCAGAGTCCGGACATTTCCCTCACATCAAATATACCCATATTGCGTGGTTTTGGATTCTAAAATTTCATTAAACAATCATCTTGAATTTGGTGCTGCCATCTTGGATTTAAGACCGCCATCTTGGATATTTAGGTCGTCATTTTTGGACTCTAGACCATAATCATATTCCGTGGTCTTCATTGCCTAAAACTCCATCAAACAGGCATCATCTTCAATTTTGGAAACAAATCGCCATCTTGGATATTCTGGTCAACATTTTTGGACTCTGGCTGGTTCGTCTCTCGCTAGGGTTCCATCTTGAATTTTGGTCGACATCCTTGAATTTCTGGTCTGCAGTGTTGATTTTCACACAAAGTTCATCAAGAGGCTGTTCATAATCCACGTAGAACAAAACAGACCCTCCTCCCCCCAAAAAGTCTACGTGGCTCCCAACCATGCTAAAGGTTACAAAAATCGGCGAAGTTTGATGTGTCGCATGATAGGACTTGGTTCAGTTTTATATACGGCCAGTTCTACCGGGTCTGGTACGGATCACTGAAATGGCCATAACTCCGGAACGCCCTGACCGATCCGGACCATTTTTACCCTTCTTACACCCATAAGAAGGGTATAAATATCGCTCGAAAAACCGACTTTCGATCCGAGGCCCGGAGGGCCGAGTCTCATATACCAATGAACTCAGCTCGACGAACTGAGCAAATGTCTGTATGTGTGTGTGTGTGTGTGTGTATGTGTGTATGTGTGTATGTGTGTGTGTGTGTGTATGTGCGTTACAAAAAAAAGTCACGCACGTTTCTCAGCCGTCTGTCAACCGATTTGAGTTCTCTTGGAAGCAATTGAAAGCTACTACATCCTAGTAGAACGCTATTGAATTTTTTTTTCGATTGGACGTTTGGTTACCGAGATATCTCTCGAAGAGTACTTATGAGTCATACTTCTAAACTTTTTAAGATTTTTGACCAAGTGTATCATAATAAATATTTCGACCGTTTGTCAATCGATTTGGGTTCTCTTGGCACCAAATGAAAGCTACATCACCCTAGTAGATCGCCCGGAAATTTTATTTCGATTGCACATTTGGTTACAGAGATATCTTTCGAAGAGTACTTCGGATTTATACACCTAAACCTTTTGAGATTTTTGACCAAAAGTATCATAATAAATATCTTAGCCGTCTGTCAACCGATTTCGGTTATCCTGGCACCAAATAAAAGCTACAACATTCTAGTAGAGCCCTATACAATTTCATTAGGATTGGACGTTTGGTTACCGAGATATCTTTCAAAGAGTACTTGGAAGTAATACAGGTTAACTCTTTGAGGGATTTTTGGCCAAGGGTACCATAATAAATATCTCAGCCGTCTGTCAACCGTTTTGGGTTCTCTAAGCCCCAAATGAAAGCTACAATATGCTTGTATAAGGCCCTGAAATTTTATTTCGATTCGACATTTGATTACTGAGATATCTTACGAAGAATATTTCAATAAATTCTTTTTTATTATTATATTCACTTGTTATCTTGCATTAGTTTTTCACCAGTCTATGGGAAATTATTTTTCAATAAATAATGCTGATTTCATACAAGTGTATTCTAGCAGGGTATTTGTTTTCAACAAAATTATAATTAACAAATTACAAATACACAGGAATTTTATGAAAACTAACAATATGTTAAATGAAAGCTTTGAATTTATATACATATTGTGGGAAAAATGCAAGAACCGGACAGCCAAAATAACTAGTTAATGCCAAAACTGATTAACTTATAGTAGATATGTCATTTTTGTCCTTTTTACACCATAACCATGAATACCAAGTACTTTGGAGCTAATTTAATCGACTGATTAAGAGATATTAGACAAAGTGCATCTCGCTGATTTTCTTATCCATTTGTTAATCGATTCAAGATTATTTGGCAGTTAACAAAAGATAAAATATTCCAGAATATGAAAGCTATTTTTTTAACATTCCATATAAGATTCCAGGAGGTGTCTGGCATTTCTGGTAAGTCCATGGTCTGATGCTATTTTGGGAACCAATTCACTAGATGTCAAATCCACAATATTTTCTAGAACTTTTGGTCAATCACACATGCTTAATACGCATAATACAACAATATTTTTAATAAGTGTAAGAAGGGTTCTGTTCACCATAGGTGGATTAAATCGGGTTTTTATAGCAAAAATTGCGGTAAAATTCTGGTTCGATAAGTGCTAAAATCCGAAAAATCGGCCAATGAGAAGTGCCTTAAACGTGAGTGACCTTTTTTGTACACAGACATACATACGCACATACACACGCACACATACAGACATTTGCTCAATTCGTTGAACTGAGTTGATTTGTATATGTGACTGGACCCTCCGAGCCTTCTATCGAAAATTCGTTTTTTGAGTGAACATATAACCCCCCAAGTAACATTTTTAGTTTTCTTATAACCTATAAGGTGTTGTTACAATCAAACCGATAAAACTTGTTTTAAAGCTTATTAATCCTAACAGCTCTAATAAACCCGTGATAAAACCCTATAAAGCCTGAAAGGGCCCACCCTACAAGAAGTTGTTAAAACCAGTCATTAAAAGGTTTTACATGCTATTTGATTTTGTGGCATATTCTTTTAGTCTACTGCATAACTTAGATAATATTCGTTGTAAAGGCCGCAAGAAGATCAACAAGTCCTTTCGAAGCTCGAACAACGTCTTCAATGAAGAATTAAAATTAATCTGAAACTCAAATCATCAAATGAATTGAAGTAAATTACAAATTATAAATTGCAAAAAAAAAACTTACTTTGTAACTTACTACGTCGGTCAGTCATGTTGTTAATATACAGGGTGTTAGGTTCCTGAGTGCAAACTTTTCAAAGGGTGATAGAGGATCATAAATGGTGGAAAAACTATTCAAATCTCAACCGTTACGTAGTTATTAAACTTCCCATGTGACTCTCATTGCCTTAACTAGCCATAACTTTAAAATGGTCAAACTTATCACAGTTTTTTTGCCCTTATTCGAAAGATTATTGAATTTTCTATCAAATGGCATCTTTGAATCGATTGGTTCAGTTAAATAACTAAGTTTTCTAGAGCAAAATAGCTAAAAATAGCGTGTTTTAATTTGTTTATGTTAATTATCTTTGAAACATGCGTAATATATTAAAATTATTACTTTGGCAAAGTTGTGACCCCTGTTCCATTCTATAGTTCGTTCTTTGACGCCAAACTTCTAACTCTTATCGTTTTATTGCAATTTTGATTTAAATGTGCGGCACAGTGCGCAAAAAAGTGCTTACCATGACGATTGCAAATTTATGATCTGAAATGCGACGGTTAAATCGAAATTGTAAGAAAACGATAAGAGATAGAAGTTTGATGTCAAAGAACGAATTGTAGAGTGGAACAGGAGCCACAACTTTGCCAAAGAAAGAATTTTAAATTATTACGCAATTCTCAAAGATAATTGACAAAAACAAATTAAAACACACAACTTTTAAGCTATTTGCTCTAGAAAACTTAGTTATTTAACTAAACCAATCGGTTCAACGATGCCATTTGATAGAAAATTCAATAATCTTTCGAATAAGAGTAAAAAAAGCGATAAGTTTGACCTTGAGTTTGACCATTTTAAAGTTATAGCCAGTTAAGGCAATACGAGTCAAAAACATGTAACTACGTAACGGTTGAGATTTGACCATATGCGTAAGACAATTATTTTCCCCATTATGGTCCTCTATCATCCTTTTAAAAGTTTGCACTCATGCACCCAGTATATCTAGAAGATAAAAAATGGTACAGAAAACAAGGAACAGATGAGAAATAAAAAAAAAACATCAAGACATAAAACAGAATAATAAAGATTAAAGATGGAATATAGAAGATAGAAGATAGAAGATAGAAGAATGGCAATAAAAGATAGAAGATAGAAGATAGAAGATAGAAGATAGAAGATAGAAGATAGAAGATAGAAGATAGAAGATAGAAGATAGAAGATAGAAGATAGAAGATAGAAGATAGAAGATAGAAGATAGAAGATAGAAGATAGAAGATAGAAGATAGAAGATAGAAGATAGAAGATAGAAGATAGAAGATAGAAGATAGAAGATAGAAGATAGAAGATAGAAGATAGAAGATAGAAGATAGAAGATAGAAGATAGAAGATAGAAGATAGAAGATAGAAGATAGAAGATAGAAGATAGAAGATAGAAGATAGAAGATAGAAGATAGAAGATAGAAGATAGAAGATAGAAGATAGAAGATAGAAGATAGAAGATAGAAGATAGAAGATAGAAGATAGAAGATAGAAGATAGAAGATAGAAGATAGAAGATAGAAGATAGAAGATAGAAGGTAGAAGATAGAAGATAGAAGATAGAAGATAGAAGATAGAAGATAGAAGATAGAAGATAGAAGATAGAAGATAGAAGATAGAAGATAGAAGATAGAAGATAGAAGATAGAAGATAGAAGATAGAAGATAGAAGATAGAAGATAGAAGATAGAAGATAGAAGATAGAAGATAGAAGATAGAAGATAGAAGATAGAAGATAGAAGATAGAAGATAGAAGATAGAAGATAGAAGATAGAAGATAGAAGATAGAAGATAGAAGATAGAAAGATAGAAGATAGAAGACATAAGATCAAAAATGCTCAAAAAGTCATTTTACCAAACATCCCCAACGTTCAAGGGACTCAACTTCCAGTATCATACTGTACAGGAACTGCCACAAGCGGACACGGATGCACTCGCTATGCAGTATTTTTGTTCGTCGTTTTTCGGATAATAAATATGCACCGGTGGAAAGCGATTATCAATCACCAGAGGGTCTGCTAGCGTCCATCCGTCCGTGCCGTAGACCTCCTCTTCCTCCCCCTCCACCAGCGCAACAACAAAGAGAAATAGTTTAGGACACTATTGGCAGGTACCTACCGTTACCGACATAGGTATTCTCCAACGATGAAACCCATCAACATCATTTATCCTGTACGTTACTATAGCTGTCTGCCCGTGTGGAGCTGTCTATCTAAAACTAAAGGCTTCTAGCAAAACGTGCATAGTCGGATAGGGACGCAGCCAGTGGGCAATTGATCGATTGTTGAAATTTGTTTGAATGCTTGATTGGGGCTGTGTCGGAATCGGCGTATTGTTCAAATCCCACGGCGTGAAAAGCGGCTCGTTTACTGTGAACTGGGTGTATTAGTTCTGCCAGTTTGCTGAAATAAGTGAGTTTCACGTATGCTCTTTGAGATTGACAATCTACAATGCAATATTTTCTACTTTATCTACAGCAGAATGTAGAACGCTAGAAGAAATAAAAGAATCCCATGAAAAGATCAGTGAGGGATACTAGCAATGAATCACATGCAAAATGTCTCAAGGAATCCCGGAAAGAACCCCTGAACATATTTTGGAACACATCCCTTAAGGAATCCTAGGACGAAACCTCGAAAGATTTTTTGATGAATCCCTGTAGGAATTCCAGTAGAAGAGTCATACAGGAATTCCATGGAACGCTTGAAGTAATTACGGAAAGAATCTCGATAGTAATCCGTAATAGAATCCCAGGAGGGTCAACAATGAAATGCTGGAAGAAAACCCTGGAAAAATCTAGAAAAATCCTAGAAAGAATCCCGGAAAAAGCCCCTGAGAGAATCCCAAGAGAAAATTAGGCAGGAAGAGTTATTGAAGGAATCCCAGGAAGAATCCTTAAAGGAATCTAAGAAAAAATCCACGAGAGAATCCCAAGAGAAAGCCCTTGTAAATTTTTGGAAGAACCCCTAACGGGAACCTATGCGAACTCATTAAACAGAAATCCCAGAAGGAATTAATCTCAGAAAGAATACCTAAAGGAATCCAGGGATTAATTCTTGAAATAATTCTCATAAAAAAAAAAATCTCGTAGAGAGTTGGTTCGGTCGCACGCTCAAGCGACAAACTGCGCCGACAAAACGCAACTAGGGTACACCTGTCTAATGTTACCCTTTCCAGGCATGTAACACATTGATTTATAAAAGAAAAAATGTTATTAAAGCCATCATCGAATTGGGAAACTTATTGATGGCACTTATTCCGAGGTTATGTTCAACGTTTAGGGCAGAGCTGAAAATGTCAGACCTCTCAGTTGACTGCTTGACCACCTTCGCTATCACTGGACCCATATCAAGACGAGAATTACAAGCTTGGATATATCGAAAAAAAAATCTGCTTCAGGATATGTTTTATTATCATTGGTTACAAGTTTCATGTAAAATTGCGTTGCGTTGCGTTGCGTGGTAACGGAGTAATTCGTAGATTGCATACTGAAAGTTGTCATGTTAAAACTTTATTACTCCTATTCTAATTGCTTATGGAATGCTATTTGGGAAGGAACAGCTATCCAATCAGAGGTTGAAGTAAAAAAGACATGAGAACTTCCATAGCCGGCCACGCCCATCTTCTCCGTTACGAGGATAGGAAAGGATGTGATGATATGACACCTACTTTAGGTGAGGTCAGCGACTCACCGACGCCCCCATAAGTGTCAAGGAGTTGGATATTTGGAATGGGATGAATGGGGAATCACTACAAGCGAGTGATGCGGCATGATTCAGATTGTGTAAATGTATTTGAGTAGATCATGTAAATGAGTGGGTGTGAGTGTGAGTGTATAAGTATATTTAAACACCAACGTTGGGAGTGACATAGCTAAGAAATTTTGTCACTCCATGGGCCTTTTTGCTTCAGGGATGGGGCACAGGCATTTTAACTGTGTCCTGGCTAACAAGCCTAGGCTTAAGCGCCATTGATCGCTCTCTGAAACGATAAGAAATGTTATGTGGAAGGGAAAGGATGAAAGGGAATGGAAGATCTATTTAGCGAGATGCCAGCGACTCACCGACGCTCTCGTAAATAGAAAGGGATTTAGATACGGGAATGGTCTGAAATTTAGTATGGTTAAGTTATGCGACTGAGTTATTATAAAGTTATACAGGGTATTGGATTATTAAGCACCAAGCTAGACTACCGCACGTGCTCGACAAAGATCCTACCACTCGTTGGAGTAATATGCAGAACACCTTATAGGAAATGGAGCATCGAAGCACTTAAATCAATTGCACAAACCGGGCGCAAAATGTAAAAGATCGATAATTATGTATTAAAAAATGGTCAGATCTCACCCATTTGCTGGAACTGGTATCACTGTCGTGGATGGAATAAGTTGCGTAGCCAGGCCAGTTGTGTGTGAGTGAGTAGCACACTTTTCTACATGGTTTCACTCACAGGTGCCTCCTCACACAGAACACAGCAGTTCTTCAATTCCCCAAAACCATCAAGGCACTTCGCGCCGCACCAATACCCACAAACATTTCAACCTTCTCTGAAAGTTTCCGTCCTCGGCACTCCCGGCGGCCGATTCGGCTTTCGGTAACGTCATCATCCGACTACATGTTGTCACCATGTATATAACACAAAAACCTACACATGATTCTCCAGTTCATAAATGTTCTTTACACTATTGTGATTTAAATCCACGACTTTGTTCTTTTCAAATATATTTCCAATACATCCACTTTTAAATAAAACTTGCAATATTGTTTTCATAATAAATTCATACACTAACCCTGCCCAACACCATAAATCACACTCTTCTCCACATTAGTTCAATCTTCTTTCAAATACAATCTGTACAAATCAAAATACGATTGAACCAACTCGCTTATGACATTTAGGATAGCGTACAGCACTTCATTGACCGGCACAGTTATTAATTTAGAAATTTTGCCACTCCCAAAACTAAAGAAAATTTCAAACTTTTCACGACCACAGTATACTAGCGCACAGCGCCGCAGCTGACATAGCAACATGCTTCTCCAAACTCAGTATTTTTCTCCACAGAACTTCCCATCCACTTTCTTACACCGTGCAAACTAACTCAATCGGGATCACTAGTCCACCACGCACGGTTTTAATTTAATTTCTGCTGTTCGAGGTGCAATCTTTTGCAATCGTAAAATACTACACTTTACACTTTTCTTCGCTAATCTGCCATGTTTCATCCACTTTTTTTCACTTCTCTACTCCTGAAACTAATTCACCCTTTTTCTTACAATTTGCTGAATTCGCAGCTTAAAACGTGTTTTAGATGATGGTTATGACCGGGAATCACTCGCGAAATCACATTTTTCGTGGCTTAGCAGCAGCGGAAGAGCGAAAATTCCGAAAAAATTTCAGCAGGAAAATTGACGCGACGAGTAATTTGAAACACGTCCACACGCGCCGAAGCCTACTCGTTTTTCGTTACAAGTTTCATGTAAAATTTTACAAAAAGTGCAAGTAATTTGATTTGCCTATACTAAATCCCATTCAAATATCAATCGGATTACGGAGCATGCCCTCTAGTCGGATCAGAATTTTGCGCAGTAGTTTTAAACGCAAAAGGGGATTGAAAAAACTTTGTTTAAAACATTGACCCTTCCTACTGTATACCTACAACTCAGGAATCTAAAATGGTGTGATTTGATAAGACCGCTTTAGTTTTTTTTTTGGGATCTGGTTCCCTTACACATATCTATTGCATACTTGCATTGATTTTGGTCATATGTGTAATTCCTCCGAAGCACCCAACGCTGCTACTTCAACACCAACGGTAGCCTCCTATGTAGTTTGAGCCTATTTTCTTGCTAACCGTTCATCAGGTTATCAAAATGTCACGGTTTGATGTGCCCCATGCATATGTTTGGTATACTTTATATTTGACCACTTTCAACGAAACTCACGGGAATTCCGGGACACTACCGATAGTTTTAAATGTGGTATGAGCCTAGTTCATGCTAACTGTTTTTCAGGTTACTTAAAACGCCGTGATTTGATATGTCGCATCTATGGGTTTGGTTCACTCTTACGTTTGGCCACTTCTGGCGAGACACCCGAAACTAGTAACACTGCCGGTAGTAACTTATGTGGACTGTCTCCATTTAGCATGGGTTTGGTTCATTTATACATTTGACCAATTCCGGCGGGACACCCGGAACCGGTTGTGGAACACTACTGTTGGTGTCAAACCACCGTATGGGTTGGGTTTCTTTCAACGTTTGACTACTTCTGGAAGGACACCCGGAACCTATTCTGGAATACTACTAGTTTTCCCAAATGTGACCTGAGATTTTTTTTTTCTTGCTGACCGTTCATCAGGTTACCTAAAAAGCCGTTGGATGTGTCACGAATATTGGTTTGCTTCTCTTTTACATTCGGCCAGTTTCGATGAGACACCTGAAACCGTTTGCAGAACACTACCGGTTGTGCCAAATATGGTCTGAAGCTCTAGCCAACAGTTATCAGGTTATCTTAACAGCCGCGATTTTACGTGTTGCATGCATGGTTTTGGTTCACTTTTATATTTGGCCACTTTCAGTGGGACACCCGAAACCGATTCAGATCATCGGAAAAATAGCGATTTGATGTGTCTCATGCATGGATTTGGTCCATTTTTATATTTAGCCACTTCCGGCGGGACATCCGGAACCGGTTCCGGAGCACTACCGGTTTATACAGGGATGGGACAGGTAAAATTTTCACTTTTAAGAAAATGTTCAACTAGCTTTAACTTTTCGAAAAGAGCATCAAATATTTTCAAATTTTTACTGTGAGTTCATCAACTAGTTGTGTATCAGTGGTTCAATTTTGGAGAAGATCGGGCTATTTTACACGAAGTTAGAAAGTTTCTAGAAAATAGTATAATTATTCGATATTCAACTTTGAGCTGTTATATCTCCGGATTCAATGAACCGAATGCAATAAAATTTCATTTATTCTATGTTTTTTAAATAAATTTATCAATTTTTCATATGCATCCCATTACTTTTTCAATTTAACGCCAGCCATCTGGTTGCTTTCCTTCAAAATATGAATATATTCAAGTCAATTAGAGGGAATTAAAATGAATTATAATTACTATCTCGAATTTTGAAACGATGATGAAATTTTGGATAAATTGGAGTTGTATTAGAAAAATAATCTTTTTTTTTCTTCCTTACATTTATTTGGTAGGCACTCTGTGTCCATGACCGCTACTGTGCCGATTTCATAGTGTACCTGTAGCTTACTGTTACAAGATCTATATTTAGCCCTATTCTTTACTACCTCGCTCTCTATCGCATACCAGTACAAGTGTGTAGGAAGAGATGCTTCTCTGTCGTCTATTGTTGTTCGGTCGTGATGTGTGGATACATCATCGCGTGGTCCAATCTATATCCAGTTATTCATTGTCCATTGTTGTTCGCCGTTAGTTCATTACCGTGTTGTTGTGGTGTCGTGTGAGGCATATTGCCTTCGAAGAGGGTCAAGTGCCGCAGTCACCATCTGACACTGATGGAGGATGGATGTGTCCCCTATGCATCGCGCTCCGTGTTGTATCATCCGGTGGCTGGACGAGGTGTTTTTGAGGAGGCTGGGAATCGAACCCATGACCATCCGCGTATGAAGCGAACGTGCAGCCCCCTCAGAAAAAAAAAATAATAATCTTATCGTCATAATTTTCTTTCGTGTAAAGGATTTTAAGTTTAGTCAGAAGTTTTTCATAGCTTGTTTTATTGACCACAAATGATCAAAAGTTAATTGCATTCGATTCGTTGAATCCGGAGATATAACATCTCAAAGTTGGCTATCACATAATTAAACCTTTTTCTACAACCTTCCTAACTTCGTGTGGAATAGCCCGATCTTTTCCAAAATTGAACCACTGATTCACAACTAGTTGATAAACTTACAGTAAAAAATTGAGAATATTTTATGCCTTTTTCGAAAAGTTACAGTTGAACATTTTTTGCAAAGTAAAAATTTTACCTGTTCCATTTATTTTGAGTATCCCCTGTATATGGTTTGAGCCTATTTACCTGCTTTCTGTTCATCAAGTTAAAGTACCAGCGGAGACTCAATGTGTCGCATGCATGGTTTAACCTACTTTTATAATTGGTCACTTCCGGCGGGACACCCGGAACCGGTTCCGGAGCACAACCGGTTCAGATGTGGTCTAAGACTATTTTCCTGCTCACCGTTCATCAGGTTGTAGAAAATGCGGTGCTTTGACGCGTCGCATGCATGGGTTATGTTCACTTTTATATTTGGCCACTTCCGGCGAGACACCCGGAACCGGTTCCGGAACACTACCGGTACAGATATGGTCTGAGACTATTTTATTGCTTACCGTTCATCAAGTTATAGTAAAAGCGATGATTTGATGTGTCGTATGCATTGTTTTGGTTCACTATTATATTTGGCCACGTCCGGCGGGACACCTGGAACCGGTTCCGGCACACTACCGGTTCAGATATAGTCTAAGACTATTTTCCTACTTACCATTCATCAGATAATCGAAAATGCCGAGGTTTGATGGGTCGCATGCATGGGTTTGTTGCATTTTCATATCTGGCCCCTTCCTGGGGTACCGGTCCGGAAAACCAAAATGGCCATAACTCCGGAACGGCTGGACCGATTTGAACCATTTTCAATAGGAAACAATGAGACAATATACCCCATCGAAAGAGCAATTGGTCATTGAAATCGGTTAAAATTTACTATTTAAAACTGAGGAGACCTTTTTGTACACATACACACACACATACATACACACAGACATCATATGAACTCGTCGAGCTGAGTCGATTGGTATATAACACTTGACCCCTCCGGAGGCTCTATCAAATTTTCGTTTTTGGAGGGAACATATAGCCTTTTGGTACACTTTGGTGTACGAGAAAGGCAAAAAATAATAATCAGATGAAACTAGAATTCTTTCACGCACAGACAATGCCAAATTAGTGAAAAGAAGTTAAATTTACATATCACCCAACAAACATCTACACGAGTGGAGTTCACCCGCTATCAGGTAACACGTATGCATGCATCTTCACCATTTTATTAATTCTTCCTCCCGCCAGCATCCAACCAAGGGTGCGATAAGTATTCCGGATGGTGAGGAAAAAATGCAGTTACTTGCGCTATCTCCGCCAGCGAACTTGCCCCCGTATTATGAAGTAGATTTTTTCCTGCTAGTGACAGCAGATACCAACCTACCCAAGCTCAAGCAGGACTCCATGGGATGCCGACGAAGCGCGCGAGAATGCTAAAATAAATGACTCTTCATTATGATAAGCTCGCTTCGGTACGATGATGTTAGCGAGGTACATGCGTGGAATACCTACTATAAGTAATACACTTTTTGTTTTCATGTTTTTCTCCCTGGGCTCATCTGCCACACGGACGGATGGAGCCTTGTAGTCGGCGGCGGTCCAACGCAGCATAACCATGTTACGTGCGGTGTCAGTCGGTAGTAGCACAGTCCACGGGAGGTATCACTTTGCTTCTCCGCGTCGCCCGTTGTTGTATGTAAGAGTGCGGCACTTTAATTTCCGAGTGAATAGAGTGCACTCCGTGGGTGTTCCGCTTCATTCAGTCTCTAGATTGCTCAAGCAACGATGAGGACCCTTGTGGACGGTAGGATGCAAGCGTCAGTGTCGATTGCTGGATACTTGCAGCTTTTTGTATGAAGCTTTGTGACACCCCCTCCAGAGTATACAAGAGTGGTGCATGCCGAGCGAAGTTCATTAAATAGACTTCTGCAAAACCAGAGGCCTGTTTAACAATTGCTATCGCGTCGCGTTCCACGGTGGTGGTGCTGGTGGATTGCCCATCCCACTGGAAGTGAATCCAAGATTTGGTGGGCGCAAACAATTGAAAACTTGATAAAACTTTTCATATTTGCTTTTCGTGATTTGGCGCAACTTCCACTGTCACGTCCGCCCGGAGCGCGGAACAAGTCTAAAAGAAAAAGCACCGCCCATGCCAAACTACACGTTTAACAGCAGAGCCAACAAGCACATTAGTAACAATCAAAAACGGTGCTTTCAACAATGGAAACGGACACTTTTCGGAATAGGGGAGGATTAACAGCAGTGCCAAACATTGGATGCCGCATTACAACAGGCGGGTTAGAAACGTTAAGGAATACATCAACCGGTTCATAGTAAATTGTGTAAAACTACATCGAAGTTCAGTTTCAGTGGAAATATTGCATGTATATGGTCATCAATTTCATCCTATTCGCCCTCCGTTAATACAATGCACTTTGTGGAGGTTCTTCGATATTTTCCAAACAAGACTTAGTACTAATACTACACATCCTAAATATTTACTAACAAAATAGTATTGGTACAATAATTGATCAAGTTAAATAACACAAAAGAAGTTTCAGAATTTTTATAATGCACAAAAAATACCTCTTCAGCAAAGTTGACTCTCTTGATTTTGTGAACAATTTTCCTGACGATGAACTTCTTATGCGTCAATACTTATGATGGGTAGTGTATTTGGCACACTTTTCCTGAAACATGAATAAGAACATCATGTTGTACATTCTTAAACAGCAACAACATAATCATCATGCTCATAGCCTTGCCTATCGTCACCATAACCTCGCACCCAATGACTCAACAGCGAAAGCACCTATATTTCCATGGGCAATATAGTAGAAAACGGGTGTACCACCAGGAGCTGTTGTTATTCGGTACAATTTAAATAAAAACTGACTTTATCCACTCCACAATGTTCGAGCGTACTTAGGTAAACAAGCGAGCTCCAGTAGACCTCAATCGCGATGGAACGGGGTGGTAAAAGTTTTAATTAAATATTTGTATGGCGTTTGAAGCCGGAATTTACATATCTGAATAATTCGCCACCAGTACCGTCGTCGTCGTCGTCGTCGTCACTAACCACTTTGGGGAGGTGGTGACCTAAAGTTGGGGAAAGGAACCCGGAACGTGATTGCTGCGTTTGAAAATGTCACCTTCTATTGGCAGAGTTTGCAGCATGCGTGTGTACTATATCGTGAAATCGTGTCCCTGGTATCGGACTGATCCGACTGTCGAAAGTCATTCGAGATATTCTTTGAGTAATTGAAATGCAACTAAAGCTTAAGTTTAAAAAAATAGTTGAGTTTACTATCAGAAGGCATTCAGAACATTTTCTCTCAATAGTGTCTTCGGTGAAGTTGACAAACCTGATAAAAACTACAATTTGCATAAATGTTCTATGCATAATTCATAACCGCTTAAGTGTCTTTGTGGTAGCTTAGAGCTCATCAAGTAGGCTAAGGACAGGATTCAAGACATAATTATTCCAACTGTCATGAAGCGAGTACGCAACCCACCACAGTCTTAAACGCCAATTTATTTAAATCCTGCTGTTTTTTTTAGAATGCAGTTTAGGCAACTGTGTAAACATACAGATCATAAAAAAGGTAATTACAAGAATGACTTGTTCACCAAACTTTATTCTCACCGAACATTTTGTTTCTTGAAGGTCGTACGTTTCGACAATGATTTTTCATAAGGGCCCAACTGACTTGATCGATTTCTCTTCATCGACTCTCTCTTTCGCTAATAACTTGATCAGAATAAACAAAATCATTATTCTTTTTGTTTCTATAGCAACATGTAGCCGTCTTCTTCGCATTCAACCAAAAAATCTTTGGAAAACTCAATACACATTCTGTGATAACACAAAGAGGGGATCGATGAAGAGAACTCGAAGATGTCAGTTAGGCCCAAATGAAAAATCAGTGTCGGTTTGGTCATTTCTTGTCGAGTTCCATACTTTAAAACTGGAGAAATCATTGAAGTTTATCTTCAAATTCTTCGTAGAAATCAGCAGTTTCATAAAGAAACGAGGAAACAATATGAACTGATACATTTTTCATTGAATGGAACAGAAAAAATCACTTGATCAAAAATATCTTCGATTTTGACTATAAATACATCAAGCGGAAAAAGCTCGATAACTAACAAATTAGCAAATAAAAGCAGCTGGAATCGAATTCAGTATTCAGCGGACACTGTATAGAAAACATGATGAAAAATGCAGTGAGGTCTTCTGAGGTCATTTTTTGTATTATCAATTTGAATTTTGGAGTCGTTTTCCCTCTACGCCATATAGTACTTACATTATGTCATTTTATTTCCACAAATATCAAAACATGTTTCCGTGCTAAACGAAAAAATAGATTCTACTGATGTGTTGTACACCTTCCCTTTTGATTTTCACTAGAAACTTAAACGTTTAATAATGTCCTAGCTCAAAGAGATGAATCTGTTCTATAAAATATTTTTTTTCTATGGACAACTAATACACTGTTTGGTAATTTAGGTTTTTGCCTTTCTCGTACACTAAGTGTACTGGAAAGGCTATATGTTCACTCCAAAAGTGACTTTTTGATAGGGCCTAGGGTCGAGTCACATGTACCAATCAACTCAGCTCGACGAGTTGAGGTGATGTCTGTGTGTGTGTGTGTGTGTGTGTGTGTGTGTGTGTGTGTGTGTGTATGTGTGTAATGTGTATGTGTGTGGTCAAAATAGACTCACATCACTTTTTCGAAACTAAACCTCAACCGATTTTAATGACCGATAGTTCATTGGACGCGGAATCTGGTCCCATTGTATCCTATTGAAAATTGTTCGGATCAGTCCAGCGGTTCCGGAGTTAAGGCCATTTAGGTGTTCCGGACCGGTACCCCAGGAAGGGGCCAGTTATGAAAACGCTACAAACCCATACATGCGACACATCAAACTACGGCATTTTCGTTAACTTGATGAACGGTATGCAAAACTCAGCTTGCAGGATGAAAGCTTAAAAATCCGTTTTTGAGTTATTCCTCCAAAGACTGAACGCCATTCCCCTTCCAACATAATCACCAACAGTCGAAATTCGAAGAAAGGTATGCAAAACAATGATCTCAGACCATATCTGAACCGGTAGTGTCCCAGAATCGGCTCCGGGTGTCCCACCGGAAGTGGCCAAACATAAAAGTCAACTAAACCCATGCATGCGACATATCAAACCGTGGCTTTTTCTATAACCTGATGAACAGTAGGCAGGAGAACATTCTAAGACCATATCGGAACCGGTAGTGTTCCGGAACCGGTTCCAGATGTCCCACCGGAGGTGACCATGTATAAAAGTTACTAAAACCTATGCATGCGACATATCAAATACTGGCTTTTTTTATATTCTGATGAACAGAAAAGCAGGAAAATATTCTCAGAACATATCTGAACCGGTAGTGATCCGGAACCGGCTCCAGGTGCCCCACCGGAAATGGCCAAATATAAAAGTGAACCAAACCCATGCATGCGACACATCAAATCGCGGATTTTTAGGTATCTTGATTTGGCAAAAAAAGTTTCCGGCCATATCACATAAATCAAATTGTGTTTTTAGGTAACCATATGAATTTAAGCAATAAAAGAGTCTCATACTATATTTGGGACACCCGGTAGTGCTCTGGAACCTGTTCTGGTACCGCATCGAAAATAATCAAATGTACCATGCGACACATCACATTTCGGCTTTTTTTTATAACCTGAGGAACGATTAACTAGAAAATAGGCTCATACTCCACATTAGAGACTATCGGTAGGGTTGCACAACCAGCGTTTGGTGCTTCGCCAGAAGCGATAAAAGCGATAAAAATGAGTAAGAGAACAAAATCTTGACAAACTAAATCCACATACAAACAAACGTCTCACTATACTCACTACCTATCGTTCTTGTTTTCAACTGTCATTTAAATATAGCCTAAAATGTGCAGAAAAAACTTTGTCGAAGACCGCAAAGTGATCTGTGTTTGTGTAAAAAGTTATACCTTAGCTCATTAGTATCGTCTTGCTACTGATCAGTAGGCCGTCCCTTATTTTGCAAAAATTGGAAATGTTATAAGTTCGTTAGTGGAAAATAATCGTTTCAGTTAAAAAATGATTGTGTCAAAATTTGAAGTCCGTATCTCTAGGCTAAGGGGCTGTTCATAAACCACGTAGACCAAAATTTGGCCATCTCAGACCCCCCCTCCCCCTCGTAGACTTTTGTCCAGACAAAAATTTTGAAATTTGTATGGAGCGTAGACTTTGGCCAGACCCCCCCTCCCCCCAAAAAGTCTACGTGGTTTATGAACGGCCCCTAAGTGGTCCCTTAAGGGGCCTAAAGTTGTCAAAAATGGTATGGGACCAAAAAAACATGAATTTTTTTTTCGACAAAACAAATACGCTATTCTACTAAAAGTAGGGGGTTGGTGTCAGGCCCTACGAGCCAGCCGTAAAAAAAAACCATTGTAACGGAAAATCAGCAACAGAATAATACGAACCGAGACCAACGGCAATGACCCCAGCGAACAAAAAGGACTTGCGATTGGAAACTCGGTACATGGAACTACCGATCTCTCAACTTCATTGGAAGCACCCGCATACTCGCCGATCTGCTGAAGGACCACGGGTTCGGCATCGTAGCGCTGCAGGAGGTGTGTTGGACAGAATCCATGGTGCGAACGTTTAGAGGTAATCATATCACCTACCAGGGCTGCAGCAACACACGCAAGCTGGGAACAGCTTTTATCGTGATGGGTGATAGCAGACGCGCGTGATCGGTTGGTGGCCTATCGATGAAAGAATGTGCAGGTTGAGGATCAAGGGCCGATTCTTCAGCTCCAGCATAATAAACGTGCACAGCCCACACTCCGGAAGTACTGATGATGACAAGGACGCATTTTACGCGCAGTTCGAACGCGAGTACGATCGCTGCCCAAGCCACGACGTCAAGATCATCATAGGAGATTTGAACGCTCAGGTAGGCCAGGAGGAGGAATTCAGACCGACGATTGGTAAATATGGCCATACGTAGCACCTTTTTCCAACACAGCCTCCCTTATCGTTACACCTGGAGATCCCCACAGCAGACGGAATCTCAAATCGACCACGTTCTGATTGACGGACGGTACTTCTCCGACATTATCGACGTCAGGACCTATCGTGGAGCCAACATCGACTTCGACTACTATCTGGTGATGGTCAAACTGCGCCCAAAACTCTCCGTCATCAACAATGTACGGTACCGGCGACCGCCACGGTACAATCTAGAGGGACTGAAACAACCGGATGTAGCCTCAGCATACGCGCAGAATCTCGAAGCCGCGTTGCCAAACGAGGGCGAGCTCGATGAGGCCCCTCTAGAGGATTGCTGGAGTACAGTGGGAGCAGCCATCAACGACGCAGCCGAGAGTACCATCGGGTACGTGGAACGGAATCGACGGAACGAATGGTTCGACGAAGAGTGCAAAACGGTTTTGGAGGAGAAGAACGCAGCGAGGGCGGTAATGCTGCAGCTAGGGACGCGACAGAACGTGGAGCATTACAAACAGAAGCGGAAACAGCAGACCCGCCTCTTTCGGGAGAAAAAGCGCCGCCTGGAAGAAGCAGAGTGTGAAGAAATGGAACTGCAGTGCCGTCCCGAAGAAACACGGAAGTTCTATCAGAAGCTTGACGCATCCCGCAACGGCTTCGTGCCGCGAGTCGAAATATGCAGCGATAAAGACGGAGGCCTCTTGAAGGACGGACGTGAGTTGATCGAAAGGTGGAAGCAGCACTCCGATCAGCACCTGAACGGCGTGGAGAACGTAGGCACGGGATCCCACGGCAACGGAAGAAACGACGACGCCAGTGCAGCAGAGGACGGAAATGAACCAACTCCCACGCTGAGGGAAGTTAAGGAAGCCATTCACCAGCTCAAAACCAAAAAAGCAGCTGGTAATGATGGCATCGCAGCTGAACTCATCAAGATGGGCCCAGAAAAGTAGGCCACCTGTCTGCATCGACTGATACAGGTCGGACTCGATTATCCGGGGGTTCAATTAACCGGGGGTCCGATTATCCGGGGCTCGATTATCCGGGAAAAACGGCTCGATTATCCGGGGAAAAGTTTGTTTTTGCTTTGTTTACAAATTTTTAGATGACAATATGTCAAAAAATGTGATAAACATCAAATACAACACCTGTCAGTAAGATTTAGCCTATTTGTAAATTGTTTTTATTTTTTCACATTTTTCAGCTAAAATTTCATTTTCAAAAAACATGGTTGTAATAATATCAGACGTTGAGTTTAGGCACTACAACATTATGTATGTTAGCTTCTATGTTTAACGAACAGTTTTTGATTGAAGAACATCAAAAATAAAAGAAAAGAAGCATGGCTCGATTATCCGGGTGATTCGATTATCCGGGGTGAAAAAATTTTTGAGTCACCCGGATAATCGAGTCCGACCTGTAGTTAGGATCTGGGAAACCGAACAGCTACCGGAGGAGTGGAAGGAAGGGGTAATATGCCCCATTCACAAGAAAGGCGACCATTTGGAATGTGAGAACTTCAGGGCGATCACTATTTTGAATGCTGCCTACAAAGTGCTATCCCAGATAATCTTCCGTCGTCTGTCACCTAAAACGAATGAGTTCGTGGGAAGTTATCAAGCCGGCTTCATCGACGGCCGGTCGACAACGGACCAGATCTTTACCGAAGGGCAAATCCCCCAGAAATGCCGTGAATGCAAGGTACCAACGCATCACCTGTTCATCGACTTCAAAGCAGCATACGACAGTATCGACCGCGCAGAGCTATGGAGAACCATGGACGAAAACGGCTTTCCTGGGAAGCTGACTACACTGATTAAAGCAACGATGGACGGTGTGCAAAACTGCATAAGGTTTTCGAGTGAACTATCTAGTTTATTCGAATCTCGCCGGGAACTGCGACAAGGTGATGGACTCTCATGCCTACTCTTCAACATCGCTCTGGGAAATGTGATGCGACGAGCCGGGCTCAACAGCCGGGGAACGATTTTCACAAAATCCGGTCAATTTGTGTGCTTTGCGGACGACATGGACATTATTGCCAGAACATTTGGAACGATGGCGGAGCTGTTCACCCGCCTGAAACGCGCAGCAGCAAAGGTCGGACTGGTGGTGAATACCTCAAAAACAAATACATGCTGGTAGGCGGAATCGAACACGACCGGATTCGTCTGGGTAGTAATGTTTCGATAGACGGGGATACTTTCGAGATGGTTGAGGAATTCGTCTACCTCGGATCCTTACTGACGGCTGACAACAACGTGAGCCGTGAAATTCGGAGGCGCATCATCAGCGGAAGTCGGGCCTACTACGAGCTCCAAAAGAAACTGCGGTCGAAAAAGATTCACCGACGCACCAAATGCACCATGTACAAAACGCTAATAAGACCGGTGGTCCTCTACGGGCACGAGACATGGACCATGCTCGAGGAGGACCTACAAGCACTCGGAGTTTTCGAACGACGCGTGCTAAGAACGATCTTCGACGGTGTGCAGGAGAACGGTGTGTGGCGGAGAAGGATGAACCACGAGCTCGCTGCACTTTACGGCGAACCCAGCATCCAGAAGGTGGCCAACGCCGGAAGGATACGGTGGGCAGGGCATGTTGCAAGAATGCCGGACAACAACCCTGCAAAGCTGGTGTTTGCAACTGATCCGGTTGGCACAAGAAGGCGTGGAGCGCAGAGAGCACGATGGGCGGACCCGGTGGAGCGTGACCTGGCGAGCATTGGGCGCGACCGAGGATGGAGAGCGGCAGCCACAAACCGAGTATTGTTGCGTACTATTATGTTATGTTGAACAAATAAACGTATGTATGTATGTCAAATTATTTTTATTCAAGCAAGCAGATGGTTTTCAAATCGGTTTCGGTGCAACAATCTTGTTCCTAGTTGATTTTGATTCAGTCTTGAAACAGCTCTTAAATACGCTCTTGCAAACCTTCACTAGGATGGACCAACTAGCAAAACTTCATTCTTCGGGAAGTTTTGATAGAAGCAATGAGGATAATATTGTCATAACTACGATTCTATCAGCAATGGTTTATATCAGCCATCTGGTCTTTCAGAAAACTGAAAATGTTACTTGGGAATAGCTGACATCAGGCCCGTGCACAGATGTGGTGCCAAGGGAGGGGTTTTTCCCAATTTCGGCAAAAGGCGGAGGGGCGTCTAGTGTATGAAGCGTCGGTAATGGGGGGGGGGTTAACCCCCAAACCACTCCCCCCCCTCTTGTGCACGGGCTTGGCTGTCATATTTTATTTTTTTCCTCAATGATTGAGGCTCAATCATTATATCACAGTAAAAGATTTCAGTGGAGTAAAATGCACTAATGCAGTTATTTTTTTCTAAAGAGTAAATGGTAAACAAAATTTTTAAAATGATTTAACAATAATCACAAAAACCTGATACGGTAAAAATCGGTAATTTAAATCAACTTCCAGAAAAAAATATAAAAATGTAAGGTTGCTCCAAAACAAAACCAAACCCTAAAACTCACAAAATCTCGAAAAAAAAAGAATCGACGTTTACAACAGATAAGGGTTAAATCGATTTGAGTTGACGAATAATATGATATGAAAAATAAATCCTGAAGTGTTTAACTTTTGAAAATATATGTATGTGTACTAGCAACATTGAACAGCAATATGCAATAACAATAGGCATTTTAAATTGCTGCATGTTGGTATCACAGAAACAAACTTTTGCTTTACTAACTCTAAAATTGTCCCATAAAACACTCGTCCGTGCACATTTTCTGCTCCCAATCCGTTCGAGTTTGAATCAACACGGACCGTCATATATCGGTAGCATGCAGTACTGAATACATATATGCAGCCCCGATGGTGGTGGGAGCGAATTGGTGGACTACGACAACACACGACAAAGCCAAAACCGTTTGTCAGCTCATTTATTGGTTTGATGTAGACCCGGTCCGACATCCGTTTTGCTGTGCGCGGATATGGCGAGCCGGACGGACGGGCTTGGAAGTTGTTTATATACGATGTTCTCGATTGAAGGGCTCTGGTCAACCAGCCAGTCAGTCCAGTAGTTCTACTTTTTTTGTTGGTTGTCATTTACTGAAAGTTGCCGAAGCGCGTGGCACTGACTGGCGCTGGCTAGTGGCTGGTTGCATTCGTATGAATAAAAGAGGAAAAGAGGGTTTCGCAGTGCGCCAAGCGGAAGCCGGATGTTTGTCAAACTATTTTTTGCGAAATTTTCTGCTTTCGCTGTTAAGGGTGGCAAAACAGCTTGTTCAATGGTGGCGGCGGTGGCCGCTGGCTGGCCGGAATGTATAGTTGCCTCGGAGAGAGTGAAAGTTTTGCTTTTGCCTCGATTCCGCTGCGTCAATGTTGGCCGAACTGCATCGGGTTGGTGACCGGGACAAACTTGTTGGACCGGAAACTGTATACATCGACTGGTCTGTCGGGTTCCGCAGTGCTTTGTTGCTTTTTCATACAATCGAGAACGTTTCGATCTGGTCCACTCAGCGAAAAACTCATTTTACAAATTGAACATTAAAGCTCTTTCAATCTCCAATCACATCAGTCACCATTCTGTACATTCTCAATCAACTGATGACCTTGGACATCTCTAGCATCGTTCCTACTTTCTACGTGAAAAACCCTCTGCCACTATCAGCCGGTGGTGCTCCATCATTGTCGCCAGTCTCGCTCTAAATGGTAGATAATTTATTTGATTGACTAGTCTGTCTCGTCCTCTTACATCAGTTGCCCTTCCGGGTTCGGTGTGCATCAGTTTCGCGAGTCGGATCCCATTTTCCATCAAAGTCGGGAAGCAATTTTCGATCACACACGTCACCTTCCCGCCCATCGCATCGTGGAGGAAGCTGTCTCACACACCGAGCATTTATTAAAAGCTTTTGCCACCGTCCGGACCACCACCCATCCATCGGATTCCTGGAGCAGAAGTTCCTGTCCTGTTTGATGGAACCACCGTCGTCGTCGCACCGTTATCTTTGTGCGACACCGTTCTCAACCAGAAGGCGACGATGACGACAACGAACGATCCCAACGGTGGTGGTGGCGTGTGAGCCTGGATCGAGCTCTCGACTTCATCTTCCATCACCGTCATCCGAATGAAAAGAAGGGCCCATCGTCGCAGCGACTTGTGCCACTTGATTCCGGGATGATGCTCTCCCCACCTACATGCACATCCAGCAGACGTGCACACGAGAGAGGATGGATGTGTTTTTCCAGTGCAAACTTTTTAAACGCTTATTCTCATTACCGGGCGTTTAGTGGGTAATCTATCAAAATATGTCAATATCAAGTCATCGGTTTTTATTTGAGCGGTTTGGTGGTCTTACTGCGGTTTGGTGGTCTTACTCTAACTGATCGATGTAGTGTGAGTGATAGGGTGCATGAAATAAGGCAGAGTTGCTAAATTTCAGGACGGGTAATGTCTAACGACCCACACTATATAGTATACTATAGGGTCAATTGCTAGCCGACCCTCATAGCAATACTTTCTCACGTATAAGCAACAAAAACTGACTCTCGTTCAAATCAGAATCAACATCGACCAACGGTATCGTTTGTTGCTCTTGATAGGGAATCGCGCCACTTGGGCGGTGGTTCTATACCCGGGTAGAGGTAAAATACTGACGATCAAAACATGATATTGGTTTGATTGATATAAGAGATAAAAGATTTGAAAATAATATCTGGAAAATGTTCCTGGAACATCTGAACAATATCAAAATTTGATATTTCAAGATCATACGAATAGCTCGCTGCTATTGGTTAGATCTTACAAAATCTAAATATGATTTGATGATGATGTTCCAGGAGTAAATTTTTGATTTTATTTTTAGATCTTTTATCTCTTATGTCAATCAAACCCATATCACTTTTTGATCTCTATATCAAAATATGCTATTATTGAGCTCTTTTCCTCTACTCGGGTATTCGTTTGTTTTCTACTATAACTCAGTCAAATTTGAACCAATTGGCACAACTTTTGGAATGTGGTGAGATAGGTATAGTATCTACCCGAGTACAACATTTCAAATCAATTGGTTCCATATTGACTGAGTTATAGAGGAAAATAGACGAATATAGAACCACCGCCCAAGTGGCGCGATACCCTACATGCGATCAAACGTGTTTGTCTGACTGTATGATACGCATTCCGCTCTCCGTGGTATTGATCATATCAAGAACTGATACTGCGTGCACCGTAATTTGACCACCCCCTAGGAGGCGCCCTATCAACTTACAGTGCCAAAGGACGTGCTAACATGGGGCCTCCGCTTACCACTTACATTCATTTTTTTTTATTTAGTAATACGCCTCCAATATTAAAACAATAGTATGTATGTCACTAATTGGCCGGATTTCATGAAAATTGTGCCCCGCAGGCCCGTGCACAGAAGTGGCGCCAAGGGAAGGGTTTTTCCCAATTTGGGCAAAAGGCGGAGGGCACCTTCTTGTGCACGGGCACCGTCCATTGTTGTCGTTTGATCGCCGCCTTGAGGTCGATGATGCGCTAGGACCTGGTATTCGCGGCATTTGTGGAAAATTTAATGCACGGTGAAGATCTGATCCGTTGTCGAGCGGCCATCGACAAGGCCAGCTTGATAACTTCCCACAAACTTATCCACCTTAGGTGAAAGACGACTCCTCCGGTAGCTATTCGATCTCTCAGATCCGGACTTTTAGCCGGTGCAGGCAGATGGCCAACTTTTCTGGGCCCTTCTTGATGAGTTCCGATCCGATAGAGACTTATTGACGTATTGTTCTGGAGTTGCTGGATAGCGTCCTTAGCTTCCCTCAAAGTGGGAGTTTGCTCGTTGTTGTTCTGACGTAGTCATTTCTTCCACTGCCTTGATCCTCCATGTCTGCGCTCCCCGCACCATTCAGGTGTTCGCCATGGTGCTGCTTCCACCTTTCGATCACCTCACGTCCGTCCGTCAAGATTCTCACGTCTTACGTCACGGAAGAGGCAAGTCTGCTGTTTCTACGTTCTTTTATATCGTTCCACGTTCTGCCGTATCCCGTGCTGCAGCATGACCGCCCACGCTGCTTTCTTCTCTTAAAAAATCACTCTACACTCGTCATCGAGCCAATCGTTCCTCCGGCTCCGTTCCACATACCCAATGCTGGTCTCCGCTCCGCTGATGGTTGCTTTTGTCGTACTCCAGCAGTCCTCGAGAGGGGCTCAATCGAGCTCGTCCGGCAGTGCTGTCTTGAGGATCTGCACGTATGCGATGGCGACTAGAAGCGGCGGTTGGTATCGTATAGTTTTTTGGCACCAGGTAGCGGTCAGAGTCAATGTAAACGACACGAGAAGTGCTGACGTCGATAATGTCAGATAAGTGCCGTCTGTCAATCAGGACGAGGTCGATTTGGGATTCCGTCTCCGTGGAAAGAAATCCACGTCCGATTCCCACCAGAACGCGTGGATTTCCTTTCATAGTTCAAATCTCAATTTGTTCATCAAACAGTAATTTCTTTTGGGATACCTCCAGCAAATCTTCCAAGGATTCCGTTAAAAATAATCCAGGGAATCTTCTGAAAATTGCACCTTCTATGGATTACTTCATAAGTTCCCCAAGAGAGATTTTCAGGAAGTTTTCCAGGGATTTCTTCAGAAATTTGTCTATAGATTTTTTTCAGGTATTTCTTCTAATATTTTCGTTCCAGGGATTCAATCAGACATGCTTGATGGATTTATCTAATAAAAAAATATCCATGAATTGCTGTCGAAATACCTTTCATTGAGAAATTCTTCCTATGGGTGCGTCTTGGGGGGCGTCCATAAATGACGTAGCTCTTTTTAAACGATTTTTAATACCCCCTCCCCCTCGTAGCATTTTGTCATAAATTCGGAAACCTCCCATAAAAGACGTAGCTTGTAGAACAAGCTGGGATTCTTCGAGAATTTCTAGGATTCATCCAGGATTTTTTTTGGCATCGCTCCATTCACTCCTTCCAGGATTCCTCCAGGATCTCTTAGAAATCCGCGAGGAATCTCTTTACGGATTTCTCCCATAGTTCCTTCTGGAATTCCTCCAGGATTTTATTTCTCAGATTTCACCAGGAGTTCTATCTAAAATAATTTGAGGAATTCGTAGAGGAATTCGAAACTATATAGGAACTCTTGGGATAATACCATAATACCAAAACCCTAATAAATCCACCTAGCGGTGATGGCGCCTTTCTCGTGCCTTCGAAACCCCATTTCAATAAAACTCAAGCGAAATGTTTATGTACATCGCACTTTCATACAATTAACAGAAATCCATTTCATGATACCAGAAATCATATCGTTTATCTGGCTTTTAATGTTTGAGCCTCAAACTCTTAAGAAAAAGGCGCTATCAAGAATTTGAAGCCGCCATTTAGGATTAGAGGTTGCCATCTTCGATGTTCTGGTCGCCATTTTTGGAATCCAGACATCATCCCCATACCAAATATACCAATAATGCATTGTTTCAGGCCCTAAAACTCCATTAAACAGCCACGACATTAAAATCGGAGCCGTCATCTTAAATTTTAGATCGCCCATTTGGATATCCTGATCGCCATTTTGGACTCTGGAAGCCTTCCCCATACTAAATATACACTGAAGTTTTTTTTTACGACGGTAACGGTCCCGCGTAAAAAAAAACCGCGTAAAAAAAAACCGCGTTATTTCAAGACCCGTCGTAAAAAAAAACCGCGTTATTTCAAGACCCGTCGTAAAAAAAAACCGCGTTATTTCAAAAAACGTCGTAAAAAAAGTCAAGTCACGTTAGATGTGGTGCTGACTATTTTACGCGTGTTTTTGAAAAAACGCGGATTTTTTTTACGACGGGTCTTGAAATAACGCGGTTTTTTTTTACGACGGGTCTTGAAATAACGCGGTTTTTTTTTAGGACGGACCGCGTAAAAAAAACCGCGTAAAAAAAAACCGCGTAAAAAAAAACCGCGTAAAAAAAAACTTCAGTGTACCAATATTGCATGGATTTAGAGCCATAAACTTCATTAAACAGACGCCATCTTGAATTTGAAGCCATCATCTTGGATTTCTGACCGCCATCTTGGATATTCTAGTCGCCATTTTAGGATTCCAGACATCTTGCCCATATCTTTTTTTTTTTAGTTTTTATTTCTGTGTATTTTAACTTAGATGCTAATTCTACACTCATCTCCATATCAAATATTTCCATATAGCATGCTTTAAGAGCCTAAATCTCTAGTAAACAGCCACCATCTTGAATTTTGAGCCGTCACCTTGAACATTTGGCTGCCATCTTGAATTTTTGGCCGGCATCGTGGAGCTTATGGTCTCCAGTGTTGATTTCGGACCGGTTCCGGACAACTACCGGTTCAGATATGGTCTGATGCTGTTTTCCTGCTTTCGTTCATCAGGTTATCGGAAATGCCGCTGTTTGATGTGTCGCATGCATGGGTTTGGATCACTTTTATATTTGGCCATTTCCGGCGAGACACTGGTTCGGAACTGGTTCCGGAATACAACCGGCTGTCTCTAATGTGGTCCTAACCTATTTATTTGATAATCAGTCATCAGGCTATCAGAAAAGCCGTAATTTGTTGTATCGCATGCATGGGTTTGGTACTCTTTTATATTTGGACACATCTGTCGGGACCCCCGGTACCGGTTCCGGAACACTACTGGTTTAGATATGGTCTGATATTGTTTCCCTGCTATCCGTTCATCAGGTTATCAAAAATTCCGCTGTTTGATGTGTCGCATGCATGGGTTTGGTACTCTTTTATATTTGGCCACTTCCGATGGGACATCCGGAACCGGTTCCGGAACACTACCGGTTAGATATGGTCTGAGACTATTTTCCTGCTTACCGTTCATCAGATAATCGTAAATGCCGTGGTTTGATGGGTCGCATGCATGGGTTTGGTGCATTTTCATGTCTGGCTACTTCCAGGGGTACCGGTTCCGGAACACCTAAATGGCCATAACTCCGAAACGGCTTGACCGATCCGAACCATTTTCAATAGGAAACAATGGGACCAGATTCCGCGTCGAATGAGCCGTCGATCGTTAAAATCGGTTGATATTTACTATCTAAAAGTGAGGTGACCTTTTTTGTACACATACACACACACATACATACACACACACACACATACACACACACAGACATCATCTCAACTCGTCGAGCTGAGTCGATTGGTATATGAAACTTGCCCCTCTGGGGGCTCTATCGCAATTTCATTTTTGGAGTGAACATATAGCCTTTCGGTACACCTTGGTGTACGAGAAAGGCAAAAACATAGAAAATTTTTCCTCTGCAATCTTAGTGGCGTGTTTTATAGCAAGCAGCAAACTATTGGTCGTTAGAGGCATTTGAGCGAAATTGATTTTTGTCAGCATACATAATATATTATTCTTTACGCAGGATTTTAAAACCATTTTCTCAGATATATTTGTCGCATCCGATAGCTGCATGTTATATGAAAGGAAGCCGGAATTTATGTCCATTACTTGTTATTCATATGAATGTAAATGAAAAAACCCAGATTAATCCACCTAGTGGTGATAGTGCCTTTCTCGTCGAATATGTACTTAACATTTTTTCCGGCCATAGGCCGAAGTGTTCCTGAATCCTGAGAATACTCTATAACGGAATAAATCTCATTTTCTTCTTTTGTCACAGTGCTCGTTGACTCGTCAATGGGGGGTGGAGTTGATTAATAATAAATGTATTTATTTAATAAAACTCTTAAAAAATTAGCAAAACCGCTTAACTTATCGGTTTTGATAAAAAAAACTTCTGGAAGACTCTAATTTCGCTTCAAAATTGAAAAATTTATTGGTTTATTTATTTGTGCCCTTCTTCAAAATGTTGATTTCCGACCAAAATTTCCAAGGGAACCCCTCTGGACTTAAGAGAAAATCTAAGTTTGTGTCAGCCTTATTCAGAATAGCAGAATGTTATCAAAGCCATAATTTAATTTGGAAACTTATTTTTTTTATTCTTGATCACTTAACCTAATTTACAGCTCTATTTGTCCACTAGGGCACTACGTGAGCGATTTCATTTGACGCTGCACTTACATTTCGTACAGCGCCTAGATGTATATTCTATTCTACTTTATCGAACTGGTTTGCCTTCTGCTGCTTTCACTTTTCTACTGTATACATGGTAGAATGATGAGCACAAGGATGATGGATGGCCGTTGTTCCTTTCCAGTCCGATTGGGGGTCCATTATGAGTAGCATGTTGCCGATGTCCAGGTATCCGGGTCCGTTTGAGCCACGGGGCTCAGAAGAGGGTCAGTGTCAGCCACTCTCGGGGGAAGAGCAGCTGACGAAAAATTGCAAGTGCCGGGCTGGGAATCAAACTCATCCGCATATGAAGCGGACGTGTGACCAACTACGCCACGGGCCCCGGCCATGGAAACTTATTGATGGCTCATATTCCGACGCTATGTTAAACGTATAGGCCGAGCTGAAAAATATCAAATCTCTCAGTTGACTGCTTGACCACCTTCACTAGCACTGGATGCCGATCATTATCAAGACGTTTCGGCATTTTTTTTTCTGCGCACTTTAGCCTATATTTAATTATCATTTACATGAATCTTATAACTATTCATGTAAAATTTGAGAAAAAAAAGTGCAAGCAAGCGAAATTTTCCATATTAAAGCCCATTCAAATTTCAACCGTGTTACAGAGCGCGTGGGCTCAACCAGTTGCATCAAAATTGTTCGCAGTAATTTTAGACGCAAAAGGGGATTGGTGCTATAAAATTTATTTTTTTCCATACAACGTTGATCCTCAGGAATCTAAAATGGTGTAATTTGACAAGATCGCTTAAATTTTTATCAAGATTTTGTTCTTTTACACATATTAATCGCTTGCATCGATTTTGTTCACCTGCGTAATTCCAGCAATAGATCCAATCCTGATTCTGCAACACTGCCGGTAATCTTAAGTGTGGTCAGAGACTATTTTCTTGCTGGCCGTTTACCTGGTTAACAAATATTTTTGATGATTTGATGTTTTGCATGCATGGGTTTGGTTTAGTTTTTGGTCACTTCCGACGGGACACCTGGAACCGGTTCCGGAAAACAACTTGTTTAGATACGGTATAAAACTATTTTCCTGCTTACCGTTCATCTGGTTATCGAAAAACCGCTCTTCGATGTGTCACATGCCTGGGTTTGGTTCACTTTTTTAATTGGCCACTTCCGGCGGTACATCCGGAACCGGTTCCAGAACACTATTAGTTCAGATATGGTCTGAAACTATTTTCTTGCTTACCGTTCATCTGGTTATCGAAAAAGCCGCTTTTGATGAGTCGCATGCATGGGTTTGGTTCACTTTTTTAATTGACCACTTCCAGCGGGACAGCTGGAACTGGTTCCGGAACACAACCGGTTCAGATATAGCCTGAAACTATTTTCCTGCTTACCGTTCATCTGGTTATCGAAAAAGCCGCTTTTTTATGTGTCGCATGCCTGGGTTTGGTACACTTTTTTAATTGGTCACTTGCAGCAGGACATCCGGAACCGGTTCTGGAACACTACCGATTCAAACATGGTCTGAAACTATTTTCCTGCTTACCGTTCATCTGGTTATCGAAAAAGCCGCTTTTTTATGTGTCGCATGCCTGGGTTTGGTACACTTTTTTAATTGGCCACTTCCAGCAGGCCATCTGGAACCGGTTCCGGAACACAACCGGTTCAGGTATAGTCTGAAACTATTTTCCTGCTAACGGTTCGTCTTGTTATCGAAAAAGCCGCTTTTTGATGTGTCGCATGCCTAGGTTTGGTACACTTTTTTTAATTGGCCACTTCCGACAGGACATCCGGAACCGGTTCCGGAACACTACACTACTGCTTACCATTTAACTGGTTATCGAAAAAGCCGCTATTTGACGTGTCGCATGCATTGGTTATGTTCACTTTCTTATTTGGCCACTTCCGGCGGGACACCCGGAACCGGTTCCGGAACACTACCGGTTCAGATATAGTCAGAGATTATTTTCCTACTTCCCGTTCATCAGATAATCGAAAATGCCGTGGTTTGATAGGTCGCATGCATGGGTTTGTTGCATTTTCATACCTGGCCCCTTCCTGGGGTACCGGTCCGGAACACCTAAATGGCCATAACTCCGGAACGGCTGGACCGATCTGAACCATTTTCAATAGGAAACAATGGGACTATATACCCCATCGAATGAACCATCGGTCGTTGAAATCGGTTCATATTTACTATCTAAAAATGAGGTGACCTTTTTGTACACATACACACACACACACACATACATACACACAGACATCATCTCAACTCGTCGAGCTGAGTCGATTGGTATATAACACTTGACCCCTCCGGGGGCTCTATCAAATTTTCGTTTTTGGAGCGAACATATAGCCTTTCGGTACACCTTGGTGTACGAGAAAGGCAAAAAATCATGCAATATATATGTGTTTTTTTTCATTTACTGGATAAAGATACTTAATGCAAGTAAAACATTTATTAATTACGAAATACTTTTTTTTCAATAGCCTTAGTAGAAAGCTACGTAGCATATAAAAAACCTCTACCTCCTATCGTCACACTTCGTCACAAAATAACAAAAACCTCCCTCCCCCCCAAAAAAAGCTACGTCATTCAAGGACGCCCCCTAAGATTCCACCAGTTCTATCTCCAAGGGTTCCTTTCAAAAACTCCATAACAATTTCCTGGGTAATTCCTTCATTGAATTGTTTAGAAAATTCTTCAGAGATTCCTTCAAAAGTTTCATCAGAAATTCTTCAAAAAAAATTTGGCTGCCTTCGAAAATCCTCCTGAGATTCCTTCCAAAAAGTTTGTAACCTGCTCACTTCCAGCAGCCTCGCGAAGGTAGCAGATTTGCTGCCTAGATTCGCTGTACAGAATGGAAGCATGAGTTGTTGTATCTTATCATATTCAATACACCACACACACAACAGAAAAAACAGAACATGTACTTTACTTTCCTATCGCCACCGCGATGATAATCGTTCAGAGAACCGTCGCTTATTGCCTGGATAGAGAACCAGAACTATGGGATCTCCTCCCGAATCACACGCCAAAACCCCATCGCCGCCAAGAGAAACTGTTAATAAGACCCATATTTTGCCATAACGATACATCAGAAACCCTGCTTGGTCACTCCGCTCAGCATCTCACTCTCCACAAATCGATTGGCTCTTATCGCCACCCGTCGCTGATAAGAGTGAATTGCTGCCTCAGATCTGTACCTGCGGGGATAATGGTAGTTCTCGATCGTACTTCACTAGCAGTCTCCGGGTTAATACAAAGAGGGTAACCTCGCCGACTTTTAGTGTGCCCAAGAAGTGATACCTAATCGATAGTTGGTAATCGTAAAACCACAAATAATAAATCGTGCGCGGAAGTTCTAGTGATCGAGTGGTGAAGATGCGAGATCTTGCAGGCCGTGGGTCTAGGTACCTTCAGGATGGTTGGGAAGTGAGAACATGCCTAAATTGTGTAATCTCATCAACAGCTATTCTTCTTCCATGGTCAGCCAGACGACAGTGATGGAGTAGATATGAGATTTATTGTTTGAGATCGGTAAGGCAACAGTGTTCTAAAGCAAATCCCAAAATAGTGCGAGTTTCTCTGGCGTGTGATTAAGTGTTTTTCGAAATGTCTACCTCTCAGGCCTTTCTACCACTGCCATAGAATGGACGGCAGTGCCTCCCGTGCCCCAAAGCGATGGTGGGTCACCGTGGATGCGGTGCGACAGCTGGCATGGCGCCGGCTATCATTTTTGGCAACTACGACGTCCAACGATCGCCGAGGGATACACGAGTACTCTAACGCCCACACACCCTAACACTTCCCAATCGTAGGTTAAGCAACAATATAACAAGTAAGTACAACTAAGAATAGGCAGCCTATTTAATGCACCCATAGATAACGAAAGTGCACCATAGAAAAACAAAAATGTACCATAAATAATTATGTAATGTACCGATAAAATGCACAGCATTTTCCATAAATAAATAGAAATGTTCCATAATAAATTAAAAATGTAGCGGTAAACCAAAAAAAATTCTAGTTAAAAATGAAACATTGTATCAATAAAAAATTAAATAAAACACCATAAACAAATAAGTTTGCTCCATAAAAAATAATAAAAATATCCATAAATAATGAACATTTGCTCCATAATTATACCATATTTGCTCCATAAAAAATTGAAATTGCACCATAAATATAATCAAATTGCACCATGAACAAATTGTAAATTTCACCACAAAGAATGTAAAAGCTACATAAATTTAATCTTATTGTACCATTGCTGCAGTGTCCAACGACATATAGTTTTAGGATTTGGATGGGATAATGTTAATATGTATGAAAAGTAAGAAGAAAATAAACAGAAACCATGTACCGAAGCACGCATCTATGATAGAACGACTTAAAAGATGGAAACACTATGAATGCAATTTACCGGATAATCGCTTGCTGTTCGAACTCGCTAACGCTCACGGGATAAACATAACATCTCTGTTTGCATTATACCGGGCAAATTCATGGATTTGTGCATTACCTATAACCGAATCGACACAGTTACAACGCATCCACAGGCTACGCCGCATGTATTAAAAGAATCCGCATTTTAAAAGAAGGGTTAACCCTTGGAGTTTACATAATATGTAATGTAAATATATTAAATTTAATAATGATTTCAATTTGATCGGAAAAATTATCAAAAAATTAATCCATGTTTTATATAATTATAAAATAAACTAAGTATCCTGATAACAACTGACGTTCTTTTTATTAGATTCTTTTTAGATTATCAGGAGGAGCAGAAAACGGGTTTGGTGGTCTAGTGGCTACCGCTTCTGATTCTTATGCAGATGGTCATGGGTTCAATCCCTAGCCCGTTCCTTTCATCCTACTTTATATCTTTCTATCCACTTTCTCTCGCTCTCTCTTCTCTACATATACAACTAATGTATATTCATATGATCATAGTCTTCACTAGAACCAGAAACGAATTGGAAAAAAGTCGTTTCCCTCATTTCCAACTTCTTCTCACAGCACAGTACATATGCAACCAAAGCGTGCTGTGCCGCTTGACCTTATTCACCTTATTCACCACACAATCTATCACGAACACTATAAAAATAACCCCTATCCATGGATCGCATCCGTGCTGGTTGTGGGGATGCAGAGGTGATCTCGGTCTTTAGTAGCAACAACCAGCACACTAGAATGTTAGAACATTCCTTTCCCTTCCTAACTGACTACATATAAGGACGTGGCCGGCGCCGTTATTGATCAAGAATGTATGAGCTGCTTAAATTGCACTTTTAGAATAAGTGGAGTGTCCCAGCCCTTATTCATTTGGATCCCAGTGCAATTGGTACCAGCTCAGATCAATCACGGAGGAGCAACCATTGACATGTATAGTCAGATTTGATTTTTTTTTTAATTTAGGCAGAAGGTGCAGAATATAGCCTTTTAAATTCCACATTTTACTATATACTTACATATTTCCAGTGCTACTAGCCATTGAAATACTGCTATTGATGCAGAATTTGATTATTTTTGTAGATTTTGCATTCTTTGAGGTAAAATTTATAGTTTGTTAATGGTGCAATTTGATTATATTTATGGTGCAATTTTAATTTTTTATGGAGCAAATATGGTATAGTTATGGAGCAAATGTTCATTATTTATGGATATTTTTATTATTTTTTATGGAGCAAACTTATTTGTTTATGGTGTTTTATTTATTTTTTTATTGATACAATGTTTCATTTTTAACTAGAAAATCTTTTGGTTTACCGCTACATTTTTAATTTATTATGGAACATTTCTATTTATTTATGGAGAAAGCTGTGCATTTTGTCGGTACATTGCTTAATTATTTATGGTGCATTTTGATTTTCCTATGGTGCATTTTGTAATTATTATGGCCGCAATAACCTTTTACCCTAAGAATACACCGTCTTATCATTTGCATGTGAAACTCTGTGCTTTTCCATTATGGATAGACCCGAGTAGTTTTCGTAAGCGGTTCCACTGTTTCGAACCATGATTTTTGACTGTGCCTGGTATGTGGGTTTTGGGAACCAATGCCACCGGCCTCCTCTTCTACTTTTATCTCCGTCTCATGCGAACCCCCCTTCATGGGGGGGTGACAAGTTTTCCCGAAATTGTTTTGACAAGTCTCCCATGGCTTGCTTCACGAGTTTTTCCAAGGAATCCTTCCATTGATTTGCTTATATTTTTTTCCTAGATTATTTCTGAAACTTCTCCGAGGACACTTCTGGAAAGTTTAAACATTTTTTCTGCGATTCCTTCAGGAAATCGGACTTTTATTTTCCTTTAAAAATCTTGCAAATATGTTTTCGAAAGTTGTTCCGAAATATCTTACAGAGTAAAAAGCAATTTAGAAATTTCTCAAAAGTGTCCTTCAGAAAATGTTTCAAAAATGTCTTCAAAAGTTTCTCTAGAGGAATTCGCTGTTAATAAATTCCCTTACGTAATAAATGGACAGACCCTTCTCCATACACTTTTCCTTGGATTTCTCCAAGAACTCCTTCAAGGATTTTTTAATAAGCTCCTTTAAATAATTCTTCAGGAATTTCTCCAGAAACTCGTCAGGAATTCCTGCAGGATTTCTCTGTGAACTATAACCGGGATTTCTCCAGGAACTTCCTCATGGATATTGACTGGAGCTCATGGAGGTACTTCTCCAAAAACTTCTCCAGGGATTCATCCAGGAACTCCTTGAAGGATTTTTCCAGCAATTCTTTCAGGAATTTCAATGGGCATTCTTAGTGGTATTTTGCCTGGAGTTCTTTAAGATTTTTTTTGAGGAATCACTTGAGGGATTCTGCCAGGAACTCTTCAAGACAATTACTCCGGGAATTTATTCCGGGATTTTTTCAGAAATTCCTTCAGACATTCCGTCTGAGATTTTTCCTAGAGACTCCTGTAGGAGATCTTTCAGAGATTGCTCCAGAATTTTTGTTTTAAATTCCTCCAAGAATTCCTTAAGGTATTAATCTTGGATTTTTCCAGATTTTTTTTCAAGGACTCTTCCAGAAATGTCTCCAGGAGATCCTTCAAAGATTTTTCTAATATTTTTTTTTATCAATTTCTTTTGAAATTCCTTGTGGGATTTCTTCTGAAACTCTTTGAGGAATTTTTCAAGGAATTTCTCCAGAAATTTGTTCAGGTATTAATCCAGGAATTCTTTAAGAGATTTCTCCGGGAGATATTTACTCAGGAACTCCTCCAGGGATTTTTACTCAATTTTTTTCTAAGATTTCTACAAGAGTTCATTCAGGGAATTTCTCCAGGATCTCCTTTGTGAATTGAATTTTTGCAGGAGCTCCTTCAGGGCTCCTTCCTTGTAAGATACGTCCAGGAATTTCTTGAGGGATTTTTTAAGGAATTGTTTCAGAAATTCCTGCTGGAATTTTTCCTGGAGTTCCTTGAAGATTTTTTCTCTGGAATTCCTTGAGAGACTCCTGCAGGAAAGCCTTCTTGCATTCTTCCAGGACCTTCTTCAAGGATTGAACAAGATTTTTTTACAGGGATTCCTAATGGAGTTTCGCCTTGGAGCCTTTGAGGATTTTGTTTGGAATTTTATGAAAGATTTTCTCCTGTAATTACTGGAGAGATTTTTTCTGGGAATTCCGTCAAAGACTCAACCAGGCATTCTTTCTGGGATTTCTCTTTAAATTTCTTCGGATTTTTTTTATAGGAATTCCTTTTGGGATTTCACCATAACATCCTTCAATGATTTCTCCCGGATTTCCTTCGAGGATTCCTACTGGAATTTTTCGAAGCATTTCTTCTAAAATTCCTTGAGCGATTTTTTCTATATTTCCTTGAAGGATGTCTCCAGAAATTCCTCCAAGAATTCCTTCAGAAGATTCGTCAGGAATTTGTCCAAGAATTTCTCCTTGAAATCTTTCAGAAATTTCTTCAGGATTCCCTTAAAAAAGTCTATAAGAGGTTTGTTCAAGAATTCTTCTAGATGATATTTCAGCGATTTTCCCTGATATTATTTGAGGAATTTCTCCGGAATTACTGGGGAGATTTTTTAGCAACTCCTTCAGGAATTCCTAAACTCTAGAGCGATCGCGCTGTTGTATTTTGTACAACACGTTGAAAAAGTCTCGCTTTTTGTACTCAGCATAAGCGTGGTGCTTGTAGGGTGGCCAACCGCGCGACTGCATTAAGGTTAAGGAACTTGTTCCAAGAATTACTTCAGGAATGCCTTCAGTAACTCTTCCATGAGTTCCTTTAGGTGTTCTTCATGAAATTCATCCAGAAATTGCACCTGAACATTCTTTTGTGATTTCTTTAGGAGTTCTATCTGGGATTCCTCCAGGAAATCCCTATGTGTTTCCTCCCAAAGTTCTTTCGGTTTTTCAAGGAGTTTTTCCAGGGATTCTCAGGGATTCTTCCGGGATTTTCCGAGGAGTTTCTTAAGGAGTTCTTCCAAGAGCATTTTACAGGATTTTTTTATCTGTATCGGGACCCTTGCTTTACTTCCCTACCGAAGGAAGAACTCACACTTTGCGAGTTTGTCGGGAATGGGATTCGATCCCGGATCATCGGCGTGATGGTCACGTACTCTAACCATCACACCAGGTCCGCTTCTCTTTTCAGGAATTCTTGCATGTGTTCCTTCAGGGATTCCTTTAGCTTCTTCGGGCTTATTACACGAAAATATCTTGGAGATTTCTATAGCCAGCTCAGCTTGCATGTAGCATGCGACCTTTGAACGATCCATCTCCATGCGCAGAAACAAACTCCAACGTATACGGAAACGCCTTCCAAATAAACTCGACAAAGACGATGTACATGATTGCGGGTAGACACAGTAGCAGGCCTAGTTGTGTAAGTGCTAAGGTAGTGATTCATGAGAATGTGTTCGAAGTTGTTGAAGATTTTGTCAATCTTGGAACACTTGTAACATGTGACAATGACGTATCCTGAGAAGTGACATGGCGTGTTGCAGTTGCAAGTAGGGCCTTTTACGGATTGAGCAACCAACTTAGATCCCTTAGGTCATTGTTTCCCAGCCTTGGCTCTCACGACCCCCTAGTCTGTTGTCACCCCGCTTTTCGTAGAACAATATAAGCGTGCCTGCAAGCAGTTGAGGGGTCGCGAAACAAAGGTTGGGAAACCGTGCCTTAGGTTATCGAAATTCGTTCTATGTATATAAGATGCTGATTCTTCCGGTGCCTTCCACGATCACGAGGCATGGACGTTAAGGAGATAGAAAAGCTTTCGGAGTTTTTAGCGCCAAGTGCGGTGGACAATTCTCGGTGGAACATGGGGCAGACAGAGAACCTTACACATTCAGAGAAACTAGAACAACATCGCCCAGTACGCTCGGCACTGGAGTAAAGTTACTTTGTAGCCAAGAATTGTCAAGGTAGGCTTAATTGTTAAAACTGTATTTTCATTAAATTCTTAAAATATCTACCCATAAAATTTTGTTTTCTAAGTTCTATCACAGCACACCAGTTGACAAAATAGTGCACGTTTTTTATACAGAGCCCAACTCAGAGTGCCTCTCACCCAGACGGAGCCGGTCCAAAATAATGGCGATGACGACGTCGATGATGACGGTGATGGAACACCTCTCAATCAAACAAGGCGCTGCTGGCTGACTGGGTGCTGCTAGGTGGTCCCTAACAAAAACCAACTTTCCGGTTGTCTATGTCCCTCTATGTATCATATGTATCACATGTTACTTGTTCCCGAATACCTAAAACCCCAATTAACGCCTAAGGAGCGTAAATTGGGGGAGCGTTATTTGGAAATTAGTGCGTGAATCGGGGGACGCAAATTGAGTTTGTCGCAAAAAAGTGAGCGTAAATTGGGGTTTTAGTGTATAAGATACTGATTCTTCCGGTGGCCTTCTACGATCACGAGGCGTGGACGTGGAGATAGACCGAAAAACTTTCGGAGTTTTTGAGCGCCAAGTGCGGCGGACAATTCTCGGTGGGAAACGAGAAAACGGTACATATGGTGCAGACAGAGAACCTTACACATTCAAGGTAACTAGAAGAACATCCCCCAGTACTCTCGGCGCTGGAGTAAAGTTACTTTGTGGCCAAGAATTATCAAGGTAGGCATAATTGTTAAAACTGTATCAAATTCTAAAAATATCTACCCGTAAACTTTTCTAAGTTCTATCACAGCACACCAGTTGACAAAATAGTGCACGCTTTTCTATACAGAGCCCAACTCAGAGTACCCTTCACCCAGACGGAGCCGGTCCAAAATAATGGCGATGACGACGTCGATGATGACGGTGATGGAACACCTCTCAATCAAACAAGTCGCTGCTGGCTGACTGGATGCTACTAGGTGGCCCCTAACAAAAACCAACTTTCCCGATCCCATAACCGATCAATTGGTCCTTAGGGATGTGCGGGGCGCTTTCGTTTACACAGCCAACGTCGGCATCACGCTTGGCAGGGCAGCAAGAAACAGCCCAGGAATCGCGCGCAGAAAAAAAAAACAGGAATCTCCCATTTTAAACGCTCCCAATGGAGTGCGGACGATGTGAGTGGAATATTTTTAATCTGCTTTCCAGCTCGTTTCCACAATCTCCAAGAGGGTGCTGGTTTTTCGCAGCTGCACCTGTTCCACGCCAAACTCATAGCCGTCCGTCATCGTTGGTCGTGGACAGACGGTGGAAAAGGTTTCTGCGATAGGAATTAAAAGAACGGTTATAAACTAGTTTGAAGTTTTGAGTATATAAACCCATGATTATTGTAAATATTGCGTAACTTGGCATGACACCGGACCTCGCGATGCAGGCGACTTTCCTCGAAAAGCTCCACTCCTCAATGAGGTAGCATCCAGCCGCCCACCTCATCATGATGCTTGCTGTTAGCGACGCTTGCTAGGGGAAGGACACCCAAGGGAAATGTCACCAATTTTTGTTTACACCCCACAATTATAGAAATCTATCAGCGTAACAGAGGGTAACCAGAGACAT
This sequence comes from Aedes albopictus, assembly GCF_035046485.1. Classification (NCBI taxonomy): domain Eukaryota; kingdom Metazoa; phylum Arthropoda; class Insecta; order Diptera; family Culicidae; genus Aedes; species Aedes albopictus. The sequence goes on from NC_085137.1 coordinate 398,396,011, forward strand.
AGCCTCACAAATATTCTTAACAGCCATCTCTAAGGTTTCATAGTGTTTTGTGTATTCTAATGACGCATTCAAGTGACCATCCTCTTGGACGCCATCACCATCGTCGAAGTTCGAGTTGATATCGTTAGAGGTGTGAAATATTGACGGATTTAGTTCCAAGTCGACTTCGTCCGTCGTCGTTCATCGTCGCTCGTCGTCGTCCCGTTAGTCAGGAACTGCATTTTTTCGCATCACTTCGTTCCGCTACTACTGACTGGTTGCTGATGCCAATCCCCTCGAGCCAAAGCAAGGTGCTCGGGGTGGGGATCCTGATGATGATTGGCAGAGCGGAGCGCATAAGTAACACGTGGAAAATATAGGGAGCCATTTTTCATATTATCACTCTTTCCTGCCTGACTGGTTCTGACGCGGCAGGTCGTTCCCTAAATGTGCGAGGTGATGAAACTGCTGCACTACTGCGAGCATGGTGGACGACTATTTGGCGAACGATGAGGGGATTTTGGATGGTGTGTTTATTTTTGGCGTCTACTTCATGTCCGATATTGGGTTGGCGTCGGAGAGCTATTGTTCTGGATGGCACCGTATTGGGAGATGTTCACTTTTTTCACGGGGTTTTGGCTGATTTTGATGATGAGGAGCTATCACGAGCATACGGCAGAGGTCAATTCTTCGTGATGAAATATTAGAAAGACTGTATTGATAGGACAGTCTTTGAATTGATCGAAACTTTGTAAATTGTGGATCTATCAGACTCATGAATCTTCATTTCAGTACTCTTACTTCACAATAATTGTAAATGAGAAATTCTCTGCATCTTTAAGTGAATCACAGTTAGAAAATGTTTTTTTTTTCATGCTATTATCATCAGAGTCCGTATTGTATTTACTCTGTTGTACTTGTTGATTCTCAGTTTTGCATTTCTCGTTCACAAGTGTACTGGACATACTATATGTTCACTCCAAAAATTGAAATAGAAGCTTCTAGCTTCTGCCTCAGCACGGAGTCTTGAGTCACTTATACCAAACAACTCAGTTCGACGAACCGATGTGGTGTCTGTGTGTGAAAATAAACTAACATCACTTTTTGGCAGTAAACCACAACGGAATTTAATGACCGGTGATTCATTCAACGTGGAATCTGGTCCCATCATTTCCTATTGAAAATTGTTCGAATCGGTCCAGCTGTTCCAGAGTTATTGCTATTTAGGGGTTCCGGACCGGTACTCCAGGAACCAAACCAATGCATGCGACACATCATCAAATAGCGGCTGTTTCGTTAACCTGATGAACGGTTAGTAATAAAATATGCACAGACCAGGGCACCGGTAGTGTCCCGGAACCGGCATCAGGTGTCTCACCAGAAACTGTCAAATGTAAAATCGTTGCTTTTAACTAACCTGAAAAACAGCTAACAATGAAATAATCTCAACCATACATAGGACCAAATTTGTCATGAAATTGGTTCCGGGTGTCCCGCCGGAAGTGGTCAAACGTAACAGTAAACCCAACCCGGGATATCCACCGGAATTTCCTTTGGGAGTTCTTCCGTGAGCAATTTTGACGGCTGTTCGGGCCCGTATGAAGTTGATCATCAATATTAACTTCTTTTCTCGATCAGCCTAGATAGCTGTGTAGTGTCGGTAGCGATTGTCTCAATTGGCTAAGAATAACACTAGGACCGCCTATTCCGGTGGTAAGAGTCCACCAACAGGTGACCCCTAATCCATGGTGTGATGCGGCTTCATGCTTACCGTGCCTAGGAAAGAATGGCTAGGGGGTAGGGTGGCCCACACTTATATGATAAACAAAAATTTCGAAAAATACCAAGTCTTACCTCCTAAATCAGTTGTTTTGGACTCCCAGAAGTTACGTTCAAAATTTGAACAAAATCGGTCGAGCCTAAGGGGGCGCTCAAAACGCTTGAAGTTTGTATGAGAAAACTTGGCCAAATGTATGCAGAAATTTTAAGTTTTCGATTTTTACCGCTAGGTGGCGCTGTAAGCGTTCAATAATCAAACCCTTTGATATTATTGTAGGTGACTATATGCCAGAGAACTTTGTCGAAGACCGCGAAGTGATCCGACGGCTGTGAAAAAAGTTATACCCTAGGCAAAGTGAGGTAAAGTATTGAGATTTCATTATTGATATTATTCCTTTACATGTATTGGAAAAATAACAATAAAGTTTATCCTCACTTTTCCTAGGGTATAACTTTTTGCACAGACGTTGGATCACTTTGCGGTCTTCGACAAAGTTGTTTGGCATATAGTCACCTACAATAATACCAAAGGGTTTGATTATTGAACGCTTACAGCGCCACCTAGCGGTAAAATTCGAAAACTTAAAATTTCGGCATACATTTGGCCAAGTTTTCCCATACAAACTTCAAGCGTTTTGAGCGCCCCCTTGGGCTCAACCGATTTTGCTCAAATTTTGAACGTAGCTTCTGGGAGTCTAAAACAGCTGATTGAGGAGGTAAGACTTGGCATTTTTCGAAATTTTTGTTTTTCATATATGTAAGTGTGGGCCACCTTACTAGGGGGGTCTAATAAAAACCTAACCGCAAGCGGTGCCTGTTGAGTACCAGGGCGCCCTCCACAGTATGTTGCCCTTACTGCGCTAATCGGAGCAATGGTGCAGTGGACCTTGTGTTTCTCCGAGACAATCGGCAGCCCTTCTTCAATCTCATACTTGAGGCTGAATATGGGCGGGATTATGAAGATGTTATTAATTAGTTTAAATTTTCACCTATATGCTTTCGCATTATACGTTTTACACAGTGCATCCTCGCCTTTGGCGCACTCAAATCGATACCGATTTGGCTTTACTGTTGCTGTTCTTTTTTGTGCTGTGATTGTTAAGAGTTTAATCTTACCTAGTTTGGGTAGTGGCTACGGTTAGGATAGCTCAAATCAATCTTCAGCACAAAAGAACAGCAACGATCCATCTTTGTAGACTTATGCAAAATGGTACAGCCCAAGTGGCGTTAGTCCAAGAACCTTACTTTCGTAAGGGGAATTTCTATTTAGGAAACCTTGTGAATCCGGTGTTTGCTACTTTCAGTAAAAATTAAATGGCAAACTCTCGTGTCATGCCTCGACCATGTGTGCTTGTCAACAACGCAATCGTTGCTACACTCATCTCTGAACTAACCACCAGAGATGCTTGTGCTATCACAATCGATGTATCTGTTGGAAACCTCAACAGGAAATACATCTATTGTTCGGTTTATTTACCGCATGATGAACCATCCCCTATGGATGCTTTCAAGCAAGTCATTGCATACTGCACTTCAAAAGGCCTTCCGCTAATTGTTGGCAGTGATGCTAATGCTCACCATATCATCTGGGGTAGCTCAGACATTAACTTGAGAGGCTCCAGTTTGATGGAGTACTTAAGTAGTACAGATCTTGTATTACTTAACATAGGCAACCGCCCAACCTTCATGGTATCTGCTAGAGAGGAAGTGTTAGATATAACGCTTTGCTCTAGCAGAATTAGTCACGAGCTGACCAATTGGCATGTGTCAGATGAAGAATCTTTATCTGACCATCGCTACATCTTTTTTGAACATTTAAATGTTACTTCGCAAACATTGCGTTTCAGGAATCCCCGGTCAACAAACTGGGATCTTTTTACTGACTTGGTTGCGGCCAAAATTCATGGATACTCACCATCCAATGACACTCCAAGTGATTTAGATGATGCCGTTGATACTACAACGACCTTCATCATGGAAGCTTTTGAAGAAGCGTGCCGTCTACGGTCTGTGAAGATCACAAGAGGAACCCCTTGGTGGAACTCTGATCTGGCGAAACTCAGGAAACAATGTAGAAAGAGTTGGAACAGACGATGATCTGCTGGATCGTAGGCTTTCAGGTCGGCTCGCAAGACCTACAGGAAAGCTCTCCGGTCTGCTGAACGATCCGGCTGGAAAAAAACTTTGTACAAATGTTTCCAGTTTGAGTGAAGTCAGTCGGTTAAATAAAATCCTTGCGAAATCTAAGGATTTCCGAGTGAACGAACTTCGTTTGCCAAATGGCGATCTGACTTCCTCTGATGAGGAAGTTCTGGAATGCTTATTCAGCACACACTTCCCCGGATGTGTGGATATTACATCTTCGGATGAACCTGATGTCTTTTCTGGTAGTTACGATTTCCTGGCTTCGACTCGGAGTATTGTAACTATAGAATCGATTGAGTGGGCACCTTAATAGCTTTGCTCCTTTCAAATCTCCTGGGGCAGATGGGATTTATCCTATTTTGCTTCAGAAGGGATTTGATCATTTCAAACATATTTTGAAAAAAAAAAACTTGTTTGCAGTTTTGCTACTGGGTATATTCCCAAATCCTGGCGGGAAATTACTGTAAAGTTTATTCCAAAAGTGGGTCGTGCATCGGATGAAGAAGCAAAGAGTTTCAGACCTATCAGTTTGACCCCTTTTCTTCTGAAATGCTTAGAAAGAACGCATTGTGGATCTTCATATCCGTGATGTTCATCTGGCCAACGTGCCTCTTCATGTGAACCAACATGCCTACCAATCTGGTAAGTCCACTGTGACTCTTTTACACAAGGTTGTTTACGATATCGAGAAAGCATTCGCTCAAAAGCAATCTTGTTTGGGTGTTTTCTTAGATATTGAGGGTGCCTTTGACAATGTGCCTTTCGATGCCATATTGGAAGCCGCACGGAGTCATAGTATATCTCCAATGATTTCCAATTGAATTCATCAAATGCTCAAAAACCGATGTCTCTTCTCGACATTGCGCCTAGCAGGGATTAGGAAATTGAGTGTTTGTGACTGTCCCCAAGGGGGAGTCTTAACACCGCTTTTGTGGAATCTTGTAGCAGATACGCTATTGAGGCAACTCAATAATAGCGTTTTTCCTACTTATGGTTTTGCTGACGACTACCTAGCATTGTTAGTTGGTATGTGTATCGCCACCCTTTTCGACCTGATGCAAAGCGCCCTTCGTGTAGTTGAAGGTTGGTAACGCCAATATGGCTTTTCGGATAATCCGAGTAAAACATCTATTGTTCTTTTTACGGAAAAGTGAAACCGTAATGGCGTTGGACCTTTGCGTCTCTTTGATTCTGAAATCGATGTGACTAAACAGGTAAAGTACGTTGGAGTCATTCTTGGTTCCAAGCTTTCCTGGACACCGCACATTGAGTTCAGAATCAAGAAAGCTTGTACAACTTGGGGTCTAAAACCCAAGTATATCAAATGGATCTACAGAACTGTTGTTTGGCCAATATTAGCCTATGGATGTCTTGTGTGGTGGCAAAAGGGCGAAATGAGAACGGTACAATCAAAGTTAGGCCATTTTCAGAGGATGTGCCTAATGGCGATGTCTGGAGCGTTCTCTTCAACTCCCACGGCAGCGCTCGAAGTTCTCTTTGACGTTGCTCCACTATACATTCATCTCAAACAAGAAGCACTTTCTTGCACTTACCGTCTACGGGTTCAACGGAGTTGGGACAAAATTGTCCTTGCTCCAAGTGATCTTACAATTGCTTGTAATTTTCCATTTTCCACGAAATTCCCTTCCCGGGATAAGTGGACATCTGGATATCTGGAAAGAAGTATTTCAGACGGCATCGTATGTTACACTGATGGCTCCCTTCTCGAAGGTCGAGCAGGTGCTGGTGTTTATTCTCGTGAGCTAAGGCTGTATCACTCTTACTCACTTGGTAGACACTGCACGGTTTTTCAGGCCGAAATCTTTGCTATTATATGCGGAGTGCAATCTGCACTTCAGCAGCACGTAATGGGCAAAGTAATATACTTCTGTTCAGATAGACAGGCTGCTATTAAAGCACTTGCTTCGGCCAACTCTAGGTCGAAGATAGTTATCGCTTGTCGAACTCAAATCGAGGAGCTGAATTCAGCAAACGCTGTTCACCTTGTATGGATACCTGGCCATTATTCCATCGCTGGAAATGAATTGGCTGATGAGTTAGCTCGCACTGGAGCATCACATGCCTTCATTGGCCCTGAGCCAGCTATTCCAATATCGAAGTGTTGGGCAAAGCTTCAGATTCACACCTGGGCTGCCACACAACACAGACAATACTGGAATAGTTTGGAGTCATGTCGTCAAACCAAATTGTATTGTACTAAGCCATCTCCAAGGGTGGCAAAATATCTTACAAATCTGTCCAAGCAGAATTGCAGCATTATGGTCAAAGCATTGCCTGGCCACTGCCGACTCAGTTATCACATGGCGAATATTCAGCAAGCTGATTCATTTGCATGTGATAGCTGTGAATCCGATTATGGAACTTCGTATCATTTGATATGTAACTGTCCAGTTTTTTGCGCAACTGCGTTTCCGAGTATTCTGAAAACACTTATTAAGTGAAACTGACTTCAGAGACCTGAATATTCAGGATATTCTGTTGTTCTTAACCCGCTGTGGTAAAGAGCTATAGCCTCTCTTTCGCTTTATGCGTTACTACAGTGCCCTTTTCAGGGCGCTGTTTGAACCCATTGTGGTACGCTTGTGCGTTAGTATCCCCTTTCAGGGTACTTTTCCTATTTCCCTACCTGTCCTTATCCCCATCCTTTTCCTTATTTCCTTCCTTTTCCCTCAGGTAGATGATGAAATAGGCTATTATTTTGGCGATGACACAAATGTAACAAATGGAGGATAACGTGCCTCTGGAGCCGGCCTTCTGATTCCTGATACTTCGAGAATTCTCCGGAAGTTGCTCCTGGATATCCACCGGAATTTCCTTTGGGAGTTCTTCCGTGAGCTATCCGTGGAATCCTACTGATTTTTTTTTTCAGGAAAGCCCTGTGGGAAATTTTCTGGACGTTTATTTGGAATTGTTTTAGTTTAAGAATATTCCCGGTTTCTCTGTAGGGATTACTCCGGGAGTTCTACCGATTTTTTTTCAGTAATTCTTGACAATATCTCCGATGAGAATTCTTGCGAAAAGAGAACTACTCGGAATATTTTCATGAAGATCCACGTGGATTTCTCCAGGATATTCACTCAGATATCCTCCTGAAGCCCTTCGGAATAATAATAATGTATGTAAAGGTTTCTAAATTAATTAATGATTGAATTCCTGGGTGAATTCCTGTACACACTCCCAAAGGTATTTCTGACATAAAGTCTTTATCAGTAGGAACTCCTACAAACAGCTCCAAAAGTTACTTGAAACGTATCTCAGGGTTTCCCAAGAAATCCGTAAAACATTCAAATTGTGTCTAACAACCAGACGCAAAATGATATATTTTTTACAGTTGTGATCAATTATTCTGCTAAATTCCTGAAATACTCGCAAAAAACTTTGAAGGAATTCCAAAAGAACCTCATGTAGGAATATTCGGGAAAAATAAATAATTTCTTAAAAAAATCCTAGGGCATTAAAGGATGTTTTGCAGGAACTACTGAAAGCATTATCAGAGATACTCTTGAAATAATTTCAGGAAAACTCCTGAAGGGATTGCCAAGAGAACCTTCGAAAAATTCCCAGGAAATTTCAGAACAGAATTCTGGAAGGGGCTTTCTATGTAATTTCTGGATAAACTCAGGAGAGAGCAATTCATTGCAATCCCTTGAAGACATTCTCGGAAGGACGCCAGAATAAATTCGCAGAGGAAGTCTTGATAGAATTATTGGGGATAATACTTATTGATAATTATATGGGAAATTCTCAAACTATTTACAAAGATGTCGTGAGATATCTGGCGTAATTTCCCAGGCTAGTTTTCGAAGGAGCTTCGGGAGAAATCCGCAAAGGAGCTTCAAAAGCAATTCACTTAGAAACTTTTGGAGAAACCCCATCCAGATCCGTGTGTAGCACAGTTGCCCAATGTACTGTGGAACACTGCACGTTCGGAGAAGCTGGAGTAAAGTCGTCCAAGACCGACGAAGATGGTGCTCTACAATACGCTCGACGCTAGAGTAAAGCTATTTTGAAACCAACACTTCAATGATTATGCAAGGGGCAACGGAACGAATATCAACTAGAAAAAAAACAAAAGATATACAAAGCAAAATACGGTTTATTCGTCAACTTTTTACAATACAATTCCATAACAACAACACACGGCTCCCAGTTCACATTTACAAATCATGTTCTGCATACATTCCCTCGTAGGTTTTTCCCGACAATCGTCGCGATCTTCTAATTTTCTTCTCCGGAACCTCAAAGCTTTCGTCTGCTTTCCTTTTCGAACCACGTTTGCCGGACGTCTTCTGCACTTCGCTCTTCTTGCTACTCGATGGTCTTCCCCTGATACAGGACTCGTTCAACCGGTCCAAATCGATCACCAGTTCCGTGAACGATTCCATCAGGACACTGGATTCGTCTGATGTTGAGCTCCAGCTTTCGTTGTATTCGTCGTCGCTACGGGGAGGTGATTGGATGAAAACTTTGCACAGCTTTTCCTTCGACTGCAGGAACTCGGACAGAGTTGGAATACTGCTGGGCTCTTGGCAATCCATGGCTGTTGGCTGGTTTCACTGGGATTTGTTGTTGGATTTTAACTATGCGGATGGTAATTGGCAACTGATGAAGAATGGTAATGAGGCACGGACTTTTTATACCGTATAGGTAATATGTGGCGCTAACTTTCTAGTGGGTACCCAGATCTACCCGATTGACGGTTAAGATTGTTATATTCAACACGACAGGTTCATAGTCTGATCATACGTAGATCATTTCATTCCCTTACGGCCAGGTAAATTGATCACATATGAAATTTTTGTGCCTATTCATGGCGTACAGAAGAACATTATTTTGTTCTTATGGTAAAATGATGATGATGATTCATGATTTTTCTCTTCAATTTCACTAGCGATTTCTCAAAATTTCTGTATCCTATACAATGGTCAACGCACAAGATAAAAATGATGTTGATGAAGTACAACCCTACAGGCATAGTTATTTCAGAGATACTTGTACAACAGTTCCAATTTCAAAAGAAAAGTTGGTCCATTCTGCAAAATTCTAGTAATGAAGTTTACCAAACATTCAGTATCTTTTTGCTAAACTCATGGCAAAGTTTAAACAGCTGAACTCGGGTTTTATTTTTAGCGTGTGTTGGAGACCATTGACTTAAAATTGACACCAGCAATTTGTTTTAAGTACCACATCATAACTGTCGGTGTGGAACCAGTGGCCAGTGACTTCAATTTTGACCAATTGACATGGATTTTGCACATGGTCAAAATATTGTATTTCGTCAATTAGGAATCTCTGTCCAAATGTTCTCACACCCTGCTCTAGCAAGACATTGAAAGTACAACATTCAAGACTAATAATCTAGCAAGTCTAATAACTAAATTTCACATTTATAGTACTATGTTCAAATTGTGAAATTAATTTGATTACCCTCTTGACATAGATTGTTTGGATGTGGATGATTTGGGTTGGTGATCTTATCGTGGAAAGTGTCCAAAATAGCCATCCCTGTCCAAATGGTCCCACACCCTAGCCAGTCTTCTTGAATATTTTAGCTGCCTTTTCAATGCATCTCCACCTTAAGTTATGGAAAGTTTCAGTCTATTCGTCTGCTGCCGCCCATCATTAGATTTGTAATGGCGTTCATGGAGCAATGAGCAAGAATGAGATATTTCGTACCAGACAGTTCATTATTAGAGCTACCCGTTGATGGTAGACGCGCAGATAGGTAAACAAATGCATGATTTCTTCCAAGTTAGAAAAAAATCACCTACGGGTAGTTTTTTTATATGGGTAAATTAATCTCAACTACAAATGTGTGGTGGGTGATTAATGTTGTTTACTACATGCGAGAAAACACGTGAACAAAAAAGAACACAAAATCTACCCAGATAACAGATTTAGGTTACGTGCATTTGCTGGCGGATGGGCTTCCGCTGAGTATATTATTATAATATATTATTGAATTATACATAACGAACGTATAAACTCTGTATAAGCTTTTTACAATATTTCAAAGTTGAACCCCTTGTGGAGATCAAGGATAACAATTCATAGGAATACTAAGATTCTAAAAACAATGATTTAAAACTGACAAGATTTGTGTAAAAGCACAGAGGAATTCTCGGAGAAACTTCTAGTGGAACATCTAGAAAATTTTACTGTAGAACTCCTTTTTTCCTTTTTATTTGTGTTTTTTCACAACTCTAAATAAATTCTCATTGAAACTTCGAAAGACATTTTTCAATAAAACTCTTACAGGAATCCCCAGTGATACTTCTAGAGCAGCCTTTCTCACACTGTTTTTATTGATTTCTTATGGAGCTGATCGGTCGCGACCCATAGTTTGAGAAAAAGGTCCAAGAGGAATTTGAAAATAACTTTCTGGTGGAAGGCATTATCTTTGTGAAATACAAGAATATTTCAAAATGTAATACCTAAAGAAATTTTCAATAAAACTCCCCAATATCAATATTTCTTAAGGATCTTTCTGATGTATTTTCAATGAAACTTTTCCCGCTACAGCTGCTGTAACCCTGGTGGATCATAAGACAACGACATCATAACCTCTTTTCTAGTATGGAAAACTTGGTTTTAAAACAGTTTTATTGCTACTCTTAATACGGTTTGCAAAACCTCTCCGAGAGTGGTCCACTTAACCGGAAGATGCTCTTAAAGAAGTTATAAAGAGTTTTTGATGTATAAATCAGTTCTATTGTAAGTTTTATAAAATTGGTCATGAAGATCTCTTATAGAGCAGAACAAAACCTAAAATGTTACTTGGGTGAAGCGGTACAATATGAAAAAACAGTGTACTGAGAATTATTGACACAACCCATCAGATCCAAGGTTTGCAAGCTTTGATCCATGTTATGCTAGCTACCGAAACATTGAAGGGAAGAGGAGGGCTTTGGTTTCATTTTTCGGTCACGGTATCTCCAACCTATACATTATAGTCGCAAACTTTCTTTTAATAACAGATGCCATCCTCATTAATCATCATTTGTGGCCATCACTATAATTCACTCACACACACTTACTCACTCATTCACGCACTTATTTACTCACAAATTCACTCACTTACAAATGGGCTCAATCGCTCACCCGTTCACTCACTTACGAACTAATTCACTCATTAAATTAGTAACTCACTTCATCACTCACAAACTCACTCATTCACTCATTTACTCACACCTTCATTTACTAACAGGTTCACTCAGTCATTACTTTATTAACTCACAAGCTCACTCACTCACTCATTTGCCCATCGGCTCATTCTTTTATCAACTCAATCACTAATCAATATTTCAAATCATCACATCACCCAATAACTCATTACATCACTCATTAAAAGCCTCACTCACTTACTAACGCACGCACTTAGCAACTCACACTCTCATTAAATCGTTAACTCACTATATCACTTACTCACTCATTACATCACTCACTAAAAGTTTCACTTACTTACTTACTCATGCAGATAGCAAATCACTCAGTTATAAACTTACTACATAACTCACCAACTCACTCATTTTTTTCTCACACATTCACTCACTAACAGGCTCACTCACTCACGAATCCACTACCTCACTCACTCACGAATCCACTACCTCACTAACTCACTCACTCACTCATTAACTTGTCAGCTCACTACATTACTCACTAACACTCATTTACTCACTAGCTAACTAATTCACTCATTTACTCACTCATAAACAGACTCACTCACTTACTCACTTGCTTATTGATTTCCTCATTTACCGCACCATTTACTCACACATTCACTCACTAACAAGCTCACTTATTCACTCACTAACATGCTCCCTTATTCACTAATTCACTAACTCACGAGCTCATTCAGTCATATACTTATTAATTCACTACTTTACAGCTAGCAAAATCACTCACTTGCCAAGTAAGCAAGTGTATTAATTTAACAACCAACTTAATAACTTTCCTACTCTCTAACTCTCAATATCACCCATTAACTCATTTACTCACTTATTTAATCGCTAATTCATTTTTTCACTCACTCAATCACTCACTAAGTCTTCAGCAACTCACTCGTTTACCAACTTACTCACTGCTGAAGTTATTAACTCAATCTTTTACAAATTTGCTCAAATACTCACTTATTTATTCACTCCCTTATTAATCATTTTATTCATTCATTCTCTTACTCATTAACTCGCTCATTAACAAACTCTAACTTACTGAATAAATCACGTACTGACAAACTAACCAATTCACTCACTAACACAGTGACTCCCACGAAACAGCTCTCACATGCTCATTAACCCACCAACTCACTCACTGCCCCATTCACTGATTCACTAATTCATACACTCTTCCTCACTAATTCACATATTCTCTTATTAACATATTCATACTCAAATTCACGGAACAGATCTCTCCTCCATAACTTTCTTAGCCAGCAAATGATTCACTCACTAACTCTCTCAATCCAAACATCATATGAACCATGTACGCTGCAAACTTTAACAAAACATTTGTGTCATTGACTTTGTATCATCAAATCAGGGATGCCAGGTGAAATTTTCAAATGTCTTCACACCCCATACATATTGTGGCTTTATAAAATTAATGTTAAGAAGTCAAAATTTATGCCATATTCTCACTTATCTTCATATGAAGGAATATACCGTGAGGCCATCCAGCAATAAGGCATGGATCTCTCCAGAATTTTCATGGTAATGTTAAGGAGTTTTCTCGAAAATTCCTAAACAAGTTCCTCAGATTTATTTTCACGAGTTCTACAAAAATCCCGGGAATTTCTCTAGGAATTCCTTCAAGAATTCCTCGGAAATTCTCCCAGGAAGTCCTCGCGAATACCTTCAGAAGATCCCTGGGAATTCATTGTGGAGTTTCTCGGAAATTCCCCCAAGTGATCCTCGAGAATTCCCCCAGGAGTTCCTCGCGACTTCCTGCAGAAGATCCTCAGCAACTCCTCCTGTAGATCCTCGGCAGTTTATCCAAAAGATTCTTAGGAATTCCTCCAGGAGATCCTCAGGAATTCTGCCAGAAGTTCCTCGAGAACTCCTCTAGGAGTTCCTCCGGAATTCTTTCATTAGTTTCCCGAGAATTTCTTCAGGAGTTGAGTTTCCCGAGAATTCTCCAAGGAATTACTTTACAAGTTCCGGAGCAGAAGAGAATAGCTACTGAATAACATATCAAGGTATTAATGTTAAATACTACCATACCTTAAAATGCCCTTCGTTAGGTGGACATAAAAGACAAAATAACAAAAACGAATACCACAATTTTGTATGAATTATACCTAGAAAATAACAAGTATTATTATTTCAATAATGACTGCATACCTAAAACTTTAAGTGCTGCATTTGTTATCCAAAAGGCATTGAATAACAAAGTAATAACATTTTCTATTACACAAGTTTACAAAATAAAACGAAAGTCGTGAACTTCTGTCAACGACCAAAATTTTTGAAGCACAATTTAGTGCTGATTTCGAAACCGACCTTCAAAAAATTTTAAGTAGAACAGTTTTTGAGATTTAGCTCAATATCGAGTTTTGCAACTTTTCAAAATATGTAATTTACTAAAATTCAAATATATTGCGTTTTGTTCAACCAATTTTAAATCTTTTTCCATAAATTAAAAGCTGAATACAATACCATTCGGTCATCTGAATACAGGTTTTGCGTCAGATTGATGAAATTCAAGATATTGGCGAGTTTTAGGGACGATCTTCTTAAATTTTAGCAAAATTCCCTAAATTTTTTGAAGAAATGTATTTTTTTCAATAAGAAAAAAACAACTTAAAAATTCTTTCTCGACGTTTATTTGACATATCATATGTAGGCAAGTTACAGTAAAAAATTCAGCTCAATCGGAGCATTGATTACGGAGAATAAGGTGTGTGAAGTGAGCGACGTTGCTTAAAAATAGAACAAAAATTGATTTCAAATCATCAACCTTGTATGGAAAGTCGAAAAATTTTCCGCTCTACTGTATTTTTTTTCCTTCGCGTTTTCGAACTCAGGGCATGATTCTACACCAAAAATGATCATCAGCTTACCGAGTTCAAAAATGCTGTAAACTAGTGTTATTGAATGCCCATTTGCTCGACAGTTTCATGATGTAATTGCAAAACATATTATTCAAATATATCACTGCTAAATCAACAAATGCCAAAATCTGCTAAAATAACTCCAATTGTTAGTGTGGTGTTCTCATAACATTTTGTAGAATAATATAATAATAACAATTTAAGGTATTAGAGCATACAGGGGATACTCAAAATAACTGGGACAGGTAAAATTTTCACTTTTCAAAATATGTTCAACTAGCTGTAACTTTTCGAAAAGGGCATCAAATTTTCTAAAATTTTTACTGTGAGTTCATCAACTAGTTGTGTATCAGTGGTCCAATTTTGGAGAAGATCGGGCTTTTCCACATGAAGTTAGAAAGATTCTAGAAAAAGGTATAATTATCCGATAGCCACCTTTGGGCTGTTATATCTCCGGAATCAATGAACCGAATGCAATGAAATTTTGCTCACTTATGACTAATATAATGAGCTTTGAAAAACATTTGACTTAATATAAAATTATATATAAGAAAAAAAGTTATAGCGATTTCATTTATTCTATGTTTTTTTAGTAAATTTATCCATTCTTCATATGCATCCCATTACTTTTTCAATTTGATGCCGGCAATTTGGTTGCTTTCCTTCGAAACATGAATATATTCAAGTCAATTAGAGGGAATTTAAATGAACTATAATTACTATCCATAATTTTTAAACGATGATGAAGTTTCGGATAAATTGGTGTTATACTAGAAAAATGATCTAATCGTTTTAATTTTCTTTCTTGTAAAGATTTTTAAGTTAAGTCAAAAGTTTTTAATAACTCATTATATAAGTCATAAATGATCAAAATTTCATCTCATTCGGTTGGTTGAATCCGGAGATATAACAGCTCAAAGTTGGCTATCGGATAATTTTACCTTTTTCAAGAATCTTTCTAATTTCATATAGAAAAGCCGGATCTTTCCCAAAATTGGATCACTGATACATAAGTAGTTAGTGAACTCACAGAAAAAAATTGAGAATATTCGATGCCCTTTTCGAAAAGTTACAGCTAGTTGAACATTTTTTGAAAAGTGAAAATTTTACCTGTCACAGTTATTTTGAGTATCCCCTGTAGGCTGCTTTCTGCATGGTATTCCCTTCTGCTCGGGTTCCTCCAGGAATTCCTCGGAAAATTCTATAGGAGTTTCTCGGCAATTCCTCCAGGACTTCCACGGGAATTCCTCCAGGAGTTCATCGGGAATTACTCAAAGGGCTCTTACAAAATTCCTCCACGAGATCTTCGGGAACTTCTCTAGGTGTTCATCGGGGATTCCTCTATGAGCTCTTAAGGAATTCCATCAGAAGATCCTCGGGAAATCTTCCAGAACATCCTCGAAAAAACCTTCAGGAGTTTCTCGAGAATTCATCCAGGAGATCCTTGGAGATCCTCCAGGAAGTCCTCGGTAATTCATACAGAAGTTCCGTGGAAATTTCTGCCGGAGTTCCTCGGAATTTTTCCAGTAGTTTATCGGAAGTTCCTCCAGAATCTCATCGGGAATCCCTTCATGAATTCCATGAGAAGTTTGTCGGGAAATTCTCCTGTAGAACCTCGGGAATTCCTCCAGGAATTCATCAGAAATTCCTCCAGGCAATGTTCGGGAATTCTTACAGAATTCCTTCTGAAGATCCTTGGGAATTCATCCAAAAGTTCCTATAAGTTTGGCAACAATTCCTTCAGAAGTTTCCCGAGAATTCTCTAAGAGCTGTTCGACATTTTTTTCCAGAAGTTCCCCGGAAATTCCTCCGGGAATTCATTGGCAATTCTTCGAGGAGTTCCTCGGAAAATCCTACAGGAGTTTTTCGGGAATTCCTCTGGGACTTCATAGGGAACTCCTCTAGGAGGTCGAATCGAATCGAAATCGAATCGAATCGAGAATTCTTCTAGGAGTTTCGGGAATTTCTGCAGGAGAACCTCAGGAGTTCCTCCAGGAGATTCTCATAAATTCTTTCAGGAGTTGCTCGGAAATTTCTCCAGGAGCTCCTCGGTAATTCTTCCACGAGAATTCCTACAGGAGATCCTCGAGAACTCCATCAGATGATCATCGAAAAATCCTCTAGGAGTTTGTCGGAAATTCCCTCAGGAGATCCATGGAGCAAATCGACGAGAACCCTCAGCAAGTCCTCCAGGAACTCCGTTTGAATTCTAAATTCCTTCCAGGAGTTCCACGGGATTTCTCCAGAAGTTTATCGAGAATTCCTTCAGGAATTCCTTAAAAAGTTTCTCGGGAAAACTGCCAGGAGTTCTTTGCGAATTCCTCTTGGAATTCCTCGGGATTATCCTGAGGAGTTACATGCTTCTCGGGAATCCCTCCAAGAATTTCACGTGCAGTTCTTCGTAGTTTCTCGAGGTTCTTTTCCGTCAGTTCCTCGGAGATTCCTCTTGGTCCCCGGAAAACCTACTTCAGGAGTTTTCTGAAAATTTCCGACGATTTCCTGAAGGTATTCATAGGTATATCCAGATGAATTGCTGATAAACTCCTGAAGCATTTCCTATGAATCTTCTGGAAGAATTCCCGAAAAAATGCACGATGAACTTCTGGAGGAATTTCCAAGGAGTTCCTAGAGAAATTCCCAAACAAAAAACATCACCAAAAAGAATTATCAAGAACTTCCTGGAGGAATTTCTGAAACTCCTAGAGGTTTTCTCCTAGAGGCATACCCGAGAATCTCTTGAAGACTTTCCGAGCAACTGGAGGAGAAATTCCCGAGGAACTCTGGAAGAATCACCGAGTAACTCCAAGAGAAATCCCGAAAAAAATCCTGGAAAAAAAACCGATGAATTCCAGGAGGAATGTCCGAAGAACTCCTAGAAGAATTCCAAGGAAAACATGGAGCAATTTTCCAATGAATTTTCTAGCAATTCCTATGGGAATTTAAGAGGATCTTATAGGGGAATGACATGTGCTTTGCTAACCGGAAATATCCGCATTTATCCATTGCTAACAGTCGTTAACCGCGTCTAACTGCTGCTCGGTTAGCAGCGGTTAGCGACGGTTAGGGACGGATATATGGGGATTTTTCGGTTGAAAAAGGAAGTATCATTCCCACTGGGGAATTCTCAAGGAATTCCCAAGGAACTCCTGAAAAAGTTAATTGCAAACTCCTGGAAAAATTCCCGAGGTACATCTGGAGAAACACCTATAGGAATTCTCGAAGAACTTCTGAAGTAATTTTCGAGGAACTCCTGAAGAAATTCCCTTGGAACTCCAGAATGAATTACTGAGAAACTTTTAGTGGAATTCCTGAGGAAATTCTGCTGGTATTCTTGAGGAACTTCTGGGAGAATTTCCTATGAACTTTTGGAGGAAAGGATTTCCCGAGGAACTTCCAAAGGAGTTCCAAAGGAGCTCCAGAAAAAATCCCGAGGAGCTACATGAAGGAATTCCCGAGGAACTTGTGGAGAAATTTCAGATGAACTAAGGAAGAATTTCCGAATAACTCCTGGAGGAATCTCAAAAAACTCCAGGAGAAATTCCCGAGGAACACGTCAAGGAATTTTCTGGGAATTCGTGGAAGGATTCCCGAGGAACTGTTGGAAAAATTTCTGAGGAATTTATTTAGGATTTCTCGAGGAACTCCTGAAAGAATATTTGAGGAACTCCTGGAGGAATTTCCGAGGGACTTCTAAAATATTTCTTCCGAAGAAATTCCCTTGGAACTCCAGAATGAATGCCCGAGGAATTCATGGAGGAATTAATGGAGGAATTCCTGGAGGAATTCCTGAGTAATTCCTAGATGAAATTCCTTCGCGGAAATTCTGGTGGGATTCTTGAGAAACTTCTGGGAAAATTTCCGAGAAACTCTTGGAGGATTAACTGAAGAACCCTTTTAGGAATTCCCGAGGAACTTGTAGATGAATTCCCAAGGAACTCCTTGAAGAAATTCTCAAGAAATTCTTAAAAGTATTCTCTAGGAACTTCTGGAGGAATTCCCGAGGAAATCCTGGAAGAATTTCCGATGATCTACTACAGTAATTGCCGAGGAACTTCTAAAATAATTCTCAATGAACTTCTGAAGGAATTCCCGAGCAACTCCCGGAGAAATTTCCTTGGAATTCCAGGGTGAATTCCCGAGGAACTACTGGAGGAATTCCCGAGGAACTATTGGAGGAATTTCCGAGGCTCTAATGGAAAAAAAATCAGCAAACTCCTGCAAAATTTCCCAAGGAACTGAAAGAATTCCTGAGGTACTCCAGGTGAAATATTCAAGGAGCACCTGGAAGAATTCCTGAGAAATTTTTGAAGGTATTCCTGGTGGAATCCTGAAGAAATTCTCATGGAACTTCTAGAGAGATTATCGAGGGACTACTGGAGAAATCTTAACCCTCGTCGTGCATTGGGGTCTGGCGTGTACTAGGTCAGCGAGGTGAGCGCAAGCTAATGCACGAAGAAGGTTAAAAGGCTTGGATAAATCTTCGGAAAGGTCTGCGGAAAATTCAGGATGAAGCTGTTTGAAAATCAAACAAGGTTTTGGGCAGAATTTCCAAAAAAAACCTTGATAATATTCTAGAAGCAACCTCTGTTTTTGGAGATTTTTGAAAAATTGGAGATACCCAGTTGAATTTTCAGAGGAATTTTGTTGATGAAAATTTTATTTTTTGTAAACAATTGCTGATGAAAAATTAATTCAATAGTTCAGCATATTTCCCAAAATTTCCATAAAGTGGTGGTCATCTAATTTGATTCGTATTTTAATTAAAAACTGCTTCAAAACTTCCGCCAATATGAAGACCGAAAAATTAGGAATTTGTAAGTAAGGTTTAAAAAGTCAAGGTTGCGACCATTTATTTGCAAAGATTTACATTCATTTGCTATTATCTCAGTTCAGAAGCATGCTATCGAAAAACAATGTATGGATGAATTTAACCTTGTAGTTTTATCTGAAAGTTTGCCGAATAACATTGGGGTCGCAAACGTATACCAAAGTCGTGAGCGAGCTGTGAAGGCAACTCTCAACGCGGTGAATGTAAATTTTATTCACGCTGTGGAAAGTTGCCTTCACAGCTCGCTCACGACATTGGTATACGTTTGCGACCCCAATGTTATTCGGCAAACTTTCAGATAAAACTACAAGGTTAAATTCATCCATACATTGTTTTTCGATAGCATGCTTCTGAACTGAGATAAAAGCAAATGAATGTAAATCTTTGAAAATGAATGGTCGCAACCTTGTAAAAAGTTTTAAATTTTATATTCAAAAATTGAAACGCATTCCATCTGAAATTGTTCCAAGATTTGAATTAATAGTTTAGATTAATCTCAAAAGTCTTCACAAAATTTGAAATGTATTCCATATGTCTTCACAAAAATAAATGTCTTCACAGAACTTCAAATGTATTCAATTTGAAGACATGTCTTGACATCTAGCATCCCTGCATCTAATCGATGTGAAGTGTGGGACCGTTTGTTGAGTGTTGATTAGGGTGGCCCACACTTATATGAAAAGCAAAAATTATTAAGTTTTCGACGTTGGATCACTTTGCGGTCTTCGACAAACTTGTTTGGCATAAAGTAACGTACAATAATACCAAAGGGTTTATGTATTTATTGAACGCTTACAGCGCCACCTAGCGGTAAAATTCGAAAACTTAAAATTTCGGCATACATTTGGCCAAGTTTTCCCATACAAACTTCAAGCGTTTTGAGCGCCCCCTTAGGCTTAATTGATTTTGCTCAAATTTTGAACGTAGCTTCTGGGAGTCTAAAACAACTGATTTTGGAGGTAAGACTTGGCATTTTTCGAAATTTTTGTTTTTCATATAAGTGTGGGCCACCTTAGTGTTGATAGAAAGTCACCTAAATTGGACTTCCGCCAAATGGTCTTCCACCCTTCTTCATCAGTCACAGTTGCTTTGAAAGTACACGATGCTCCTTGTCTTCCCATGTTAGCATTAAAGTGAGCTACTTTTTCTGTGCATTTTTTTTCTACTCACCGTGTAAAGATTTACCATAACTCAGTGACTTCAAAAACTGACAAGATCTTCAACCCCCATGTCCTAAGCAAAGTGAAGGTACTACTGTAAATCATTCATTTAGTTGAGCTCATCGCAAGAGCTCGTGTAAAACAACTCCTATTTGAATAATTAAAGCATGATTCTGTCTGGAAACTTTTGGCTCTTGTTACAGACTTGCCGGCAAAACTACTGGCATTGATGTTTGCATCCCGCCCTCTCCGTACAGTAGTCAGTGCACGATGAATAGCTCTCGTGTCAGTCGTAAAAGCGATTCTCGTGTCCAATCCCTCGTCCCATCCCGTGGCCCTACATCAACTACCTACAATCGCCAAGTTTCATCAACTTGCTACTCACTGGAGAAGCGAATAAACACCGTTCGGGATATTTGGCGACTTGTGTTTCATGTTCAACTTCTCCATTCAAACTAGCTCTCCCTCGGTTGTTGCAACAGTTTATCAGTCAGAGCCGTGTGCTAAATTATTCACCGATTTCCCATGAACTTATTATCGATGGGAAGCGACGGCCGGCTCTCGCTGCCACCACTACTGTGCTGTGCCTTACTACGTGAGATGATGACGGTGGAAGTCAGTGGCACCACCTGTCAGCGCTCGAATTGCACGGCGTCGGAAATCGAAGGAGTATCAAGTTTAACTTCTGTGCCACTTATTGGTAGTTGGTTCGTGTGCTCGATTCAGGACCATTACAATGTAGTGGATGGCACCACTACACCAGGCTGGTGAAAATTCGAATTCAATAGTTCTTCCATCATATTCGGTACCGGTAAAACTTCGATTGGTCGTTCATGGTAATTACAACCTCCGGAATTAGCCTCTTGAAACCCGTATTCTGCATACCAGCCTGGATTGATGTCCCCCGGCCATCGATAATTACAGTTTGTGTAGGTAACAGCTTATTCGAAGTAAAATAACCACTTCCGCAACCCACAATTAACGGTTCTGCGGAAGTAACCACCGCACTCCACCCCGAAATCAATCGAAAGCACCTTCAAACTGCAACTGCTAAAACATTGACAATTCCCAAGAATCTCCAGCACCTCCTCTCCAAGTCCAAGATTTCCTCATTGGATGACCCAGGGAAGCGAATAGCGATGTGCAGACGGACGAACCTACGGAATAACGTTCTGGCTGATCAGAAATGAATGAATGTCACCCCTCCCACCATCATCACCGCAGCACATCAGTCAGTTACAACGCCACCACCCCCGACCGATGGTGGCAGGAGCGGACGAGAGTTGGACAACCAGGAGGAGGCATGTTTCATATTTATGACACTTTTCCACGAATTGAGCCGGTAAATATTTTAATGACACACGATTCAGAAGTTAAGTGGCACTCTGTGCGGTAACTAATTGAGGCTTTTAGCGGCGACAGCAGCGCACCAGCCAGTCAATGCAGTGCAGTCAGGCATGTGGGAGGAGGAGATGATGCGTACGAGCCGCGTTCAATGCATGTGTGGTCCCCTTGGTTTTGAGGAGGATGGTTCCGGGGTAGGAATGCTTAGCGGTTACAAATAGAACTTGGCATGTTTGAATTTGGGGGTGGGTCTCCTGTTGGATAACTGTCGAACGGTAATCGTTTTTGGACGATGATTCGATGACAGGAGAATGCGGAACTTGGAGTAAACTGTAATTAGGTATTTGAGGTTAACTAGCTGATGGGAGGGATAAGTTGGAGGTTCAGCTATTTGAAATTCTTCATAATGGAAAATTTGATTTGATATGAATTTAAACTACACCTGACCTAACGTATTAAGCAGAGTACTTGATGTAAATTCATAAAATTGCTGAACAATTGACTTACCTTAAACTATTACTGGTTAGAAGATTAAAAGAAAGTGAAACTCGTATTACTTGTCCCTAAAGTTTCCTACGTTAATCTGAAAATCTTCTAACTCATTCGGGTGCATACATCTTTTCATCAAGCAATGAAGATTTGTAGTAATGAGATAAATGTTTGTAAAGTTAGAAAATGAATTCTCCGTTTCTGCAAAGATATGCTACAAAAAGCGTGGGTGTTATGAATCCTTACCTAATTCGATGCTGTTTGAGCAACACTTTGGATAACTGTGTTGTTTAAGCTGCAAGAAAAGAGTGAACAACAACACGATTTTACTCAAAGTTTTTTTCAAACAATATCAAGTTAGGCAAGGAATCATAATACCCACGCTCTTTGTACCATTTCATTACGGAAACGGAGAACTTATCTTCTCACCATACAAAAAATCAGCTCATTATTACAAATCTAGTACTTCATTGAACGTTTCTTATTGCATTAGACATATACATACATACATATATTTGATCAATGTAACATTTGAGATAAGACATAATCAACAATCAACAATAACACTAGTTTACAAAAAAACGAAAGGCTTGAACTTCTATCAACGATCAAAATTTTTGTGGCATAGTTTTGTTCTGATATCAAGAACGTGCTTCAAAAAATTTTAAGTAGAACAGTTTTTGAGTTTTTCCTGGAGATCGAGCTCTTCAAAATTTAAAAAATATCAAATTTACTAAAATTCAAATATTTTACGTTGCAGTCAATGAACTTCTTTTTGCAGGAATAGAAAGCTGAATATAATATGTTTCGATCATCTGAACATGACTTTTTCAGCAAATTAGTGGCATTCGAAATATTTGTGATTATATAGGCCAAGCTCCATAGATTTCAGAAAAATTTTCAAAAAATAATGTAGATTTGTATTTCTCAGTAAGAAAAAATCAATTAAAAATTCTTTCTCAACGTACATAGAACAAAAATAATAGAACAAAAATCGATTACAAATCAACAGCCTTGTATGGAAAGTCGAAAAAAAAATCCCGCTCTACTGTATTTTTTTTCCTTCACGTTTTCGAACTCAGAGCATGATTCTACACTAAAAATGATCAACAGCTTACCGACTTCAGAAATGTTGTAAACTAGTGTAATATGCCACAATACTCGATTCGTGGCTACCGCTCTCCATTCTCGATCACGCCCAATGCTCGCCAGATCACGTTGCACTTGGTCCGCTCACACTAGCGTGCGCAGAGATCTTGCTTAGGGAGGGCACTAAAATGATAGTGCAAAATAGAATCATGGTGTTACACGCAATATTAATTCCCAAAAAGGGGTTTCAACATGCTGTAACGCTTACATCGCGAAATAGGCAGTCTTTTTTTATTCTTAACCACTTAACCTAATACACAACTTTTTTTGTCCAATAGGACACTACGTGAGCAATTCCAATTGACAGTTGCACTTCAACTTTTGTACAGCGCCTAAATGTATTCTATTCTAATACTACTATATCGAACTGGTTGCCGTTGCGCTGATTCCATTTTCTACCCTATCATAGTAGAATGATAAGCACGAGGATTTTGATGTGTAACTGTTGGTTGTTCCTGTTTCCAGTTCGGTTGGGGGTCCATTATGAGTTGCCGTTCACCCATGTCAAAGTATCCGGATCCGGTTGAGCCATGAGCTCAGAAGAAGGTCAGTATCAGCTGCTCTCCGGGGGAAAAAGCAACTGACGAAAATACCGGGGCTGGGAGCGAACCCATGGCCATCTGCTTATTAAGCAAACGTGTGACCACTTGCACCACGGGCCCCGGGTAATATGAAGTCTTATCTCAACCCTTATGAAATTTGATAAAAGTATCATATAAATTGTAAAAAATCAAGAAAATTATCGATTATACCACGTTGTAAAAGATTTTGAATGTTGGGCAATTAGCGAGGGCCCATATAGCCGAGGCGGTAAACGCACGGGTATTCAGCATGACCATGCTGAGGGTGACGGGTTCGATTCCCGGTCGGTCCAGGATCTTTTCGTAAAGGAAATTTCCTTGACTTCCTTGGGCATAGAGTATCTTCGTGCCTGCCACACGATATACACATGCAAAATGGTCATTGGCAGAGGAAGCTCTCAGTTAAAAACTGTGGAAGTGCTCATTGAACACTAAGCTGAGAAGCAGGCTTTGTCCCAGTGAGGACGTTACGCCAAGAAGAGGAGAGAGGAGAGGAGCAATTAGCGATGCTTGAATATGAGAAGACACCATAGATTGAGTCAAAATTCCTAGATAGTAAGTTTCTATCGGAATCCTTGTTGCTTTCTACAGAGATTCCTCCAGAATGTATCCAAGGATTCTTCTAGAAAATTCTCTAGAAATTTCTGCAGAATTCCTCCAATATTTTGTCCTAGGATTCCTCCAGGAATTCTTCCACCCAAGTAACACACATGTCATATAAAGCTACGGCAGCGCAAATTTGGATTGTAAAAAAGTTAATAGGGTATTGGCTCCCTGCTTAAGCATGCGGCTCCCATTTTCATCCAACGAAAAACAAAGGATTGAAGCGCTGTTTGTTTTGTTTCTTATTTTTGTATTTTTTGTTAGAAGTGAGCACCCATGAAAACAAAAAGAACGGAATCAATCGGTGCCGTAATCGCTTGTTTTCGAATAGGATGAATATGGGAGGGTGAGATTAATGATGGTACACATACCCTATGACGTTATTCTAACATTGTGTTGAAATAACGCCAAATATAATTCTATACAACCAAAACTTGCGCTGCCGTAGCTCTTATATGGCATGTGTGTTGCTTGGGTAGAAATGTCTCCAGGTATTTCTCCAGAAAGCCCTCTTGGATTTTTTCCAGAATTTCTACAAGCTTTCCTCCAGGAATTCCTCCACGGATTCCTACAGAAAACCCAAAAGGAATTTCTCCCAGAACTCTTCCAGGAAATCTTCGAGAAATTCCTCCAAGGATCCTCTATGGATACCTCCAGGATTTTTTCCAGAAATTAATTCAGGAATTCTTCCAGGAATTCACCTATGAATTTCTACAGAAATTCCTTTAGGAGTTCAATTTTAATTTCTTTGAGGAATTCCTCCAGATATTCCTCCAGAAATACATCCAGGAATTCCTATAGGGATTTCTTCAGCAATTTCTCCAGAGATTCCTCCAGGAATTCTTCCAAGTATTCGTTCATATAATCTCTAGGAATTACTGCCAGAATTTCTCTAAGATTTCCTCTGAGATTCCTCCAGAAATCTCTACATGGATGCCTCCAGAAAATGCTAAAGGAATTTCACCCGGAACTCTTCCAGGAATTCCTCTAGAATTTTTTCCAAGGAATCCTCCAGAAAATCGTGAAGAAAATTCTCCCGGAACTCTTCCAGGAATTCCTCCAGAAATTCCTTCTGGATTTCCTACAGAAATGCCTCCAGGAATTCTTGCAGGGACTCCTCCAGGAATTTTTCGAGGGATTCCTCCAGGGCTTCCTCTAGGAATTCCTTCAGAAATTCCTCCAGAAATTCTTTAAAGAATTCCTCCAGGAATTCTACCAGGGATTTCTCAAAAAATTACTTCATGGATTCCTCCTGCAAATCTTTAAGAGAATCTGCTAGGAATTCTTCCAGGGATTTCTCCAGAAATTTCTTCAGGAAATCGTCCAAGAATGCTTCCAGGGATTTCTCCAGGAATTCCTTCAGGAATTCTTTTATGGATTTATCCATTTATTTCTCATATAATCCTTTCAGGGATTTTTCCAGGTTTCTCAGGAAGTTCCTTCAGGGATTCCTCCTATTATTCCCCCAGGGATTTATCCTTTAATTCATTCACGGATTCTTTCAGGAATTTCTCCAAGGATTACACCAAGGGTTTCTCCAGGAATTTTCCAGAACTTCCTCTAGAATTTCTTCCAAGGATTCATTTAGGAATTCCTCCAAGGGTTCCTCCAAAAATTCCTTATAAAAATCCTCAAGAAAATCTTTCTGGAATGCCTCCATGAAGTGTTTCAGAAATTCCTCCAGTAATTTCTCTAGAAATTTCTCCAGCGAATTTTCCACTGATTCCAGCAGATATTTCGATAGATTCTTTTAAAAATGCCTCCAGGGATTCCTTCAGAAATTCCATCATGGATGCATCCTGTAATACTTCGAAGGATTCCTCCTGGAGTTGGTTCCCCTGGAATGCTTTCACGAATTCTTCCAGAAATACATCCAGGAATTGCTTTAGAAATTTCCCCAAGAGTTCTTCCACGGATTCCTCCACGAGTGCTTCCAAGGATTCCTCGAGAATGCCTCCGCTGATTCTTTCAGACATTTCTTCAGATTTCCACCTGACATTTTCTCAAGGTTTCCGCCAGAGATTTCTCCAGAGATTTCTCCACGAACTTCTACAGCGATTTCTTCTGGAATTCTTGCAGGGATTCGTCAATAAATTCCTCGAGTAAATCCTCCAGGAATTCTTCCAGAAATTCCTCCTCAATCCGAGAATCCATCAATCCCCTCACGAAAATATTTTACACATTCCTCAAGGGATTACTTCTGTAATTCCTCCAGGGATTTATCCTGAATTTCATTTATGGATTTCTTCAGTAGTTCCTGCAGAGATTTCTCCAGGAATTCTTCTTGGAATCTCTCCTGGAATGCCTTCACGAATTTATCCAGGAATTCCTTCACGGAAACCTCCAGGTATTCTTCCAAGTATTCCTTCGGGAATGCTTCCTCAAGGGATTCCTCCAGAGATTTCTCAATGAATTCCTACAGCAATTTCTCCTGGAATTGATTCAGGGATTCGTCAATGAATTCCTCGAGTAATTCCTCCAGGAATTCTTCAAGAAACTCCTCCACGGATTTCTCCAGGAAATATTTCATGGATAGCTCAAGGGGCTACTTCTTTAATTCCTCCAAGGATTTATCCTGGCATTTCTTCACGGATTGCAACAGCAATTCTTCCTAGAATCCCTCCTGATGTTTCATAACAAATCCGGAAATCAGAACAAAAACAAAAATAGAGTTGCCATATTTTAATGAGCACGGTGGTGTAGGGTGACCAGTTTGTCGAATTAAAAGTTTACCCCTATTATTTGACAACACTGCCCATAATCGCATAGTTGACGTAACCACCATTGACAATGTCAGCACTCACAAGGTAATATCGATCAAATGTGCATAATTGTGACCACTTTTATTCTATGGAGCACAAGATCTAATCTTTAGCTAGATATCAACGTGAAAAAAAATCATAAACTTTTCAGAAATCATTGTTAAAATTTCAAAAGTATGCTGAAAACTACAGTGGCGCTTTCGTCAACTATGCGATTATGGGCAGAACAGCCCATGCGGGGTAATACGGTTTTGAACTTTTACGTGGACATTTAACCACAGACAAACAGACATACTACTCAAATCGAAATTATCGCACGATTTAACCGTCATTTTGAAAATAAAGTGTGGTTCGGACTGTGCTCGCATGTGTCATGGTGGCGCTGCTGTGCCTACATCACCTCTCAATTTTGAAGAAAAATGACCGCGACGCCGTTCAATGTTGACATAAAATGACTCAATCATGAACCTTCATTCATGTTTTATGAATGGATGACACCACGGGGGAGTCGTCACCTGCAAAAATGTTACATCGACTCGAGGGAAACAACACCTGCAAATGAATGATTCGGATTGAGCATTATAGAGGGTGCTAGTGAGTTGCCAAACGATGTTTTTGAAGCAATTTTCTTCTAAGTAATATGTCTGTTTGTCTGTCATTTAACAACAACTTGGGTTGCTCCGCTAACTTTTTACTCAAAGTTCGAACAAATATTCCCAAGAAACAATTACAGCTTTCAGAAATGTTTCTCAAAGCAGCTTTGTTCAACTATAAGTCGAATTATACTTGATTTAGTTGAAATGAAAAAATACTTCAACCACAGACAAACAGAGGTAACACTCTTGAAAACGGCTTGGCACATTTAACAATCAATTCAAATTTTGCTTTGGCTGACCAAGCCATGTGGAAATTACACTGTAGAAATGTCTCTACATCCATGTGCAGAACAGGAGCATGTGCTCGATGAGCAAATTAAGATTGGAATTATGAAAAGAAATCCACGTATTCCGGTGAGACTCGAACTCACGACACCCAATTCGCTAAACAAGCGCTTCTACTTCTTCAAGCTACGGAGTCACTCGACTATCTCCGTCGCCAGTTGGCCTAGAACTGAACTCGATTCCACAGTCCCATGTATCTTCTTTTCACAATCTAAACCTCCTTCGGATGGGATTAGATGAACATATAACACATACACTGTTGGGCGCCGTCCACAAATTACGTAACGCTCTAGGGGGAGGGGGGAGTATAGCCGAGCGTTACGGTCCATACAAAAAATTTAGGATTTTCATACAAAAAAGCGTTACGAAGAGGGGAGGGGGGCCCAAAATTGTCGATTTTAGCGTTACGTAATAAATGGATGCTGCCTTGTGCACATGCATGTCAAAGTTCAACAATGTAATTTCCACATGGCTTGGTCAGCCAAAGCAAAATCAAGAAATTTACATTTGTAAGGTGCTACGGACCCTTACCGTAATAGGTCGGCCGAGGACCGACCCGTCGAGAGTCCGACTGCACACTAATTATCATACCAATAATGGGTTGGGAGACGGTGCCCGAAGCTCCCGACAATTGATTTTTTTTCCTCTCCCGCTTTGACAATTTGAAGATGTGTGAGTGCTTCCGGGCCATGTTTATGGGCCCCATTTTGTTGAAACAAATGCAGATTTTAACGTTATATGGAATGATGGGAATTGGTTGTTTTGATCGATAAACTCTAAGTAAGAACAAAGAAATATAACTTTGGAATAAGTAAATGCTCAGTTTGAAAATTAATCATGCGTTTTATTGTTTTAAACAAGCCACATTTTTCTGCGTGATGCACTATTATGACGTGGTTCACATTTGAATTCCATGCACCATTTGCATTCAAAAAAGCATTTATTGTACCTAAACCATGTTGATTTCCACTCCACAGTTTCCTGCACCATTTTTGCAATTCGTTCACATAAAAATAAAACATGTGTAGTATAACAGAATTATGGTGAAACTAATGCATCATAGAGTAAAGTGGAGCAAAAGTTCGAGTGGGGCAAGAGTTTCTTTTGAAGTTTTTGAGCTTAATTCAAATGATATCTTTCGGGTGTCAAGGTTGTTCGAAGCATTTTTGAAAAAGAGTCTTTTACTCCAAAAATTATGAAAATTGTTCAATATTTCGAAAAGTTATGACAAAATGTTGGTTTTTGATCAAAAAATTGTAATATGCGATGGTCTTTCCAAGGCATGGAATGGAATTGTAATGAAATCGAATCCGATATTTTATTTTGGGGCGTAACTAGGTATATTTTGAAGATGCTCTAGCATGTATAACTTTTTGCAAAAAGAGATTTGAAAATCATATTTTACACATAGTGGGGCAAAAGTTCGAATTGTGGGGCAAGAGTTCGAGTCATGCGGCAACTTTAGGTAAAACCCTAAAATTCTACAAAATGTAGGGTAAATGTACCAATAGTGGTGCAACTAGTAGCTCCTCGTACTAAAATAATTGAATAAAATTGATAATACCACGAAATAAAAAGTCTGAAGACGTTAATCGATAGTTTTTCACTTAAATTTTCTAAGAAAAATGTAAAAACCATTGTTTATTTTAATTTTTGCTAATAAATCACTTGCACCAACTATAGGAACATGGTTCCTATTATGGAGGTAAAGTTTAACATTGGTACCTATAGTGGCGCATCCCATTGAATTCTTATGGGACCTACCACTATAGGAACACTACCACCACTATAGGTACAAAGGAGCAAAAAAGTTAAGGAAAATAATTATTTAAAATAGGTTTTCCGCCAAATCCTGAACACAAAACTGAATTATTGTTATTAATTAGGTATGATGCATCTATTAAAAATACCATTTGCAAGCTTTTTGGTCGAAATAGTGCTAAAATGCCACTACCACCACTATTGGTACTACCTCCACTAAGGGAGCTTTTACCCTACATACTATCTCTAAAAATGGAATCAGTGAGAAAATTCGATCAAAATTGAAAAAAAATTGTTTTATCTGAATTTGGCGGAAAACTACTAATTTTTGGTGTAGTAAATTTAACCCTGATTTGGGTAAAATTAAGATCGAACATTAAAGTGTATTCCAGTTCTAACATCAAATATTAATTGGTTTTAGGTATTCTACTTACCAAAGTGTGGAAATAGTGTGCTACGGTTAGCGAAATACCACAAACACTAGATTCGAACTTTTTCCCCAGTGGTGGGGCAAGAGTTCGAATTAGACATACATACAAAAAGTGTTGTAACTCAAAATTTAAAAGACATTTAACGTAACTTTGTTTAGCAAAATTTCAGCTCATGGATGGTAGAATCACCACACGGTATTCATTTATTTATATCTGCTTCGATTTCTTGAAAAAAAATGAATTTTCAACTAGGGTCAAACTTTTGCCCCATCTTACTCTACTGATATCACGCAGCTTCTTTTCATTCCATGCTCCACCATGATGTTAACAGAATCACCTTGGCACCACCTTTGAATCAGTTATGTTTCTAATGCGAAAACATGCACAATCTTTAAATTTCATGCACTTACAAACCTTTTCAAGCGCAATCGTGGCGTTTACTATATCATCAAGGCATCTATTGCACCATATAGGGCCCATATAGCCGAGGCGGTAAACGCACGGGTATTCAGCATGACCATGCTGAGGGTGACGGGTTCGATTCCCGGTCGGTCCAGGATCTTTTCGTAAAGGAAATTTCCTTGACTTCCTTGGGCATAGAGTATCTTCGTGCCTGCCACACGATATACACATGCAAAATGGTCACTGGCAGAGGAAGCTCTCAGTTAATAACTGTGGAAGTGCTCATAGAACACTAAGCTGAGAAGCAGGCTTTGTCCCAGTGAGGACGTTACGCCAAGAAGAGGAGAGAGGAGCATCTATTGCACCATTATTATTATACAGGGGATAGACAAAATGATCGGGACAGGCGAAATTTTTACTTTTCAAAAAATGTAAATATTCTCAAATTTTTACTGTAAGTTCATCAACTAGTTGTGTATCAGTGGTCCAAATTTGAAAAAGATCGGGCTATTCTCCACGAAGTTATAAAAATTCTTGAAAAAGATAAAATTATCCGATAGCCAACTTTGAGCTTTGAGATATAACCCGAATTCAATGAACTGATTTCAATGAATTTTTGATTATTCATGACTTATATAATGACGTATATAAAAAAACGTTTAACCTAACTTGAAATTTTTAACAAGAGGAAAAGTTACAATATGCATCCCATTACTTTTTCAATTTATTGTCAGCTATGTTGTTACTTTTCTTCAAAACACATTTATATATAAGTCATTTAGAGGAAATTTAAATGAACTATAATTTGCATCTTGAATTTTGAAACGGTGTTGAAGTTTTGGATAATTTGGTGTTTCATTAGAAAAATAATCTAACCGTTATAATTTTCTTTCGTGTTAAGAATTTTAAGTTAAGTCAAAAGTTTTTTATACCTCATTATGTAAGTCATAATTGGTCAAAATTTCATTTCATTCGGTTCATTGAATCCGAAGATATAACAGCTCAAAGTTGGCTATCGGATAAATATACCTTTCTCTTTGAATCTTTATAACTTCGTGCAGAATAGCCCGATCTTTTCCAAAATTGAACCACTAACACACAACTAAATGATCAACTTACAGTAGAAATTTTAGAATATTTGATGCACTTTTGGAAAAGTTACAGCTACTTGAAAATTTATTGAGAGGTGAAAATTTTGCCTGTCCCGATCATTTTGTTTATCCCCTGTATAAAGTGACGAAAATAGCAGTCTATGTACCATGACCTATGTCGACTCTAATGCATCATACTGACATCATGTATCATCTATGAATACCATGCTCCATTTCAGAATTCCATGCACCATCCTAATGATCTCAGTGTTATGTAGGGATCCTATACAACACGCCGACGCCATGCAGGCTTATGGCCGCTCGCATTAGGAGTTTTATGCACCAATTAACTATGCATCTTCAAACCCCCATCACCATCTTAGCATTTACACATCAAATTGCAATATTTCATGGATAGCTCAAGGGGCTACTTCTTTAATTCCTCCAAGGATTTATCCTGGCATTTCTTCACGGATTGCAACAGCAATTCTTCCTAGAATCCCTCCTAGAATGCCTTCACGAGTTCATTCAGAAATTCCTTCACGGAAACCTCCAGGTGTTCTTCCAAGTATTCCTTAATGGATGCTTTTGGGAATGCCTCCAGAAATGTTCCTAGGATTCCGCAAGGGATTTCCCCAGCGATTTTTCCAGGAACTCCTCCAGGAATTCGTCGATGAACTCCTCCATGATTTTTTCCCAGAAATTCCTCTTGATGTCCCTCCAAAAATATCTTCAGGAATTCCTCCAAGATTTTTCCAAGGTTTCCTTCATAATTGCCTCCAGGAATTCCTCCACAATTTTTTTCAGGGATGCCCTAGGGTTTCTCCAGGAATTCTTTTAGGGACACGTCAATGATTTCTTCCAAAAATTCATTCATGCATTCATCCAGAAACTCCTCCAGGAATTCCTTTACGGATTCCTCCAGAAAATCCTACAAGGATTCCTTTAGGAATGCCTTCAGGGGTTCATCCTGAAATTCCCCCACGGATTCCGTATGGAAATCCTTCAATAATTTCTCCAGCATTTCCTTCAGCAGTTCCTCCAGGAAATTCAACAAGAATTTCTCTAGAAATTCTTCCAGGGATTCCGTCAGGAGTTTTCAAAAGCTTCCTCCAAGAATTCTTCCAAGCATTCCTTCAGTATTGCTTCCAGGGATTCCTCCAACAGATTCTTCAGGGATTCCTCCTGAAATTTCTCCAGGGATTTGTCCTGGAATGCCCTCACGGATTCCTCCAGAAACTCCTCAGGTGCATGCTCCAGGTCAAGATAGCACATGCGTTTCAAGTAATTGTAATTTGATATATAAAATTACTGGACCATGATTTGAAGATGGATAGTTAGTTGACGCATAAAATTCCTAATGCGTGTGGCCATAGGCCTGCATGGCGCCTGCGTGGTGTATAGGATCCCTAGATAACACTGAGATCATTAGGATGGTGCATGGAATTCTGATACGGAGCATGGTATTCAAAGATGGTACATGATGTCAGTATGATGCATTAGAATCGACATAGGTCAGATGATCCTATGAACATTATGGTTGTGCAAGAAATTACATATGTCCATACAGTGCATTATAGACTGTTTCAGAAATTATAAATACACTAACGATAACCTGCCATTTCCAAATGAGCACGTTATCCAAAAAAAATTCTTCTAGCTCTAATAGTAAACATGCTAACGAAGCAAATAATACCAATTTTGTCAATGTTTCTGGTGAAAGTTAAAAAATAGGGCTCTGTTAACAAGATGAACAAAATTTGAAGTTGCACAAAGTGGTCAAAAAATGTAGCATAGTAGAAAAGAAAAATGTCTTAATTACTGCTTACTGCATTCTTTTTCATGGTATGACAAGCTTTGCCATCTGAAGGATCGAATGAGCTGAAAAAATAAGTTTGTTTAGATTAAATGCGTTCAGGAAAGCTAAGAAACTGTGTGGCAGTTTTAATGTTCCGTAGAAAACCTTAAAAAATGAGAAACTTGATCTCCGAAAAAATGTTGTGGAAATGTCTTTATCGATTTTTCCCAAATTTTGATCAAGGCATTTCTTAGACAACTTGTTGAGAAAGCG
Source organism: Aedes albopictus (assembly GCF_035046485.1). NCBI lineage: Eukaryota > Metazoa > Arthropoda > Insecta > Diptera > Culicidae > Aedes > Aedes albopictus. The sequence continues at coordinate 398,429,596 of NC_085137.1, forward strand.
AATGTGATAAAAGTTTAGATAATTTTTGGTATTTAGTGATGAGTAATGTTGAAATCTTTAAAAAACACCTTTGTGCAAATGCAAATTTGAAAAAATAAGTTTTTTGTTAGAGAACTCGCCTGTTCTTTAAAATATCAAGACAATTGAAAGGAAATATAAAAATATGGAGTATAATATGCTATACTCTGAAAGAAGTTGGTAAAAATCATTAAAAACGTTCATATAATTTGATAAACAAAGTGTATTTATAATTTCTGAAACAGTCTATAGTTGCCACCATGATTGAGTGATTCTAAACATTGCATAGTTAGATCACAGACAAACAGACGTAACTCTTAGAGGAAATTCGTGATGAACTTTTGACCGGTGTATTTTTCATCACGCTGCCACCTGATGGTAGAACCGCGCGAGACCCTGTCGGCCATGATGTATTTCGATGTGACGTTTGTCTTACACGCACACTACTACACAAATCGTCTGTAACTTTCGTTTGCCTTATTCAGCTACTGGCAAACGTCAAAGCGATCGACCACTGGTAGAAGGATTGCGGAAAACAAATGAAATTTGAATTGATCACTGTTGAAAATGCTTTGACATCCTTGTGAAAAACAGAAACATGTGCTCAAAGACAGGGATGGGAACACTCACTTGCAAAGAGTTACACTCACTTGTAGATTTCTCAGCTCAGAAACGTGCAATCAAGAAACGATGTATAGATGACTTTTGCCTTGTGGTTTTGTTTAAAAGTTTGCCGAATAGAGTAGGCATCGCACACGAATTCCAAAGCCGTGGCAGAGCTGTGAAAGCGACTATCCACGAGGTGAGTGTAACTTACATTCACCTCGTGGAGAGTTGCCTTCGCAGCTCCCTTACGACTTCGGTATGCGTGTGCGACGCCTACTCTATTCGGAAATAGTAGTTTACGCAACAAGGTGCAGAATGAAGATTTTTACAGCACGAGTCGTACATTTATCCAACGAGGCTTGCCGAGTTGGATAATTACGACGAGTGCTGTAAAAATCGAGTTCTGCACCGAGTTGCGTACAACGTTTTTTTGCAATTTCATAAATTACCGCTTGTGATTAGTTTTAACAAAACATTCCCATCAAATTTCACACTGATTTTTTGCCTTGTTTAAGAAAATCTGATCATGGGAGGTTATACTGTGTAGTTGTCACAATTTTCAAAACTGCGTCCAGAAAGCATCAAGAAGTTGATGAAACCTGAAAACAGTGCTGTAATGGTTCATTACGCAACGCAAATCAGTGCTGTAATTAACCATTACAGCACTGTTTATTTGGTGCGGGATATCAGGCCTTTTCCCGTCAGATTTGCGTGAGGTAAAACAGCCTATTACGATGAGAAATTGCAAAAACTTTTATACAAAACCACAAGGCAGAAGTCGTCCATACATGGCTTCTTGATTGCACGCTTCTGAGCTGAGAAAATACCAAGTGAGTGTTCCCATCCTTGCTCGATGAACAAATTGTCAAAGCGGGAGGGGAAATTATTTTCAATTTTCGGGAGCTTCGGGCACCGTCTCCCATTTACTTATTGGTATGATAACACAGCGCAACATTTTTTTGTCTTAAGAGCAAACTTATGTGTCTCCGAAGGATTTTGGGCCGCTGAATCCGAATCCGGGCTCAGATTTGCTCCAACACGTCACAATTTTGAGCTATACCTCAATTTATAGGGCAAAACATGCGATTTTGGGCTTTTTTGACTGCAAGTTATTAAGCATGGAAATATTTTTTAAGCAATCAAAAGGTGAATTGGTCAATTAACATCTAAATTAACGACTCATGCAAAATATTTCGTTTTACCTAATTAAATTTGATAGATTAAGGCATTTAATGTTAGTATGAAAACTTGCATGCAACTTTTGGAGGGTGACTTGTATGTGAAATATCGTACCTAACATAAATCGCTTAAAACTATTAAATTTGATTTGGTTAAACGAAATATTTTGCATGAGTCGTTAATTTAGATGTTAATTGACCAATTTATCCTTTGATTGATTAAAAAATATATTTCCATGCTTAATGGCTTGCAGTCAAAAAAGCCCAAAATCGCATATTTTGCCCTATAAATTAAGGTATAGCTCAAAATTGTGACGTGTTGGAGCCAATCTGAGTCCGGATTCGGATTCAGCGGCCCAAAATCTGTCAGAGACACATAAGTTTGCTCTTGAGACAGACCAAAAGTTATTTTTTGTTACGCTATGTAATTAGTGTTCTATCGGACTCTCGACGGGTCGGTCCACGGCAGTGATGGAAAACAGTGAGGAATGCAGCTGGGCAGACACAAACGCAAAGCTATCCTACTCGTGAACGACAGAAGCCAGAATACATTCGCACTTCCTTCAGTCGCGAGCTAACGAAGCTGGTCGCACTCGTGATTGTTTCGCGAAGCAGCTCTGAACATTTTTCAATTTTGTGATAAAACGAATTTCCACGGCCGACAGATTTACTTTTCAGGAACAATAAAGCACAAAACACTGCTATCTGATGGATAATTACTTGTTTTGCTATTAAAATCGCACTAAAATGCATTTCCCGCACCTTCACTTGTTCTTCGCGAATAAAAATTCATGAGTGTTTTTGTTTTTGTTTTGCTTCATACTCGTGAAGCAAGCGGGTGCGAATAAACTCACACACGGCTTACTCTCGGCACCGCAGAGTGGGACGAAATCAAAAAAGTGGGACATGGGCATTTACTCAGAAACTTTTGGATTTAGCGTTATGTGGTCTTCCACAATGTTTCTCCATTTTACAAGTACTTTATTTTGATGTAATAAAGTTTCACTTAAGGGTGGTATACACTTAGATAAAAAAATAACTTTTTAATTTTACGTCAAAATTAAAAAATGCCTAAGAAAACATCGTAGATAATGTATCTAGAAGAAACTTTGTCGAAAACCGAAAAATTCTACCTCGCAGTTTAACAAAGTTATAAAGCAAAAATGGCGTATATGTCCCTTAAAATCGATTTTTCGAAATATCTTTATAGAATGAATTTTCCCAGTTTTTCAATGTTCGGCAAAGTTGTAGATACCGCAAAAATGCACATTTTGTCTGAAGAGAGCAAATGGCTATCTTTTCGTTTAAAAGACTTAGGAATGTTTTTCTTACTTTTTTATACCAACTTTAGGGGGATAGATCATACAGAATAGCGGCTATTAGCAGCCAATTTCTACGTTATGTTTTGCATGAACTTACACGCTTTCGATACATATGCAAATCACAACGGGATCGAGCGGGATTCACCACTCTTTTTCAATTTATGTATCATAAGATTTTAACACTAATACCCCACTACAACTTTGCTGAACATTGGAAAACTGGGAAAATTCATTCTAAAAAGATATTTCGAAAAATCGATTTTAAGGGACATATACACCATTTTTGCTCTATAACTTTGTTAAACTGCGAGATAGAATTTTTTGGTCTTCGACAAAGTTTCTTCTAGATACATTATCTACGATGTTTTCTTAGGCATTTTTCAATTTTGACGTAAAATTAAAAAAGTTATTTTTTTTTATCTAAGTGTATACCACCCTTAAGTGAAATTTTATTACATCAAAATAAAGTACTTGTAAAATGGAGAAACATTGTGGAAGACCACATAACGCTAAATCCAATAGTTTCTGAGTAAATACCCATGTCCCACTTTTTTGATTTCATCCCACTGTACACCGTGAGTAAACCGTTTGTTGGTTTTACACCGTGTCCAATAACCCAAGTAACACAACTTGTTATAATAGTGTATATAATACATGTTTCATACAAAAGTTCGTGTTCTGTTTCGAACATGGAAAACGAATTTTCGTACCCTTATATCACCGAAAAATCGCAAAAAATGGCGGCTTATAAAACATCTTTGATGATACTGAAGATGTTTTTCAATACATTATCATAACATAAAATTAAGTATAGAATATGTTCTCAACAAACATCGTAAATACTTACTTGTTGTTGTCAGGAGAATCATAATTTTCCAAGCGCAAATAAATCTGACACCTATCATGAGCTTCCCAGTAATGGATCAAAATATTTCACACCAACAATTTATCGCCAAACATCGTCACTATGCCTTAATTTCATGTGCCATTTAAAATTTATGGTGTAATAAACACATTTGCTCTCATGAATTCATTCGCCTTCCGTCGGATTGGAGACAAGAAGAAAGGTTTTTATTTTTTCTGTCCTTTTTGTGAGATTTTCAAACAAATTTACAGACTTACAACATGGTGGCTTCTTGCTTCTTGGGGGCTGTTCGGGCTCGTTTGGAAGTTGACCATCAATGTTAACTTCTTTTCCCGATCAGCCTAGATAGCTATGTAGTGTCGGTAGCGGTTGTCTCAATTGGCTAAGAATAACATTCCGGATCGCCTGATCCAGTGGTAAGAGTCCACTAAACAGGTGACCCCTAATTCATGGTGTTATGCGGCTTTATGCTTACCGTGCCAAAGAATGAATGGTTAGGGGGGGGGGTCTTTGAAAAAACCTAACTACAAACGGAGCCTGTGGAATACTAGGGCGCCCTCCACAGTATTCTGCCCTTACTGCGCTAACCGGAGCAATGGTGCAGTTGACCTTGTGTTTCTCCGAGATAATCTGCTATCCTTCTTAAGCCTCAACTGCGAGGCTCAATAAGGGTGGGATTATTAGTATGTTGTTTATTAGTTTTAATTATAACCTATATGGCTCTTCGCATTATGCGTTCTTCACAGTGTCCTCTGTGTATGTATGTTCGTCTCTGGCGCCCTTCAATCGATACCGAATTGGTTTTTATCGCTGCTCTTTTTTCTTGTGTTGTGATTGTAAGAGTTTGATCGTGCCTAGTTTGGGTAGTGGCTATGGTTATGACAGCTCAGATCAATCTTCAGCATAAAAGAACAGCTTTTGTCCAAGAACCTTACTTTCGTAGGGAGGATTTCTATGTAGATGTAATGTTTTGATTAACACCAATATGGTTTCGCATTTTGCGTTTGACCCGATGCTTGCTACTTTCAGTAAATAAAATTGAAATGACAGTCTTGCGTGTCATGCCTCGAGCCCCAAAATGTTTTGATAAAACTACTTGTTTGCAGCCTTGCCATTCCCAAATCTTGGTGGGATTATACTGTCAAGTTTATTCCGTAAGTGGATAATGTCTTCGTATGAAGATCAAATCTATCAATTTGACCTCTTTCTTTTGAAATGATTAGCACGCTTTGTCGAGCATCACACCCGTGATGTTTTTCTAGCAAACATGCCTCTCCATGGGAACCAACATGCTTACCTAAATGGAAAGTCCACTGTGATTTGTTTACACAATGTTGTTTACGATAACGGAAACGCATTCATTCAAAAATAATTTTGTTTGGGTGTTTTCTCGGATTTCCAGGATACTTTTGAACACGAACCTTTCGATTCCATAATGGAAGTCGCATGGATTGTCCTATTTATCTTTCAATGATTTCCAATTGGATTTACCAAATGCTCAAAAACCAACATCTTCTCTCGGCATTACGTCAAGCAGCGATTAGGAAATTGAGTGTTTGTGGATGCCTCGTTTGAGGAATCTCGTAGCAGAAACGCAATTGAGATAACTCAATGTGGTTTTCCTACTTATGATTTTGTCCATCACAAGCCTCAACAGGCTGCTTCATTTGTATATCTTAGCTAAGAATCCGACTGTGGAACTTTGAATCATTTGATATGTAACTACCCAGTTTTTACGCAACTGCGTTTCCGAGTACTCGGTAAACATTTGATTAAGTGAAACTGACCTAAGAAGCCTGAATCTTCAGGATGTTCTATTGTTCTGAACCCGTTGTGGCAAGTAGCTATGGGCTTACTTTACGCTTTATGCGTTTTCTACAGTGCCCTTTTCAGGGCGCTGTTTGAACCCGTTGTGGTACACTTATGCGATTATATCGACCCTATTCCCTTACCTTCCCTTTCCCTATCCCATCCCTTATTCCTCCCTTCGCTCTCCCTCAGGTAAATGATGAATAGGCTCGTATTCATGGCGATGGCACAAATTTCCCAAATGGAGGAGAACGTGCCTCTTGAGCCGACCTACTGATACCTGATACCTGATACCGTCAGGATGTTTCGGAATTCTATTTTCAATAATGTTATATTGATGATGTTCTTTAAGACTGTAGAATTATTATTTCGAATTATATAATTTAATTTATTTTCAAATTATATAATTTAATTTAACGTTTAACCTGTTTCATATGTACAGTAGTTTTTCGATTATATCACGAATAAAAAAAAAAAATATGTGTGTGATGGAGATTTCGTCCGGGTGCCGGTGTCGCGCGCTTTTGCTTCGGTCGTTCGATTATTTTTCGTTTTCTATTTGGAGGAAGTAAGCGTTTCGACGGCGGCGGACCCAGCGCGCATCAATGTGTGATGGAGATTTCGTCCGGGTGCCGGTGTCGCGCGCTTTTGCTTTGGTCGTTCGATTTTTCTTTTTCCCTATTCGGAAATGAGCATTTCGTTGTGTCGCGTCTTTTGTAGCAACACTGAACGATCACCTGACGTGGGTGATCAGTTGTTTGCTTCTCATATGAAGTGAACAATAGTGCATCAGCTTGCATGTTCGTTCGTGTCATTTGCAGTTAAATATTTGGCGACTTGCTTCCGCGGTTCGATTCGAAATATTAAGTGACCACCTGACGTGGGTAATCGATTGTTTGCTTTCCGAGTGAAGCGAATAATAGTGTGTTAGATCGCATATTTTGTCGCGTCGTTTGCAGTAAATATTAAGCGACCACCTGGTGCGGGTGGTCGATTGTTTGCTTTCCGCGTAAAGCAAACAATAGTGCGGCAACCGGCATGACACGAAGGTCATATTACTTATCAAAGTGAATCCAGATCCAACGATACCTTTCCTACTAACAAACACTCCTTCCTGCAGCCTTTGGTGGAGGAAACGCGGGCCTTCACTTAACAAAGGTTGTTACTAATATTCCTTCCCTCTTCCAACCTGACTGCAAGGACGTGGCCGGCGCCGTTATTGTACCATTAAAGAGAGTCTCTGAAGCGTGCACAGTGAGAATATTGACCACTCCCAGTCAATTATTCAGTTGATTCATTGTGCAACTGTCATTGGTTCGGGTCAATCACGGAATAGCAACCATAGATGTGTGCAGTCAGTCTAAGCTAAGCTAAGCTAAGCTAAGCTAAGCTAAGCTAAGCTAAGCTAAGCTAAGCTAAGCTAAGCTAAGCTAAGCTATATCACGAATGAAAAAAATAATCGCGTGATATACTGGAGCGTGATAAAATTGAAACAATTTTTTTGCGAGTGTTTTTATTACTCAAAATACACCTCAATACAGAAAAGCAAATAAAAATCGAACGAAACATCAAACCACGCAATGGAAATTGAAAATTTCAGGCAGCATTTTGAAAAATAAATTCAGCCAACCGTCAATAAAGATCAAGAAGTCATCCTAGACTGTATTTATGCTGCATTGTAGAGCAGTGTGAAGATATTTATTTATTTATTTATTTATTATTCTTTGTCTTCAGTATACACTGTACAGACTGTTTCTTAAAAACTAAGTAACACATATTCACACAACACAATCTTACAAACATTCGCAATTGAAACACTTCTATCTTATTGCAATATTCCTGATTACTTTAACAAGCATTAAACACAAACTACCTAGACACTATACTTCTATTTTTATCGTGAAGCATGACTTCAAATGGTACATATACATAATCGCAAATATCTTTTAACAATCCAAACATTCATAACAGTACACTAATCATCAACATAATGAACAATAATCCACAGTAGAAACGAAAAAAAAAAAAACAAGCAACAAATAACGTAAAACCTTCAATCTAACATGACACAAATCTCATGAATCAAGGCCTCCAAGTATTATTACACTTATTCACAAACTCTCTAAATTTAACATTAACAGGCCATGTAGATGGATTCATTGCGCGAGATTTGTACTTCCCGTCTAAGACCACCTTAAACGACAAATAATCGATTGCACGGCGATCACTCCAGTTCGTCGTCAGTCTAACGATATCGATTCGCTCAAGTTCGGATGTTCCAAGAGAACGAGAAACCATGCGATAAACGTCCCTTTCGCTAGCGGTCACGTCAATATTAGAGAGAAACAGGGAGAAGTTGGTATCATTCGTCGTCTTGTCCGTCGTACACGTTGATCGCTGGCTACCTTCGGCTTCGCAGTTCGTACAATTCGTATCGGCAACACATGTATCCGTTCCGCTCAAAAGTGTGTGCTCTGATCTTGGAGTCGAGTGAAATAGTGTCATTCTTTTAGGTACATCTAACGGAGCAATTTTAGAAAGAGTTTGAACGATCTCCGATACCGTGTCTTTCAACTCTCTCACTTCCTCTTCAATCGACTTGGCACTGGCAGCAACCGTTTCATGAGATAAAGGTCGTCGTTTACCTCTCATTTGTTGATAGTCTATCATGCACTGATCGCACATCCATATAATATTGCCAGAGAGTACTGGCAACACATCCTCGGCCAAATTTACACAAGCTGCATGAAAGAAACAGGCGCAATCCCCCTCGCAGACGGTGAAGTAATCAACGCTCACATCAATTCCTTCAGAACATTTTTTGCAGCACTTGTCGATCACCATTGTTCCACGTTCTGCTTGTCGAACCGAAATAAATCAGTGTATTTTGGAATTCACCGTTGATAATTATGGCACTGAACAAATTCAATCGCGATCACAATTGTTCATTGAGCGGCTGATGATAGTCAAACTGCTTTTTACGAATTTTTGCAACAGTAAATTGGCAATCAAAGACAGAGGAAATAACGACACGTTCGCACACAGCACGGAATAACCACGGAGATATCCCCTCATCGCCTCAAGTCACTAGTGAAAACGAAATGGAGCCACATGAAATGGAAAGCATGAAGTCTAAAATGACACTCAATAGTTTGCTCGAGTGAGCATGCAATGGGTAGCATTTTCACTCTTGAGTATTATTTAAGTTAAAGGAAATATCAAAAATGAAATCTCAATACTTTGCCTTACTTTGTTTAGGGTATAACTTTTTTCACAGACTTTTTCACTTTGCGGTCTTCGACAAAGTTGTTTGGCATACAAATTTTGAACGTAGCTTCTGGGAGTCCAAAACAACTGATTTAGGAAGTAAGACTTGGCATTTTTCGAAATTTTTGTTTTTCATATAAGTGTGGGCCACCTTATTGATCATTGATCATTTCTTAACAGTCGTTTTAGTGATTTTAATGGTCTATTGTGATGAACAAGTGCGAACGCAATTCCATTTTAAGCTTGAATTTTGACATTTTGTCAAATTAACTTTGATTGAAATTAGTTAAAATGGCAGTTTTACACAGCTTTTCGTTTGTTAGGTAAATATTTGAGATGCGGTAGAATGCGATTCTAGATGATCGAGTTCAGTACCCGGTCTGTAATTCCTTATCACCTTTGTAACTGAAACCATTTAGGGTAGAAGCATCAGTTTTGGCCATAATCCAGATTGAAACCTTTCATATTGGTAGTTTTAATAGGTTAATTTGTATTTTTTTTTTTTTTTGAATGGTTTCCCTTAGATTGACCAAAACAGGTGCCCGAACCCTACTAATGTGCAAAAGTAGCATATTTATGACAATTCATATGTCCTATTTAATGTGGAATATGTACTTGAAAATATTTCTATCAATTATCGTACCGTGATTAAATCGAAAAAAATACCGTGCTAGAATCGAGAGTGATATAATGGAGCGTGATTAAATAGAACCGTGACAAAATCGAAAAACCACTGTATAATTATTGGGGAAAACATCCGTAGATGAACATCAGGCTGTATATAGAAATGGTATTGTGAAACTTTTTAGCGAGCACTGTCATTTGTCTGACCTGATAGGGAAGAACTCAAACTATTAGAAATACGTTTAAATTACAACTGTTGTACATCTACATAACATGTTTATCGAATGCCACTTGAATTTATTGAAATACATTGGAAAAACATCATAGTAACGTATTTTAAACATTCATTTCCAATGCTGCACACAACGATGTGAAATTTGGTTTTGGATAACTTGTTTTGAACATAGGTACAACAATAACAAAGTTGGAGTGTAATTTCGGGATCTAATATAAATAAATTACTGTAGAATGATTCACGGCATCAAAAATAGTGGTAAAACTGTGCTTGCAAGCGAGATTTAGCCGACACGTAAGTACTCACAGTGATTATAAGTTGACAAGTGACATTTAAGCAAAGTTGAATGGTGGCTTCTATCTTTCGAGCCATGGCAACAGTGGCATATGCCAAGTTTTTTTTAGAGAATATACCCGTTTAGCATACTCGTAGCGGGATCAAAGCAAAGCATAACATAAAAATGTCGGGTGCTATTTTAATAGTTTGCGTTGTATTTTCAAGAGCAAGCAAGTTTCATAAATAATGCTCAAATGCGTGACAAGATAGCGAACTGATAAACTTGTAAGTTAACGTATTTAGTACGTAAAAATAACGTATTCATAACATGTTTGCATCCAAAGGTTATAACTAAGTGTTGCTAATGTTTTACATGTCTTCTTTATTTGGAGGAAGATGTTGGTTCAAAAATCTTGTGTAATCAACGTTAAATTCACGTTATTCTAGCTTGTTGTGAAGATGATAAGATTTTTCAGTAGCTTGTTATTGCCAAACATAGTTAAAACATGATTTCAACACAAGATGTGTACAGATGCAGATATAGTAATATACTACAACATCTTTTTCAAATTCTATTTTCAAAGATGTTTTCTATGTTACTTGGGAAGTTCTCATACAAAATCAAATTCAATTATCTTCACATCTGTAATTCGGATTTTCAAAGTAAATTTATTTATTAAAAGGACAACTAACATACATCAAATACAGCATATGTTTTGGAACTAACTGTCCTTTATCCTTCTCTGCTGATCGCTTATGTGTCGTAAGACCATTTCAGCTGGCACGCACGCCATTTCATTGGTATTTCGGCATATTTTAACGAGTAATGGTTTTAAGTTGAAACAAATTAGGTTCCTGTCTTCCCTATTGCTAGTAGCAACTATGACCAGAGGAGAAAAAATATAAGATCTTGTATTGGTACAGTACGAAGCCGTTTTACTTTGTATAAAATAAAACGTAAATTAAACAAAAATGTCCATTTACCTGTTTTAATAATATTTGTTGTGTTAAAGAAGCATGCGTGCATATTATCTGGTTGATTCACATTCTCACTTTAAAAACACGCTTGTATTCCTATTGTGGTAAATTTTGTCCAAAATTTAGGTTTTATGATGTTTATCTTTGATATAACGGTTACTTTCATGAAAATCAGCCCAAGTTGAGCTTACTTGCAAATTTCTTACCATATCATCACTAAAACTGTACTGTTGATGTCTTAGTATATCCATTTGGTGCATAACTTGAGATACAAACTCAAAATTTATCCTTATGGACTCTATTTTGCTATTGTAGAACGAAAAACTTTTCGAACATTTTTCATGCGTGCCGGAGAAAACAGATTTCAGAAAACGGAAGTGTACTGCTAGGCTTATAAAAACAAATAGAAAATAAGGTTATTCTTAACCGTATGCTTTATTTAATCAGTATTATGTGGCCTTTCAATACATGTATTTAGTTTGAAAATATGAATCACATATGCGATATAAAATGATATTTTCTAAATTTGTATTTTGTATGAGAACTTATTGGACACGGTGTACACTCGCGAGTTGATTCACGATGAGAGTGTTTCCATTTCTGGTCCACGGCCGACCTATTACGGCAAGGGTGACCGTAGCACCTTACAAATGTCAATTTCTTGGTTTTGCTTTGGTTGAACTTTGACATACATGTACACAACAGTGTATGTGTTATATGTTCATCTAATCCCATCCGAAGGAGGTTAAGATTGTGAAGAGGAAAGAACCATGTACGACTGTGGAATCGAGTTCAGTTCTAGGCCTAGTGACGACGGAGATAGTCGAGTGACTCCGTAGCTTGAAGGAATACAAGTGCCCGTCTAGCGGATTGGAAGTCATGAGTTCAAGTCTCACCGGAGTACGTGGATTTCTTTTCATAATTCCAATCTCAATTTGTTCATTGAGCACATGGATGTAGAGGCATTTTCAACAGTGTAATTTCCACATGGCTTGGTCAGCCAAAGCAAAATCAAGAAATTGACATTTGAATTGATTGCTAAATGTATGTATCAAGCCGTTTTGAAGAGTGTTACGTTTGTTTTTTCTGTGGTTAAAGTATTGTTTCAATTCAACTAAATCAAGTATTCAACTCATAGTTGAACGAAGCTGCTTTGAGAAACATTTCTTAAAGCTATAATTATTTCTTGGGAACATTTGTTCGAACTTTGAGTAAAAGTTTAAAAAAAAGTTCGGAGCGGAGCATTTCCAGTTGTTGTTAAATGTCCAATATAACCATATTTGAACTTCAAAGGCACGCAAAAGTTCAAAACCGCATTACCCTGCTAATACGACACCGACTGTTGTCGAATAACCGGGGGTAAACTTTTAATTTGGCAAATTGGTCACCCTATACCACTGTGCTCACTAAAATGTGGCAACTCTATTTTTGTTTTTGTTTTGATTTTCTGATTTGTTATGAAACATAATTTCAACAGATATTGCGGTGGTGCAAATGAAAAGCTCGTTCTTTCTACGATTGTTGCCATCCGCAATTCATTCCGCAATTTGGGTGTCGAATAACACCAACTCAGAAATTCCGGAATTAGCGGCCGCAAGAGGAGCTGCTGCGGATGTGAGTATAAGCGCAATATCAAACTGTTATGCATTAACAGTGTACATCACTGTGACATTTGAACACTTTTTAATTCGACATATGTCGAATAAGCGGTGTACAAATTAAAAAGTTTCGTATTAAAACATGTCGAACCAGCGGGGTAAGACGGTATGAGTACGGTTTAAATTTGATTGAACTCAGCTCTAAAGGTCAAAGTTAGTTCCGTGTCGAAAAATTGAGCTCAATCCATCAAAGTGAACCATAGTTACAGCATTTCAAAATTAGCTAATTTGTATGAAAATAGGAATTTGTCCGATCAATTATGTAGCACAGTGTACGCGGTTTGTGCGTTGAGCGTGAAATGTTCCTTAGCACAATTTATTTTCAACATTTTTCGGATTTCAATTTAAGCTATGTCCTAGGACTAAAAATCTCGTTAATACAGAAAACAAAAAAAAATTAGCTACAACTACAGCAACCAGATCAATGATATAAGGACTGTTCACTTGATAAAGAGGACACCTTGTTCATGCGGTATCTTTTTCATTTTTCAAAAAAATAATTTTCAGTTTTTTGCATAGCTTTCAACAATTATTCTACAATGTAGGAAAAATGTAACATCAACCAAAATGTTTATTATTATGCAACTGAAGCGGTTTACGTTAAACGTCAATAAAAACTCAATTCCCAAGATTCTATATAATTTTTCACATAGTTAACAATTAAATTTTCATCAATTTTTCAATGTATTGGAATCTAATACTATTCTACCAAGGATATAGTTCAATAGTTGATCAGTAGTACTGCACCAAAAAGCATCCAGCTTGACATAGTAAGTTTTCTTGTTTTCATAGAGATTTATAAAAAAACTATTTATTCAAGCACGGTGATGTTATAACACAACGGATTCGGTTCAAAATTTGTCCATTGCATGAGAGAATTGCTTTCTAAATTACACAGAAGAAATATATGCTTTTAAGTGCATTCTTCAACATCAACTTAATCCGTAATGATGATCATAGTGAAAAATGCCATACTTTCAGCTACATTATTGCAAATTTTCGACTCTAGAAAAACTTATTATTGTTTATTTTCAATTCTTATGTCGTTATACTTCTTATTTGAGAATAGCTACATGTAAAATTTTATTTCCGACGTCAATGTTATGTTAAATTTGCAATGGTTTCCATCCTTGTTTTGTTTTTATCTTTAGTTTTTGCCAATCAAAAAATTGATCATTTCAAACACTTTGCCCCATTTCTATGAAGTTCAACTATTTGACCTCAATTTAATTATGGTTATTATATGTTAATATAATCTACAGTCAGCCAACCAAGGCTAGTCAAATTTGTACTACTCCTTTTCTTTTTATAGCGTTGCAAAACTGTCCTCTTTATAAAGTGAACAGTCCTTAAAGATAAGGAAGGTTTGATAGAAGTTTTGTGGAGATTTTGGGAAGCATAACCCAAGCAACACACGTGGTTACAAAACAGTAACGGCAGCGTATGTAAGGGTTGCACAGAAGTCACTGTGGTTTACTGCGCAACCCTTACATACGCTGCCGTCACTGTTTTGTAACGATGTGTGTTGCTTCGGAAGGGTATTTAAAGGAAGTTTCAGGGAAATGTAAGAGGCGTTCATGCCGATTTCAAGAAGTTTGAGGGTCTCCAAGGGCTTATAGGGAAGTTTCAGGGGCGGGGTCCCCAGGGTGTATTCAGGGTTTCAGGGGCGTAGCAAAGGGGGCTTCGGGGAGCTTGAAAGGGTTTTGAGACATTTCAAGCGGGTTTAAGGGGGTTTTCATGGCTTCTGGACGCTTCAAGGGATAATAGGGTGCTCCAGAGATAGGTTTCAGAGGTTTCAAGATACTCTACAAAGTTTAAAACGGCTTCAGAGTATTTCAAAAGGACTTGAACGGTTTTAAGAGAGTTTGAAGTGGGTTCGAAGGAGCTCTAAGGGGGGAGTGCTTTCATGGGGTTTCAAAGTCAATAATTGTATAAATGTTCATAGAACACTAAACTGAGAAGCAGGCTTTGTCACAGTGGTGACGTAATAACAAGAAGAACAAGAAGAAGACAAAGTAAGGTGTTCAAAATAGATTTCCAGAAGGTTTCAGCGAGTGGGTTCAAGGGGTTTCAGGGGTCAAGGGAGTTCAAGGAGAGTTTAAAAGGGAGGGTAAGGGAATTTTAGGATATTTAAGATGAATAAAGATACCTCGAAAACAGGGCCATACGATTCCCATTTTGTCTACCGTGGAGTTTTTCATCGAAGTTATCGTGGAAGTTATACATAACTAGCTGTACCCGGCAAACTTTGTCTTGCCTACTGCGTTTTTTTTTGACGATTCAAGTTTCTATCCAAGACCAAGTCCCCGGTCACAATATGTATGGAAAATCGATTTTCAGAAACTCTCAATTTTTCCATGTTTTTGCCTCATAAACCTTCCTTGGGTGAAAACTAACAGAACAAAACTAAGACAATCAAAATCGGACCTTCCGTTCGCAAGTTATGCGCGGTCCCACGTATGCCACTGCATTTTTATATATATATAGATTTTGCTGAAGCTGGAAACACCAACATGATGACCATTATGGGTATCGCATTGGTTAAAAAAAACTGTTAACTATTTTCTACAAAAGGTAGGAGAAAGTCTCTTATCGTAGACTTTAAAGGACGACTACCAATACTTCTTCCAATGACATGTCACCGAGAAAAGGTAAGCGACGAATGCCGCGGTTCGCTCCTACCAACCCACAGGGTGCGACAGCAACTTTCCCCGAACAGGAGCCAGCCTTCACGGGAGCCAGTTGCGTCGTTTGCCGGTTGTTGGTTCTGGAAAAGTTTGGAGAGTTCTTGATGCATAGCTGCTCGAGTAAATAAATGTTTTCGCATTTATAGCGCACACCACAAGTTGACGATGACGCCGCAAACGCTCTGGCATTGTTGCGCTCGTCTCGTACATACGTACCCAGCTATGTATGCATCAGCAGATCTTCGTCGGGTCCGGGGCAGGACAACTGAAACAACAACCGAGACGACTGCAATAGTAGATTGTACCCAACAGTGAGTGAGTGAATGCATACCGCAGCAATGTGGCGATAGATGGCGAACGATGACGACGCATCATGCTGCTGTCTAGGAGTGTGTCATTGCGGACGTTTAGGGTATTTATTTTAGCCAGGGTGGGCTTCTTACCAGAAACGTTCTCATAAACTAGTTAAAAAGTCCGTCAGAAATTTCAAACAGAACAATTACATATTGTAGAAAAATCTCCATAGCCCTGAATTTATTCCAGATATACTTTTGCTGAAAACCTCCAACTCCAACCCTGCAAATGAACCGTAAATTGCTTGATGTATCACCGACCTCGGAACAAATCATATTGCACCAGCTGTTCTTCCGAGTCGAGTGGGTAGGTACCTACCTACCTCCTCAGAACGGACGGACAAGCAACAAGGATTATGGAAACTGTCAAGCGAGGGAGGCAGAGAACATCCCCACACCGCACCGACGACCGCACCCGGCAAAGACGACAGCGACGACGACGATGTTTCAGAGGTCTGTCGTTCGAAGCCACATCGCAACCCACCTTTCCGGCACTCGTTTTGGGGTTTGCATCGCCACCATCTCCGTTTGTTTCCCTCTACAACACACAAAGAGAATTCACCTCGGGGAGTTGTTGAACATTGCATTGTGGCACGCTGCTGGCTGGAGCTGGAGCTGGTGCAATGCGATGCGGAAGTGTGTTTTCTTGCATCATCGTCTCCAGCCAGCTCAGTAAGTTTTTCTTCAGCGACTCTTAAGTGTAAGGATTCTTTTGAAAGATGGATCAACTGAATGCTGCAGACAGTCAGTGGGGTGGTGCAGGATGCGTCGCCCATTCCGAAGTCGTTTTGAGCATTTCTAATTCGTGAATTATTTGTTCGTTTAACTTTTCACTTTATGGTGGTGTGGGACGGGACTTCCGTCCCGATCCAACAACCAGGCAGCTAAACGAAAGATGATGGCTTCGGGATAAGACAGGATAACTCTGTGAGGTAAAAAAAAATAAAATGCAACAAGAAGATGGATTAACTTTACTGCAGTAAATTCACAAAGCGGATGATGATTAAGTGATGGAAGCGTTAAGGGCACTTGGTTGTTTTCCCGGTACAGTAGAATTAATAGCAAGTTGTTGTACTATATCTTATTATGAAGCTTTATGGCGCCAAGTAAAGTGTGATGCATTACAACCAGTAGTGCTGGTGAATTGAGTAACCAGATAAAAATACTCTCAATATGAGGATATGCGAGAGCCCCTATAGCCACAGCTATAAAGGCGAGAGTATTCAGTATCACCAATTATCATGCTGAGGGAGACAGGTTCGATTCCCGGTCGGTCCTGAAACGTCGTGAAGATAATTTCCATGACTGCCTTGGGGATAGAATAAGGCGCTGTTCATAAAGTACGTAGACTCAATGTTGGCAATCTCTGCACCCCCCCCCCCCCTCCCCCTCGTAGACTTTCGTCCATACAATTGTATATTTGTATGGAACGAAGACCACCCTCCCTTCAGAGTCTACGTTGTTTAAGGACAGGCCCTATCTCAGTGCCTGTCAAACGATGCAAAATACTCATTGGTAGAGGAAGCTCTCAGTTGACAACCGGGGTTTTTTATATTACCGCACAAATTGGTACGAAGGTTCTAAGAATTTGATGATTTTTGTTTTTCATGAACAGGGTTCATATATATATGAACAAAAATAAAATTGAAAAAAATCAGGGTCGCCTAATTTTCCGGAAAACTCTAGTGGAAAACAAACATTTTCCACAGACAAAACCAACTTTGAAAAATCATAACTCGAGAACGAAGCATCGTAGATACATTTTTTGTGAAATCATAAGCAAGTTTTCCCAGCAATTCAAAAAAAATATAAAATAAAAATTATTCTCCAAAAATTTTCCCACTGTAGAGGAAAATCGGTTGGAAAAGTCGGAAACACTATTTTCGAAGTCCGAAAAAATTCTTATAAACAATATTTTTGGAAGCGAATTACATAAGCTGCATTCTGAGAAATTTTCCAGATGTGCTTTTTCTCCATTCCTGAGTTATGACCAATTTCGTGCAAATTAAGAATAGAGACGGTCAATTTCCACAAAATTGGTCATAACTCAGGAACGGAGAAAGAGCACATCTTGAAAATTTTACAGAATATAGAATTTCCTTTCAAAAATATTTTTTTTGGGAATTTTTCCGGACTTTGAAAATAGTTTTTCCGACTTTTCCAACCGATTTTCCTCAACAGTGGAAAATTTTGTGGAACACAATTTTCTTTTTTTTTTGAATTGCTGATAAAATTTGGTCATGATCTTACAAAAAAAATTTGTCTACAATGCTTCGTTTTTGAGTTATGCCTTTACAAAGAAGATGGTGTCTCTGGATTATGTTTGTTTTCCACTGGAGTTTTCCGAAAAATTAGGCGACCCTGATTTTTTTCAATTTAGTTTTCATCCATATTAATATAAAACCTACCTGTGAAAAAAATTTCATCAAATTCTGAGAACCTGCAAACCAATTTGTACGATAACCGAGTAGGTGAAAAAAATCTGATGAACAGCATATTCAGTTATGATTGATTGAATTACTGAAAAGCAAAAACTGATATTGGTTTGGTTGGTTTGGATATAAGAGGTAAAAGAACAGAAATAATAGCAAAATCTAATATGGTGAACTACTCAATAAAGGCTCGTTAAGATATTACAAGATCAAAACAATAGCAGACAAGATTTGTCACTTTTTTCTAGAAAAAAAAGAAAAGAAATGTCAGCATCCAGCATCGAACCTACGACCTTAGAATTCACAGGCGGCGATGCTTACCACTCAACTGTGGCTCGCTGTTGTAAATAGCATGGGAAAAAGAGCATGCGGTTCTTCGTTTCCACACCTCAGAAAGGGGCACATGGCATTTCACTAACATTGAGCCATCTCTATGGGTGTATGTGTTCCATTTCGTGCAGAAGAGCTAAACTTGTTCTTATGTAGAAATTTTCCACTATTTCGACAAGAACAAAAACTGATATCATATCACTTTGAGCTATTCGTGCGATATTCATTAGATTTTTGAATAATTCATCGAAATCACATCGAGCTATGACAGCGAAAAGTGTTCGATGTGAGATATGATTTAGATATTCGCGTCTACCCGGGTAATTAAAAAAACCTCAACTGTGAATGTGTTCATAGAACACTAACCTAAAAATCAGACTTTTTCCCAGTCAGTGGGGACATTACACCAACATGAAGAAGAAGATGAGAATATGCTTCTTTGAAAAATTGAAAAACTAAAAACTTTGAGTATTTAAAAAATCACGAATAATATTTTTGCGAATGAAGAAAAATCTTTATTCTGGTTGTTGATTTAAATATTAGAAAATCTCCTTTTTAAATAAAAATCTGTGATTGGGATTTTTTCCAGAGACTTCATCAAAAATCCTACAAGTTCTTTAAAAAAATGTACTGGGATTTCTCCACAAATTCGGCAAGAATTTCCTTATCTTCGTTCAAAAAATCTTCCAAGCAACCATTCAAAAATGTTTCTCCAGGGATTGTTTCAGAAATTCATCTGGCAATTCCTCCAGATTTTTTACAAAAATGTGTCTAGGAATTCCTTCCAAAATTCTTCTAAATATGTATTCAAGAAAATCATTTAGAAGTTCCTTCAGATTTTATTCTGGGTTCTTTTTCTTCTCTGTGGCTCTACATTCCTAATGGAACTTTGTCTGCATCTTTTCAACTTAGTGTTCTTTGAGCACTTTCACAGTTACCAATTGAATGACTTTCTTTGCCAACCATTGCATGAAATTGTATATTGTGTGGCAAGTACAATGATACACTATGCCCCGGGATGTCCAAAATATTCCCCGACCGGAACGGGAATCAAACACGCTGTCTCCGGATTGGCGATCCAAAGCCTTTTTCATAACGCTAGCTGGCGATTTTTTGGATTCCTTTGTATTTTCTTATGATTCTTTCACGGATATTTTTCCCCAAAAAAAAAACTCTCCTTTGAACATTATTTGGACATTTTCTTCAGGGATTTATTTACACGCTCTTCCAGGTATTTCTTCAGGGTTCCCTTACAAGTTTATGACAAAAATCTAGATGAAAATCTCACATGGTTTTCTCTAGAAATTCCTTCATGAATTTCTTCACAACTTTTCCAAAGTTTGCTTCCAAAATAACTTCATTGATTCCTTTAGAAATTAATAAAATGTATTTTTCAGATTTTTTTTTCAGAGGAACTTTAGAAAGTTTTCCAGAGATTTCTTCAAAAATAATCTAAAAATTTATCCAGAATATTTTATAAAATCTTCCATTGATTCCTAAAAATTGCGCTCAAAGATTCTCACAGGAAATCTTCCAAAGATCCCTTCAGAAATATCTTCAGAGATTTAATAAAAAAAAATCATTCCTGTATTCATTCTGGGGATTACTTTTTCCAACTAACTTCACTAATTTCTTAAGCGATTCCTTCTAAAAATCTTCTACTGTTTTTGTGTTTGGGAAATCGAATTCCTTGAGACATTTTTCCTAAGATTCCTGAAACAAATCTTCCAGGAATTCTTGCAATTTTCTTGGGCAAAGTGTATCTTCGTGTCTGCTACATGATATACACTTGCAAAATGATCATTGACAGAAGAAGCTCTCAGCTAATAGCTGTGAAAGTGCTGAGAAGCAGGCTTGGGATTAAAGAAGATTTCTTTAGAAACTCCATCAAAGTTTGCTACAGAAATTCCCCAGCGTATTCCTTAAGAAAATTAGGAAATTTCTCTACAAATTTCTGTAGAAATGTCTGCATGAACCCATTTAGACAATCTTTAACTAATTTCTTCCAAAATTGCTGCATGGATACCTTGAGAAAACCCTCTTGATATAGCTTTAATTGAATCTTCCAGGTTATGTATTTTATAAAATCTCCAAGATTTTTTATGTGAGTCTTGCCTGGATTACGTTAAAAATTCCTCCAAGGATTCTCTTGGAAAATCTTCCACGGATTACTTCAGAAATTCTTTATGCGATTCGTTTATAAAATCGGAGATACAGAATTTCATTAGTATTTTTTTCATTTTTTTAAATAAATTCTGCCTTCTATGGCCCGTTAGAAAATCTACAGGGAATGATTCTGAAATTCCTCCAGAAATTTCCCTAAAGCTTGCTTTATAATGAATTCAATAAATTTCTGAAAAAGTTTTTTCAAGGATTTCATTCGAAATTCCTCCGAGGATGCGTTTTGAAATTCTCCTAGAAATTCCTTAAAAAATCCACCATGTATTCCCACGCATTTCTGTTTTTCATAGATTCCACGAATTTTCTTGTTAATTCTCATAGCGGTTTCTTCAGAAATTATTCGTCATATTCAAAAAAAAATTCATACAGGTATTCATTCACAAACTCCATCTGGTCTAGTCTCGTCTACACTCAGGTATTCATTCACGAACTCCATCAGTGCTTAATCAAGGAATTCCTTCAGGGATTCCATCTTGGAAACCGTTGGGAATTCCCATGGGAATGTCTCCAGAAATTTTACCAGGAAGAAGATCCGAAGATTTTTGAAAGATTTATTTCAGAAGTTCTCCCGAAATTCCTGCAAAAAATTATACAGCGAATTTCTTAAAAATTCTTACAGGATTTCCTTCTTAGAATTCTCTTTCAGAAATCTTTCAGGAATTCATTTGAGAATTTCTTCAGAAATCTTTTCTTTTAGGCATTTTTCTATTCCTTTAGTTATTTTTCTAGGAATATTTACAGATTCAGGAATTCCCTAAATGGTTTCTTCGCAAATTATTCTAAAAATATCTCAAAAGATTTCACCAGGGCTTTCTCAAGAAATTTATTCAATGAATTTCTTTTAAAATACCTTATTTGATTGCATCAAGATTTTCCTTCAGATAATCCTGCTGAGGTTTAGTGGCAATAGGGCATTGTATACGGCGGTTTCTATGCATTTTTCAGTATTTGTCGTTTCCTGGCTTTGTTGTTAACGATTCGAACTTTCAAATTTGCATTTAAAATGTGATTTATCGAGCGTGGAAAGGTGTATTAATCTAATTCGTTACATGCCGGAGGATTTATGAAAAGCATACGGAGGTCTGCTATTAATTCTAATGAAATTAAAAGGCGCTCGGAGGAAATGCTGATGGTGTATGGTATCGAGCTTTGACAAGCTGAAAAAATTTCTCTGGATTTTCCAGAAATAGAGTGGTGTCCCTTTTGAAATTCCTATTAATTGTCTTTCAGGAGATCCTTATAAGATTCCTCTTGAAGTTCCTTCTAAGACTCATCCGGGAGATCCTTCAGGTGTTCCTCCCATAGTCTCTTATAGGATTCCTCCAGGATCTTCTTCTGAGGTTACATCAAGAGTTCTTTTGGAATCCCTCAAAGAATTTCACCCGCGATTACTTCCACAATTCCTCCAGAGCCTCATGCCGTGCGGTTAGGGTCACCAAGCTTATAATCGCACCATGCTATAGGGTGAGGGTTCGATTCCCGCTCCGGGCGTTGAAAATTTTCGTGAGAATAGTTTCTTCCCCGTTTCCACTGGTGCATGCACCGTTGTCCGTTGTCTAATGTTAAGTTTAAAACAGTCTGTACAGCCGAAAGCTGAAGACGTTGTCCGTGTCTTTAAAAAAAAACAACCCCAGGGAATGGCGCTTTTCCCTGAGATTTAATAGTTCAAATCTGCAATGAGATGCGTCTCGATCATCTCAAATGTAGAAGAAAGGATCTGCAGCGCCCTTAAACCCATTGTTCACGAACACTTCATTCAGCTTCCCGTTTCAGCAACGGGCAGGCTGGAGCCATTCATAGATGCCACACTGGAGCATTCACTCCATCTGTTACTTATCGTCCTTCACGAATTCCGATCATATGTAAATTTCCTTCTTCAGAGTTTATTGCTGATAGGTCACCTAAATATCCAGATAATGAACGAATCGATGCGCATAACGTTGCGGTAGGCTGAAAATAAATGCCGTGAGTACCAGGTTCCAACGCATCACCTGTTCGTTGACGTCAAGGCGGAATACGACAGTATCGATCGCATAGAGCTATGGAAAATCATGGACAAGAACTGCTTTCTCGGAAAGCTTACCAGACGTATAAGAGCAACGATGGACGGTGTGCAGAACAACATAAGGATTTCTGAAGAATTATCCAGTTCATTCGTATCTCGACGGCGACTACAACAAGGTAATGGACTTTCCTGCCTAAAAATTTGTCTGTTTTGTGTATGACATGGATATTTTTGCTAGAGCATTTGGAACGGTGCTAGAACTGTACAGGCGCCTGAAACGTGAAGCAGCAAAGGTCAGACTGGTGGTGAGTGTGGCCTCAACAAAGTACATGCTGGTAGGTGGGACTGAGCGAGACAGGACAAGCCTTGGCAGCAATGTAACGATGATGGGAATAATTTCGAAATGGTAGAAGAATTCGTCTACCTCGGTTCCTTGCTAACGACTGACAACAACGTGAGCCGTGAAATACGAAGGCGCATCATCAGTGGAAGTCGTCCTACTACGGGCTCCAGAAGAAACTGCGGTCAAAAAAGATTCACCCACGCATCAAGTGCACCAATGGTTCAAGCATGGACTTCCGGTTTGACAACTACCTTTGCATGAAGTAAAACTCTTCCCATCGATCGGGTAATAGTAGTTTACGCAACAAGGTGCAGAATGAAGATTTTTACAGCTCGGGTCGTACATTTATCCAACGAGGCTTGCCGAGTTGGATAATTACGACGAGTGCTGTAAAAATCGAGTTCTGCACCGAGTTGCGTACAACGTTTTTTTGCAATTTCATAAATTACCATTTGAGAATAGTTTTTAACAAAACTTTTTCATCAAGCTGGACACTGATGTTCATAGTCATGTTTAAGAAAGTCTGATCATAGCAGGTTATACTGCACAGTTGTCACAATTTTTCAAAACTGCGTCCAGAAAGCATCAAGAAGTAGATCAAAACTGAAAACAGTGCTGTAATGGTCCATTACGCAACGCAAATCAGTGCTGTAATGAACCATTACAGCACTGTTAATTTGGTGTGGGAAAGTAGGCCTTTTCCTGTCAGATTTGCATGAGGTAAAACAGCCTATTACGATGAGAAATTGCAAAAAAAGATATTCAACAAATTCTCACTCGCAGGTGCATCTTTATACACGATGTTCTGCAAGGTGTGGAAGGAGGTAACACGCATACTATGATTGCGTGTCAAGCGTGTCGAGTTTCGATCGAGCTATGGTTCTCTGTTCAAGCATACATGAATGAATATTGATTAATAACTTCTGTCTCGTAAGTCGAAACGAGTTGCGGTCTTTGGCAACATTTATTATTGAGATCTGAAGAATTCAATTTGGCTTTGACCCTATGATTTCATCCATGGATTACTGCTTTACAGCGCGAAAAACTTTTTTCTAAAATTCTAGTAATTCCCATATTTAGCTATTTAGCTTTTGGGACACCATTAAATCACCACCGAAATGGCTGAAATTTTTACAGGACTCTAGTTTTGCACCAAGGATTGTAATGTACATATGGGAGCTTTGATTTTATTTTAACATGTTTGAAGTTTGAACTGCCCTAGTGCACCATGTTCAAGACGCTAATGACACATTCCAGCGTAACGGGACACCGCGAGGAACTAACTTTCGTGAACAAATGGCGTCTGCAATCGAATGCAATGTTCATGACCATATGGTTTGACAGGATTTATAACAAGCTTATTAGATGTACTTCCTGGTGCAATATTTGTTCTATGGGGTTTTGGTTCCAATTTACATAATATAACATGTTACATTTCGTAACGGGACACCATCGCAGAAATCTTCTTTTTAAAATTTTCAATCTGAAATGCGTATATTAGCTCTGTTATGAAGTTTTGAATAATGGAGTCTTCTAGACATTTCTTCTTTGGATTGATGTGAACAAGATTGTCGAAGTGAGTTTTACTGAGAAATGTATAGTTTTGGAAATATTCTTGATTTAGTTTTGGGAGCGCAGCGTTACGCTCGCGTGAAAACAGTGTTTTGCTAATGGTGTCCCGTTACGGCTAAAGACATCTAGTTGTAGATCAAATGCTTTACTAGATAGAATGTTGGTGTCTTCGGCAATGTTTTTTCAGACAGATGGTAGCTGTCCGACAGGAAACAAATAGGCCTTCAAACCCGCTCTGGCCCTATTGGGTCCATCGGAATGGGCCCTGGGGAACCTGTTTCGAAGTTTATTTAACCTTCACGTACCCGATTCCCGACAACTCATTATCAAAATGCTGGCATTTCGTCAATTTTCATCCGATTTTTTTGAAGTCGCCCTCAATTGATCATAAATTGGTGCGAGTTTATTATACTCAAGTGGTCGTGCAATATTCGGAACCATTCCCGCGATATTCCGGATTGTGCAGGGAGCAGGGGGTTGTCAAAATGGCTAAAAGTGATTATTTCGAGTGTTGTTGTGTTTGAACCATCGATTTTCAGAGAAATTTTTATTGCGAACAGTGAAACACAGCTGCTGTAACCAGATTTGAATAAGTTGGCCTATCCGAATCCCCGTGACAGGTTCCGCGGGGCCTCATTGGGGACACTTCTGGTTTTCAACCTAAACATGCCGTGCGACATATCAATCTTCATGATTTCGAATGACTGAGTCAGAAACGATAGACTGAAGTATGTATCAACTAATTTGGCCACCCCGGAACATATAGCACAGGTTCCACAGGGATGTCATCGGGGACATTTCTAGTTGGCAATCAAAACATGCTGAGCGACGTGTCAATCTTCATGATTTCGAAAGAATGGGATAGAAAAAAATGACTTAAGTATGTATCAACTAATATGGCCGCTCCGTAACACCTGGAGCAGGTTCCGCGGGGGCCTCTAAAAGACAATAACACACACAAAATAATCACTGCCATTTGCCATTTGGCAAAACAGATCCCTTCCCCACCCCCTGACCGCAGAACAACCCGGAATATATCCGAAATGGTTGCGGATAATACATGGCCGCTTGAGTGTAATAAATAAGCACCAATTTATGATCGATCGAGAGCGACTTAAAAAAAATCGGATGAAAATTGACGAAATGCCAGTATTTTGAAAATGAGTTATCGGGGTTCGGTTCGAGTTATCTTCGCGGTTTGTCCACATTCTACATTATAATGATCCGAAGAAGATTTAATGATATCTATAGTACATTCTTCCAACACAGTCTTTTCAAGCATATGTCGCATGTGGCTTTAATCCTTTATTTGAAGGCTCATGCGCCTTGGGAATAAAGTAACCAATTTTATTTGAAACTAGCTGGCCCGGCAAACTTTGTCTTGCCGTCTTGTGGTGGTTTGACAAATGTTGAGCAAAATATCACCGCACTCTAGATTGGTTTTATTTCGATCGTGTTGATTTCCTTCCCAGCTCATGAAAAATCAATACTTTATCAATTTTCTTACTTTTCAAGTTGATTTTCGTTACTTTTTGTACATATAAACACAGCCTCCACGAATACGAATCGAACCATGCAAGACTCATGCTGATCGGTCGACCCGTTCTTGAGTTTTGTTGCCTCAAAGGAACTTCAAACTCATTTTTATATATACAGGGTGTTAGGTTCCTGAGTGCAAACTTTTTAAAGGGTGGTAGAGGCCCATAAATGGAGCAAAAAATTGTTCTACGCATATGGTCAAATCTCAACCGTTACGTAGTTATTGAACTTCCCATGTTTATGACTTTTATTGCCTTAACTGGCAATAACTTGAAAATGGTCAAACTTATCGAAGTTTTTTACCCTTATTCGAAAGATTATTGAATTTTCTAACAAATGGCATCTTTGAATCGATTGGTTTAGGTAAATAACTAAGTTGTCTAGAGCAAAATAGCTTAAAATAGTGTATTTTTATTGATTTTTGTCAATTATCTTTGAAACATGCGTAATAAATTAAAATTCTTTCCTTGGCAAAGTTGTGGCCTGTGTTACACTCTATAATTCGTTATTCGACACCAAACTTCTATCTCTTATCGTTTTGTTGCAAATTCGATTTTAACATCGCAATTCAGATCATAAATTTGCAACTGTCATGGAAAGCACTTTTTTGCGCATTGTGCCGCACATTTAAATCAAAATTGCAAGAAAACGATAAGAGCTAGAAGTTTGGTGTCAAAGAACGAATTGTAGAGTGTAACAGGGGCAACAACTTTGCCAAAGAAAGAATTGTAATTTATTACGCATGTTTCAAAGATAATTGACAAAAACCAATAAAAATACACTATTTTTAGCTATTTTGCTCTAGAAAACTTAGTTAATTAACTAAACCAATCAGTTGCTATCCATCTCTCTGCTAGTCAACACGCGTTCGGTTCTTGTGTGCTTTGTTTCGTTTTCTGCAATCATGCCAGTGACGAGAAAAAATTGTATTGTGTTGGACACATCAGTCCTTCCGAAGCGACCCAGTATTGCCGATATTAAACAGTTTTTGGATGGTGCTCTGAAGCTGGATATGACGATGGTGAAGAGCATCCAGACCAACATCGTCAGGAACGTGGTTTATTTAGTCATGCACGGCGAAGAAGCAGCTGCTACAATTGCTTCGAGCCACCATTTGAAACACTTCATGTGTTTTGAAGAGAAGCCGGTCACAATTCCATTGCCGATATACATCGACAGCAGCGCCGTCGATGTTCGCCTTCATGATCTCCCGGAGGAGATTGACAATCAAACCATCACTCATCATATGCAACAGTATGGCGAAGTGATCTCGATACGCAATGACGTTTGGAAAAGTTATTTTCCGGGCCTTAGCAACGGCGTACGCATACTACGCATGAAGCCAACCAAACCCATCCCCTCGTACATCACCATATCCGACGAAATCACCTACGTGTCTCACTTCTCACAAGTGAAGACGTGTAGAACCTGTGGAGCCAAAGAACACCCAAAGCTACGGTGTTCCGAAGCCGCGACATCAACAGGAGCTGCCCAACCAACACAACCGAGGAAATTTAACAACAACCAAAACTCATCCACACTAACCGAGAAACAATGGCCCGCTCTTCCGAAGCCGGAGGCTTCTAAACAAAAAAACAAATCGAAGAGGCAAACCAACGATAACCAAACAAAACGACAACTTTCAATCGACTCGGATTCCACAAGCGCTAACGAACCCAAACGTGCTGCACCGTCTATCTCCGTCTCCAGCGAAAGCGATAGCAACGAAGCCGCTTTTGATGTCCCCATCGTTCCCGTTCGAGCAGGTTATCGACGTTGCTCATTTTCTCATATTGATGATCCTGATCTTCGTCAGCAATACATCGCAGAGGAAACTCAAAGAATAGAGGAATTGTACAAGCAGGGCTATAACATTTAACTGAAATGTAATTAGTTCTAAGTGTTTTCGGCTCCGTTAAACCTAGCGTAAATGAGCCTGCAAAATAAAGATATAGTAAAAAAAAAAAAAAAACTAAACCAATCGATTAAAAAATGCCATTTGTTAGAAAATTCAATAATCTTTCGAATAAGGGTAAAAAAACTTCGATAAGTTTGACCATTTTCAAGTTATTGCAAGTTAAGGCAATAAGAGTCATAAACATGGGAAGTTCATTAACTACGTAACGGTTGAGATTTGACCATATGCGTAGAACAATTTTTTGCTCCATTTATGGGCCTCTATCACCCTTTAAAAAGTTTGCACTCAGGAACCTAACACCCTGTATAGACTAGCAGTCCCGGCAAACGTCGTCCTGCCTGCCTACTCTGTTTTTCGATTTCCGGTTCCATGAAGAAATGCCCCTTAAAATGGAATTTCAGATTTTCCCGTTTTTTTGCTTTCCCGCTAACTTTTTCTAATTATTTTTTCGGTCGAATACATCGGAGCCCTTGCGGAATGCAACATTGAAAGAATCATGTCAATCTGTTGACCCGTTCCCGAGCCTATTCGTGACATACAAATACCATTCCATTTTTATTTATATATGGATAAATTTTACATTTTAAAGGGGATTTTTCTTTTATACTATGTTAGTTTTGGGGGACCGTTAAACTCGCGGTTTGGTCGAGGTGAGAGAAAACAATGTTTTATTTTGGAAGCGAAGGGATTATGGGGGCTTTCCGTTGATATTTAGCTAACGCCAACCAGTAACAATTCAAACGGATTTCGAGAAGAAAAAAAGGTTGGCAACCAAAACGACATGAGGGAGGTCACTAGACTTTTAATCAATGGTTACTAATTTATGTAATCACAAAAAGTAATGCAATGCATTTCACATTTTTTTATTTTCAATAAGAATATAAGCTTTACCATATGTTTGTCGTTATAAAAGTAAATTATACGGTGATTAATGGGGTAAAAAAGGAATGCCAACCATCACTTCGGGATTTTCATGTTTTGAACGTTGTGTGATTCTATAAGCTTTTTTATAAATCATGGTGGTAAATTCAGAGGACATGTTGAAAAGGTTATAGCATTCAAAGAGTATGCTGTCACAACAAAACTTAATAAAATATCACTTTTATACTGATCCATCAGAATACCTGCCATTTCTTTACGTAGTTTTCGTAGAGCTGAGAAGCGGGCTTTGTTCCAGTAGGGCCGTTACACCAAGAAGGATAATGTAAATATATACCACCTACAATATCATTTCATCATAGTTACAGTTTTTTGGTTAAATATTTGATCAAACCAAACTTATTTATCCACTTATGAATGTCTTTAAAATTTTCGTAACGGGACACCATGTCTACGTACCCATTGTAACGCCTAAGATAAAGCATCGATCAAGGTAACCCATATGTTGGAAGAAAGGTCTCCACGAGTACTAAGAGAATCCTGAAAATCATTTTTCTAAAGTTTGTAATAAATTAGTTATTACAAAAAATGTGCTATTTTCGTAACGGGACACCATTAAATTGCGGCTATTGCAAAAAGGGCTTAAAACATATCTAAACCCATTTTTATGAAAAGTTGCCTTTGGGTGTATAAAATATACATTATTATACTACATTTACAAAAAAATAGGTATAATGTTTTTAAACTTTCATATGCAAGCAGGCATATTTGAAACTTATCAATGAAAAATTTCATTTTTCTTACATAAAATGCTATTACTTCACCTAACTATTTAAATACGTTACCAGTCAAATTTTAAGTAAAACAACTGGTTTTCCTAAGATTGAATCTACCCTTTTTCATATGCTGGAAAGCTTGGGGCAAAACAATCACTTTGAAATTTCACACCCTTGGCGTAGAAGTGCGTGGAATGTGTCTAATAAGACCGGTGATCATCTACGGACACGAGACATGGACGATGCTCGAGGAGGCCCTTCAAGCACTCGGAGTTTTCGATCGACGCATGCTAAGGACAATCTTCGGTGGCGTGCAGGAGAACGGTATGTGGCGGAGAAGGATGAACCACGAGCTCGCTGCACTCTACGGTGAACCCAATCCTGAAAGTATCTGAAGCTGGACGGATACGGTGGGCAGGACGTGTTGCAAGAATACCGGACAGCAACCCTGCAAAGTTGGTGTTTGCCAACCTTCCGGTTGGTACAAGAAGGCGTGGAGCGCAGAGAGCACGATGGGCGAGCTTTGGGCGTGACCGACATTGGAGAGCTGCAGCTGCAAATCGAGTATTATGGGGGCAAATTGATGATTCAGTGTTATCGTGAAATTGATGTTTAACTAAATAAATGAAATGATCGTTGGGCTGCCAGCCTTAAATTTCACACGCTCCGATGTACGGACAGTCAAGCTTGCTAAATGCTCTCATTATCAGCTTCATAACTATCTCCTAGATCTGGCTCGTTCTCATCATAAATTTCGTTACTGGGAACCTTGTAGTGGTAGAGCCACAGTTACGGAAGAGCCGGAGTTACATTCAATTACGGCGTACCGTTCCCTAGCTCGATGAAATGGACATCGCGGCCAATGGTTACTTTCTGTTCCATCGCATATCCGATGGACGTCAAATTGGCTTCTTTAGCGGTGTTGAGATAATCCCATATTCTGAATCTGCATGCCAAACTGCGCCGAAATCCAAATTTTCATGAATTTTGATGCCCGGGAACCTATTTAAAAATCAATTTTAAGTTTGTGTGGGGGCGATTTGTCGAATCACCCCTCGTCGCATTTTGTACTGGGTGGAGCTGTCAAGCAGTTGCCTAGCTGTCAAAAGGTGATTTCAAAAAATCTCTTTGAAATCCATTTTGGATACCAAAATAAAGTTCTAAAAATCTGAAAAAAATCATAGTGGTTCAGAAAAAGGTGCTCTTTCGTAAAAAATTAGAAATCGATACATTTTTGAAAATTTAAAAACCCAATTAGGGGTCGTCCATAAATGACGTAGCTTTTTTAAAGCGATTTTTAATACCCCCCTCCCCCCTCGTAGCATTTCGTCACAAATTCAGATACCCCCCTCTGTAAATGACGTAGCTTTTTAAACAACCCCCCCCCCCCTAAACAAAATTCATGTCAAAAAACAAAAAAAAAACTCAAATTTAGCTCTGATTTCAATTCTAACTTGTTGTTTATAGAATATTATTAGAATATTATGAAAAAACAACAATAGCAAAAACATTGCCGACTGCCTGGATCAGATCGCTGACATCAAGACCATAGGTGCAACTAGTGGAGATTATCACCAAAGCTAATGACTGAATAAACCACCCATCATTCTGCTGGATGCCGAAGAACAGGAAATTGATGCTCCCAATATATTACCTGAGCTTTTCCGAAGATATTAGTTTGCTCACTAATAAATCTCTTCAGAATATCAAATTGGTTTTCTTTGAGTAACGACATTTTAAGGACCCTGCAGGAGTTTCTTCTAAAATTCTTAGAGCAGTTCATTTTGGAATTCTTCAAGGAGTTTCTTTTCGGATTCCCGTTTTTGAGAATTTCTCCCTTTTTAATTCCTCCAAGACTTCCTTCCGGGATTTCTGCAAGAATTTCCTTTGGGATTCCATTTGAGAGTTTCTCCATTTTGTATTCCTTCAGAGGTTCCTTCAATAATCCCTCTAATATATCCTACCAGAGTTCCCTCTTAGATTCCTTAAAAAGTTCCTTCTGAGATTTCTCCGCGAGTTTGTTTTCTAATGTTTTTTTCTGGTTTCCTTCAAGAGTTCTTTCAAGGGTTTCTTCTCCTCTCTTCCACCAGCAGTTTCTTCGGACGTCTTTTTAGGGATGTAACGGGAATTTCTTTTGAGATTCCATCAGAGCTTCTTTCTATGTTTTCCAAAAAAGTTCCTTTCGGGATTCCTTCAGGAGTTCCTACTTGCTTTCCTTCATGAATTCACTCAGATATTCAATCCGAGATCTCGGCAGGAAACCCCACCGGCATTCTTTAAAAGCCCTCCCAGGAATTTCTTCTGGAATTCCTCCAGGAGTTCTTTTTCGGATTCTTTCAGGAGTTCCTTTCAGGGTTCTTCTGGAATTCCTCGCGGACTTCCTTCTAGGATTTATCCAGGATTTTTTTCCGGGATTCCTCCAGGAACTTTTTCCGGCATCCCTCCATTCTCTTAGAATTCCGCGAGGAATCCCTTTACGGATTCCTCTCATTGTTCCTTCTGGAATTTCTCCAGGATTTTTTTCTTATATTTCACCAGGTGTTATATCCAGATAATCTTCCGGGATTCCCCAAAAGTTGAACCAGGAGTTCCTTCTGAGAATCTACCAATATCTCCTTCTGAGACTCTTCCAGGAGTTTATTCAAGATTTCTCCGAATGCTCCATCTTGAATTGCTTAAGGAACTCCTCACGGAGTTTCTTTTGAAATTTCTCTATGATTTCCTTTCAAAATTCCTCCAGGAGTTCCTTCTGAAATTCTTCTGGAAGTTCCTTCTGAGATTCCTCCAGATCCTTTTGGAATGTTTTCAGAAGTTTTTTTTGATATTCCCAATAGGAATTTTTGTTGAAATGTTATCCTTCTCCTGTTGGGGATACCATGAGAAACTCCTCACAAAGCTGCTAGAGGAGCTCCTTAAGAAATTGTTGGAGGAATTCTTCAAGGAAGTCCTGAAAAAAATTTCCTTTGCAATCTCAGTGGTGAGCAGTGCTCTATAGCAAGCAACAAAGTATTGGTTGTGAGAAACATTTGAGCGAAATTAAATTGTGTCTGCAAATACAATACATTATTCTTTACGCAGGATTTCAAAACCATTTTCTCAGCTACAGTTGTTGCGTCCGATAGATGCATGTCTTATTAAATGAGGCTGCTTTTAATCTCCTTTATTGGTAATTTACATTGATGTTAATGAAAAAAATCATGCAATGTATTTTGTTTTTTGATTTACTGGATAACGAGTAAGAATTTTATTAATTACGAAATACTTTTTTCAATAGGCTTAGTAGAAAGCTACGTAGCATATCATAAACCCCTACCCCCCTATCGTCACACTTCGTCTCAAAATCACAAACACCCCCCTCCCCCCTAAAAAGCTACGTCATTTATGGACGCCCCCTTAGTCACTTTACTGTGTAGCTTTTTCCGTTTCGAGTCCCACAAATGCGTGCTATGTGCATGAAGGATGAACCACGAATCCACTGCACTCTACGGTGGACCCAGCATCCAGAAGGTGGCCAAAGCTGAAAGGATACGGTGGGTAGAGCATGTTTCAAGAACGAGGAACAATAACCCTGCCAAGTTGGTATTCGAAACTCATCCAGTTGGCATAAGGAGGCGTGGAGCATAGAGAGCATAATGAGTAGAGAGCATAATGGGTAGTGGAGCGTTATCAGGTGTGCACTGGCCGTGACTGAAGCTGGAGAGCGGCAGCCGTAATCCGAGTATTGAGGAGTTCTATTGTTGGTTATGTGTTATACTATCCTAGATGTTTGAAGATTTAAATTGATCCTTTTTATTGGGTTTTGCCATTGAAAAATAGTTAGAGTTGGTGAATTGTCTATTTGCTTGCTCTAAGTCGCATTCGGTTCATCCGATCTTAACCTGATTTAGAGCACCATCGCATCGCATCGGATTGCGACACAACGAGGGTAGTAGAACCCATAAACCACCCATTGTGAGAAGCACTTGATGGTGCAGTTGCTCTTAAACTTGCACAAGTTCCCCTTCGTCGGCTTTCCTACACATCTCTCCAACCCTAGATTTTGGCGATGGTGCTGGTGGTGGTGGCATCCGCAGACAAGGCGAGGTGGTTTATGCTCCATGTTCTTTGCACTTCTTTCAAGCGATGTATGGCCATCGTCGTCGTCGTCGTAGTTGGTTGGTTGGTGGATGGCAACTGCGGAGCAACGCAGACCGGAGGACGATGACGCCGGTAATATATTATGCTTGTGCTTGCAGCAGCAAGTCGCAACATAAAAAGCAAAGTGCAGGGCAACAGCAGCAGCCAGCCAACACAAAAGTAGAAGTCGTCCTATCCATAAAGAACCGCTCTTTCAACAGCCCAAACGAGGCCATCCCAAAACTTTCACCCCCTACCTACTGCTGTGTGTAGGTAAAGACTAGAGTGCCACAGGTTGGCAAGGAAGTGGATACTCCGTGAAATGGGGAGCTACAGATGGTTTCAAACTATGTTTTTAGGAAAAAATCTTATTTTAAACCAATAAAACAATTGTATGCTCGATTTTCATAATCAGTACTAAATAAATTTTAGCAGCCATCATACTACGATGCTATACTTATCTTGTTAGTTGAAGGATTTAAGCGAGCTATATTACCAGGGCTGCTCTGCCCGCATCGCGTAGGTGGGGCTTCAACCATGTGACCTCGGGTGTCTTTCAATGGGTTGAAGGAAGGCTTTTTGATGTGTTTTGTGGGGGCTACAAAGGATATTCAGGTGGTTTCAGGGATATTTTAGAGTGGTTTCAAGAGCTTTACAGGGATGGGGTGTTTCAGAGGTTTTCAATGGGGCTTCACTTTGGAAATTCTTCCAAGGACTTCACCTGAAATTCCCACCACAACTTCCAATTTTTTTCAGAAATATCACTAGGGATTCTCCTCCAGTTTTGTAAACAAGTTATGTATGAGTTTCTGCAGAAATTTCGCCAGGGATTTCTTTGAAAAATCCTTCAGAGACTTATCCTATTTTTTTGGAACTGCAGAAATTTCTATAAGCATTCTCTCAAACGATCTTCCAAGGTTTGCTTTAGAAATTGCTCCGGATTTTCTTTATTTATTTTTTTTTTGAAAATCTGAATTTAAAAGAAAAGTAAGTTCTTGAAAAAATCTCTCAAGGATTCTTAAAGAAATTCTTTCGCAGACTCATTTGGAAACTCCTCGTAGATTTACTTCAAAAAATCATTAGGAAATCCTAAAGAAGTTCAGTCAGAAAATTCCACAAAATCTTCCAGGGATTCCTCTAGACTTTAGAATGCCCTCCAGATTTTTTTCCAAGAACTTGTTTAGAGAGTCTTTCAAGGGTAGCTTCCAAAATGTTGCATGGATTCCTTAAAAAAAACTCAGGAATTTGTTTTTAAAAATCTTGCAAAGATTGTTGCAGAAATTAATCCACGAATTTCTTCAGATTTTTTTTTCACAGCAATTTTCAAAGCATTTATGTAGAAAACCACCCAAGAATTTTCTCAAAAATACTCCATAGATTTTTTTTAAGTAATTGATTAAAAATTTCCTCAGAAGCTGTCTAACGAATTGTCTCCAAGGGTGTCTGTGGAAATTCTTCAAGAGATTATTAGGGACATGCAAAATTTCTTCACATTCCTTTAGATATTCCTTCAAGAGTGTGTTTTTGGAGGCAAAGTCGAAATGCCGCTTTTTCATTTGGTTCGGCCGCGAGCACGTCGTCGTCGTCATCTATTTCACAGTGCTCATCTTCGTACGGGGCAGTTCAGTGTGTTTTTGGAGGCAAAATCGAAATGCCGCTTTTTCGAATGAGTTTTTGGAGGCAAAGTGTACAGGCCGCGTTTTTATTCGGATCATCCGTCGTCGTCGTCGTCTATTTGACTGTGCTCATCTTCGTGATTTTGGAGGCAAAGTGAAGAGGCCATTTTATTCATTTGGGCCTGCCGCGTCGTCGTCGTCGCAGATTTGGCTGTGCTCATCTTCTTACGGGGCTGTTTAGTGTGATTTTTGAGGCAAAGTGAAAAAGCCGCTTTTTTTTTTTATTCGGACCGGCTGCGTCGTCGTCGTCGTCAATTTGAATGTCCACATCGTCGTACCCGTGTGTAGTTGTAGCGGTTCAGTGTAATTTCGGAGAAGAGGCCAGTTAGTGGAAGATGCTGTAGCACATACGCACTGGACACTTCGAAGGATGTTTATTGGTGAGCTCTTTCCAATTTATCATAATAATAATAATTAATGCTAAAGGATTTATACAGTTCTGCTCTGGTTTTTGTGTATTTATCTAACAAATATTGAAAAGTTCGTCACGTCATGTGTCGGCGTTAGTACCCAATGCACATTCAGTTGATAATAAATATGTTTCTTTCATTTTTTGCATTTACACAAAAAATTGAATGGTTTGTCATCTTCGGTGTCGACATTTGTAATATTTTAGACCAAATGAATAAATGTTTTGACTCAAATAAAGGTTGCATGAATTTCTGGAAAAAGATAGGGTCGGTAAAAGATAGACGGCGAACTATGCGGTAAGATCTTTCTGATTTATTTATCACGTTTAATTTTGTTAATACTTGTGAATTGATCGCGTTCAGCATTGTCTCGCGCGGAAACGCAAACTACAGATGCGTCGGTGTTTAGCATTGTGTTCTCCTTAGTTGAGAATGAATAACTTATGTAGGGTGAGTTTTGAGGCACAAAAGATCGCGTTCGTCGTCCAAGGTTTAGTAGGGTATTTCTTCGCGAGCGCATTATTAATCGCGAATCAAAACATTACACTCGTTTACCACGGCAAAATCCTAAACACATCTCCATTTCCCCTGTCCAAACTCCTAGTGATTTCTCGTAGTAACGCAGAGAATTCCTCGGTTATTGGCCTAAGCGAGAATCACGTCATCACTTCCTTCCCTATCCTCAATTGACCTGCATTCGGACGTGGCCGGCGCTGGTATTGCTTATTGAAAAGTATTGGGATTCCAGCATTTACACAATGAAGAGAAAGGTAATCCCAAGCATCATCTGTTGGTTCTTTGTGTAAATGTAGTTGTCCTTGCAATAACAGAGGAGCAACCGCGGGCGGTCAATCATGCTCATGCTCATGCTCATGCTCATGCTCATTCCTTTAGATATTCCTTCAAGTAATTTCTCTACCAGAAGTTGCTCCAAGAATTTCTTAAGAAAGTCTTAGAATATCCTCCAAGGATTCCTTCAGAAATTTTTGAACTGGTTCTTTCGGAGATTTTTATAAGTATTCTTTCGGAAAAGCTGGAAAACATTCTTGCAGAGATTTCTGCAGAAATTCACACAGGGACGTAATTCCTCTACGTATTTTCTCAGAAATTCATCCAGGGTTTTCGCCAATTGTTCCGCTAGAAATTTATCTATGGATTCCTCCAGGAATGCATTTAAAAAGTTATTTAAGATATTTATGGGGGATTTCTCAAGGTTTTTTTTTTCAAAAATATCTCAAGAGGTTTAGTTAAGGAGTGTATCGTAAAGTAGTTGAAAATGTTTAAAATAGCCTCAAAAATAGTTTAATACAACTTTAAGTAATTTTATTTTTGGAGATACTGTATAAATCCTTGAAAAAAGAAATGACTTTTATGATTTTCTAAAAATATTCTTTTAACTGGGTTTTTAACCTAGATTACTGAACGCATGTTTTTAAATTTTTGCACACCTTCTTAAAAATTGAAATTGCGAAAAAAGTTCGATAATGTTCGGAAATTAATAACTTTTTTGTGCAAATATAATAAGCTCCAGAAGCCTCATGATATAGGCAATTTATTTTTTACAAGAAAAATCTCCACTGCATTTAAGCGCAATTCTTAAAAATGAAAAAAGGCCATTTTTGAGGAACCCCCTTTTTCTATGCTCCTCAAAATCATGTTTACGCAAATAAAAAATACATAAAATAAAATATTCGCATTTTTTTAATAAGGGTATGCTTTTTAATTTATGTACGAGTAAGTTAGGGCAAAAAAAATAATTTCACAACCTTTTAAGATATTAAAAGCTGAACTTCAAAGTTTGACCAAAAAATAGACGTTTTTTGGAGTGGACCATTTTGTAGATATAGGAGATTTTTCTTTCGAAAATATGAATTTTGAAAGTCGGTGTTGAATGATATGTTATGTGTACATAACTGTTAACAAGCATCAATATTTTCCAGATTTTTTATCGTACAAATTTTACTCGCTACAGATTTTTGAAATGTTGAAAAATCTTAACAAAATTGCATTTTGTGCAGATTTTTATTTTGTGAGGTGTATTCATTTAACCATATTTTCAATAAAACTAAACATTTTCCAAATTTTTCCAAGGTATTCTAAACTTAACTATATTGTGAAGATGTCATAGAAGAACCGAAATGAAAAGACCAACCCAGCTTCGAGATAGAGCATTCTGAACATTTTCAACTACTTTCCGATACACTCCTTAGGTATTCCAACAAGGGTTTTCAGGCGTTTCTTCAGGTTTTTCATCTGTTTTTTTTTTTAAGAAAATTAATCTTAGGATTCTTGAAATATTCCTGCATTTACAGATGTCCTGAAAGAATTTCAAATTCATTTGGAATTTTCTTCAGATTGTTTTTCAATTCCATCTGAAATTCTACAGCAATACTTCGGAAATATCTTTAGAGACTTATTCAATATTCCTGGAATTACTTCAAAAATTTAAAAAGGTGTTTCCTCAAAAGTGGATCCATGGATTCTTTCAGAGTTGTTCCAGCAGTTCCGTCAGGAATTGCTCAAGCGGTTCCATTAGAGATTCCTGCAAGCATCCATGGGAAAGTATCAGTAAAGGGGTGCTGAAATCGAGGAATCTTGACTACTTACCTTACCGATCAGGCTAAGGCCGGGGTGGCCTCTACTGTACATAGTAGCCGTCTCCATTCCACTCGTTCCATGGCTGTTTGTCTCCAGTTCCGCACTCTGCGTAGGGTCCGCAGATCGTCCTCCACTTGGTTAACCCACCCGCCCACTGTAGCCTCCCGATTTTCGCGGTATGGACGATGGTTGGTTCTCTCAGCAGCTGTGCAGCTCGTGGTTCAACCTTCACTAACTCTGAGTTTACCATGACAGCACTGGAAATAATTTACCACACATCTTGTCAGTAATTTGCCGAAGCATTACAATGACCTTTTTATGGAATTTGCTACAAATTTTGGACTTCAATTAGCTGAGTACATGCCAAGATAGTATAAGGCACCTACCAAAAATATCAGGAATATATAATAATTCTCGGTGAGGAAGTAATAAGAAATCTTGAAAGAAGTTCGTTAGAAAGCATTGAGGAAAAATTTGGCGAATGGAAATTTTGCATGCATCCGCCAAAAATGTTGTCATTGCCAGGGAAACACTCCATATACTCTGCTCAACGTTAGCATCGACGAAGCGAGCGATATGTATAAAAATGAAGTCAGAAAGGGAATTATGAGATTAAAGTAAATATTTAAAACTAAGTATGTCATGAGATATGCTTTGGTGCTATTATTGGTACTCAACAAAACGAATCTATGACAAAAGGTCGAATGGACAAAAGGTCGAATAGGACAAAAGGTATAATTGACAAAAGAAAATTTCGAAGACATCAAAAAGTGCTTATATGTAGCTATTTATAACCGCATTGCAATTCGAAATTGAAGTTTAGAATGATAGAAAGTAGAAGCCAATAGAATGATATAAAGTAACGTTATTCATGAAAGTTAAATGTGGAAAACAATTCTCCTTGAAAATATAGCCTATGGGTGGTAGGCGGATGAATCATAGATTGAAATATTGTCATTTGAAACTCCAATCATTACAGCGATTTAATAAAGCTAAACAATATATTTATTAGAGAAGAACAAATCTCTGGATATCATATGAGTAAACAAAACGAAATTATTAATGTTGGGAGAAGACTGAACGCCGTACCTCCAAACATAATCATCAACAGTCGAAATTCGAAGATTTTATCTACTTATACAGTGAAATTTGTAGGAACTACATATCAATCCAAGAGGGGATGATCTCTAATCAGAAGTAGTAGAAGTTTCTGCAATATAGATAGGAAGAACAGTTATTGAATTAACTAATGCAAAATTTCTGATTGAATTATAAGTACCTAAAGGGTCGATAACTATTTCAGTAACAAAACTTAAAAGATCAGCCTATAAATTTAAGAATGAAAAATACCTAAACTAAACATCAAACTTAATCGCTATTAAATACTACATTAACACAACTTGAAAGAACAGCCTATAAACAAAAGAAGGAAAAATTTCCTATAGAAATGTCAGTGGCTGAAATACATATGATTACTTTAACAGCACCATAATGTTTCTTTCAACATCATGAAATATTTATTCTTATAAGTGAGCCACACCAGCTAGTAACTTGGTCTACTGATGTTTTAGTCCATTCGACCTTTTGTCCATTCGACTTTTTGTCCATTCGACCTTTTGTCCTTCGACCTTCTGTCCTAAAGCCTTACAAAACAATGTATTGATATGAAGTGCTCCGCGTGTCAAAAGGCTGAAACCCCCTGCACAATACGTCATCATAATACAAATCGCAAGCTTGTGGATATGAATGTGGATATTAAAAAAAAATATACCAATAAAAAATTTACATTAAATCGAGACAAAATGTTCATAAAATCGAGGGACTACTAAATCGAGGTACACCCGAATTTCGAGTCAGGACTACCTAAATAGATTTCAAGGTTGCAAAGAAGTTTACGAAGGGCAAGTGGTTTGCAGATGCAAAGGGGAGGGGGTCAAGGCTTTCAAAGGTAAGGGGGGGATGGTCAGAGGGATTTTTAGAGAGTTGTTAGGTGGGGGGGAGGGGGGGTGAGTCAGAGGCGTTTCCATGCGTTTCAGAGCAATTCAGGAGGTTTCAGAAGGTGGCTTCATATGCTCTCAGGTGAACTTCACGGGAGTTTAAGAGGCGTTCCAAAGCGGTTCAAGGCGCTTCAGGGCATTTCAGAGGTATTTTGGGGGGCTTTAGAGGCTTCCAGGTGCGATTCACATGGATTTCATCTATGTTTCAGAGGTGTTTCAAGGCGTTTCAGGAAGTTTCATAGTAGTTTTGTGGGGCTTCAGAAACTCTCAGGTGAGTTTCATGGAGGTTTCACGGGGATTTCAGAGCCGTTTCAAAGCGTTTCAATGCGTTTCAAGGCGTTTTAAGGCGTTTCAATGCGTTTCAAGAGGTTTAGGAGGACTTAAGGGGGCTTTAGAGGCTCGCAGGTGAATTTCACGGAGGTTTCATGGGGATTTCAGAGGCGTTTCAAAGCTTTTATAGGCGTTTTGATGCGTTTCAGGGCGTCCCATGAGGTTTCAGGAGGGTATTAGTGGCCTTCAGAGGTTCGCAGATGAAAATCTCGCAGGTTTCATGTGGGTTTCAGAGGCGTATCAAATCATTTCATTCAAGGCGTTTCAATGCGTTTCAGGAGGTTTCACAGGGGTTTTAGGGGGCTTGTAACGATAATTGTTCCAAGCACTGTGCGCAAAATCTGCTTGCCTCTGATTGGTTATTAAAATATAAGTGTTCCCGCCAACCACAAACTTTTGCGTCTCAAAGTAGGTAGGAAAGCCTCCGCGCAAATGGTATAAATAGAGGCCTCTTAACGCAAACCGAGATCATTGTGTGCAAACCTGTGACGAAGAACAGTCCAGCCTCCAGAGCAGCTAGCAGAGCAGATCCTACCTGCAGAGGAGCACAGTGGTTGTGTGTCCAGCAACCGTGCTGAAGCCGACGAGGGACCCAGTCCAGTCGAGCAGCAACCAGCCTACCTGCAACCCCAACGAAGCCGGCGGCACCGAGGTGGAGTTCAACTCGCTGAGGGCCTGGTTTCTCAAATTGTAATTTTCATTGCATGAAACCAGAAGAAGAGTTATATCAGGTTATTTTTCCCAACTAGTCGCCATCCCACCGGTGTCCACCGATACGTGTGTGCTTTTGGATGCATCGATTTTGATCCGCAAGCTGCAGATTTCCTGAGCTACCTACTTTGCATGTGAAGGGAGAAGATTTGTGCACGTGACTACAAACCGACTGCCCTGAAACGCAGTCGGTTTTTATTGTATCCTGGAAGACCCGACTGACCGGCGGACCAGTGCAGATCGTTGTTGCTGTCTGTTCCTGCCTCGCGTGAATAGGTCGTCGCGGAAAACCAGATAAGTGGCATGCATGCATGAAAAAAAGTGAAAATCCAGTAATCGTGCACGAACTTTTTAGTTTCTGGCAAATGGTTTGCGCGTAGTTAGAGTATCACCTAGAATTTTAAGCTCTAAATGTGAATCAGTTCTTTAAAAATTGGCCAATATACGCAGTAGTTTAATGTGAGAACACTTTGATTAATATAGTAGTTTTTTTTTTCTGATTATTGATTTTGTTTTATTATTTTGTGCTACGGTGTTTTGAGCAGCTTCTCCATAGAATCAAGTGTGGTCGGACCTACGACTGGCCGACAGCTAGCGGGCAACCTAAATTGAGGTTCCGGCAATCCAACTTTTGGATTGGCGCTTAAGCTGGAATTTTTCCAACGAGATTTTGCTGCAATTCGGGCATTCGTTATTTTTGCTGGAGGTTTCTGTGGTCCCACCGGGAAAAAACGTTACAGGCTTCAGATTCTCTCAGGTGACTTTCACGCTGGTTTTAATGGGGTTTTAGAGGCGTTTCACAGTATTTCAAAGCGTTTTAGGGCGTTTAAATGCGTTTCAGGGCGTTTCAGGAGGTTAGAGGGCCTTAAGGGGGCCTCAAGGGGGCTTCAGAGGTTCGCAGGTGAATTTCACGGAGGTTTCATGGGGGTTTCAGAGGTGTTTCAAAGCGTTTCAAGGTATTTCAATGCGTTTCAGGGC
This sequence comes from Aedes albopictus, assembly GCF_035046485.1. Taxonomy (NCBI): domain Eukaryota; kingdom Metazoa; phylum Arthropoda; class Insecta; order Diptera; family Culicidae; genus Aedes; species Aedes albopictus. The sequence continues at coordinate 398,472,263 of NC_085137.1, forward strand.
ATTTCAGGATGTTCCCGCTGAGTTTGAAGAGGCCTAAGCAGGTTTTAATGCATTGTATGGCGTTTCAGGGTATTTCAGGAGGCCTCACAGGGGTGACAGGTGACTTTCATTCAGGTTTTTAAGGGATTTTAGAGGCGTTTCAAAGTGTTTCAAAACGTTTTAGGGCGTTTAACGCGTATATTCAGGGCGTTTCAGAAGCTTAAGAAGGGTCTTAAGGGGGCTTCAAAGGCTGGTGAATTTCACGGAGGTTTCATGAGGGTTTCAGAGGCGTTTCAAAGCTTTTCAAGGCGTTTGGATGCGTTTCAGGGCGTCCCTTGAGGTTTCAGGAGGGTATTAGTGGCCTTCAGCGGCTCGCAGGTGAAAATCTCGCAGGTTTCATGTGGGTTTCAGAGGCGTATCAAATCATTTCATTCAAGGCGTTTCAATGCGTTTCAGGAGGTTTCACGGGGGTTTTAGGGGGCTTCAGAGGCTCTCAAATGACTTTCACGCTGGTTTTAATGGGGTTTTAGAGGCGTTTCGCAGTATTTCAAAGCGTTTTAGGGCGTTTAAATGCGTTTCAGGGCGTTTAAGGAGGCTAGAGGGCCTTAAAGGGGCCTTAAGGAGGCTTCAGAGGCTCGCAGGTGAATTTCACGGAGGTTTCATGAGGGTTTCTGAGGTGTTTCAAAGCGTTTCAAGGTGTTTCAATGCATTTCAGGACATTTCAGGAGGTTCCCGATGAGTTTGAAGGGGCCTAAGAAGGTCACAGGTGAATTTGACGGAGGTTTAATGGGGGTTCTAGAGGCATTTTAGGGCGTTTCAGGGTATTTCAGGAGATTCCACAAAGGTATCAGGTGACTTTTACACAGATTTTAGAGGAGTTTTAGAGGCGTTTCAAAGTGTTTCAAAGCTGTTTAAGGAGTTTCAGAGCGTTTCAGTGCATTTCAGTAGGTTTCCGGTGAGTTTGAGGGGGCTTAAGAGGCTCGCAGATGAATTTCACTGAGGTTTATCGAGGGTTTTAGAGATGGTTCATAGTATTTCAAAGCGTTTCAAGGCGTTTTAACACGTTTCAGGGCGTTTCAGCAGGTTTCACAGGGGTTTAGGGGGCTTCAGAGAATCTCAGGTAAATTTCACGGAGGTTTTGTAAAAGTTTAAGAAGCGTTTCAAAGCGTTTCAAAGTGCTTCGAGATGCTTCAAGGGTTTTTAATGCATTGCAGAGCGTACCAGGAGGACTTAGGAGGGCTTAAGGAAGCTTCAGAGACTCGCAGGTGAGTTTCTCGCTGGTTTCTTAGGGGTTTCACAGGCGTTTCGAGGCGTTTCAAAGCGTTTCAAGGTGTTTCAAAGCGTTTCACAGCGTTTCGAAGCGTTTCAATAGGGTTAAGGGGTTTCATTGGGGGTTTTGGAGGCGTTTGAAAGCGTTTGAAGACGTTTCAATGCATTTCGGGGCGTTTCAGGAGGTTTAAGAGTGGTTTCAGGGGGGTTCAGAGGCTCTCAGGTAAATCTCAAGAAAATTTCACGGGTGTTTTAGACGCTTTTCAAAGCGTTTCAAGGCATCTCAATGGTCTTTAGAGCGGTTTCAGGGGAATATAAAAGCCCATTTAACTTTTCCTTTGTTTTGTAAATCTCTTAGAGACAACCAAATGCATTAGTAGATCCGATGACCTATACTCAAAAAAGTGAAGATCCTTAAATTGACAATGAACTCACCACTTGATAGCACATAGCTACATGAGGCTGTGTAAGCATTCATTTTCATTCATAATGCTCCAATAGATCACTGATTACACTTGTAGATCAGATGGCCTAAACTTCAGGGTGTTCTTGGATACTCTTAAACTTTTAACCCTTAAACACTCCGTAAACGTCTCTTAACTCTTACTTCTGTTTTTTTTTCGCAAACCAACTTAAGCTGTAATCCTGAGTACTCCAACTGCTATGAACATAATCAAAATCCATTGAGGTAACTTTACCTAAATGGAGGGACCTAAATAGATTTTACCTAAGGGACCGTTCATAAACCACGTAGACTTTTTGGGGGAGGGGGGTCTGGCCAAAGTCTACGCTCCATACAAATTTCAATTTTTTTATGAACAAAAGTCTACGAGGGGGAGAGAGGGGGTCTGAGATGGCCAAATTTTGGTCTACGTGGTTTATGAACAGCCCCTAAATGGAGGTTTTAGTGTATAACTGTAGTCGGGGGAGCGTTATAGGCGTTTCAGATGGGTTTCTGGGAGGTTTCGAGAAGGTTTTATAGAGTTTTCAAAGTGTTTCAAGGAGATTTTCTCAAGGGCTTCACAAACTCAAGTTTATATTCCTCGAAACAATTCTCGATACTATATCTATTACACAAACTGTTCCGTTTCGCTAAATTGAGAAATTCTGCTGCAACGTTTCTCTTATAGGAAGTTCGCATGGGCCACTGTCCTCATCGTCGTAGAAAACTGCTCCAAAAGTGCAAGGAAATTAAAATATATGTACTTAGTTAAGATATGTGGAGACCCTTTTTTCGGTGCCTGTCCCAAAGGACTGCATGTTGTACCATCTACTTCCGCCCTGCTGACTGCGTCACCCAAACCAACAACCTATCGGAAGCAGCCCAAAGAATGAAGTTATTCTTTTTAAATGCTCTTATCCTGGCACGGTTGGGGGGATTGCGTTCAAGCACTATAAAACGAGCAGAGAAGATCAAACTCTAGCAACCCGCTGGCGCTGGCGCTGCTGGCTGGCACTGGAAAGGATGAAACGGTTGTGTCAACAGTACTTTGGACCAATTATGATAAATTATGCTCAAGATTGGGACCATCTTTCCTTCTAGCGGGGGGAAGTTCTTCCTCAGCAATGGAACAAATGAGTTTGCAACACAAATCTCAAATCCGAGAATTAGACAAAGAAAGCACATTGTTACAAATGCGGAGTTTTAAGTCAAGCAAAACCATCTACGTAATACTTGACGAATCTTCTTTTCCACATCTCCACGGCTCATCTCCACGAACCTTCGTCACACAAAGTAGAGAAAAACTTTCGTTCCGTACTCTTGCTACATCCAAAATTAAACACATGTCAAGGTTTCAATTAGGGGATTTTCTCGTATGTCATATTTGTTTATGGAGCAAATCCCGGCTGCTGGATTGTTGGATGCTGTTGCAGCAAAAACTTGAACGTTCTGCAAAGGGGAGCAGGGGTGGAAGGAAGCCACCCAGATTTGTCACAGTTTCCCAGTTCGAGGCAGACGAATTACAACTCAGCTAAATTCTAGTGCTTCCATTCGCTTACAGAATCTGGTTTCTTGCTACATGTGTATAAGAGCTAACATGAAGGATGGGGGGGCGGAAATGGGAACAGTCAGTCAGCTGCGGGTGAATGTCATTCATCCTCTCCGGCAATAATGGAGCAGCTTTGTTTCCAACTTCGGTGTACCCAACGGAAGGATAGTGCTAACGTCTATAGAAACAAAATAGTAAAAGTGCGGGCGGGTAAAAAAAGGAGAGGGTTTCCGGAAGGGATTGGCAAATAAATGTCAGATTTAAATCTTTCATAAGCATAATTAATTTCAATTTGAGAAATTGTGCCACCCGTGTCAAAATCCATCACACATGATGCAGTTTTTCTGGAAAACGTATGATGTTGTTTGGGATGAATACTATTACTAGCTTTCAAGTTATCACAAATATGTGCAACAATGTTAAGTGCTAAAAGTTTCTTTCCCAATTGCTAGGAAAGAATACGGTCGTGAACTCTTAAAGATCGGGATTTCCTTCTCAATCCTTGTTATCGGCGGATAACATCTCGCCTATTGCTAAATTCCCTGAGCGCAAGGAAGTAAAGATATATTTTGTTGCCCAATTGTGTATTAAAATGTCGCGGTAAGTGGTCAACATTGACCAGATGGGAGATCAACTTTTACAACTGTTGACCCACCCCACACGGCCAAGGCGCATCTGTTATCATGGTCTCTTATTGTTTGCAACCTTGTGAACAAGATTGCGACCGCGATGCGAGGTGACAATGGAGTGAATGTATCCAACCTGTCACCGGGTGAGTGAACAAACTAAGAATAGAAGTAAACTAAACAAGAAAAGTATGCACAAGTGGATTATCATTAAATAAACTAAATAAGTTTTTTTATCTGTAATAACGAGATTTTTGACCCTAGGCTAGTTCATCTCGGCACCCACGCTTTATTTCCCTTCCGAAGGATAAACTCACATTTTGTGATTTTTTCGGGAGTGGGATTCGATCCCAGGTCGTCGGCGAGATAGTCATGTGCCATCACACCAGGTCCGCTCCACACCTATACTAAATGAGTGAATATTAATGAATTTAAGCTAAAATGTAATGAATTTAAGCTAAAATGTATCGAATTCAAAATTTACTTACTACTTACAAGAATAATTGATGAGACTACGTGCTTGAAATTACATGAAATCTTTTTTAACAGTTTTATTAACCCTAAAAATGAAACCTGGGGTCAATTGGACCGCAGGCGCCTTTCAGAGCTCGTCTTTGTTGGAACACACTCAGCGAGGTGACGAAACTGAGGCCATGAAGGTATCTCATTTAGGGTTCAATACTATGTTACTTAAATTATGAACAATTTCATTTTTCTGAGCCACTCCAAGAACTACCTGGAATGGTAAATCAGTAAATTAGAGATTTTCAATGGTTTAAAATAGATGAACTTGAACTATTTGAATGGCAGACAATTAAACGTTCCATAATAAATACAAAATTTCCAATAAATAATTCGAAAAGTCCCAATGAAAAAACAGGGCTAACCTATTCAAAAATTTTGAAATTTGTTTGTAGCGTAGACTTCGACCAGACCCCCCCCCTCCCCCCCCAAAAACCCTACGTGGTTTATGAACGGCCCCTTACAATGTCGTAGAATCTCAAAAAGATTTTCATGTAACATTCCGAAGAACCATAAATAACAATGACCCATAACCGCTAACGTATATTGCATAGTGATTGCGGTAGATTCTGTAGACCTTGAAAGTCCTGAACTCCAGGACATTTTGCGTACCTTACAATGTCGTACAACCTCAGAAAATTTTTCTCGTAACATTTCGGAGTGCCATGGATAACAATGACCAATAACACAGCGCAACATTTTTTTTTGTCTCAAGAGCAAACTTATGTGTCTCTGATAGATTTTGGGCTGCTGAGTCCGAATCCGGGCTTAGATTTGCTCCAGCACGTCACAATTTTGAGCTATACCTCAATGTATAGGACCAAATATGCGATTTTGGGCTTTTTTGACTGCAAGCCATTAAGCATGGAAATATTTTTTTTAAGCAACCAGAAGGTAAATTGGTCAAATAACATCTAAATTAACGACTCATGCAAAATATTTCGTTTTACCAAATCAAATTTGATAAATTTAAGCATTTTATGATAGTATGAAAACTTGCATGCAACTTTTAGAGGGTGACTTGTATGGGAAATAAAGTAACAAACTTAAATCGTTTAAAACTATCAAATTCGATTTACCTTCTGGTTGCTTAAAAAAATATTTCCTTGCATATTTTGCCCTATAAATTGAAGTATAGCTCAAAATTCTGACTGCTAGAGCAAATCTGAACCCGGATTCGGATTCAGCGGCCCAAAATCTGTCAGAGACCCATAATTTTGCTCTAGAGACAGACCAAATGTTATTTTTTATTACGCTGTGTAATTACCAACGTAGATGACATGGTGATTGCGGTAGATTTTGTTGACCTTAGAAGTCCTGAACTCCAGGACATTTTGCGTACCTTGAAATGTTCCGAAACCGGAGGTAGTACTTCTCGGTCAATTACAAAGCAACTCGGAACATAACGGTCAAAAACCGCACAGTTATATTGCATTGGAGCTGCGGTAGTTCTTGTTGACCATGTAAGTCGTTACTCCAGGATAGTTTGGATGTCCTAGAATATCAAAAAAAAACGAAAACAGCTGCCCGCTTATGTTTTGCGGCTCTAAGAGTATTATTCATAATTTTCCCATGAATTGATTGCATTGTTTACATTCAGGCGCTTACAGAGCATATGACTTAAATTCTCCAGAAGCTTCCTATTCATTTTCTTTTCAAGTTTTCTTGCATTTTTGATGCATACGATGTATTTGAAATTATAAGATTTTCTTAAATTGTTAAGGATACACCGTATCTTGAAAATGGGGTGACTTGATCCCCCTTTTCATGGTTTGTACTAAAATAATAATTATGACACGTTTTATCATTGAATATACTAGAATTCTGAGTAAATAGAGGCTTCCAAATAGAATTTTATTTTTCACATGTATAAAGTGTGTGTAATCCTCGAGGGATCATGTCTCCCCATGTCACTGTTGTATACACTAAGCTAAAATATTTATATAACAGCCTTATTTGTGAAATTATGACACGATTTCGTTCAATTTTCACAAAGTTATTGAGATTTTTCGGAATTGCCCAAAAGATTTCTGAAAGACTGAAAACAAACCATCAGCCATTAAAAAATAATGCAATACACAATTAAAATCAATTGTAGCCAAACATTGTTGTCTGTCCAGATGTCGTTTTGGAAAAAATATGCTACAAGAAAACTGTTTTTGATTCCGAGAAAATATGGAGGGAACAAGTCTCCCCAGGGATCAAGTCTCCTCAGTCTCCCCTATTTAAACAATTTCACGGAACATTTCCGAAAAATTCGAAAAAAGCCACTTATTTCGACATCCATTCTAAAGGGAGGGTGCAGGGGAATGTCCATCAATAGATCTTATAGTACAACTTCAAAATTTCAGCTTAAAAGCTTAAAAAACCACTGAGATCTAGATTTTTGAAAAATTTTGGACCCATCCTGCCATTTTAAGGCGCTGGTATCTTCCTTTGCCGGGCTGCAAAACGGTGAGTCGATAAGGAGAGCGTCCAATATAGCTCTGGTCCTCACAAGTTCCTACCTCATGCTTCCACGGGTCAAGCGATGACAAAGACCGCCAGCTAAGAGTTGTGTGCTTAGCTGGTAGTGCAGCCTGGGCACTGTTGTCCTTCTGACTTCAGCTAGATTGAGGAGGTACGATCCGAGTGTCTGTTCATCAAGGAGGTGCGGCTCAAACAGCGTCTGTTCTGGCATCCAGCGGCTGAGTAAGAAACGCTGCACCACGCCCAGCTAGATCCAAGGTGGTAGCCCCATCAGCGTGGTCGTCCCAGTGTTGGTTGGGACGTTAAACAGAACTGGCACGATGGCCCTCCGGCGAGCCAGGAGTGTTGGCGTAGGCCCAATAAGCCACCCGTAAAAATCCCCATTGCGAATAACATAGGAGAAAATACGACTCGATACAATCGGCAAAGACCCACGCGACGAAATAAGGACTACGATTGGAAACTTGGAACATGGAATTGCAAGTCACTAGGTTTCGCAGGATGTGACAGGATAATCTACGACAAACTACATCCCCGCAACTTCGACATCGTGGCGTTGCAGGAACTTTGTTGGACTGGACAGAATGTATGGAAAAGCGGGCATCGAGCGGCTACCTTCTACCAAAGCTGTGGCACCACCAATGAACTGGGAACAGGATTTATAGTGTTGGGCAAGATGCGACAACGTGTGATCGGGTGGCAGCCGATCAACGCAAGGATGTGCATGTTGAGAGTTAATGGCCGTTTCTTTAACTACAGCATCATTAACGTCCACTGCCCACACGAAGGGAGACCCGATGACGAGAAAGAAGCGTTCTACGCGCAGTTAGAGCAAACATACGATGGTTGCTCGCCGCGTGACGTGAAAATCGTTGTCGGCGACATGAACGCGCAGGTAGGAAGGGAGGAAATGTACAGACCGGTAATCGGGCGAAACAGCCTGCACGCCGTATCGAATGATAACGGCCAGCGATGCGTAAACTTTGCAGCCTCCCGTGGTATGGTAGTCCGAAGCACCTTCTTCCCCCGCAAAGATATCCACAAAGCCACCTGGAGATCACCCGAACAACAAACAGAAAATCAAATCGACCACGTTCTAATCGACGGTAAATTCTTCTCAGATATAACCAACGTCCGCACATACCGCAGTGCGAATATAGATTCGGATCACTACTTAGTCGCTGTATGCATGCGCTCAAAACTTTCTACAGTTATCACCACGCGTCGAAGTCGAACGCCGCGGCTCAACATCGAGCAGCTGCGTAACGTAGAAGTGGCTCAAAACTACGCGCAGCAGTTAGCAGTGGCCCTACCAACGGAAGAGCAGCTTGGCGCAGCTACACTTGAAGATGGCTGGAGGGACATCCGATCCGCCATAGGTAGTACCTCGGCTACAGCACTAGGCATCGCGACTCCGAATCACAGAAACGACTGGTACGACGGCGAATGTGAACAGTTGAAAAACGAGGAGAATGCAGCATGGGCGAGAATGCTGCAACACCGTACGAGAGCGAATGTGGCACGTTACAAACAGGCGCGGAACAGACAGAACTCAGTCTTCCGGATGAAGAAGCGCCAGCAGGAAGAACGAGATCGCGAAGCGATGGAAGAGCTGTACCGCGCTAAGGACACACGAAAGTTCTACGAGAAGCTGAACCGCTCGCGCAGAGGCTTTGTGCCACAAGCCGACATGTGCCGAGATAATCACGGGAATATGGGGCTGTCCATAAACCACGTGGTCATTTTTTTGGGACTTCTAAACCCCCCCCCCCGCGTGGTCATTAGTCCATACAAAAATTTTTATTCGTCCATACCAAATGGTCATTGGCCGAAACCCCCCCCCCCCCCCCCCTCATGACCACGCGGACAGCACCTATTCTCACGAGCGAGCGTGAGGTGGTCGAGAGGTGGCGGCAGCATTACGATGAGCATCTCAATGGCTACGTTACAAGTACCGAAGGTGGCGTGGTAACAGATCTAGGAGTATGAACACAGGACGAAAGACTTCCGGCCCCTGACCTCCAAGAGATTGAGGAGGAGGTTGGCCGGTTGAAAAACAACAAAGCCGCTGGAGCAGATGAACTACCAAACGAGCTTCTAAAATACGGTGGAGAAGCACTGCGCACCTAACTGGGTCATTACCAAGATTTGGGAGGAGGATGTATTACCGGAGGAATGGATGGAAGGTATAGTGTGTCCCATCTACAAAAAGGGCGACAAGTTGGATTGCGGGAACTACCGCGCGATCACACTACTGAGCGCTGCCTACAAGATACTCTCTCAAATTTTATGCCGCCGTCTATCACCCATTGCAAGAGATTTCGTGGGGCAATATCAGGCTGGATTTATGGGTGAACGCGCTACAACGGACCAGATGTTCGCCATCCGCCAGGTGTTGCAGAAATGCCGCGAATACAACGTGCCCACACATCACTTGTTCATCGATTTCAAATCGGCGTATGATACAATCGATCGAGAACAGCTATGGCAGATTATGCACGAATACGGATTCCCGGATAAACTGATACGGTTGATCAAGGCGACGATGGATCGAGTGATGAGCGTAGTTCGAGTATCAGGGGCACTCTCGAGTCCCTTCGAATCTCGCAGAGGGTTACGGCAAGGTGATGGTCTTTCGTGCTTGCTGTTCAACATTGCTTTGGAAGGTGTAATAAGAAGAGCGGGGATAAACACGAGTGGGACGATTTTCACGAAGTCCGTTCAGCTGCTTGGTTTCGCCGATGATATTGATATTATTGCTCGTAAATTTGAGACGATGGCGGAAACGTACATCCGACTAAAGAGTGAAGCCAGGCGAATCGGATTAGTCATTAATGTGTCGAAGACAAAGTACATGATGGCAAAGGGCTCCAGGGAGGAATCACCGCGCCCGCCACCCCGAATTCATATCGACGGTGATGAAATCGAGGCGGTTGAAGAATTCGTGTACTTGGGCTCACTGGTGACCGCCGACAACGACACCAGCAGAGAAATTCAGAGGCGCATTGTGGCAGGAAATCGTGCTTACTTTGGACTCCGCAGAACTCTACGATCGAACAAAGTTCGCCGTAACACGAAGTTAACCATCTACAAAACGCTGATTAGACCGGTCGTCCTCTATGGGCACGAAACATGGACCCTACGTGCAGAGGACCAACGCGCCCTTGGAGTTTTCGAACGGAAGGTGTTGCGTACCATCTACGGCGGAGTGCAGATGGAAGACGAGACTTGGAGAAGGCGAATGAACCACGAGCTGTATCAGCTGCTAAGAGAACCAACCATCGTCCATACCGCGAAAATCGGGAGGCTACGGTGGGCGGGTCACGTCATCAGGATGTCGGATAGCAACCCGACTAAAATGGTTCTCGAGAGTCATCCGACCGGTACAAGAAGACGTGGAGCACAGCGAGCTAGGTGGGTCGACCAAGTGGAGGACGATCTGCGGACCCTACGCAGAGTTCGGAACTGGAGACAAACAGCCATGGACCGAGTGGAATGGAGGCGGCTACTATGTACAGCAGAGGCCACCCCGGCCTTAGCCTGACCGGTAAGGTAAGTAATCTTCCTTTGCCGGACAGTCGTCCTTGGCATGAGAAGAATCTCCACAAATCATGCATTTAGCATCTATGTGGCAATGTTTCGTTCCGTGCCCCCAACCTTGGCACTGACGGCACTGAGTTGGGTTCTGGAAATTTCCCCCAGACTTACGAAAATGTTCCCATGTCACTTGGACATGAAACATTTTCTTCGCCTTGTCCAAATATTTCAAGTTATTTAGATCACTTTTGTAAAAGTGAACTAAATAAAATTCTTGAGAGATACCCTGCTAGGAATTCTCAGAGCGGGTTCTCTTTGGCAGCATCCATTTATAACGTAACGCTTTTTCATTTTTATTACTTGGACTGGATTGAATCCAAGTAATAAGTTGAGTTCATTTTTGATCTCATCAGACGATTTATCATCACTTGAGAGACCCTTTAATACGACTTTGAACAAGCGTGCAGACCTGTCGTCGTATGTGAAAAATTTATGCTTCTTCTCAGTAAGGTACTAGAGAAGAAGATCCCGATCTTTCAGGGTTTCAGGGGCAATACGCGGCAGTCTCTTATCCTGTCAATTTGGAAGCAAACCTTGATTCCTTCTATGGAGTTCAAGATCTTCTGCCTAAAATCAGCAAATTCACAGACGCTGACCACGTTGGCGGCACCCGTTGTTTTTTAGCAGAAATTGAAGTGCCTGGGCTAGAGGCATCCTCAATTTGCTGTTCCGAAAAATTGTTTCAACGAAATTTTCATCCGAAACAATTGTTTTAGTAGAAGGAAGCGGAGAATCTGAAAGTTCTCCTTTCCTTCTAACTTTGCCGCGTTTAGCGACAGTTTTGAAACCGACTTTTTTGGAAGGAAGCGGTGAATTCAAGGATTCACCCTTCCTTTTGTTCGTTGATGCAACCATGATTTAATTAGAAGCGACCTACCAGGAGGTTTTTTCCCTAATCGGTGTCCAAGTAGGATTACCACCGTTTCACGGAATTTTACTTCCGTAAACGGGTCCAACGATTAATCGAAGGCACGGGTCCAGGCAAGGATCGAAAAGGAATCAGTAGGTATAAATTTAGCGCTGAAAAGTGCTATTGTAGGTTGTACTGATAAGTACTGTTGAATTGCTTTAGGTAGTAAAACTTCCTGCAGCAGAGAGAGCTTACGTCCGCACAGCACAAGAGTACGATGCGGACTGATTCATTAAAACCTGAAGGTGATTACTTGTCGGTCGGTATAAATTTCCTTGATTTTCTTGGGCATCGAGTATTTGCGCGTCTATCAAACAATGCACAAACTCAAATGATCATTTTGGAAGCTATAATATCTTGAAAAGAGATCTCATTAAACTTTTTCATCCAATTTGACTATGCTTATTAGCACTGGTTTGAGGCAGTAAGGACTATGGTTCCGATGCATGGTCATTGGTTAATATCAGTATCATTTCTTGACTTTTTCGTGAATGATCCGATATTAACAGAAAAAGGAGCATGTTCAAAGCGGAACCTATCACTCAAAATTCTTCCTTGCGATTTAGTTGAAAATGACTACTGTAATAAAACCCAATACTTTATAACTTGTTAACCTTCCAGGACGCGCGCCACCAAGCAACCGAAACTGCACCGCGCTCTCGCTGTAGCGGGGATTTTTGATAGTGTTGTACTTTTAACAACAGCGCGCGTGCTGAAGGGTTAATAGTGAAAAAGTAATACGACACACACTATACATTGGTCGCAGTGGTTATGTCCCGAACAGAGAAAAAATGCTTATTAGTAACCTTGGAATATCCTGGATCTCTATTCCTCTAGGAATAAACCTTTCAGTTGTGATGCTCCGAATACATCCTTGTCGGAATTTCCCTAAAGACAGTTTTAATTACTCCTATACTGTATATACTCATCTCAGAACATAATCTTATAGAGATGTTAATTGACGTTTCCCCGGGAGGATCATTGGAAGACACGTTGAAGGTATTCTCGTTAAAACCTTGAAACTATCACTGGAGGAAGCCCTTGAGGTGTCCCTGTAAGAATTTATAAAGAGGTCCTGGGAGAAATTCATGAAGATTTTCTTGGAGGTATTTCCGGAGAACTCTCAAATAATGGAATTCTTGAAAAAACCCTGGAGGAATAGCTGGAATGTATTCAAAAAAAATGACTGAAAGAATTTTAGAAAGAATTCCTAGAGGAATTCGTGGTGCATTTTCAAGGGAAATTTCGGGAGGAAACCCTGGGATTATTCCGAAAAAGTCTTCTTTTGGTGAGTTCCCGAAGAATTTCCTAGATAAATGTCTGAAAGGGCTTCTAGCAAGTATGTACTTATATATAATTAAAGTAAGTCACAATGACTCTGTGAGAATCAAACGATTATTCCTGATATTAATGAAACTCCTTTCCTCCTGTATAATGTTTTGGATAAACTCCTTTAGGTAAAAAAGAAAATCGTGTTAAGTACTACTCACTTGAAGTGCAAATTTTCGGTAATACCAATCCGTGTGTTCAAATTATGAAATTCAAATAACTCAACGTACATATGTACAGATGGGTAAATTATTGATTAAATTGGGAAAAAATTTAATCAATAATTTACCCATCTGTACATATGTACGTTGAGTTATTTGAAGTGTTAAGTACTGCACAGATAAAAATAATGAGATTTACACGTCATGTAAACTTCAGTTTAGTCATGTAAACTTAGTGTTATAATGGTTTACATCATATATCATGTAAATTTGTGTTATATGTCATGTAAACACACAGAGTCATGCTTAATTACATGACATATAATGGAAGTTTACATGATATTTTATGACTTTTACATGATATGTCATATAAACTTTTGGGATATTCCACGCTCCAATCATGTGCATCATATGTCACAGAATTTTACACTCTTTTTTCGATCTGTGTGTTCCTTTGAATTCCACTAAGAATTTTCATCCTTTGATAGATACGTAATTCGACCTCAACTGTAAGGTCGTCTTCAGTTTCTTGTACTTGACTCGACTGAAGAGATCCATCGCATTCTACACGTTTTATACATCTTAGGTGAAAAAAATAAGTAACTTAATCTAGGTATTTTTTTCCCCGAGCATGCAAAAACTTATATCTATATTCCTTCATAATAGAATAGGTAAAAATGATTTCCTCCACCACCGAATAAGTACATTTCCCTCCAGCACAGGCTAGGTAAACAAAGTTCATGTGTCACAGGTACATTATGAGACGTACGCCATACGAGAGTGCTTAGGGGGTAACAATTTGAAAAGCCACGAACTTCCATTGCCTTGATCCTTATTCAACAGCGTGTTAGGTACCTGTTTGTATATCTCTAGACTTTCAGCAACGTCCAATTTTCAAGGTGAAGTTACATTTCGCAAAATCTGAATATCCTCTGTAGTTACAGGGTGACCCTCCTCAAAGACATGTTCAGCAACTTTCGACCTGAAATCGTATTCCGAACCTCTACTCACTGTCCTCTGCGCCTTTCCCACCTCCGCCATATGTTCCCTGAATCTAACCTCCAAAGACCGTTTTGTTTGACCAACGTAGACCTTATCACAATGGGAGCAACTGATTTTGTAAACGCCAGCCTTGTTGAGGGTGTTTACCGGATCCTTTGTAGAGCCTAATGAAGTCTCCAACTGATTGCTTCTGTTAGAAAATACTAAATCGATCCCGAAATTTCTGAGCCTAGAACGTAAATTATTAGTGATGTGTTGATCGAAGGGGACTGACACTCGCTTCAAAGATTCTGAAATAGGGGTAAGAGTTGTTAGGAACCTCGATATCGCAACCTCTCCTTTTTGTCGATGATGGCAATCATAAACTACTTTACAATTTGTTGAAGATTATTATGAAAGAATTCCTGGATGACTTCCTAGAGAGTTTCCAGGCTCCTGTATCCCTCTAAAACTATATTAAAGAATTCCAATACGAATCGTTGCAGGAATTCCTCTAGAAATCCTTCGAGTAATTCAAACAATCTTCAGATAATCCTTGAGAAATTCTTAAATATCTGACCAAACTCTTGAATAAATTTTTGAAAAGATCCCGAAAGGAATTTCTAAAGGATCAACTACACGAAATCCGGGGCAATCCGTGAAGAAATTCCTAAAGGAATTCTTGCAAGTATGCCTGGAGTAAACCCTGTAGAATTTTTTTAAGTATACCTGAATGAATTCCTGAAAGCATCCTTAAAGCATTTATGGGAGGAAGCCCTGCACAAAAATCTGGATGAATTTCTGGATGAATTCCTGGAGGAATCCCCAGAAGGTGTTTTGCAATAATCACGGGAGGAATTATTGGAGAAATCGCTGAAGCCTAGAGGAATCCCTGAAGGAAATCCTGGAGAAACTTCTGGACAAAATCCTGGAGAAATTCCTGGAGAAATTTCTGAACGAATGATTGTAGGATTTCCTGGAGGCGTATCTGGAGCAATCCCTGGATAAATTCCTAGAAGAATTCCTGGAGGGATCTTTGGCGGAATTCTGGAAGATGCCTCTAAAAGAATCCCCAGAGCAATCTTCAGATGAATTATTGGAGAAATCTCTGGAGCGATTACCAGATGAATTCGTGGAAGAATTCCTAAAGAAATTCCTACAGGAAGCTGGAGGAAACCCTGGAGGAATTCCTGGAGCAAACTTTGTAAGAAAGCCTGAAGGAATTCCTTGATGAATTCATGGAGGATTCCTTATTGGGAGGAAACCCTGGAGAAATTTCTAAAGAAACCTTTTGATTAATTTCTGGAGGAATCCTTAGAGAAATTTCTGGAGAGATTGTCGGAAGGATCCCCGGGGGAATTCCTGGAGGAATCCCTGAAGCAATTTCTGAAGCAACCTCCCCGAAGGAATTCTTCTCGGAACTTCTAGAAAAAATCCTGCAGAATCCTAGGAGAAATTCCTAGAGAAATCCCTAGCGGAATTCTTGGGGAAATTCTGTGGAACTATCCCTGGAAGAAATCCTGGAGGAATCCCTGAATCTATTTTTGTAGGAATCGCTAGAGGAATTCTGAGAGGAATCGCTGGAGAAATTTCTGAAGGAATTCTTAGAGAAATTTTTAGTGGAATTCCTAGAGGAGTTTCTGGAGGAATTACTGGAGCAATCCTCGGAGAAATTTCTCAGGGATACCCTGCGCCGGAGGGCTCCCCATATATTTCGTGATTGAGGCGGTTGAAAGCTTGTTCGTAATTAATTAATACCAGGTAGATAAACTCTTGTTATTTATTTATTTGCTCCAAGATGATACGGAGCTTAACCATGTGGTCCACACAGGATCGTTCGGCACGGAATCCAGCTTGTTATCGTCGGAGAGTTGCGTCAACCTTCTTTTGCATCCGGTGAAGGCACACTTTGCAGAGAACTTCGAGAACGATACACAGTTCCATGATACCCCGCCAGTTCACTAGTTTACAGCATTTTTGAACTCGGTAAGGTGATGATTGTTTTTGGTGAAGAATCATGCCCTAAGTCCGAAAACGCGAAGGAAAAAAATTACAGTAGAGCGGAAATTGTTTTGACTTTCCATACAAGGTTGATGATTTGAAATCAATTTTTGTTCTATTTTTAAGCAAAGTCGCTCACTTCACACATCTCATTCTCCGTAATCAATGCTCCGATTGAGCTGAATTTTTTACTGTAACTCGTCTACATATGATATGTCGAATAAACGTTGAGAAAGAATTTTTAAATTATTTTTTTTCCTTATTGAAAAAAAAACATTTCTTCATATAATTTTGAAAATTTTGCTAAAATTTAAGGAGATCGTCCCCAAAACTCGCCATTATTTTGAATTTCATCAATTTGACGCAAAACCTGCATTCAGATGATCAAATGGTATTATATTCAGCATATAATTCTGGAAAAAAATTAAAATTGGTTGAACAAAACGCAAGATATTTGAATTTTATTAAATTCCATATTTTAAAAAGTTGTAAAACTCGATATTGAGCAACTCTTAAACTACTCTACTTTAAATTTTTAGAAGTACGGTTTCGAAATCAGCGCTAAATTATGCTTCAAAAACTTTGGTCATTGACAGAAGTTCACGACTTTCGTTTTATTTTGTAAACTAGTGTTATCGCATACAGTCAGGCCAGGTTTCCGACATGTCAGAAAAAAAAATGTCGCAACATTTATGCGGATACTATGGGGTTAGCTTGGAGCATTATAGCATCTCAGATTATATGCGATCGACCCCGGGGCCCTGTTCGATTCCATGCTACGGTACGGATGGCCTTTTCTATCTCCTGCATTGATGAAGCTTCGGTGTTGACTCGGGTAATGCGTCGAACCCATGGCGGATCATGCTGAGGTGTTGATGGCGTGACCGACACTTGAAAAGGATTTCCAAAATGCTCGACCAATGCTCCAACTATTCAAACGTGTCTTTCATCCCCGTAGCATTCATGTTAGTCCCACTAAGGTGACGTGAAACATCGTAGAGGAGACGGATCAAGTTCTTTTGTCCCGTCTACATGAACGTTTCACTTCCTTCCCGACATCCAAACAGCGGTGACGGGGTACGGCTTTGGCTCATCGTGGTTCAAATTATTCTCGCCGGTGGTGATGACGGCATTTTGGATGGCGCTCCATTGATCTTATACGCTTCCACCTTCCGGAATATCCGCTGCACAGTTCCCCAGCTCCTCGACGAAGGACCTTTTCGCCGCAGAGTCTTCAAGCCGACGTGTGTTGAACCGGCGCCCGATTTTCTGTCGATGGATCCTAGCAATGCACAGTCGGATCTAACCGATTAGGAGATGATGATCGGAAGCAATGTTGGCGCTACGTTTGTTCCGCACATCAAGAAGGCTCCGTCTCCATTTTCGGCTGATGCAGATGTGGTCGATTTGATTTTCCGTGACGCCATCACGGGAAACCCATGTCACTTTGTGCACTGCTCGATGAGGAAAGAGCGATCCCCCTAATCACCACGTCATTATTGCCACAAAACTCAGCAAACAGCTCTCCGTTCTCGCTCACTTCTCCGAGACCATGGCGTCCGATGACGTGTTCGTAGTTCGAGTTATCGGAACCAACCTTCACGTTGAAGTCGCTCATGAGAATCTTGTTATCTCCTTTCGGAATCTTGTCCCCGACAGCATTCAGTTGGCTGTAAAAATTTCCTTGGTCTTGTAATTCGGCAGCATTGGTTGGCGCGTAACATTGGATCATGGTAAGGTTTCGAACCCGTGCTCTGAATCTGGCTACAATTATCCTCTCATTAATAGGTTCCCACTTCATGAGCGCAGCGTGGGAGCGAGCGCTGAGCAGGAAACCAACTCCATGGGGGCGAGGAGCATATTCGCCTCGTAGGCCAGAGTATAGCAGAATTTGACCCAACGCCAATCTATGTTCTCCAAAGTTCGGTCAACGGACTACGCTCAGTCCTGAGATCTCACGCCTCATACGATATGCCTCATTGGCTCGTTATGCCGGTTTACCCTGCTGGGCTAGGGTTAATACATTCCAAGTTCCAATTCTTGTCCGTTGTTTCGCGCTAAAAGTCGTTACCGTTGAATCAGTTCGTAATATTTCATTTTCGGTTTCTGTAACGGGTTTTGGGTTTTGGGAACAGTAGGTTGTTGGCCCAAGGCGCCCTATCCACCGTGGTGGGGCTGCCAGCTTAGGAATAGCTTCCAATGGAGGAGACTTTCATAATCAGCCACTGGATGCCAGAACAAACGCTGCTTGAGCTGCACCTCCTTGGTGAACAGACGGTCGGTACGTCGTAGCTGAAGTCAGAATGACAACAGTGCCCATGCTGCCCTCCCAGCTGAGCACACACTCTTAGCTGGCGGTCTTTGTCATTGACTGACCCATGGAAGCATGAGGTTGGGACTTGTGAACACCAGAGATCTGTTGGACGCTCCTCCCAGGTTGTCGAAACCCTATTTACCCAATATGCAAACGCTAGTATACGTATCTTGTATCAATAAAATATAGAATTCATTCACATTCAGTCTTCCCCACACATCATCATCATCATCGTTTTTGATGCCATACCGTGCCTGTCTGCCAAGCATCATCATCGGTGCGTTTCATCACGAATCACGCAACTGTTCGGCGTCCACATCCTGTGAGTGCTGTCGGTACACTAAACCAACCACGGACGGAAGAGGTAACCGTGGGTTTGTTTTCGCACCCCGTTTGTTTGGTTGTTGCAAGAGGCGCGGTTTCTTCCACAACCGGCAGATGAACTGTAGAGTTTTCTGTTGTTCTACGTTGAAGAATTGTTGGTAACGAAATAACGACATGATTCAAAGATTTGCATTTTGGTTTTATAAATGATTTCTCTAATACTTGTATGCTCACTTCTCACAAGGATTACATACGCTGAAATTAGCTTTCCAGAATGAATTATAGCCCACATAACCATATTTCATCTGCTTCAGCTACTTTTGGAGTAGCGATGGCATCGAAATATTTCAAATGAGTTATGGTATCGTGAGATTTGATCTAACCTTTGGAATGTTCAAATGTTTTCCTATCATAATCTCAGAACCTAATAATCATCCCCTATATTCGAAGGAAAGCTGTACAGCCCTGTTCTGGGCATCATCCATACGTCATCTTCATCAACCAATGTACGTACAGTAGTGGTAGATGTTCTGACTGTGGCTTGATGGGGATTTCAACGAATCGTTTGGGTGCCCTCTTTTTCGACGTTTGCAATTTCAAAGCCATCAGTCAACGTAACGGAACGGTCGGTCGGTGGGAGCACGTCGTCAACGACGAGTTGCTCGTCTCGTCATCAGCAAGTACCTACCTAGCATTTAACAGCTAGCGAGCAAGTAGAGAGCACTAACGAATGGGTGCGTTCTACTCGGGCTCGCGTTTTTTGCTGACACCGTTTAACTTTGTTGTGACGATGAATGCGATGGTTGTTGATGTTGTTGCGCTGTTGCACGCCAAACTGCGAAAACAGTTTTAGTGTGAACGAAAATAAACAAAGTTGTGCCCTACCCAGAGTTTGCGATTTTGGAATGGATGTCGGTGGAAAAGGTTCTAGTGCTCTGGTTGGTGTGCGGTGTTTCGGCTCTGGTATGAAGTTCATCGAATGAAATATTACATGATTTACTAGTACTCCTGGAACAGGTTTAAGCATTTTCAAGGAGCACAACTTGCATCAAATTTTAATCCAACTTCTTCCAAACTCAAATAGCAGAGATTCGCACGTCTGCCATAGCAAAATACCCAACTCAAACTGAGCATAGGAAACACTGCAGTTGACAAAAGAGACCTAGAACTCTTGACAAGGATGCTTAAATTCTTTTCCCAGTTGTACACTCGCAATGTATGTTTGGTGGCGGTAAATAAGTACATGTTGCGTGCCATAAATTTTTGTTCTTCCCATTGCAAACACACTGTTTCTATGTATCTTGTTCTATCCGCATGAGAAAGTTTTTTCTGCCATTCATTCTAAATATCTGGAGAAACAACGCGGTGTGATTGCCGATTGATCTTGTTGTGTGCGTTAGTTGCCGGTTTTACTTATACCGGTAACTAAAAATATTGTTTTCATAATTTGAAAAATTGGTACGATTTCAAAGTTAGTTCGATCTAAATGAAAATGTGTTAACACCAATTTGGTCGACCCTCATTTTACACTCCATTTGAAAACTTTAAAAATATGGTTTAGGACAGTTGAACACTAAATCTTTCTAGTTTAAGGAATCGAGGGTCATTACATTTATTTGTTCAACTTCACATTAAAGACAAGACATAATCAACAATATTACGCCACAATACACGGTTTGTGGCTGCCGCTCTCCATCCTCGGTCGCGCCCAATGCTCGCCAGGTCACGCTCCACCTGGTCCGCCCATCGTGCTCTCTGCGCTCCACGCCTTCTTGTGCCAACCGGATCAGTTGCAAACACCAGCTTTGCAGGGTTGTTGTCCGCCATTCTTGCAACATGTCCTGCCCACCGTATCCTTCCGGCTTTGGCCACCTTCTGGATGCTGGGTTCGCCGTAAAGTGCAGCGAGCTCGTGGTTCATCCTTCTCCGCCACACACCGTTCTCCTGCACACCGCCGAAGATCGTCCTTAGCACGCGTCGCTAGAAAACTCCGAGTGCTTCCAGGTCCTCCTCGAGCATGGTCCATGTCTCGTGTCCGTAGAGGACCACCGGTCTTATTAACGTCTTGTACATGGTACATTTGGTGCGGTGAATCTTTTTCGACCGCAGCTTCTTCTGGAGCCCGTAGTATGCCCGACTTCCGCTGATGATGCGTCTCCGAATTTCACGGCTCACGTTGTTGTCAGCCGTCAGTAAGGATCCGAGGTAGACGAATTCCTCCACCAACTCGAAAGTATCTCCGTCTATCGTAACATTACTACCCAGACGGATCCGGTCGTGTTCGGTTCCGCCCTTTGTTTGAGGCATTCACCACCAGTCCGACCTTTGCTACTTCGCATTTCAGACGGGTGTACAGCTCTGCCACCGTTCCAAATGTTCTGGCAATAATGTACATGTCGTCAGCAAAGCACACAAATTGACCGGATTTTGTGAAAATCGTTCCATGGCTGTTGAGCCCGGCTCGTCGCATCACACCTTCCAGAGCGATGTTGAAGAGTAGGCATGAGAGTCCATCACCTTGTCGCAGTCCCCGGCGAGATTCGAATGAACTGGATAGTTCACCCGAAACCCTTACGCAGTTTTGCACACCGTCCATCGTTGATTCAATCAGTCTAGTCAACTTCCCAGGAAAGCCGTTTTCGTCCATGATTCCTCATAGCTCTGCGCGGTCGATACTGTCGTATGCCGCTTTGAAGTCGATGAACAGGTGATGCGTTGGGACCTGGTATTCACGGCATTTCTGGAGGATTTGCCGTACGGTAAAGATCTGGTCCGTTGTCAACCGGCCGTCGATGAAGACGGAAGATGATCTAGGATAGCACTTTGTCGGCAGCATTCAAAACAGTGATCGCCCTGAAGTTCTCACATTCCAAATGGTCACCTTTCTTGTGAATGGGGCAGATTACCCCTTCCTTCCACTCCTCCGGTAGCTGTTCGGTTTCCCAGCTCCTGACTATCAGCCAATGCAGACAGGTGGCCAACTTTTCTGGGCCCATCTTGATGAGTTCAGCTGCGATACCATCCTTACCAGCTACTTTGTTGGTTTTGAGCTGGTTAATGGCATCCTTAACTTCCCTCAGCGTGGGAGTTGGTTCATTTCCGTCCTCCTCTGCACTAGCGTCGTCGTTTCCTCCGATGCCGTGGGCTCCCGTGCCTACGTTCTCCACGCCGTTCAGGTGCTGATCGAAGTGCTGCTTCCACCTTTCGATCACCTCACGTCCGTTCGTCAAGAGGCCTCCGTCTTTATCCCTGCACATTTCGGATCGCGGCCGTTGCGGGATGCGTTGAGCTTCTGATAGAACTTCCGTGTTTCTTGGAAACGGCACAGCAGTTCCATTTTGTCACACTCCACTTCTTCCAGGCGGCGCTTTTACTCCCGAAAGAGGCGGGTCTGCTCTTTCCGCTTCTGTTTGTAACGTTCCACGTTCTGTCGGGTCCCTTGCTGCAGCATTACCGCCCTCGCTGCGTTCTTCTCCGCCAAAACCGTTCTGCACTCTTCGTCGAACAATTCGTTCCGTCGGTTCCGTTCCACTTATACGATGGTGCTCTGGGCTGCGTCGTTGATGGCTGCTTTCATTGTACTGCAGCAGTCCTCTAGAGGGGCCTCTTCGAGCTCGCCCTCGTCTGGCAACGCGGCCTCGAAATTCTACGCGTATGTTGAGGCGACATCCGGTTGTTTCAGTCACTCTAGGTTGTACCGTGGCGGTCGCCGGTACCGTACATTGTTGATGACGGAGAGTTTTGGGCGCAGTTTGACCATCACCAGATAGTGGTCGGAGTCGATGTTGGCGCCACGATAGGTCCTGACGTCGATAATGTCGGAGAAGTGCCGTCCGTCAATCAGAACGTGGTCGATTTCAGATTCCATCTGCTGTGGTGATCACCAGGTGTAACGATAAGGGAGGCTGTGTTGGAAAAAGGTGCTACGTATGGCCATATTTTTGGAGGCGGCGAAATCAATTAGTCGTAGGCCGTTTTCGTTCGTCAGCTGGTGGTCGCTGAACTTACCAATAGTCGGTCTGAATTCCTCCTCCTGGCCTACCTAAGCGTTTAAATCTCCTATGGTGATCTTGACGTCGTGATTTGGGCAGCGATCGTACTCGCGTTCGAGCTGCGTGTAAAATGCGTCCTTGTCATCATCAATGCTTCCGGAGTGTGGGCTGTGCACGTTTATTATGCTGAAGTTGAAGAATCGCATATCACCCATCACGATGAAAGCTGTTTCCAGCTCACGTGTGTTGCCGCAGCTCTGGTAGATGGTATGATTACCTCTAAACGATCGCACCATGGATCCTGTCCAACATACCTCCTGCAGTGCTACGATGCCGAACCAGCGGTCCTTCAGTAAATCGGTGAGTATGCGGGTGCTCCCAATGAAGTTGAGAGATCGGCAGTTCCGCGTACCGAGTTTCCAATCGCAAGTCCTTTTTGTTCGCTGGAGTCGTTGCCGTTGGTCTCGGTTCGTATTATTCTGTTGCTGATTTTCCGCTACAATGGTTTTTTACGGCTGGCTCGTAGGGCCTGACACCAACTCCCTACTTTCCGGAGGACCATAGTGCGCGGTTGAGCTTAGAGTCCTTCCCTGGCACTCGGACGTAGATCAACCGCCCCTAACATGGGGATCAGACGCTGTTGTGAGCCGCACCTCCTGGAGAACAGACGCTCAGGTTTGCCGAAGCAAACCCCCCCTTCCCTGTCAACCTACGACCAAAGTTCCCACCGGGGTTGGTTACCCGATCTTCCTTAAGGTTGCTCATAGTTTCCGGCCGGTACCGCGAGGAGGTTGGAATAGGAGTTGCTGGGCAGAGGCTAGTGGATCACAATGGGATCTGAATTGCGCAGCATACCCGGCCTTTACCGTGGCACGCTATCCTGTCGATTACAAAAACCGCTGAGATAGCGCTCCAGTATAAGCGGACGGGGATTCGCTACTGTACAGTAGTGACTCTGGATGTAAGGAACGCGTCCAATAGTTCCAGTCGGGCGGCTATTGCCGATGCGTGCCTACATCTGGGGAGCCTGGGCACCTGTATAAGTTACTTCCAAAATCGAGCAAGCCCGTGCACAAAGGAGAGGTTTTAGCGGTTAAACCCCTCCTCTTACCAATGTTCTATACACGAGACGCCTCTCCGCCCTTCGCCAAAATTAGAAAAAAAAACCCTCCCTTTTCGCTGTTTCTGTGCTTCCCAACTAATAGGATTTAAATGAAACTATTATTTTACAGTATTGCGTTCTTTAAAGCTCGCTTTTCATCCCATTCCCATATATCACGTCCCATATTATTCCATCAGCGTTTATTTCAGTGCAATTTACGAGAATACCGAAGACAATCAAGATTTCGAACATCCAGAACAGAAGGAGAACGGGAAAAAAGTCCATTTCCAGCATCCCACATGTGTGCCAAATTGATGTTCCACATTTCTTTCACTTTAGTTGGGCATCTGTCTTTTTTACCCGTATCCTGGGCGAACGAAACCCTTTTTTCCACCGAGCGAAAAACTGAACGCGGTGTTCTGAATGGGAAAGCTACACTAGTCAGTGCTAGTGGACCGGGGGAGTGCCAGGATCCATGAGGGGCGGCGGCAGGTGGCTCCCATTACAGAAGGACACCGCGCCGCCGATGGTGTCTCCAAGTTCGCTACTATCGTCGTCACGAAGATCGTTACGGAGTCCCGTCGTTTATGTGTCTTTGTACCGCTGTTGTCTGGAATGGTAGTTTTTTTTCTCTTGTTCAGTACTGCTGCGATGAAGTTCTTATTTGCTCACACATATCATGAATAAGAATATTGTCAGTTACTTGTTTCATTCAGCGGTGATGGCTGATGCGACGGTGACGACAACGACAATGTGGTTGTCTTTTTGTAGGGGTAAAGGGTACAGAGTGCTCCTAATGGAGCTAATCCCAAAGAACCTCTGAATTTTCTAGCAGCATTAATGCAAAATATTGCTAAGTGCTGCCTTGTGGAATTCAAGTTCCATGTGAAAAAAAAAATCCGGTGGAATTTGCAATGGAATTCCAGCAGAAGTTTTTGAGCTAGCGTTGGGCAATTTTAAATCAATATTCGGAACATCGATGTTTTTGTTCCGAATAATCGATTTTTGGAATCTGAAGCTTTACTCAACACTTCGATATCGGAATAGCTGGCTCAGGGCCAATGAAGTCATGTGATGCTCCAGTGAGAGCTAATTCTTCAGCCAATTCATTTCCAGCGATGGAAGGTACCCATACAAGGTGAACAGCGTTTGCTGAATTCAGCTCCTCGATTTGAGATCGACAAGCGATAGTTATCTTCGACCTGGAGTTGGCCGAAGCAAGTGCTTTAATAGCAGCCTGGCTATCTGAACAGAAGTATATTACTTTGTCCATTACGTGCTGCTGAAGTGCTGATTGCACTCCGCACATAAGAGCAAAGATTTCGGCCTAAAAAACGGTGCAGTGTCTACCAAGTGAGTAAGACTGATACAGAGCGATTCCAAGCAACAGCATCAAAATTAAGGAAATTTTTTAATTCATGATTTTCTATTGAACTGAAACTTTGCACAGTTTTTCAGTTCCATTTAAATCGCCATTTTTCGATATCAAATTTTTATTTTGAATCACGACTAACTTTTTAAAAGGGTGTATGTGAAAATGGTTCAAAAATATTCAAAAATCTGCACAGCCAAAATGGTTCGTTCGATTGCTATGAATTTTTCAGCAAAGTTAGATAACTAAATGGTGATTCCTAAGAAAATATACACTGTGAAAAAACATCTTTTTTAATATTAAAAAATATCATTTTTGTCACAAAAACTCAAATATCTCAAAACCCTATCTTTTTACCATCGTAATTTTTTTGGGAAAGACGGTCCATTGTATTAACAATCTACCATAAAAATTTGGTGATGGTAAACTAATAAACAAAAAACTTATAACATTTCAAACATTTCACTATTTTCACATTTGGTAAATATTTTTTTCTGTGTAAATTATTTCGGTCAGAAATCGCAGTTTGATGCTGATTTTATTGTTCAGCAAAGTTAGATAACTAAATGGTGATTTCTAAGAAAATATACACTGTGAAAAAAAAATATTTTTTTTAACATTAAAAAATATCATTTTTGTCACAAAAACTCAAATATCTCAAAACCCTATCTTTTTACCAACGTAATTTTTTAAGGAAACCGGTCCATTGTATTACTGCAGTAATTCTGAAAAGTGACGTAAGCGCCATTCAAAATTTCGATATTTTTTGGTATATTATTTATAATATCTGGGGTGAGAATAACACTGTGGTATTCCTGCTGTATTAGAATGCAAGATCTAATCGTAATCTATCATCCTTGGAAAGAAACTTAAAGGATGAGCAAGAGTTTTATGCATAATAACCAAAAAATGGGCCAAAACTATCAATGTCGCTTACGTCACTTTGCAGAATCACGGCAGATTAGCAATCTACCATAAACATTTGGTGATAATAAACTAATAAACAAAAAAGTTTTGACAATTCAAACATTTCACAATTTTCACATTTAGTAATAATTTTTTTTTAGTGTAAATTATTTCGGCCGGAAATCGCAGTTTGATGCTGATTTTATTGTTAATGGCCTTGCGTGAGTAAAACAAGCTGTTTTTATTATGTATTATGTATATTATATGTACAGTAATGTTCCGATTTTATCACGCCCTCCGCGCATTAGTCGTTTATTCATTAATTTGCTGTTACATTTGAGGACAAGTGTTTTCCCTCTTCTTCAAGATGAATGTTGAAAGCGTGTTTTGCAACGTTAAAAATATTGAAATGGGTATAGATGTTGAAGTATATTTCAAAGCATTTTTGAAAAGGGGCGTGATTATATTGTTTAAACAAATGTCGCTGATGATGGTATGGTGGCATGACTCTCTGCACTTAGCACTTCTGGCAATTTCTCAGTTGTTGTCGTTTTCGAACTTCCTGCGCCCTGCTTTACCGATGATATACAGATGGCTCGTCTGTCAAAGTCTAGACGGCAGGACGTGCAAATGCGTAAATTTGTATTCAATAGGCTCCTAAAGTCCTATCTGGATTATTGTTTTAAACCACAATATATGGCACAAGAGTACATATTTACTCATTTTTTGACGTTTTTATTAACCGCAGTTGAAAATATATAATTTTTATTTTTTTAGCCTTTTGTCTCGTCCCTAGCTTATAACACATACTTTGAGTGATTTTTTTTCATCGTGTATGTCAGATAGGAACATTTTTGAAATCCCAGTGCGAAAAATGTCGAGCTCAGTCACACAAGGATGACCTCAAATGTCAAAGTAGAACTATTTACTATTTTACTTATTTCGAATTTTCTCATTATTCCTTTGTTTTTCAAGTTCGAGTAAAGTACAATTCCGATTAGAATACCATGCTTGATCGTATTATTCAATATAAGCGAGATTTCGTTTTTAATTTTAGGACCCTATTTGGGCATAACCAGTTTATCTATGGTGCTTTCGGTGAGATTTCGTAACTCTTTTGAACATTTTTTTTCATCAAACGGTCTACAAGAGAGCGTTGAGTTGAAGACCTTTGAGAAAGCGATTGTTCATGTTGTTCGTTAGATTATAATAAACAAAATCACTTATTAGTTTTAACTGACTAGTTTGGTGTTGTTTACTTGGCTGAAGAAAAAATTTACTATAAAATTTTTAATATCCATAGCGGTAGTATTTTTTTTTGCTTTTTCGTGAGCATTGTCATGGTATGTATACAGACAAACAAACGTAACACTGACGAAATTTTCATTGACCACGCCTTTAACGATCATTTTGAATCTTGGTTGTGGCTTTCATAACCAGAAGAGTGCCCATCGTTTTTCTTTGCGTTTGACGTTTCACACTAGCGCCTTCTGATGACGATATTGCACAACGCAGTGTTTCGTGAAACATTTCCACCAGGTGGTGGTAGTGGGAACTGGGCGATGGATTTTCACGAATATTATTCTAGGCGTTTCGTCTGTTTGTCTGTGGTATGTACCTCTCATGCATTTGTTGTTGTTGAAGTTACTCGCATTCTTCCGATCATAAAGTCTGTTCTCTAAGAGGTAATTTTTTTGCAGATCAACTAGACGTATACGCGAATATATAAAACTTTTATTATGCAGCTTTCGTCTTAAAAATAAGTTTAATTCCATTTTTCTTATGATCAACAGCTTTTCAACGCTATCAAGGTAACTTTTCACCAGTCACGTACAATAAAAAGTATGACACTCTCAATATTTTTGATCACAACACTGGATCGCGTCTAAGTTTCAAATAGATACTATAGTAATTATGAATAATCAAACAAAAATATCATGAAAACAACTTGTTTAATTCAGGCGGTAGCCTTTACAATAAAATCAGCATCAACATATAATTCTCGAAATAATTTACACAGAAAAAAAAATTTTTTTTGTTACTAAATGTAAAAACTGTGAAATGTTTGAAATGTTATAACTTTTTTGTTTATCAGTTTACCATCACCAAAATTTTATGGTAGATAGCTGATATAATGGGCCATTTTCCCTAAAAAATTGACGTTGGTAAAAAGATAGGGTTTTGAGATATTTGAGTTTTTGTGACAAAGATCATATTTTTTTAAAGTAAAAAAAGAAATTTTTCACAGTGTATATTTTGTTAGGAATCATCATTTAGTTATCTAACTTTGCTGAAAAATTCATAACAATCGAACAATCCGTTTTTGCTGTGCAGCTTTTAGAATATTTTTGAACTATTTTCGCATACACCCTTTTGAAAAGTTAGTCGTGATTCAAAATAAAAATTTGATATCGAAAAATGGCGATTTAGATGAAATTGAAAAACTGAGCAAAGTTTCAGATATTTTTGAAATGGTCGCTCAGGATCGACTGACATGACTCCGTGGAACGCCTCTACAGCCTTAGCTCACGAGAATGAACACCAGCACCTGCTCGACCTTCGAGAAGGGAGCCATCAGTGTAACATACGATGCCGTCTGAAATACTTCTTTCCAGATATCCAGATGTCTACTCTTCCCGGGAAGGGAATTTCGTGGAAAATGTCCTATATGGAAAATGACAAAAAAATGTAAGATACCCAAGCAACACACCTTGTTATGGAGAAGTTTCTCGTACTTTTCCAAAACATTTTACAGTCATGGAATAAAGTTGCGGCAACATGTTTCATGACTTTTGCATGACCGAAAAAGCGCACGTTTTTTGTTATGCAAAAGTTTTGACGTAATGAAAACAAACTTAATGAAAACAAACAAACATGTTAGCGAGATGTTATGAAATACATATTATAGCCTAAAGACGGGAGTATTTTTTTGGTGTTTATTACTTTTAAAATACAAAATTCGAACATTACCTGACAAACATGAGTAATTATGAGAACACAAATACATGAAAGTATAATTGATTTCTTTTATTTTGGCAGCAGCTCGCATGAAAAGAGCAAAGAAAATCTTGAGATGAACCAGACTCAAAAATAAAATGGAGAAACGTAAACCTGAAAAACAATCCAAAGTTAAGTGATCTCAAGGCCAAAAAAAAGTGTGCGCTTTTAAATTTATCGTGGATAATGACATTTTACCTCTACAAAATTGATGCGCTATTCGATCGACAGAATATTTCTGAAAATTCTTGCTTATTTTTCAACAAGAATCAATATGGTGGTAGCATCAAAAAGCTGACACGAAGAATATACAGTGCCAATCAAAAACATTCTCACATGTGATTTTTTAGTATTCTTTTTTTTCAACAAACTTATCAACAGCGTATTTTTTATTTATACTCCTCGGTAGGGTCAACACAAAGATAATCGATTAATGGGTAATAATGGATATAATTTTTCGAATAATGTTCTTTCATTTAATAATTTCAAATAATTTTGAACTCTCAGAAGCTACATGATGTTTTAGAGAACATCGGTGGTGTTAGAATTTTGCGGCAAATATTTTAGATGTTACTTCTGGTTGTCTCTGGTGTTGCTGTAAACAATATTCATGCGTCAGAGGCCAGTTTTCGCATGCTGCTATCAAATAATTTCTATTGATTTGTTTCGATAGTGAATATTTTTTGACATACACTGTAACTGACAACAAATCGCCTAAGCAGCACCATGTCACGGCAGCGAAAGTTTTGGTTACACAGAAGTCACTGTGACTTACATCTAGCAGATGCTTGTGTGTACGTACACGTTGCATCACACGAACACTACTTGAGTTACTAGTCAAAATTAGTAAACAAATATCAGCTGTTCCCGGCAAAATCAAACGTGCGTTTTTCCAACCAGTAGATTTGCATTAGTGTTCGTGACACCACTGCGAGACAATAATTTGTCAAAAAATGTTTTATTATGTTTTTAATATGTCATCCTAAAGTATTGGAAAACAGCATATGACAAAAATCTTAACATTCCATTGAGAGTGCATCTAAACATCAATCAGCTGATTTGCACAACAACATACGTCACATAAACATACGGAAAATGGCTCTTTCGTCGCTGTGTCACCGCAGTGGGATGAAAACAAACATAAATGCATCCCCGCTCGTACGGTCATCCGCTATACGAACAAAACGAATAAAACTCAAGCACTCCAAATGAGAAAGAGGAAGACAAGGAAATTTCGTCGCTGAAGCGGAGAAGACGACGTTTCCCAGCAACATAATAAAAGTAAAAAAAAGAAGGAAGAGATAAGCGTTGCAGCAGTGTGATGCCTTCCAGCGAGCGCGGGAGACTGAGGATAACTGATGAGATTCGTTGAGGTGTTCCTGGTGATTGACGACGGTTCGGGGAATGTGCGGGATCAATAGCGGCCCAAAGCTGGAGGCGAAAATCCACAAATCCGTCTGCTCCAAGCGGAATCTCCTTTCGCTGAACCAAACAGTGGAACTATTTTGATCTGACGGGTTCACGAGCGAATGTAAACAAACATTTGTGCGTATTTCATATTATGAAAGAATCTTGTTATACGTTCGGTTGATAAAACTAAACTACAACATATTTAACAAGCTTGAGTGACAAAACCATTGCCTGGTGGCGAGGTACATAATTTCAGAGTTTGTTTTCAAAAAACATATTGGAAACATGATTTTGGATGCACATGTTCTCTAAAAACTTGTAAAAACTATGTTTTTTCTAGGGATGTTTTCGAAAAACTTTTATGTAACATAATTTAACATATTTTTAGCTGCAACTTGTTCCGATGTGTTACTTGGGATCACTTGGAGCAAGGACAACTTTGTCCCAATTCACCAAAAGTGGAAACAACGAGGTGTGTGTTGAACTGCGGTTCACCGGAGTGTCCTCTAGTAGACCGAGTACCCGTAGACGGTAAATACAAGAAACTGCTTCTTGTTTGAGATTAATGTGTAGTGGAGCAACGTCAAAGAGAACTTCGAGCGCTGCCGTGGGAGTTGAAGCGAACGCTCTAGACATCGCCATTAAGCACATCTTTTGCAGATGGCCTAACTTTGATTGGATCGTTCTCATTTCGTCCTTTAGCCACCACACAAGATATCCATAGGCCAATATTGGCCGAACAACAGTTGTGTAGATCCATTTGATATCCCAAGTAACAATTTTAATTTTATCAAAGTTTTTTAGCGATTCAAAAATCCTAAACATAAAACCATTGATGCCGACTTGAAAATGCTCTCGAGTTCTTGTATGCCTCAATAAGCCCACGTTCTGGCTAGTTGGCCCAGTCTTATTAGGGTCTGCAGGACTTCGTATGCAAACCGGCTTAGGATTTCGGGTTGTATCATAGTTTTATCAACCTTCTAAATAGAACCATCTTCTGACTTGTCAAGTAATTGTTTTGATTATTTTTCACTCTCAATGTTCGATCGTCAGAATAAATTATGCTAGGTTGTTTATCCAGCCATCAATTGGAAAGATGCAGATATGGAAGTCAGATTTGTTTTCCTATTTAATACGTGCCAGGAGACATGCCACGGAAAATTTGTGGTGAATGTGACTGTGATAATGACAAAAACTAAGTGCGCCACACAAACTATGCATAATTTGGAAGTTAAATGCATTTAATTTACTCGGTGGAATTGGGTGCAAAAAAGGTTTTTTCAACACAGCGTAGTTTAAAAGACATTATGTATTTTTTCTGATCGTGATCTTAAGCTGTACGTGAAATCATAAAATTGAGTTTTGATTTTTCTGTATTTACATAAATTATCCCGGCCAGGCGACATATTTTTCTGATAAAACTCTGTGTTCCTGACGATTCCTCCAATAGGGTTAACTCTCCTGAGGTGGTCATAACTGAGCTCATGATAGAACTAGTGGTTTTATGACAGCATTTTTTTGATTTATGTTACGGCCACGAAATCTTTTGTTGGTTTTATGCATTGCCTCACAGTTTTGTGTATTTGTTTACAAAAAAAATCTCTCCGACAACAACCGCAAATGCAAGTTTTATTGAAATGGTATATAATAAGTGATAAAACCAATTCATGTCTACTTGCAAGTCTTTAACTGAAGATGTTTATAGCAGAAGTTATATGATAGTTTTATGGAACGCCAAAGGTTCAAAGTAAAAAACTACCACATAAAACTAATTTAGAACAACTAGCTTTTTCACATGCTCGTATAAAACCAGTATAAAACATGAATAAACCTTCAAGGCATGCTGATTGTTACTTGGGATACTTGGGTTTTAGACCCCAAGTTGTACCAAAGGTTCGCCGGCATTGCCCGAAGGCCATACAATCTTTCTTGATTCTGAACATGAGGTGTCCAGGAAAGCTTGGAATCAAGAATGACTCCAACGTACTTTACCTGTTCCGTCACATTGATTACAGAATCAAAGAGACGTAAAGGTCGAACGCCATTACGGTTTCGCCTTTCCGTAAAAAGAACAATAGATGTTTTACTCGGATTAACCGAAAGGCCATATTGGTGACACGAACCCTCAACTACCTGAAGGGCGTTTTGCATCAAATCGAAAAGGGTGGTGATACACATACCAACTAACAATGCTAGGTAGTCGTCGGCAAAACCATAAGTAGGAAAACCGCTATTATTGAGTTGCCTCAATAGCGTATCTGCTACGTGATTCCACAAAAGCAGTGACAAGACTCCCCCTTGGGGGCATCCACAAACACTCAATTTCCTATTCCTCCTGTTACACGCAATGTCGAGAAGAGATATCGGTTTTTGAGCATTTGATGAATACAATTGGAAATCATTCTAGATATACCATGACTCCGTGCGGCTTCCAATATGGCATCGAAAGGCACATTGTCAAAGGCACCCTCGATATCTAAGAAAACACCCAAACATGATTGCTTTTGAGCGAATGCTTTCTCGATATCGTAAACAACCTTGTAAGAGTCACAGTGGACTTACCATATTGGTAGGCATGTTGGTTCACATGAAGAGGAACGTTGGCCAGATGAACATCACGGATGTGATGATCCACAATGCGTTCTAAGCATTTCAGAAGAAAAGGGGTCAGAATGATAGGTCTGAAACTCTTTGCTTCTTGATACGACGCACGACCCACTTTCGGAATAAACTTCACAGTAAACTGCAAACAAGTATTTTTTCAAAACACGTTTTAAATGATCAAACACACAGGCTCGGGGCATGACATGCGAGTTTGCCATTTCATGTTTACTGAAAGTAGCAATCACCGGGTTCACAAGGTTTCCTAGATAGAAATTTCCCTTACGAAAGTAAGGTTCTTGGATCAAGGCCACTTGGGCTGTACCATTTTGCATAAGTCTGCAAAGATTGATTGTTGCTGTTCTTTTATGCTGAAGATTGATCTGAGCTATCCTAACCGTAGCCGCTACCCAAGCTAGGCAAGATTGAACTCTTCGTAACAACAGCACAACAAAGAACAGCAGCAACAAAACCAAATCGGTATCGATTGGAAAACGCCAAAGGCGAGGATACACAGAATACACTGTGTAAATCGCATAATGCGAAACCATATAGGTGAAAATTTAAACTAATTAACAACATCTTCATAATCCCGCCCTTATTTAGCCTCAAGTGCGACTAAAGAAGGGCAGCAGATTGTCTCGGAGAAACACAAGGTCCACTGCACCATAGCTCCGGTTGGCGCAGTAAGGGCAACATACTGTGGAGGGCGCCCTGGTACTCCACAGGCTTCGTTAGCGGTTAGGTTTTTATTAGACCCCCCTAGCCATTCATTCCTAGGCACGGTAAGCATAAAGCCGCATCACACCATGAACAGGGTTCACCTGTTGGTGGATTCTTACCACCGGAACAGGCGGTCCGTAGTATTATTCTTAGACAATTGAGACAATCGCTACCGACACTACACAGCTATCTAGGCTGATTGAGAAAAGAAGTTAATATTGATGATCAACTTCATACGGGCCCGAACAGCCTTGGAGAAACACTTTAAGCAAATCCTAGAGGAATCGCTGGAGGAAATCCTGGAAAAACTTCTGGACAAATTTTTGGTGGAAATCCTGGAGAAATTCCTGGAGGAATTGCTGTAAGTATACCTGGAAGAATTCCTGGACAAATCACTGAAGGAATAATTGAAGGATTTCCTTGAGGCATCCTTGAAGAAATTCCTGGACGAATGCCTGAAGCAATCCCTGGACAAATTCCTAGACGTTTGCCTGGTGGAATCTCTAGAGGAACTCTGAGGGGCCTCTGGTAGAATCAAGATCAATTCCTGAAAAATCTCTGGGTGAATCCGTGGAAAAATTCCAGGAGGAATCCCTTGAGGAATTCTTGGAGAAATTCCGTGGAACTATTTCTAGAGGAATCTCTAAAGGAATTGTGGAAGGAATCCCTGGAGAAATTTCTAAAGAAATTTCTACAGGAATTCCCAGAGGAATTCTTAGAGGAATCATCGGAGGAATTTCTGTTGGAATCCCTGGAAGAATCCTACGAGGAACTGTTGGAGAAGTTTCTGAAGAAATTTCTAGATAAATTCCTTGAGGAATTCCCAGAGGAATTTCTGGAGGAATACAGGAGGAATTCCTGGAGGAATCTCTGGAGAAATTTCTGAAGAAATTCCTAGAGAAATTCCTAGTGAAATTCCTAGAGGTATTCCCAGTGGAATTCTTGGAGGAATATCTGGAGGAGAAAATTCTGGTGGAAACCCTGGGAGAATTCTAGAAGGAATCCCTGGAAAATATCCAAGAGGAATTCCTGAATAAATTCCTGAAAGTGTTTCTGTAAGAATCCATTTGAAATTTCCTGGAGAAATCCTGGAGGAATTTCTGTAGTAATTTCCGAAGGAATTCCTGGAGAAATTTTTGGATCAATTCCTACAGAAATTCCTGAAGAAATACCTGGGGTAATTCCTGGAGAAATTCTTGTTGGAATTCCTGGAGGAGTCCCTGCTGGAGAAATACCTGGATGAAATCCTGGAGGTAGTAATTTCTGAAAGAATTCCTGGAGAAATTTTTGAAGGAATTGCTGGGGTAATTCTAAAGTAACCTCTCGAGAAATTCCTGGAGAAATACTAAGAGAAACTTCTTGAGAAATTCTTAGAAAAACCCAGGAGAATTTTTTTGAAAAATCCCTGAACAAATTTTTGAAGCAATTTCTGGAAACTCAGAAGGAATCCCTGCAGAAACTTCTGGGCAAATTTCGGACGGAAACCTGGAGGAATTCCTGGAGGTAAAACTAGAGGAATCATCGAAGGAATCACTGGAAGAATCTTTAGAGGAATCCCTGAAGGAATTTCTGGTATACTCCTGCAGGAGTTTTAGGTACAGTTTCTGGATAAATCCGTGAAAAAAATCTTGGAGGAATCCCTGTTAAAATTCCTGGAAGAATTTCCGGATGAATCCCTGGAAAAAATCCTGAAAGAATTTCTGAAGGAATCCCTGAAATCTTGAATTTAACTGAAGTAATTCCTGGAAAAATTCTCGGTAGAATTCCTAGAGAAGACCCCGGAGAAATGCTTGGATGAAATCTTGGAGGAATACCTGGAATAATTCCTGGGTTAATTCTCGGAGGAATTTCTGGGGAAATTTTTGAAGGAATCCCTGGATGATTTCCTGGAGGGTTCCTGAAGAAATCATTGAAGGAGTTTCTATAGGAATCCCAGGATGAATTCATGCAAGAATCCCTGGAGAAGTTTTTGGAATAATTCCAGAATTATCTCCGCAATGAATTCCTGGGATAATTTCTGAAGAAATCCCTGGAGGATTTTCTGGCAAAATTTCGGTAGTAATTCCTGAACGAATTTCTGAAGGAATTCCTGGGGTAATTCTGGAATAATGCCAGAAGGAATCCCCATAGAAATCAATGGAGAAACTTCCGGGAAAATCCCTGTAGAAATCCCTAGAAAATTCCCTAGAGGAATTCCTGAAGGAATGCCTGGAGAAATTCCTGGAGGAATCTCTAGAGAAATTGCTTGAGAAATCTCTAGAGGGATTCCTGGAGGACTCCCTGCATAAATTGTATGAGAAATTCCTGGAGAATTCCTTGAAGATTCACTGGAGCATTTTCAGGAGGAATCCTTGGCAGAATTCCTGGAGGAACCCCTTAAAGAATTCCTGGAGAAAATCCAGGAAAAATCACTTAAAGAATTCCTGGATGAATTCCAAGAAGAAATTCTCCGAAAAATACAAAATTATATTTCTGAGTGAATTCCGGAAGGAGTTTCAGAAGAAATTTCAGGGGAAGTACTGGAGAAATCTCTGAAATTCCTGAGGAAATACTGTAATCCAGGATTGATTCCTGGAGGAGATTCTGAAGGAATCCCAAGAAAAGTTCTTCCAGGCATTTTTTTTTAATATTCTCGGAAGTTTTTCCGGAAATAATTACAGAAGGAAATCCCTAGAAGAATTCGTGGAGAAATTTCCGAAGAATCCCCATGATGAATCCCATGAAGAATTCCTTATTGAATCACAGGAGAGCGTCCTTAGCGAATTCCTGGAAGAATTACTGTAGGAATCTCTGGATAAAAAACCTGAAGAAATCCAAGTCTGCAGTTAAAAATCCTGGAGGAATTGTACATACTTTACGAAACTAGGACCAAATCTCATTTTGATGCTTCAAAACTGCAATGCTGATTTGCATATTCACATACTGGGCGCCCATCCCGCTAAAAAGTCATTTCAAGTCAGCCCCCCCTCCTCCTGGGCCTTCTCCAGAAATAAATCCTAGCTACGCCAATGCTAGTCGGGCAGAAGTTTAAAGGAAGTTGCTTAAGAATTTCTATTATTTGCTAAATAGCGTTGTAATTACAACAATTACTTAGTTATTTTGTTCAGCTGCCGGTCAGTAATGTTATAGTACCACTTAATTGTCATTGTTTGTCATGTTTACATTTGTAAACATAATTGCTGGTTAGTAGCTTTATAAGAGCATTCGCTACTGCTGAACCCAAACAGATGCAGCAATTATATTACACTTTTAAAAGCATCAGAACTAACATTGTATATGGGTCATTCCATATGAAGTGACCGAGAAAATGTGAAAACTTGCAACCGACCATCACGGATTTGAACCAAATTTGGTTGAAACATTTGTTTAGATGGAAAAAGAAAAAATCCAAATTTTGGTGCCGATCGGATCACCCCTCGGCCCGTGGCAGCACCCCTCGTTTTGGCCGATATGAAAATTATCCTCTCTTTCTTTTATTTTTATCATTGAAACGATTGCACCTACACATTTTCGACCTTCGGCTTTTTTAAAGGAAATCGTTCAGGGAATCCAGAAAAAATATTATTTTTTTGGTACAGTGTTGCCAGATATCATATTTTTCAATTTTAAAACTAAAAATCGATTTTTCTCAAAATACGTATATTTTGATTTTAAAAATTTTGATTCCATCGTGTTTATCAGACGTTTTTCTATCGAAAAAGCTTAACTCCCCAAAGTAATTTGCGTCGTTCCTGAGATATAGCGTTTTTAAGAAAAAATATTCATTTTTTTCATATAAAGTATCATATAAAATCAGGTGCGGTTTATGAATTTCGCAAAAAAAAAATGTTCGATGCCATACAAAGACGTTTTGTGTTGATTTGAAAAATATCAAGTATAAAAAGGATTAGAAAAATGTTACAGTGTTGCCAGTTCATCAATTATGAGTCTATCGTAATGGACTAGCATAACCTGTTGAACTAAAAAAATGTATCTGAGATTGAGATCATCAATTCTAAACAAATTTCATATATTTTAACATTATCTGAACGGAAGTGCTGCCAAATATGTAATATTTATTGTAGAAATCTTAATTTTACTAGAACATTAGTATAAAATCTAATTAACAAGCCAAAAGTATTTTTTTATTTAGGTTTAGTACATTTGGCAACATCGACGTAAAATATATTCAAGAAAACATTTGATGAGTGTATTTATAAGCAACAGTGCTGAAAATGTAATTTCGATATAACTACATTCAATGACCCACAGCTAATTTCGGATCTGAACCTGATAATATGGAATATGATAAAATATAAAGT
The DNA here is from genome assembly GCF_035046485.1 of Aedes albopictus. NCBI lineage: Eukaryota > Metazoa > Arthropoda > Insecta > Diptera > Culicidae > Aedes > Aedes albopictus. Next base: position 398,510,140 of record NC_085137.1, read on the forward strand.
ATGATATCCTTTGGAATTAGATAATATTAGATACTACGAACTGATAGCTCAGACTTCAGTATTTTTAGTTTATATTCGAAGGTCCAACTCCTTATAAAAATCCCTGTAAAAATATCTTTTGATTGATTTTTACGGCAGTGTTGCCAAGTATGCTAGTATTTAGCGGAAACGCAAACAATAGGTGCGGGTATTGCGTTTACTCTTACTGGATTGCCGAATAATAGATCATGTCTTTTATTGTCCCAGGCAGAGAAGTGAAGAACAGTGTTGGGTATTGTGTTGTCTATTGATGTGATTGCATATGGTATGAGTTTTTGTTTGTTCTTCGTGGCGAAGAATGAACAAAAATTTCTGAGTGAAATGGATTAGTGGCGTTTGCTCCCTAGAGCCTACTTTTCTTAGGCTTTTTTTGCATGAAAAAGAGATCGGTTGTACGCGAATGTTAATTCCGATAAATCAAATCGATTGTTTGATCAATTATAGATGACTCAAAATTCGACAATGTATTGTATCATATTAAGGATCGGTATATTCGCCTCACTCCATTCATATTCACTCCTTTTTGCTGAATCGAATCGAGAAGATGCAGCAAACGGATTGTCGTGATCAAGCACGTAACTCCATCACCAGTGGACAGCCATGCGCAAGTTGCTTGACATGGATATTCGTTGCCGTTCGTCGCAGTTTTGATCGCAAGCGAATGAATGAATGGCGAATGGTGAAGAATGCTGGTGAGTGATCGAAGTGGCTGCTGTCGTCGCTGATAAGCAAACACACAAACTAAAGCGACAATCGTTCGCTGCGATTAACCATGGAGTAGCGGTTATGAATTGTGTTGCCATCGCAGTGTTGCCAAATGTGCTCGTTATGTATAAAAACAGAAACCATTTGTTTTTATTTGGTATTATCTATTTACGACAGCTTTTGTGTAAATTAGATGTTTACAATAAAAATGACATGAGTGGCAACACTTCCATCTACAACATCGTTGAAATGAATAAAATGACAATTGAAATGCATTTCACAATAGATACATTTTATATTTTAACAATTTATCCTCATCGTTTCCAATAAACCAATTTTTTTATTGCTAACTATCAAACTAACAATAACTGTCAATTATCGGGTTATTTTGTCAGATAGGACCATAAACAAGAAAACACAGACAAACAGACGTAACATTGGAAAAAAAAATCCAACGACCACGGTTTTAACGATCTTTTTAAACCTTTGGTGTGGCTTCGTGTGGCTTCGTGGTCGTGCGGCTTGTGTCATCAAGCATTTTAGTCGCATCATGCTAGGAGCGCGGGTTCGATTCCCGCCGCAGCTGTCAGGAAAAGTTTTCGGCTGTGCCACTGGGCGTTGCATGCTAGTCCGTTGTCTAGTGTCGTGCTTCCTTCAAAGAGCAAAATAGCTCACTGGAAGTACTAAACGTGTCCGTGTCTTTATAGTTGTAGCTTTCACAACCAGAGGTGCGCACATCATTTTTCTAAGCGTTAGACGTTTCACCTAGTGTGAACTAGGCGATAGATTTTCGCGAAAATTTTTCTAGGTGTTACGTCTGTTTGTCTGTGAAGAAAAGGTCAACAGCAGGGTCGTTAGAGAAGATGTGTATTGTTTTTATCCTGTTCACACATCTTGCAACACACATGGTGCGCATTTTCAGAATAACCTGTACATTGTCAAACACTTGAAGGTTAGGTTTCATGGTATAATAAAAAAGGTAAACTGGCAACACTGTCACAATTTTTTTAATCCTTTTTATACTCGATATTGTTCAAATCAACACAAAACGTGATTATATGGCATCGAACAATGTTTTTTTTTACGGAATTTATAAACTGCACCTGATTTTATATGATACTTTATATGAAAAAAATGAATATTTTTTCTTAAAAACGCTATATCTCAGGAACGACGCAAATTACTTTGGGGAGTTAAGCTTTTTCGATAGAAAAACGTCTGATAAACACGATGGAATCACAATTTTTAAAATCAAAATATACGTATTTTGAGAAAAATCGATTTTTAGTTTTAAAATTGAAAAATATGATATCTGGCAACATTGTACCAAAAAAATAATATTTTTTCTGGATTCCCTGAACGTTTTCCTTTAAAAAAGCCGAAGGTCGAAAATGTGTAGGTGCAATCGTTTTAATGATAAAAATAAAAGAAAGAGAGGATAATTTTCATATCGGCCAAAACGAGGGGTGCTGCCACGGGCCGAGGGGTGATCCGATCGGCACCAAAATTTGGATTTTTTCTTTTTCCATCTAAACAAATGTTTCAGCCAAATTTGGTTCAAATCCGTGATGGTCGATTGCAAGCGGTCGGTCACTTGGCGTGGAATGACCCATATTGTACTGGGCATAAAACCAGTGAATTCTGAAAAACGGAAGCTAAAACAGCTCCTATTTGACTCATGATGCAAATGATGCATACATATCTTTTAGAGCTCTTTCAGAAGTTTATTCAGACGATTCAGAAATCCAACAATTCATCCAAGATTTCTTCCACGAATCTAACTCAAAACTTCTGCATGTTGCATATTTTTTTTTTCTAGCTTGACACTTTTTGTCTTAGTATTATGTTTTTGAGATGTTGAAAATTCATTTGACATTTCGTCAGTCTGTATTGCTTCACTTCCTCCTACGTTAATGTGCTCAAACATGTCACCACCGGTGGCGTTCGGTGAGAGTTTGCAGGGGAACCCAACCAACAGTCGTCAGTGGCTACCCCATCACTTCGTCATTGTGTTGTGTACACTTGCGAGACAATCTTTTCCATTAAAACAAAGTTCTACTCCGAGTAGGTAGCTGCCGGAGGAATACAAATATAAACAGCTTGGGAGAGAGTTGCAATGCGTTGTTTAATATTAGCTTTATTTAGTTCACTAAACTCGGTCATGCAGAGCAGTCTTCTTTGGTAAAGAGTTATTCCTGAATAAACTACGAAAATTTCAAAAATGTTCCATGCATAATTCATTGTTTCAACATATCAGATCAATATCGTTGAAACGAAAGATGGGGAACCCTTTTAAATCTGCGAAAATCCAGCAGGAAAAGCACCAGCAGCAGTTCTTTTTGGCCCCTTGGAGGCAGCTGTGCCTAATTTATGGTTATTATGTACTAAAGCTCCTTCTAAGCTGACTTTAATTTATTGGACAGTTTCTTCCACTTCAGCGCCTAGGTAAGCAAGTCGAGTGTCGACGACAGACGAGCAACGAAGGTGTCCGGCGGCGATGGAAGGCGGAGAGGGAAGTTTCGGGTGACTCTTGAGGATCCGGGGCAGCCAAAAATCGAAGTCGAACACCCTGTTGACTCGACACGGTAAGCTTCGTGGGAATCGATACCTTGCTGCCGCGCCGCGCCGGTCGTCGTACAGAATAGAAAATGTCACATGGTGGATAGTCCCAATAAAGCAGAGTCATTGAGAAACGATTGCTTCCTTTCATCTCTGGAACGAACATGAGGGGGGGGGGGAGAACCCAAGTGTGAGTAAGGATTTTGTTTCTTTCTCGATTTCGTTTAGGAGTGCAAGAAGCTATCGATTCGCAACATGTGGCATTTTTTACGAGTGTTCCCACAATATTCTCTAGTAGGGGGAAGATATGCTGACGCATTGGAGTCCTAGTACGTGTGAGCTCAGGCAGGTGAAATAGAGTCATCTTGAACTGACGCGTATCTTGTTGAAGTCGGTATAAAGTCATTCACAATATTGGAAAATACAGGTGCTATGAATGAAGAATGAAAGCTGAATAGAAAATGAACGATTTAAAAGGTTCACAAAACAGAAAATTAAACTGATTTTTTATTGTGTGAAAATTTCTGGAAAACTAATCGAATGAAATGGATTACTAGTCGGTTCCACTACAATAGTATAAAAAAGGTGGTGCAGAGGGCCGAATTTAAAGATCTCCATCCTGGGCGATTGCCCGCCATCGCCTTAACCTGAGGCCAGGTCAAATTTTTATCGACTTCCTTTATTTCCTTGTTGAGGCTGCGCCACCATGAGTCATTGAGTCTGCCTCTGTTGCGATGTCCTGCTGGGTTCCAATCTAACGCTTATTTGCAGAGTTCGTTTCCGCCCCTGCGTACAGTGTGGCCAACCCACCTATACTTTCGCTCTTGAATTTCTGTCACTATCGACTTTTGATGACATCGACGATAGGTCTCCACGTTGGTGATCCAATTGTGAAGCCACCATGCACGAATTATATACCGCAGGCATCTATTGATGAATACCTGCAGCCGTTGAGTGTTATCCACTGATACACACCAGGTTTCACTGGCATACAGCAGCACAGATTTCACGTACGAGTTGAAAACTCGGATTTTGGTGCGTCGACTAATCTGGTTGTTTTCCATAAATTTCTTAAACTTGCAAAAGCAGCCCTCGCCTTCTAGACCCGTGCACCCATGTCGATCTTGGTGCCACCATCGGCTGCCATATGACTACTAAGATATGGAAAGCTTTCAACATTCTCCACTGCTTGCCCAGCTACCGTAGAATCAGAAGGGTTGACCGTGTTTACATTCAACGAGTTGGTCTTGTTGACAATAATGGTAAGACGAGGAGCGATTGGCAAGATTGCTTGCTCCGCAAATCAGAGCACCGTTGAGCTAAGATCAACGTTTTCAGCTAGTTCTAAGTCATTAAACAACCCACGATTTGGTGCACGATCAATCGCACCTACCAGGATCTCATCGATTACGACGAGGAACAGCAGCGATAAAATGACAAATCCTTGCCTCACTCCAGCATCGGACAAGACACCGTTTTGCAGCATTCTGCACGAAAATGCCCTGTACTGTGTTTCAATGAGGCCGATGATTTTCTGAAGGACACCCTTGCGCCTGAAGGCTTCCCACATGTTTCCGTGATTGAGACGATCGAAAGCTTTTTCGTAATCCAAAGGTTCCCAAACTTTTTGCTATCGCGGCACCTTTTGAATTTTTTAAAAATTTCGCGGCGCACCTACATCTTTTCACAGAGAATTTTTATTATTTTCGAACAAGTTTCAGTTCAAACATTTAAATGCAAAATTGTGAAGAACTTTCAGTACCATCCCAACAAACATTTTTGCTGTACAAGAGTGGAACAAACTTCTCTTAAGCAAACTTTAGCTTAAGAAACTGTTGTTCAGCTGGTTCTGTTACTTGGGATGTTTCCTCAAAATCCAATTAAAACTGAATTTCTTGGGTCAAAACATGTTTTCAATAAAAAAAATGCTTTAAATTTTCATAAATATTTGTTAGATTTCAAATTTCATATTTATTGAACCAATATGTCAAAAATTTCTGCAGATAAAGCGAGCTGCCGATGTCTCATAATTCAATAAACAAAAATAGTAAAACTGTTGCAATACTATAATGATTCCGGGTACAATAATTTCACAGAATTTTATAAAAACCTTAGATTTTTGTTGGAATTACAAAATTTTCAAAAAACGGTTTGTTAGGAATGTAGTGTGGTAAATTTCAACAAACTTAAGTACAAAAATATAATGTTCAGGACTAGGCTGATGATGGATAATTCATATCCACGCGTTTGATCATTATGTCTTGAGAACAGCTTGAAGGTCTATCTTTCACATAAGTTTTGGACGACTATTTCGTCCAACAATTGAAAAAGAAGTGCCTTTGGTGCTAAAATTTTTTAAAAAAAAATGTCTAAATGTGGATCAAAAGTTTCTTACCTTTTTCATAATTTTCCATTAAAGACAAGGTATTTGGAGTACATAGCTCTAATAAAATCATTTCTGAGATGTGATCTACTTGCACATAACCGAAAATTTGCAGAAGTATTCTGTGATAGTGACGTTAGTAAAAAAAAATCGTTCCGAAAAGCAGAATACAACATAAAGACCTGGAGACTGACGGAAATTATTCTGGAAAGAACTGTAGTAGGATTTTAAAAAAAAATAATTTCAGTTACAAGCTGTTGGTAGAATCGAAAACTGAACTGGAGTATAGGAAATCCTATCATCTATTTTTAAATCTTAACCAAGAATTTCTCAAAACTCCGAGAATTTACAAATTTGATAAAAATCAAAATGTTTTGAGAGATACCAGAATTCCAAGAATATTCGAAGGTTGGTATAATTTTTGGAAAAATGCCGTGCAACAATTTTTCGAAGATCCATCAAATAAAAAATACGTTCCGATATTGAATTATATTGTTTTGGCTCAAAACCCTGTGGCGCACCAGCGAAATGTTCACGGCGCACCAGGGCGCCGCGGCGCACAGTTTGGGAAGCACTGTCGTAATCAATGAACACCAGGTAGAGAGGCTCTTGGAATTCATTGATTTGCTCCAAGATGATTCGAAGCGTGACAATATGGTCCACGCAGGATCGTCCGGCACGGAGTCCTGCTTGCTGCCGTCGGATAGTTGCGTCAATCTTCTCCTGTATCCGGTTAAGGATCACTTTGCAGAGGTCTTTGAGAACGATACACAGTAACATGATGCCCCTCCAGTAATCGCATAAAGTCAGGTTACCCTTTTTGGGTACCATTACTTAGACGTCTTGCATCCAGTCGACAGGAAATGTCGCGGTTTCCCAGAAGTTGCTGAATAATTAATGCAACAGCTGTGCAGATACATACTACGGGATCAGCTTTGAGCATCGACTCCCGGGGCCCTGTTCGATTTCATGCTATGGATGGCTGACTGTCTATCTCTTCTGCAATGATAGTGCTTTGCTTCGGTGTAGACACGAGTCATGTTTCGAACTCTTCACGGATCCTGCTGAGGTTTTCAAAATGCTCGAACCAGCGTTTCAACTGTCCAGATGTGTCTGTCACGGGCATCGTAGCATTCATCTCAGTCCTACTAAGGTGACGTGAAACATTGTAGAGGAAACGCCTTCGTCGGCTACGGAGTCTGCCCATGCTCTTTTGTCCCGCCTGCATGAGCGTTTTACTTCTTTCTCGAGAGCCGAATAGTGCTGACGGGCTACGACTTTGGCTCCTCGTGTTTTCTCTCGTTCCATAGTGGCTATAGTTCTATAGTTCTATAGTTCTATAGTTCTATAGTTCTATAGTTCTATAGTTCTATAGTTCTATAGTTCTATAGTTCTATAGTTCTATTGATCTATAGTTCTATAGTTCTATAGTTCTATAGTTCTATAGTTCTATAGTTCTATAGTTCTATAGTTCTATAGTTCTATAGTTCTATAGTTCTATTGTTCTATTGTTCTATAGTTCTATAGTTCTATAGTTCTATAGTTCTATAGTTCTATAGTTCTATAGTTCTATAGTTCTATAGTTCTATAGTTCTATAGTTCTATAGTTCTATAGTTCTATAGTTCTATTGTTCTATAGTTCTATAGTTCTATAGTTCTATAGTTCTATGGTTCTATAGTTCTATAGTTCTATAGTTCTATAGTTCTATAGTTCTATAGTTCTATAGTTCTATGGTTCTATAGTTCTATAGTTCTATAGTTCTATAGTTCTATAGTTCTATAGTTCTATAGTTCTTTAGTTCTATAGTTCTATAGTTCTATAGTTCTATAGTTCTATAGTTCTATAGTTCTATAGTTCTATAGTTCTATAGTTCTATAGTTCTATAGTTCTATAGTTCTATTGTTCTATAGTTCTATAGTTCTATAGTTCTATGGTTCTATAGTTCTATAGTTCTATAGTTCTATAGTTCTATAGTTCTATAGTTCTATAGTTCTATAGTTCTATAGTTCTATAGTTCTATAGTTCTATAGTTCTATAGTTCTATAGTTCTATAGTTCTATAGTTCTATAGTTCTATAGTTCTATAGTTCTATAGTTCTATAGTTCTATAGTTCTATAGTTCTATAGTTCTATAGTTCTATAGTTCTATAGTTCTATAGTTCTATAGTGGCGTTGTTCCCGATTGTCGGAACAAAACACCGTCTTATAGTAGCCAACTTAGCAACTTCAAGCTGCAATTTATTAAATTTCATGTTAGAATATAAATATCAGGTAAGTATACATTTTCCTTACATTTTCAGTGTTTTTCTGTTCCCTATCTAGGTATTACAGCAACCGGTGAAAACTTGGAATGGTCTACAGGTATGTAATTCAAATTTCAGGTTATACACAAACTATCCGATGCGCAGTGATTCAACAGAAAGGTAAGAACAGATTTTCAGTTTACAGATTGAACGTACCTCGACTGACTAAACGTTTCTCAAACAGCACCGCTCGATATAGCCAATGACAGAACTCAATATAGCACTAAATAAAACGGAATAAATTCAGTAAACTGTTTAAACTGGTTAATAATCCTTACTTTATACAAACGAAATCTTCCACTATTATTTCTGCTGCTGCGGATCAAAACTGCTGACTAACTATAGTGTACACTTGTATGCTATGAGTGAATCTGTCTTCCCCGTTCTGTCTGTGTCATTCCGATCGGTCTGTCGTCGACGCCCATCTATCATCCCACTCGGCGGATCCGCTCAATCGCGAGGGAAATGACAGTGGTTTCACCTCCGTTTCGCGGTCAACAGTGTTGCCGGTTACAGGCGTCGTTCCTTCGCTCCTTTATCTTCCTCCGTGTGTCATCTGTGATCCACTGCATTCTCTGGGTGCGGAGTTCACCCAAATTATTCTCGCAGGTGGCAATGAAAGCGCTCTTGATGGCGCTCCACCGCTCCTCTTCTACGCTTCCACCTTCTGGAATATCCGCACGGTTCTCTAGCTCCCCGACGAAGGACTTTTTTACCGCAGCGTCTTCCAGTCGGCGTGTGTTGAACCGGTGCCCGATTATCTCCTCCTGTCGATGGATCCTAGCAATACGCAGCCGGATCTCGCCGATTAAGAGATGATGGTCGGACGCAATGTCGGCGCTACGTTTGTTCCGCACATCAAGATGGCTTCGTCGTGGATTTTCCGTGACGCCATCACGGGAAACCCATGTCATGGGGTGAACTCCACGGTGGCGAGGAGCGTGTTCACTAGTATGGGACAAACATCAAATTCTCGCTCCAGTCGACTTTTTCGATTCCATTTAGGTCCCATATGCACTGTGCAAAATTTCAGCGCAATCGGTGAAACTATAATTTAGCGCAAGCGGTTCAAAGTTTTCATAGGATTTACTATGGGAAAAGTTACACTTTCAGATAAAAAATCCCAGAGGTCGCCCTTTGTCCCCTTAATTCAAATCAATTAATGCTCCTTGTAGAAAAATCATTTTTGAAACTTTTCTTCGAAGACCGCAAAACGATTGGATGCTTGTGGAAAAAGTTATTGATTTATTACCGATTAGCAATCCAACGAACGGCTTTTTGTTTTGTTTTATTAGCAGCACTGTAGCTGCTGCCTTGGCTGCTGCTGTTTCTGGGGGTGGTGATGCCTCCCGCCACTTCATGCAACAACGGCAGTAGCAGTGCTGCTGATAAAACAAAGCAAAAAGCCGTTCGTTGGATCACTAATCGGTAATAAATCAATAACTTTTTCCACAAGCATCCAATCGTTTTGCGGTCTTCGAAGGAAAGTTTCATAAATGTTATTTCTACAGGAAGCGTGGATCGATTTGAATTAAGAAGACAAAGGGCGACCTCTGGGATTTTTTGTTTGAAAGTGTAACTTTTCCCATAGTAAATCCTATGAAAACTTTGAACCGCTTGCGCTAAATTATAGTTTCACCGATTGCGCGGAAATTTTGTACAGTTCATATGGGACCTAAATGGAATCTAAAAAGTCGACTGAGGCGAGGATTTATTTTTTCCATACAAGCGTGTCCCATACTAGTGTTCACCTCGTAGGCCAGAGTATAGCAGAGGTTGACCCGACGTCAATCTGTGTTCTCCAAAGTTCGTCCAGGATCTCAAGCTTCATACGTCACTACGTCAGCCATCTAGGCGTTTCGTAAACCTCGGAGTGTGAGGAGCACAGTTGTGCTGATGAGCAATAACAGTTTTGCACTTTTTTATCTGCTTAGTCTTCATTTTATGTGATGCAAACTGTTTTAATAATTGAGCCATTACTTATAACTATATGTGTACACACAAACTTTTATTGGAGTTGCTTGAGATATTGACCACAACAAGTTAATCCTCCTTGTGCATAAGTGTAATTGTTGTCCCAAACCATACACTACGTCAGCAAGCTTTTCCCAACGTGATGCATTAGGAACGTTAAACAAAAAGTAAAAACCCGCAAAACATGGAAAAGTTTAATTCGTTGCCTTTACTTATTCTCGAATCATCTAGGTAAAACTATAAATCAAAAGGTTGAGAGCAGTTTTTCCAAATGGGGAAGAAAAGTTGCTTATCACTTATAAAAAAACCACAAGCGATCCCACGGGACGCCTAGATTGAGATAAAAAACCCTAATTAATCCACCTAGCGGTGATGGTGCCTTTCTCGTGCTTTAAAATATCCTTTCAACAAAACTCGAGCGACATGTTGATGACATTGACATAAATACAAAATGAAAACTGCTTGCTAAATCTACTCATTATGGATACATTTTATATTAGCATAACATCCAATATTCAGAAAATATAAGACAACGATCCAAAACTCAAACCAAACAAGTGTCATGAAGCCGCAAAATTTTGAAACGTCATTTTAGATTTTCCGGTCATCATTTTATGACTCCGGATATCTACCCCAACAAAACTAACCGCCATCTTGAACATTGAGACACCATCTTGGATGTTCTGGTATTCATTTTTGGACTCTGCAGCTACAATTACATAAAATAGTCGCCGTATTGAATTTTGGCATGTCGTTTATGATTTTCTGGTTACCAGTTTTGGACGAAGACCGGCATTCTTCCCCATTCAAACTATAGGCATATTGCAGACCTTGTAAAACAGCGCACAGCTTGGGTTTTCTGGTTACAAATTTTGAATTCTGGACATATTTTCATACAAAATATGCCCATAATTCAAGAATGAAAAATCCTATAAAATAGGCACTAACTTGAACACTGGGCCATTATTTTGGTCTTTGGACCGCTATCTTGGATACTCTGGTGGACTCCGAACATATTTCCCATACCAAATACACTTATTTCACGTAGTTTTAGAGCTCAAAATTCCTTAAAACAGCCACCATCTTCTTTAGACGCGATCAAATTCTTATTTTTCCATTCAACGTTGACCCATCCTGCTATAAATTTACACCTTAGGAATCTGAAATGGTACGATTTGATGAGATCGCTTTAGTTTTGTCTATATTTTGTTCGTATGAGAACTTAGACCTATTCGTCACTGTTGTTCATACCTAATGTTTATCAGGCCATTAAACAAAGCCACTATTTATTTTTTCACATGAACGTTGGTTCTGCTACACAACAGCTAGTCTCTAATGTGATCTAAGGCTATTTTATTGATAACCGTTCATTAGATTATCAAAAAATTTGCGATCTGATGTTGTAACCGTTCGTAAACTGTTCACGAGGAATTGTAAAAGCTCGGTGAACGGTTCATGGAAATAACGGCAGAATTTCTTCGAAAACGCAAACTAAACTCCAACTCTTTCACAGGCTAGAAGAACTTATGGAAAACCGGAAGGGATGCTTACTCATACGAGCGAAAACGGAATCAAAACGTAACGGACTGTAGTGAGTATGTTTATTCGAAAAGCAATGTGAAACGTAACGGAACTGAACTAATTTCAAAACTTTAACTATTTTTTTTAGCAACTTCATTCATATTGGACGGGAAATTCGTAACGGAATGGAAAAAGAGCAAACATGGCCATGTAACTAAAAGCTCTTCTCATACCTGCGCAGGTTTTTGAAGTTGCGATGCTCGATGACGGGGTGGCGTAGCTCGACGACTCGACGATGGTGACTACCTCGATGTTCGACAATGGCGACAGCAGAATGGCGGCTGCCGACGAGTCCGTGCTGCGATTTGGCGCGCAGCGTCGACAAAGGGACCCGTGTGCGGTATGGCCGAACTACCGGTGCGGAGGGAGTGGCGGCTGGACGGAAGCTTCCGATTGTTGGACGAACGAGAGGGCTTCGGCGGATGCCGAGCGATTCCCGGGATGGTCTTTCTCCGGTCAATAAAGGAGCAAACAGAGCCCAGCGACACGGCTTCGCGTACTATGCTTCCAGCTATGACCGAGCGGGGAATGCCGCTACCTCTATCTTCCTGGATACGGACCAGGTTCGAGACGTGCAATTGGCGACACGCTGCTACGAACCGGCTCTCGTTGATTCCGGCCCACGGGGTATGACGTAAGAGGGCCTTACCGTCGGTGATTGGCGGCCGACGGGAATACTTCGCTACGGAGATGATTGAGCGACTTCACTCGCGCCTCCGTTTGACTGCCTTCTGAAAGGCGGGCCTTTGCTGGGCACACGGGTCGGAAACGATGACTCACGGACGAAACTGGCGGTTCAATCCGCCTACGAAACCCCGATTCGGCGAGGGATACCGCCGAACGACGACGAAAAAACCAGCCGTACGAAAAAAGCGCTAGGCGCTACACGTCCAACAGGAACTCATGTTGTTACTCTTAAGCACTTTTATTTTAATTATCAAAAAATTACCTTTTTTCGTAGTTCAATTCCTTCGAGAAATAAATCAATTGCAGAAATCGCGAATTTGTGGACCTCGGTCCTCTAAACACGAAAGAAATCACATAGAAATACGTTTAACATCACTTATAATCTTTTTAAACTAACTCACTACTTTTACCTTAGAAATTGGAGAATAACTTTCACCAAAAACTCAACTAGACTTCAATTCACTTTAAACTGACTAAAACTCAACTAAAACTCAACTCAAACTCAAATCAAACTTGGTAGATACTTCGAATTAAATTCGCGCACTTCTGTCTTCCAGCCGATCTTGTAGCGAAATGATCGATTTGAAGCAGTCGTTGCGCTAAGAAACTGTGCCGCTTTTCAAAAGTCCCACTATTGAATAAGATGACTATTATTAAAAATCGCGCCAACATTTTCTGCATGGCGATTTTCATGCATGGCGACAAATTTGCAGTATGACTGTAATTCGCCAGAAAGTAGATACGCGCAATTCGCATTATGCTATAAAAGTTCAAATCACGAAAGCTTTTACAAACGCTACGACATACATGAGCATAAATAACAGGCATGGACCAATTTTACGAACAAATAAAATATTTCTTTATCGTCAACATTAATACAACATAAATTTAAATTACTTCTATTCTATTTATTTTATTTATTCCATTAAATTTAATTAAAAAAAAAACGCAAAACGTTACAATGTGTCGTATGTATGGGTTTGGTTCATTTTTATATTTGGTAATTTCCGGTGGGATAGCCGGATCTGATTCCATGAGTCATGGACCATGACACTACTGGTTGTCCCAATTATGGTCTGAGAATATTTTATTGCTATTTATTCACCATTACCTAATCACCGCGATTTGATATATCGCATGAATGCTTCACTTTTACTTCTAACCACTTTCGAAGCCACAGCTGAACCCGCAACACTACCGGGAATCTAATGTGGTCTGACCCTATTTTTCCATCAGGTTGTCGATAAGTCGTGATCAGTCTTGTTAGAGATCACAGTCATTTGAACCTTTTCGTCGATATTCGGCCTCCTTTGTCTCCGACATTCGCAACACAAGCAATCAAACTACTGTTCGAAACAAAAATGTCAAACGAATGCACTTCACCACGATAGCGGCTTCGGGAGACGGTTCGGCTTTTGTTATTCCTGTCTTCTTCCATAATAAGAGGTATGTTGCCCATCTGTGTGCCGTATTCAATGCAACATGCAATAATAAACTAATATTAACATTCATAATCGGAATTTGCTGAAAATCTATGCGTAAAGCTAGAATTAGACACATGTCATCGTGTCAGATGACATTGATTTGATCCTTTCTTATGTTTATTGATCTTCGTTCTACTGCTCGTGTTGTGTGTAGGTAAGAGGTAACGATAGCGCACGAATGTAACAAAGCCGACTGACACCCGACTGCGGCAACGAAATGAAGGTAGTGAAAAGTGTCGAATGTTTACAAGACTGGTCGTGATTTGATGGGTTTGGTTAAATTTTACATTTTACTACCCGGATCTGATTCCGGGTAACTACCGGCTGAACCAAATATGGCCTAACATTATTTATTGTCTTGTCAACTGCTCATCGGTTAACCAAAAACGCTGCAAATTGAAGGTGTCACATGCAGGGTTTGACAATTTCGATGGGACTCTCAGAACCAATTCCGGAACACTATCAGTTGTCTTTAGTGGGACGTAAGGCTATTTTCTAGCTAACTGTTCATCAGGTTATCACAAAAGCCACGATTTGATGTGTCACATGCCTGGCTTTGGTTTACTTTTACATTTGGCCTCTTCCGGCCACTCAAAACCGATTCCGAAACACTTGCTGGCCGTTCATTAGGTAACATAAAAAGCCGCTATTGGATGTGACGCATGTACGGGTTTGTTTCTCTTTCAGATTTAACCACTTCGGCGGGAACCCCGGAACGGGTTCCGGAACACTACTGGTTCAGATATGGTCTGAGATGGTTTTCCTGCTCATTGTCCATCAGGTCATCGAAAATGCCGTGGTTTGATGTGTCGCATGTATGGGTTTGGTTCAATTGTATATTTGGCCACTTCCAGCGGGACGCCTAGAACCGGTTCCGGAACACTACCGGTTCATATATGGTCTGAGATGGTTTTCCTGCGCATTGTCCATCAGGTCATCGAAAATGCCGTGGTTTGGTGTGTCGCATGTATGGGTTTGGTTCAATTGTATTTTTGACCACTTCCAGTGGAACGCCTAGAACCGGTTCCGGAACACTACCGGTTCAGATATGGTCTGAGATGATTTTCCTGCTCATTGTCCATCAGGTCATCTAAAATGCCGTGGTTTGATGTGTCGCTTGCATGGGTTTGGTACAATTGTATATTTGGCCACTTCCAGCGGGACGCCCAGAACCGATTTGGGAACACTACCGGTTCAGATATGGTCTGAGACTATTTTCCTGCTTACCGCTCATCAAGTTATCGAAAATGCCGTGGTTTGATGTGTCTCATGCATGGGTTTGGTTCACTTTGATATTTGCCACTTCCGGCGGGACACCCGGAACCGGTTCCGGAACACTACCGGTTCAGATATGGTCTTAGACTATTTTTCTGCTTACCGCTCATCAGGTTATCGAAAATGCCGTGGTTTGATGTGTCGCATGCATAGGTTTGATGCATTTTCATATCTGGTCCCTTCCTGGGGTACCGTTCCGGAACACCTAAATGGCCATAACTCCGGAACGGCTGGAGCAATCCGAACCATTTTCAATAGGAAACAATGGGACCAGATTCCACGTCGAATAAACCGTCGGTCATTAAAATCGGTTGAAGTTTACTGCCAAAAAGTGATGTGAGTTTTTTTGTACACACACACACATACACACACACATACATACACACATACATACACACATACAGACATCACCTCAATTCGTCGAGCTGAGTTGATTGGTATATGTGACTCGACCCTCCAAGCCTCCTATCAAAAAGTCATTTTTGGAGTGAACATATAGCCTTTCCAGTACACTTGGTGTACGAGAAAGGCAAAAATTACTGACAGCCTTGCTTCGCGTAAATTTTAGTGGCGCCAAAATCCGTTGTTTTCATTCTTGATTTTATGACTCCAAGTCATGATTACAGGAATCAGATTAGCATAACTAAGCGTCATGATATTTTATTTAGGAAAACGAGAACAAAAACAAAATTTAATTAAAATTGTTTCAACAAAATAATATAGGGTAACTAACGTATTTTTGGCAGTTTTGTTCTCCTCGTCAATGGTTTTTTAGACCTATGAGGCTCAGTTTTTTTTTTCTTTTTATTCGTGAATTTTGACTTAGGCTAATTTTTCACATGTTCAGCTCAGAGTTGGCCTCAAATCCTTCCCAACCAAGCTGAGTTATACGCCCAAATTTCAGGCAGTTTGGCCCACAAAAACCCCCCTTGACGAAGAGAACAAACCTGCCGATAATACCCTTCGTCATCCTACTTATAGAAACAGTAAAAGCGCTTCACATTACGCTTTTCACAATCACGAATCCTGGAAATGATGAATGTTACTTATTCATGACCATAATGACCACCATTGAAGTCATGATAAAGATATCAAACCAGTTCGATATAGTAGAATAAGAATATAATAGAATACATTTAGGCGATGTACAAAGTGTAAGTGCAGCCGCCAATTGGAATCGCTCACGTAGTGCCCTACTGGACAAAAGAGCTGTATAAAAAAAAAGATATCGGTAAGTTCATGACTTTTTTGGTCATGAACCTAACAACGATTTGTTTTTCGTGAATCATCGCTTTCTTTACTAGGCAAACCACAGTAGTCGACTTCAACTCGGAGAATAACAGGAGCAGGAGTTGCTTATTCCATCGGTAGATCACCCGTCTTCTGTTAATAGACTCGTGGACGAGCTCTGAAGCAGGTCCCACATTCGTGCACTACCGTTCATGCTAAGTAGATTTCTTCAGGACAGCGGTCAAAATTTCTAATTCGTACAAATCATCAGCTGCGGTCCTCCGTGGAGCAGTCTATGATGACAGGTAATCATGATCAGCTACGTCAACCGATGTTTTCCGCTAATCGACGCAGGATAATGAAGTCTTTAACTATTCAACTTCTTCTGCAGGTTTGATTTCTAGTTCTGCAGTAGTTGTCAAAATGAAATGGCCAAGCAGTTGAAACGATTGGCGTGTTTGACTAGCATTGTTGACAGAAGTGTAATATTTCGCTGACTTTGAATGGTATGTCAAGTAGCAGTGTGGTAGGAAGTAGCCGATGTGGCGGAGAAGTGTTTTGGACAGGAGGCTTTAAGAATGCGATTGCGACTGATGCCCTTGAGACTGAGGGAGGACGATACTAGACTGTAACTGAGCATTCGAATTCACGTTCATGATTTTGCTGCGTTCATGAACAGTTTGCTTCGAAATGCCCGAATGCCAACCATTTCAAACAGGGTCCGAGTTTCCGAACTGCCCATTTCCTGTCGACCGCTCGAAGTGACGACACTGTGTATGCTGGCCACCATATTGCAAATCTGACAAACTCTTGCAGTTGACACTAGAGTGTGAACTGCTGAGCTTTGAACGGAGTTTTTGCCTTTCTCGTACACCAAAGTGTACTGAAGGGCTATATTTTCACTCAAAAAACGAATTTTCGATAAAAGGCTTGGAGGGTCAAGTCACATATACCAATCAACTCAGTTCGACGAATTGAGATGATATCTGTATGTATGTGTGTGAGTATGTATGTATGTTTGTGCGCAAAAAAAGTTTACTCACTTTTAAGGCACTTCCCATTGGATTCCCATCCCATCCGGTTTTCCGGATTATAGCTTGAATTGAACCGGTATTTTACCGGTTTGCTATTAAAAATGGTCCAGACCGATCAAGGCGTTTCGGAGTTATGGCCATTTCAGTGATCTGGACCAGCACCGGTAGAACTGGCCGTATATAAAACATAATCAAGCCCCATCATGCGACACATCAAACTGCGGCGATTTGTGTAACCTTTAGCATGGTTGACGAATTCTGTGCGGAAGTCAACACTGGAGACCGGAAATTTCATGATGTCGGCCCAAATTCAAGATGGCAGCCTAATTTTGAAGATGGCGGCTCCAAATTAAAGATAACGGCTGTTTAATAGAGTTTTTGGCTCTAAATCATGCAGTATGGGTGTATTTCGTACGGGGAACTCTGGAGTCCAAAAATGGCAATCAGAATACCCAAGATGGCGGTCTAGAATCCAAAATGGCGGCTCCTTATTCAAGATGACGGCTGTTTAAATGAGTTTTAGGCACCTGTTATTACTAAAACTAACTTCACTGGCTGGATAGTCACACCCACGGTTCACTCGCGGAATAATGCGTTTCGGACTGCGGTTTTAAAACATTCGATGTTTGCACTACTGGCGGTTTATTAATTAAACAAACACGGAACGTATATAATTTTATGCCGACGCGGTCGACGTACGGGAGAAGACTGACTAATCTACATCTGCTTGCTGATCAACAGCGCGATCGGTGGCACTCAAAAGCCGAGGATCGGGGACTACCTGCACGACCTACACTGCTATCGGTCTGCGGTGCGCAACAGAGAAGCTGTTTCTGCGGTACTCATGCTCTGCTCAATCTGACTCGGTTCGATCAGTGAGTCTTATGTCGGTCTAACTATAACTAATTAATACTGTACGTAACATCACCAAAACCATGCATTATGAGTATATTCGGTATGGAGAAGATGTCCGGAATCCAAAATTGTCTACCAGAGTATCCAAGATGGCGGTCTAAAATACAAGATGGCGGCTCCAAATTCAATATGGCGGCTATTTAATGGAGTTTTAGGGCATAAAACCATGCAATTTGGGTATATTAGGTACGGGGAAGTCTGGGTTCAAGATGGCGGTTCAGAATCCAAAATGGCGGCTCCAAATTCAAAATGGCGGCTTCAAATTCATGATTGCTGCTATTTAAATGTGTTATAGGTGCCAAAACCTTGCATTATGGGTATACTGGTATATTGGTATGGAGAAGATGTCTGGCGACCAGAATATCTAACATGGCGGTCTAAAATCCAAGATATCGTCTCCAAAATCAAGGTGGTGGCTATTTAATGGAGTTTTAGGTCCCAAAATCATATATTGCATATGTGTATATTGGTATAGGGAAGATGTCTGGAGTCCAAAAATGACGAACAGAATATCCAAGATGACGGTCTAGAATCCAAGATGGCGGCTTCAAATTCAAGATGATGTCTGTTTAAAGGAGTTTTAGGCCCTGAAACCATGTAATATGGGTATATTTGGAATGGAGAAGATGTCCGGAATCCAAAAATGACAACCAGAATATCCAAAGTGACGGCCCAAAATCCAAGATGGCGGCTCATAATTTTAGAAGGTGGCAGTTTAATGGAATTTGAGGCCCCAAAACCATGCATTATGGGTATATTTGGTATGGGGAAGATGTTGGGAGTCGAAAAATTACGACTGCTGGTCTAAGATGACGTCTCATAATTCAATATGGTGACTGTTTAATGCAGTTTTGGACCCTAATATATGGTGTGGGGAAGTAGTGTTTAGTCCAAAAATGACGACCAGAATATCCAAGATTGCGAACTCAGATCCAAAATGGCGGCTCAAATTTCAAGATAGTGGCTTTTCTCAAGGGTTTGAGGCTCAAAAATTAAAAATCAAATAAACGATGAAGTGTAGAATTGGCTTAGATTAAAATACACAGGAATTAAAACTAAAAAACCCAGATTAATCCACCTAGTGGTGATAGTGCCTTTCTCGACGAATATGTACTCATGAACTGTTGGCGGGGAGAGGAACAGGGAATTCTGTCAGACACCGGGTTGTGAGCAGCACATCCAAGACGCAGCCAGGTTTGCGTTTTGTGCAGCTTTAAACTGCAAATAGTTATTTATTAATACATATATAAACCAAAAAAATCATTTTCTTACACATTCAGTGTTTCTACACAATATCACGGTTTTCTCCTCTCGCACAACAAGTTCAAGAACGTTACATATTATTTGTATGCTCTGAAGTACTAAATAGTTCACATATGAATTATTAGAAGATTCAATAGTGTTTTATAATCGCATAACTCACTATCATCTTATTCTAAGTAGAATATCAAATTCAATACATTTAAGTAGAGTAACAAATTAATTAGGCTTTAAGACACAATAGAGAATTAGGTTGCCATAGCTACTTCATACTCTCACTACATTTCGTCTACAATTAACCGCTGACAATCGTATGCAGGTGACAGCTCCCGTCATTGCTCCATCTTCTCTACCGCACGCCGTGCAGGCAGTGCTGCCAGCGGCAACATGAACTTTTCGTTGACGTTAGCCAAAATATTTCTGAATCCTGAAAACATTTTTCATAGAAAAGCAACAATTTTAATCCTTCAGCACGCGCGCTGTTGTAAAAAGTACAACACCACCACAAAACCTCGCTCGTCGTATACAACGCAAGCGCGGTGCAGTTTTGGTTGCTTTACATCAAGTTTCGAATCTTATTGATGAAACATATTCCGATGTTATGTTCAACAGAAAAACACAGCAGAAAAATATCAGACCCCTCAGTTGACTGCTTGACCACCTTAACCCTAGTCGTGTATTTGGGTCATTATGACCCCATTCCATCCACTACGGCAGCGGGGTGAGCGTCAGCTAATGCATGAAGAAGGTTAACTTTATTCACAATCACAGATAACTTTGTGATCTTCGCCAATGTTTATTTCAGTACACTTTAGGCTATATTTTATTATCATTGGTAACACGATTCATGTAAAATTTGACCTTCCTACGAGAAAAATGCAGAAAATGTAAATTTTTAATTCAAATTTCAATCGCAAGGAGAAGAGTGAGGGCTCAACCAGCCGCGACCAAATTGTGAGCAGTTATTTTAGAAGCATAAGGAGATTGAAGATTGAAAATCTGTATAAGGTGTTGATGCGATTAAATTATATAATTTCCATAAAACGTTGATCCATCCTACTATACATTTACACCGCAGGAATCTGAAATGGTGTGATTTGAAGAGATGGCTTTGGTCACGATTTTGTTCTCTTGCATATATGAAGACTTTGATCATTTCTTCACTTATAATCTTATCCAACGTGTACATGCTATCAAGAAAGCCACAATTTGATTTATCGCTTTTATTTTGTTCACTTTTATAATTCCGCTATTTGATGTGCAGCTTGCATGGGTTTTGTTAAATTTTACGTTTGACCACTTCCGGCGAGACACCTGGAACCGATTCCGGTTGTCTCAAATATGGTCTTAGACTATGTTTTTGTCAACTGTTCATCGGGTTACCTGAAAAGCCGAAAATTAATGTGATCTGAGGCTATTTTCTTGCTAACCGTTCGGCATTTTTTTTTTGAAAAAGCTGCGAATTTATGTATCGCATGCATGATTTTGGTTCACTTCTATTAAATCACTTCCAAAGGAACACCCTCAACCGATTCCGAAATACTATTACTAATTCTAGATGTGGCCTGAGACTAATTTCTTGTTGACCGTTCATCAGATTATCAATAACGCCGCTATGGTTTAGTTCCCTTCTATATTTCACCACTTCCGACGCGTTACTCGTCTCGTCACCAGTTCTGGAACACTACCGGTTTTTTCAAATATGGTCTGAGATTATTTGTGGGTCACCGTTTATCTTGTTACTGAATAAGTCATTGATATGTCGCATGTATTGGTTCTCTTCTACATTTGACCATTTCTGGCGGGACACCCGTTATCAGTTCCGTAACACACTGATATGGCTTGCGTCTATTTTGTTGCAACTGTTCATCATGTTACCTAAGAAGCCGTGATTTGAGGTATCGCATGCGATTGCGGAACACTACCGATAGTCGTTAAATAGTCTAAGCTTATTTGCTTGCTAAAGTTTATTAGGTTATAAAAAGCCATGGGTTTGGTTCAATTTAATATTTAGCCGCTTTCGGAGGGAAACCCGGAACTACTTTCGGCACAACTGAAGTCCATAATGTGCTAACTACGCTTACGCTAACTGAAGTCCATAATGTGGTCTTAGCCTACTTCCTCAATAACCGGTCATCAAGTTGTCGAAAAAGCCGTGATTTGATGTGCCGCATGCAAATTTTGTCAACTTTTATATACGGCCACTTCCGGCGGAACACCCGGAACCGGTTCTGAAACACTACCGGTTCAGATATGGTCTGAAACTGTTTTCTTGCTAACTGCTCATCAGGTTATCGAAAATGCCGCAGTTTGATGTGTCGCATGCATGGGTTTGGATCACTTTTATATTTGACCACTTCCAGCGGGACATCTGGAACCGGTTCCGATACACTACCGGTTCAGATATGGTCTGAGTCTTTTTTTATTCTAACTTTTCATTGGGTTATCAAAAAAGTCGCGCTTTGATATACATATAGCATGCATGGATTTGGTTCAATTTTATATTTGGCCACTTCCGGCGGGATATCCGGAACCGGTTCCGGAACACAACCGGTTCAGATATGGTCTGAGACTGTTTTCTTGCTAACTGTCCATCAGGTTATCGAAATTGCTGCAATTTGATTTGTCGCATGCATGGACTTGGTTCACTTTTATATTTGGCCACTTCCGGCGGGACACCCGGAACCGGTTCAGGAACACTACCGGTTCAGATATGGTCTTAGACTGTTTTCTTGCTAACTGTCCATCAGGTTATCGAAATTGCCGCAATTTGATGTGTCGTATGCATGGATTTGGTTCACTTTTATATATGGCCACTTCCGGCGGGACATCCGGAACCGGTTCCGGAACACAACCGGTTCAGATATGGTCTGAGACTGTTTTCTTGCTAACTGCTCATCAGGT
Organism: Aedes albopictus; assembly: GCF_035046485.1. Taxonomy (NCBI): domain Eukaryota; kingdom Metazoa; phylum Arthropoda; class Insecta; order Diptera; family Culicidae; genus Aedes; species Aedes albopictus. The sequence continues at coordinate 398,532,473 of NC_085137.1, forward strand.
TATCCAAAATGCCGCAGTTTGATGTGTCGCATGTATGTGTTTGTTACATTTTTATATATGGCCCCTTCCAAGGGTACTGGTCCGGAGCACGTAAATGGCCATAACTCCGGAACGGCTGGACCGATCCGAACCATTTTCAATAGGAAACAATGGGACCAGATTCCGCGTCGAATGAACCGTCGGTCATTAAAATCGGTTGAGGTTTACTGCCTAAAAGTGATGTGAGTTTTTTGTACACACACATACACACACACACATACACACACACACACACACACACACACACATACACACACACAGACATCACCTCAATTCGTCGAGCTGAGTTGATTGGTATATGTGACTTGACCCTCCGGGCCTTCTATCAAAAAGTCGTTTTTGGAGTGAACATATAGCCTTTCCAGTACACAAAAAAAATATGATCGGTATGATTTCTGGTGCCATGAAATGGATTTTTATTAAACGTATGAAAGTGCGAAATTCCTCAAGTTTTCACTTAAGTTTTGTTGAAATGGGATTTCGTTGGCACGAGAACGGCGTCATCACCGCTAGGTGGATTAATTAGGGTTGTTTTTATTCTATTGAATCCACTCCATGTAGAAGTAGACGAATGAATCGCGCAATGCTTTGCAGGAAGTCAAACATGGCGTCATATCGAGGGATGTTTTTGGACCCATTATGAGTCTCCCATTGGTGGAGCGTAGCGGTATCCAGAATCTGCGATAGCATGAGCACCAGAAAAATACACCAATTGTTGGTATTTTCCCCGAGCTTCTCCAACTGCTGTAGATTGACCTTCAACGTCGTTAGGTCGTCAGGTAAGACTCCGTTGTAATTACTGGAACTGAGAACAGCGTTTTCAAGTATTCATTATGTATTAGCTTATGGTTCTCATACTTTGCTTCAAAGATTACCCATGCAATTGGGTATGTTGCAGCGCTTACTTGAACTTGGTTGCAGTAGCGCGCCGTCTCCCAGATAAGCTCGCAAGTAATTAAACATGTCTATCAGCCCATATATCCGCAGTTGTAAAAGCAAGGGTATTCAACTACAAAGTGTGACGGGTTCGATTTCCGGATGATCCAGGAAGCTTCCGTAATGGACTTCCTTCGGCATAGAGTATGCAGGCACGAAGATACACACGATATACACATGCAAAATGGTCATTGGCAGATGAAGCTTTCAGTGAATATTTGTGGAAGCAGTGAAACTCTAAGCTAAGCAGGTTTCGTCCCAGTTGGATCATTACGCTACGAAAAAAAGGAGATGAAGATTTATTTATTCAGAATTATTCTATCAATCAATGATCATCAACACACAATGTCTTTGCCTTCTGGTGAAAACAGTAAGTTTCCAAGAAGCAATCAACAGTCTTCCCAGTCAAAGAATTCATCCGTCTTCCTTTTATCACCCCAACTCTGAGCATAAAATGATTGTTTCGCAGAAAAGAATCAGCTCAGCATCCATCGTCATCTCAAGAATGAACCTCCTTGAAGCATGTCGGTATGCACATTACGGAAGTATCTCCGGCATGAACCCCTGTCTAGTGTGGATGTTATCGTTCCACACTCATCACCTGCGGCAGCAGCGCATCCAGCCTCCAGTAGATCGGATTCTAGGTAGACCGTTGTTCACCCCAGAACAGTCAGTCAGTGTTGTGTTCACACACGGCTGCCACCGTCGTCATGCGCATTGTGTGTCCTCCACTGCTGAATCAATGTGGTGTGGTGGTGGCGGCCAAACAACAATAACGAACAGGCGAACGCCACCCTCGTCAACCCTCCGTCGGATTTCGGTCGGTCGGTCCTTCACTGTGTCGCTGCTGTTGGGGTGGTTTTTGCTGCAACCTGTGCGAGCATTTACCACCACTTGTTTGCTCGTCGTCGTCCTCCGTTGCGCGACTGTGTAAGGGAGTGGTAGCTGCTCGAATTTTTCCTTCGGGGGGTGTTGGGTGAGAGTCCTTTTCCCGATGGTGATGGGAGAGTGCGCGGGGTGGATGCAGATATGGTTGATGCGTTTTCTCCTAGGGGTGAGTGGCTGCTGGGTGGGAATGAGATGGCAGATGAAGGGTTCATCGAGGGTGGTTTGGCCGTCTGAACGTCATCCGATCGTCGTCACTATATGTTTTCTTTCCTCTGTGAGCGCTGTGTGCTTCCTGTTCCTCTACGTTCTCGATTTGGACCGTTTTTCCGTTCTTTCTCGTTGTAAATGCTCTTTTCCGACGCTAAGTGAGTGGGCAAAGTGTTGCGAAGTGGTGGAAAGTGAAGTTTTGTGGAGTTTGACGGTGGAAAGTCAAGAAAAGCGATTTTCCTGGGAAAGTGGGCGCATTTTCGCACTGCAATAGGAAAAATGGTTCTCCGTCCTGGGCTCGGCGTAGTGGTGGCACATTTGAGGGGTTTGTTTGTGTTGGTGTGGAAAATCGAGCAGTTCGAGTGAATGGTGAATGGAGACCTGTTCGAGCTACCAACAACTTGTTAGAGGGTTTTCGTTTTGAGAAGGATTCTACCGCACGGTGGTGTTGGTGCGGAAAACTCATCTGTAGGTGGTCGAGTGTTGAAATAGGCTATAGAGATTCGAGTTTGCAAGCATGGCCGCCGGGCCCGGTTCAGTGTTTTGTTCTATTCGGGAAGAAAACTGGTGAAAAATGGATCAAAGTTGATCCGAGAGGACCGATTGAGGTTCCTGAAGAAAAGGATTTATGTGTCGCTTGGAAGGATTGTGAAATCTGACTCCAGGTTGCCTTGAACGTCCCCCAGATACGAAGGATGAAGTGACTCATGAATTCTGAAGCTCGGTTTGTTCGTAGCTGTAAAGTGTTGTGTAATTTTGCCTTGTAACTATAGTAGGAAGCAGTTGGAAGAACAGGTCAATTGGTAGTGTGAGAGGTTGCTCTTACTGAAGGACACCTGCTGGATCCTCACCTGTTAGAGTTGGATCCCGGATAGCGGCGGCCAGTGCCATGTCAGAAACCGTCGTCTCGTCATCATCGTCGCCAGCTACCGCAGTCTCCGCAGTGAATTGGAAGGCGGACTGCAACCAACTTTCGGCTACTTGTTGCATCGAGTTGTAATTATTTCATACATACATTAGTGGATGACACTGACTGTCCGGCAAACTCTCTCGATGTGAACCGAAGCGAAAACACCTGTAATACTGTAGTAAATGAAAAGCAATTGAAGAAATCACGAAAATACAACGAAAGCAATACCCATCCTGTGAAAATGAAGAAAGATATAAAAGAGTAATCATCTATCATAGTATCTAGTGCAAGTAGTTTGGAAAGCAATTCTCCCCAGTTTTTACGCGTTACAATCGAAGATTATAGCAATAAATATTTTACACTCTGAACTTTAAAACTAGAAATAAATCAATACCGCTACAACTAAATCGAGTGGAAAGCGATATTCCCTTGTTCGTCCTGTGCAGAAAAGCAAAGTGTCTCCGAAGCACGTCGGAGGAAGTGGGGAACTCGCCCGAAACTACCCCATAACAACAAGTGTTTTACGATTGTTTTCCCTAAGCACATAAATATACACATTGACTCACCTATATTGGTCCCCTGTCGCCGTCCTGCGTCACCCTCCACAACACCTGTGACCACCACCACCACCCCCGACGGAAAACCACCACCCCCAGAAGCCGAGTCAGGAGCCGCAGTAGAACTCTCACCCACACAGCAGCGCAATACAAACATTGAAACACACCAAGGAAAAATCAACAACAACTCGAACCAGGAGACCCAGCTCGAGCTCGAGCGAAAGAGCACCAGGTCAAGCCGTCTCGCTTCGGTGCACATATGATCCACACCAAGACCAAGAGCAGCAGCACAGCCAGCAAGTGAATAGCGAATAGCTCCTCCACCCCTCGCGACTTGGTCGACGTGACGCGACGCAAGGATCCGTGAGCCCCATTAAAACATATTTCATAAATCCAACAAGTGTGTTGTTTTTCGGCGAGCGACCCCATCCCACTCCCCCCGAAAAAAAAAGAAGAAACAAACCTCCCCCGACTTTCCGGTTTTTCCTCTTTCTATCGATTTATTAGCCCTACACCTACGTGCGCTCGCGGCCAGGTAGCAACCACCTCACGCGGCCAGCACAAATAACATTATTGGGACGTCGAGGACGACGACGACGACGTGGATCAATCCAAACAGCGACCGACCCGTCATGCCTCGTTGCTACATCGTCAAGAAGCAAATAGCTGTCCCTCCGGCCCAACCACTACCACCACCACCGCCCCCAACACTATCCATTTCCACATCAGCAGCTGGCGGCGGTGGTGGGGTTATTCCCTACGGACGGCTCACTACTAATGGCCTTCCCGTCACCATCCACACCAACCACCACCAACCGCCGGTCTCCGGGCTGGGACTCGGACTCGGCAGCAACAGCAGCAACGCCAGTCAGATTACGATTATCGGGGGTGGGGGAACCGTCGGAACCAGTGCAACGGAAGTGGGTAATGTGATTGTGAAGCACACCAGCAACGGCGGCGCGGTGGTCCCAGGGGGAGTGATCTGTAGTCCCACTCCGGCGGCAGGACCCGGTAACAGCAGCAACACCGGAAATGTGATTATACTGAACAGCGTTAGTGTGATCAGCAGCAGCAACAGCAGCAGCGGAGTTGCGGGGCCACTGGGAAGTGTTATTAGTGGCCTTGGTCCAGCGGCCATCACTGGAGGAATCACCGGGAGTACGGCCACCGGTGGAGTGATACATCGAATAGTGGATGATACTGCGGGGCCTACGGGACCCACCAGCCCGACCGAGGCCTGCGTGGCGCCGATCTATTACACCAATTTGACGGGCGAGAATCAGAATGGTAAGTGGATTTAATTACTTGAAAGTGGGCGAACATGAAACAAAATGCTTTTACTTTGCAGCTGCATACCTATAAGTAATTAATGTTTACTTGCTTCAATGAGATGCAAACGACCATCCTTCTTGTAAGGAATCATAAACATTATAAAACTGATTTCATATTCTTTCGAAAGTAATACAACATAAAATTTGTACATTTCTTTCTTGTTTTATTCACCACTCACTGATTTCACGCTCGATTTTATCAGGTTTCGGAACACTTCAAAATCAACTGAGAGCTACTTACTTTTTTTTTTTTTTTTTTAATGCGACCCTCCACTCACCCCCACACCAAAAAGCTCGAGTGAGCCCCCTGGTAGTGGACGCATCTTTACTATTTTTTTTATGAAAAACAAAACTATATCAAAAAGTAATATAATTCAAGAAATATCTTATCTATAACTATAGCTTGAGCGAATGTGATAAACGAGGAACAACTACATTTGACTTGGGGATTTCCCAGTGGAACGATGTTCCTTTGAAGGGATCCCTTATAGCACAAAATTAATTAGTTGATACTTACCTGATACATGATTGGCTACAACTCACAGCGGTGAATCTAAACCGAATAAAATCGTCTCCAGTGATCTCGGTCCTGGGCCAATCGCTTCCTGTCGCCCTAAACGTCTAGGGTTCTTAGGCCCTCCTCAGCTGCAAAAAGCTAATGTGTGCGCGGCCTTCCACGGGGCTAGAAGAGGCCCGATATTGGATCCCGATGATGTCGATATCGTCGAAGGTGCATATGTGACCGCGCAACAATATTTAGTTCCGCTCCTGTCTGCTCCAGCTCTCCTTATCACTTTTGCCAGCGCTAAGTTGAACAGTTAGATCGAAAGAGTATCGCCCTGCTTCAGTCTGTTTAAGGTTACAAACGATTACGAAGTTTCATTCGCAATCAGTCTAATAAGCTTCGCCAGGAAACCGTCTTCAACTGTAATCTGTCATAAGGGCCTAAACGTAGACTCTTACTGGGAGGAGGGGTTTGGCCAGAATCTTTTCCCCATACATGTTTCGAAAATGTTGTATGAAAGTCTATGAGAGGGCTGAGGCCAAAAATGAGTCCACGTAGTTTATGGACAGCGCCTAACTCCTTTATCTTCACTGAGTAGTATTATAGTACAGATCCCTCATGAAAGCCCACCAGATATTCGACGACGAAGATCTGAGGAATCGGTCTCAGCCTATAAAACAGAATATCGGACAAAACTTTGTACGCTGAATTGAGAAGTGTAAATCATCTGTATGAAGCCATCCAACCAACTAACAGGCAGATCTACCCTTTCCCATATTTTCAATACAATACGGATTAAAAGTTGATACAACTGTTCACTACCGTGCCTGAGATACCCGGCCGGGAGTTCATCCTTCCCAGCAGCCTTGGTGTTTCTCAGTTTTCTGAAGGCTTGTCTAGCGTTGGAGGTTGCACAGTCGGTCCACTTCTATCTCTCGCTCCTCCATTCCCACCGTTCAATAATACCTAGCAGTGTTCTCTCTACCTGGCAGCCATTGTTTTATCTGTTAGCAAGTTTCCATCAAAGTCGTTGTCTTGACGGGAGAAGGCACTGTTTTTTTCGCACGCCGTTGACAGTTTCGTAAAACCTCCGCATATTATTCTGTTCCATAGTCTTCTCGGCTGATATGAACCTAAAATTTATGCTCTCGTTCTTTTTGCGGAAAACTTGTTTATCGATTTGTCTTGCTTCCCTATATCACCTCTCCAGCATCCGGCTTTTGGCAAAATTCTTCTTGTCCGTTACCCTCTTTTTTTCCTTCTAAACCATAGGGGGAAAATCTGCAAACAGACACCCTAACAACAAGGATAGGGTAGTCTTCTACTACAATAGTAAAAGCCAGGACTACTCTTTCCTCGGCCCACTTAACACATTCCTATGGTCACGATAGCATGCTGGCGCTTAGCCAGTTTCCCGAGTGGTCCTCACCACTCCCTTTATCCTCGGAAGGCGGGCAGGGTCAACCCCACCCGCGCCCAACTGCTTGGAAGACATCAAGAACAGATGCCCACGTGCAACCCCATCTGACCTGCCCGCAAAGGAAGGGTATCACTACCGTTTAGAAGGTTGCATACAGCAAGGTCTCCACCTGTCCCGGCCCTTACCGAGGACCCCTGTCCAACCGCGGGCTCGGATCCAACCCAGTAGACCAGCGCCACGACAGCACCGCTACCCGAGTAGAAGAAAAGAGCTCAATAATAGCATATTTTGATATGGAGATCAAAAAGTGATATGGGTTTGATTGACATAAGAGATAAAAGATCTAAAAATAAAATCAAAAATTTACTCCTGAAACATCATCATCACATCATATTAAGATTTTGTAAGATCTAACCAATAGCAGCGAGCTATTCGTTTGATCTTGAAATATCAAAATTTGATATTGTTCAGATGTTCCAGGAACATTTTTCAGATATTATTCTCAGATCTTTTATCTCTTATATCAATCAAACCAATATCATGTTTGAATCGTCAGTATTTTACCTCTACCAGAGTACCGGGACTTCCTCTCTGAGGCCACTCAATCGCTGTAAGGGTCGATCACGACCGCAGGGCATCGGTATGACCTACGAAGCCGACTCCGAACCCCTGGACCGCCTCTTGTACCGCATCTGAACTAGCCATTTTACGAATCCACGCACCACCTCCTCTGTAGCTCCCAGACGATATGGGTGATAGACGTTGAAACGGCGTTCCAGCCAAACTCATCCCTACACATCCTCTGGACCAAATTGTCCGGAGTTGTGTCCTCCCTGCATGTGGCAAGCATGCGGTCACGCATTGATTGTGCGAAAACGCGGGCACACGAACAAAACGTGTTCCGCCGTTTCCTCTAAACCATTGCACATTGGGCATTCGGGAGAATCTGCATACCCGAAACGGTGTAGATACTGTCGGAAACAACCATGACCTGTAAGGACCTGTGCCAGGTGGAATGTAACTTCCCCATGGCGCCTATTAATCCAACTATCTACCCTCGTTATCAACCTATGGGTCCACCTTCCTTTGGTGGAACTGCCCACGCGCGCTGCCATTTGACCATAGAAGTCATCCTGGCAGTCCTGCGTATGCCTCTTGTGCCGCGCATTTCGAAGCACTCCATGTCCTCACTTAAGAGGATGCCGATAGGCACCATACCAGTAATGACGCAGATAGCGTCGTGTGACATGATACGGTACGCGCTCGCAACCCTCAGGCACATAAGCCTGTAAGTACTTTCCAGCTTCCGTCGGAAGCATTTGGTACTTAGCGCGGTGCCCCACGCCGGGCCGCCATACCTTAGTATGGACGTAGCAACACTGGCCAGAAGCTTGCGCTTACTGGCGTACACCGCAGAGCTATTGGACATCATCCGGGACAGTGCCGCAATAGCTGTGCATAATCAACGTGACTACCGAAGGTAAGCTTATCGTCGATCATCATGCCCAAGTGTTTGACGAAGCGCTTCGACGGGATAGTGTACTCACCTACACTGATCACCACCTGCTGATCTGATTTTCGGTTGTTAACAACCGTCACCTCAGTCTTTTGGTGAGCCAGCTCCAGTTTCCTGGACCGATCGAGTGGCCGGTAGTCAACTTCACCTCCTCGATCGGTTCACCGTAGACTTCGAGCATAATGTCGTTGGCAAATCCGACAATCTTCACTCCCACTGGGTACTCTAACCTCAACACCTCGTCGTACATGATATTCCATAACCCAGGACCCAGGATGGAACCTGGTGGGACCGGTGTGTATAGGTGAAAGCACTTCCGACCCACCTCCGTGTCGTAGACTAGCAAGAGTGCATCGGCAATAGCAGACCAGCTGGCGCTATTAAACGCATTTCTTACATCCAGAGTCACTACCGCACAGAAATGAACCCCCTTTCTCTTAGGCTCGAGTTCTTTCTCGGCGGTTTTTGTAACCGACAAGATAGCGTCTACGGTGGACCTCCTCTCATCGAATCACCCGTTTCTAGGTCATCGATGAACAGTGCCTATCACATCCAACGCTGCCGTACTCATCGCTTTGTCGATAAGTACGACAGAATGTTGGGATTATCTGTTTTGTTGATCTCACTTATCCGGTCGTCGGCTACTACGAGATAGTGATCTGAGTCTATGTTGGGACCCCTAAAAGTCCTACATCAATGACATCCGAGAAGTGGTGACCATCTTTCAGCACATGGTCAATTTGGTTGAAAACTTCACCGTTTGGGTGTCTCCAGTACAGTCAATAGATGTACAGTCTGGTGAATAAAGATCCAATTCGATCGAAGCCAATTGAACTTGACATTTCAAGGGAGGAATATGAGAAGAGTATTGTATCAGTACAGATGATAAATTCGAGCTCTGACAACACGAAGTTTGTTTAAATCTTGAATTTTTCCTAGTGTTGGCAGTATATTATCCAGTTGCCAGTACTTAGGATTTTCAATTCGCCAGACTATATGTGGAGCCTTGTGGTCGTGCGGTTAGCGTCACCAAGCGTGTAACCGTACCATGCCATGGGGTGAGGGTTCGATTCCCGCTCCGAGTGATGACACTTTTCGCAAGAAATGTTTCTTCCTCGTATCCTCCGTATTACGAGCCCCAGTAATGTGTGTCGTGTCCGTTGTCTGTGTTAAGTTTCGTTCAGCCTGTACAGCCTCTGGCTGAAGACGGTGTCCGTGACTTTTTATTTATATATATAGTGACTGTAGCTTCCAGGTGTGCTTGAGAATATCCTTGCGTGCAAAGTAAATACTACTAATGGCCACCCCCTGGCAGTAGCAAAATTGACTTATCTCATGAAATTCAATATTTTCTCAAACTACATGTTCAGCGATGTTGAAAGACGCTTTCAAACTTTCCTTGCTGTAGCGGTATCGCACATTCAATAACCATTCCAATAAATGTTTCTTGCTGTTAAATATTTGCTAAAACCGATTTCGTCATCAAAAGTTCTATAAAATTTAAATTTTATGCATAAAAGTTAACTTTTTTGTAATTGTATTGCATATATCCTGAGAAAATTGCATACTTTCTTGCGTTTTCGTCGTATTTATTAACCCGGGAGAGGTCGCGTCGTGTACTGAGTACACGCACCATGAAAAATGCACGCTTTTGGTACATAGCGTGAGTGTGGCGGCGTTGCAGGTAGTCAAAGACGCGACTGCTCGAGGGTTAATCTTTAAACTTAAATAATTTTACATTTAGAAAACTTGTAGTAACTTTCGTAGTTTTTCGCAGTTGGAAAACATATTTTCAGTCTTGCAAAAGCAGTTCACTGGCTGAGCAATTTCGCCCCGAAATCAATTTTTTGAATTTTTATTTCAAATGATATTTTTTTCACAATAATACGATTTACAGGTAGAAGTTTCAACCTCGTTGACTGATGACATCCATGGTCGTACTTGTTTTGAAGCATTGAGTTTGATCATTTCGGTTAACCTTTTAAAATAAGACGGCAAAACTGTGAAAAGTGATCAATTTCACCCGAAATCACGGTAACTTTGTAAAGATTCCATTATCTTAGAATTGAGCATTTTCAGATGTTTCAGTGTAACGTTTCTGCTCTATACAAACAAAATCACAAAATTTGAAGTTCAAGATTAAAGGTAATTTGCACAGAGGGATTTTTTTTGGCCTTCCACGTAGCGAGGAAACTTGTTGTCCGAGTTGCTTAAGAACCCTTCTTTTATAGAACTATAAAGCTGAAATCTAATACTGTTTCAAACGGTAGGCTCGGTGTACCAGTTATGGCTATAGTACCTCAAATTCGCCATAGTTGATTTTCAACCTTTAATGATGCAAATCTACAAGAAAAAAAAACGTGAACAACAGATCACGATCACAAAAGATGGTTGCAATCATTCAAACTTCACAATTTGCTCAAATTATGATAGAAATAATTCATTTTCCTAAACTTTTCGGCTTCCTTGCACCCTATTTCGCCATAGTGTACCAATTATGGTAAACCCCGTAAGGAATGCATGTAAATAGTGCGAAGTGAAACTGAAATTAACAAATGTGTCCATAACTGGTACAGGGTTCCTATCATTGGCACAAGCCGTAATAAATACTAAAAGTTGTTTTGGCTCAGTTAGTTTATTTTTCCTGAAAAGTATGGAAACTACACAATCATTTGACATATTGGAAACATTCGTCGGTCTTCTTCTTATTTTTGTAGAAATAGTTTTCCTTAGGTAGTGCGATAACTGGTACAGGCACCCTAGTTGTTTTATAACTGTTATTTCTTGGAATCCATCTTTGTTATGAATGATCAAAAACAATTGTTGCCTCATTGCGTCACTAGTGGGGGCTGTCTATAAAGCATGTGTCCATTTTTCTGAACTTTGGACATCGCTGTTATGATTAGTCACTGTCGCGCTTATATCAGGAGCCGGAGGCAGACTATCCCCGTATTCTGATTTTTACTGAGTGGCATAATATTTTCCCTACTAACAAGTAATCCTTCCTGCAGCCTTTGGTGGAGACGTGCGGTAAATGCCAACTTTCACATAACTACGGTTGGTACTAATATTCCTTCTCTCTTCTAACTTGACTGGCTGACGCCGCTATTGTACCTTAAAGAGAACCTCGGAATCGTGCACAGTGAGAATAACTATGACCACTCCCAGTCATCCATTCAAATGATTCATTGTGAAACTGTCATTATTGGTTCGGGTCAATCACGGAATAGAAACCATAGTTTAAGCTAAGATAAGCTTAGGATAACTTTCCAGATTCATGCCACATGATCATTATGCAGCATTTGATGTGTCATCAGACAAATTCATTAAATTAAACGTGAAACAATTGTTTTTGGGGCTGTAGAAGTTACCAGGCGGTGTCACTTTTACTCACCTACAATTTCACTGAGGTTGTGCTCCTGAATGGAGTGAGTATCGCAACTGTTTAATGTTTAGTATTGTGTTGTTCCTTGCTGTCGATGCACCGCGAGTAACGTACGCGAATATTTGTGTATGTGCTCGAGAATAGTCGAATATGAGGCGACCACCTGACGTGGGTGATCGATTGTTTGCTTATCGTGTAAAGCGAGCAATAGCTAGACAAATTGTATATTTTGTGAAGTCATTTGTTGTAAACATTGAGCGATCACCCGACGTGGGTGTTCGATTGTTTGCTTTCTGCGTGAAGCGAACAATAGCGCGGCACTCTGATAGGCATTACAAATCAAAGATCATATTACTTATCAAAGTGAATCCTGACCCAACGATACCTCCCCTACTAACAAGAACTCCTTCCTGCAGCCTTTGGTGGAGACGTGCGGTAAACGCCAACTTTCACATAACAAAGGTTGCTACTAACATTCCTTCCCTCTCCCAACCTGACTGCAAGGACGTGGCCGGCGCCGTTATTGTACCTTTAAAGAGAGCCTCTGAAGCGTGCACAGTGAGAATTTTGACCAATCCCAGTCAATTATTCAGTTGATTCATTGTACAACTGTCATTGGTTCGGGTTAATCACGGAGTAGCAACCATAGATATGTGCAGTTAGTCTAAGCTAAGCTAAGCTAAGCCTACAATTTCACTGAGGTTGAATTCATTGAGCACTTTATAAATCAAGTCATTCGCCGAATCCACAATCCAACAACGAGAACGCTTTTCCCGCACCATTCCATGCCAATTCGAGATAAGTGACAATAACGAGCTTGCGATAAGCGCACTTGAATGGTTTAATTCAATCAACTTAACTTGCCCAAGCGGCGGTGGCGAACCGAAATGGGTACTCACTTACTTACTCACGGGGTGTTGTGTGGCTGTGGTGCGTTATCAAATTAATTTCCACGAACACGAGACGACGACGAATGGCTTGGCTACCTCCTGTACCTCCTTCTTCGTGACATTATCCAACTTCACCGCTAGCTCACGCACCGGAAATGCCAGTCAGTCAGTGGGTGGAAAAGAAAAAAATCCAGATTCTTAAGAACATTTCACCATTAAATTACTGTTCATTTATTAGGCTCCATCACTGTGCTGATGGTGAAAGCAGCAAATAATATTGTAGAAACTCCATTGTTTGTGATTAACCTTAAAGCAGATTTTGCACCTCAATAAGTGTAACTTAAAATAGATAGTGGCACGCCACCACACCCTGTTGATAGGAAAAACTATTTTGGTACTTTCTGTGCATGTTGCTGTTTTAAATGTGCAAATTTTACTATTGACTCAACTATACAGCGTGCTCCAGACTCTGATAGTTCGGGTAATGATTTTAGGAATATAGTCTTGAATATAAATCTTTAGACAGGTAAATAGAAACAATAAGGACAAGCCAGTTAGAGTCCAGAGATAGCCGCCACAATGGCCAACTTTTACACCTACTCACGATTTTGAGCGCACAATCTCATTAAACCTAGACCAGTGCCCCGTATCTTCTTATTTGAGACTTATGACAATTAATCAAGAACTAAAGTTTGCATCTTGAGATTTGTGCATTATATATTCTAGTGAAATGTTCAACTGGGATCCCAAGATGTTTGTCCTTAATTTGTGATGGTATATCAAGTTGCAATAACGACGTAGATAGAAAAAAAAACCATGAAGAATACATATCCTTATTCCTAAATGAGGACCATTTCACATTTAAGAATGACATCAACTTCTTTACGTCATCATATTTTCACTTCCACCACAATGGCTGGCATTCGCGTTTCCCGCCGCCGTTAATTAGTGCTCGTGTCACATTCAATTAACCGAATTTAGAATTGAACATGACGGTTTTATTAATTTTCTTACGTCCGTCTTCGCCCTGCTCCCCTATCGTCATCGATAGTCAGGATTTGTCAATAAAAAAAAAAGCTCTACGTTACACACGCAACACCTCGGATGAAGGTAAGCTGGCTGGTGGCATTTTAGTCTGGGTTGGGCGGCTTCAGCAGAGGTTAGAGCAACATGGGTGCATTTTTATCGTTTCAAAGTCATAAGCGGCAAAAAAGTGCCCGTCGCAAGACTCATTAGGTGGTGAATGGTAGGATTAGAAAAAAAAAAACGCTATGGCTGTGTAATGCTCGATAGAGTTAAGATTAAGCGCCAATGTCACAAACATTTTTCAACCACTACCGTTTTTTCTTCAAAAATATTCAAAAGAAAAGAAGAAAAATACATAAGTTTCTATAGTATTACTAATGTTTACTAAATGTACTAACTATTACTTGCATGCAATACATTCTTGTTGTATTACCGGCAGGCGGAATTGAACAAAATGAACGTGGCTAAACCAAAAACATCATAATCTTCTTATAGAGTTCCCCTTTCCCTGCTTAGCTATCAACTGTGCAACTCCCATTCACGGGGGGTCAAACTTCAATGAATAGGTCGTGAAAACAATGTATCTACATATAGAGCATTTCTAGCTCAACGCACGAATGCAATTTAAATGAAATGTTGTTAATGAAGATGCTTCCGTAATAGTTCGAAAGCGTATTGCATGTAGTTTGTTTTACAATATACTTATACCTCTTATGCTTCGTTTTATCCGCTATGCTAAGAATAGCGACCAAAGTAACATTTTTTTTATCAAACAGACTAGAAGAGGTACTTAGGACCCTCGTAAACCCAAAATGAAAGGTATCAGGTTTTATGTCGGTTTTAAAAACCCTTACCATCAAAATGTTACTTAGAGATCCAATTGATGAAATGCCTACTACTAAGCTTAGAGTTCCATGAGCGAGCACTGCCGCAGTTATTAACTGAGTGCTTTAGGGGCTATTGGTAGCAGGAGCTCCTCTCTGGAGCCGCCAAATGTTGGTTGCAGCAGCTCCTTTGTGGAGTCACCAAATGTTGTTGTCAGCACAATCTTCCAATTGGCAGCTCTTGCAGGTGTTGTGTTCCTCTTGCGGTTAGAGAATATCAAATACTTACTGAATCCAGCCGCACTCTTGTACACAGCTATAGCGATGATCAGGATGACGAAATCCACAGTCGTTTCAAGGTACCGTTGCGAAGGGATACGGTATAACATTCCGTGTGTGCCAACCAACAGACTAGACGGAACGCGTTACTTTTGAACACCGATACTACTCACTCAGTGTACCATAACCCGGGGTCAAATTGATCTCCCAGTCTGATCAATTTAGACCCGGAAATCAATTTGACCCCGGTTTACGGTACATAGGAGGCTCGAGGGTGAGAATAGTTAGAATCGTGTGTGATAGCATAAGGCTTTTCTAGCTTCATGCAAACGTTCTCGCATTCAGAACCTTAGCTTGCCAGAATGAGATAAAGTTTGATCGATCCAATGATTTTTGACTTCCAAGATTTTAAGTATCAACACTTTTGAAAGCTTCAATTATCCAACAATAATTGAAGCTTCAAGTGCTACAGACTGTTGAGGCATACCGAGAATGTGGATGGTCTCTCGAGTAATCAGTTTCGCTTCCGGAAAGGGAGCTCGACCGTAGGCACTATCTTGTCGGTTACAAAGACCGCCGAGATAGCTCTCTAGCGTGAAAGGGAGGGGGATTTGCTACGTTCAATAGTGCCAGTTTGTCGATGCGCTGCTATGTCTGGGGATACCAAGGTATTTGTACAAGATTTTCGGAAATTACTTCTAGAATCGAGTACTAGTTTACGACACAGAGGTGAGTTAGAAGTACTTTCATATAACCTCAGGAAAACCACATGTTGTCAAGTTGAATGATATCAAATAACACAACAATTTGCTTCCATCAAACACACCGTGCACCGTGGTGAGCGTCAGGTGAAAAGTGGATTTTATTCTTACCATCCTCCGTAACACGCCTCGCTAGAAGTACGGTCAAGCGGTTTAAATTCGGCCCAAAATCTTCATCATCCAAGCGGAAACCAGTTTGACCGGAGGGGCGTAACAACAAACGGCACGGATTTTTTTTTGCCGAGCTCGTCCAGTTGCGGTTATGGGCTGGTTGTTCCTTTCCGCCAGACTTGGCTAGAACACGACGACGAGTGATTTCAGATTGCCTTTGGGGCGCATCCTCGAAAAAAAAAAATGAAGCAAGAATATCCGAGTACCGAATGAACGGGAGTCAAGGTAAGTTGGTGGTGTTGCTGGCACGTTCTGTCGCGCCCGCGGAGGCGCAATCAAACCTTATTCTAATAAAAAGCATATCGTTGCTGCTGCTGTGCCCAAGCGGAAGGACCTAAGAAAGTTTCACCCTCGAGGGGGACGACTCAACAACGCAACGGGCCGACCAGCAGCGTGCCACCATCCACTACCACCGCCGCCATTGCGTTGCAGGAAAAGAACGGGGGCAGGGAAAGGTGAAAGGAAACGAATCTTTGTTAATTACACCTGAATAGCCGCAATTAGGGTGTTGATAAAGTTGATAAAGGTTCGCCCCACCTAACCGGGGGGCCAAACCGAACCCGGCTCAGCGTTATAACAAGCCAAAACGGAACGGTGGGCTGGGTGCTGTTATGTAGGGGATAGTGGGGTAAAAACACTTTCTTCACACATCACAACATTGATTTTTATGATTGCAGGCAGATACATTCGTGTCTAAAGAAATAAGCGATTGCAAACATACTTAGTTGTTAAGAAAACTCTCAATTGGCTTTTTAAACGATGTTGAGATAATTCCATATTCTGAATCTGCACGCCAAACTGAGCCGAAATACAAATTTTCATGAATTTCGGAGCCCGGCAACCTATTTAAAAATCAATTTGAAGTTTGTATGGGAGCGATTTGTCGAATCACCCCTCGTCGGGTTTTGTACTGGGCGGAGCTGTCAAGCAGTTGCCCAGCTGTCAAAAGGTGATTTGAATAAATCTTTTTGAAATTGATTTTAGGTATCAAAACAAAGTTCTATAATTCTGAAAAAAATCATAGAGGCTTAGAAAAAGGTGCTCTTTTGTTTAAAAATATAAAATCATTGAATTTTTCTAAATTTAAAAACCCAATTGGCTTCTTTAACGGTGTTGAGATAATTCGATATTCTGAATCTGCATGGCAAACTGAGCCGAAATCCAAATTTTCATAAATTTTGGAGTCCGGGAACCTATTTAAAAATCAATTTGAAGTTTGTATGGGAGCGATTTGTCGAATCACCCCTCGTCGCACTTTGTACTGGGCGGAGCTGTCAAACAGTTGCCCAGCTGTCAAAAGGTGATTCCAAAAAATCTTGAAATTGATTTTAGGTACCAAAACAAAGTGCTAAAAATCGGAAAAAAATCATAGTGATTCAGAACAAGGTGCTCTTTCGTATAAAATCATAAAATTAATACATTTTTCTTAATTTAAAAACCCAATTAATAACGGTAAAATCACGGGTCAAGCATAGAAGCATACTTCTTTTAATGGGGATATCTCAAGGAAAATAAGAAGATTAAAATGTTAAACCCAATTTACGATTCAAAATCTTCTAGATAAATCTGTAGATAGAGCATATTTTCTAAGAGCTTTTTTACGCAAGGCTATTTCATCTCGGGACCTTCGGCTTCACTTCTTTTTCGAAAGAAGAACTCAAAATATGTGAGTTTGTCAGGAGTGGGACTCAAACCCACGTCCTCGGTATTACGACAGAATCACTTACGTCAAAAAAATCATCTTTTCGGACGCAGAAATAGAAAAAAATCGCTCCACGAAGGCGCATTTTACACAATTTTCCCTTACATGTGCGTGATTTGGTCAACCTCCACGACGACTACTGGAGTTGGGAGTAGGAGGAGGAAATAGGGTGGAATCGTTTTTCGGCAGTTCTTTGTGGGTCACAGGAATAAACGCAGCCCAACGACGACGACGCATGGCTGGGGAGATGGCATTTTCCTGTCAGACACTACCGGAGCTTGAGGGACTACCGAATACTCTGGATTCGCTTGTGCGTGGAATGGACCGGACCGGAATCGAGATTTGCGGAACTGGATTTTTCCCGTGCGGTTGCTTGGGTTTGTTAATAAGGTAATTAAAAGTTGATCAGGAAAAGTGCTTTTGTAATGATTCGGAAGATGAGCTTGGTCTCCCGAGGGAGGGAAACCTGGAGTTGATTAAGAGGGCTCGCATACATGTGTAAGATGGGTACTCTGTTGCTCGGACACGAACTTTGATTCTCTTGTAATTGGTTTGATAAGCGGCGAACGGTTGCTGGGAGATTTTTCAAACTTGGTGTACTGAGGATGGACAGTTGAACTAAGCTAGAAGTGGATCAGTACGATTCCTGGTCCGACAGTTCAATAAATGTTTAGACTGGAATTGCAACTACACCTTAACATCTTAATGTGCCTATTGTTGGCTAAGTGAAAACTGTTCACCAAAACAATCATCATACCAAGCCTTATTATGTTTTTGTACGCTTCGTTTGATTGAAGTGATGTTCGTAAAAAATAAAAAATAAAAGCTTTTTACTCATACTTACTTGATAACGTATAGGGTTACTGCATGGAGAACTAAAACGTGTTTTTTGGGTTTATTTTACCCAAAAGTAGGTATATCGATTAAACGTTCTACTCAAAATAAGGTTAGTTATTTTCCCTTTCTCTCCCACCGATGATGTCAAAAACAAAGCGAGAGGCATCGACCCACCGGGAGTACTTTGGCCCAATAAGCCAATTTTTGATTAATGCCGTTTTTCTCTTAATTAGTAGAAAAAAAATTCACGTTTAGGTTGAATTTACCTACTCTTCAGTAGATTTTTTGGTGGAGTTAAAGGCAAATTACCTAGTGTGAATTTAATCTATTTACTCAAATTTGAATTATTGGGCCAAACTATCGGGTTGCGTCAAAAGAACTCAGATTGAAAAATAATTAGACCCGTAATTATATGTTTCGCAATTAGGGTGGCCATTTTGAAAATAGGGTGGTCCTAAAAAACGAAAATTTCCATTATTTTTTATTTTCAAACCGTCATAACCAACCGGCTGCGATGCGGCCATGTTTTTTAAGTCATCATCTGTTTCAGGTCAAACATTTGATTTAGGCGTAGTTTACGAATGATATTTTTTCGTTAACAAAAAAGTTCTTTGCATCCCCAATTGCGGCCTAATTTGAACACGTTTTTATTTATTGTAACATATTTCAGCTAAGAGAATTAGTTTTTTTCATGATTCTCCTAGTATTTTCGAAAATTTTCTTTTTTGTTGTGGAAAATATTACGCGCTTTTTAAGTGTTGGTCCAGAAAAGTGTACTGTTTACAAACTTTTGCTGTCAAAATGGGGTTCAACGCACAATGGGGGTCAGAGATGTTGGCTCGCTTTTTTACTGTGGGGTAGTATTAGGATGACAAGTGGCTGGTCATAACTTTTGCAGCAATAGACGACCGATTTACAATCTTTTTTCACGAATGAAAAAAAAATTAGTTCTAGACTTTATAAAAAAATATCGTAAAAAAAATTTAGTATTCTTTCATATGTTCAAATCGTCAAAATATCAGTTTATCATGTTTTTAACAATGTTGGACCACAACGACTATTTTTTTAACGAAAGCTTAACTATTTTTACTTAACATATCAAAAAATTAGGAATATTTTTTAAGCCGTTTTTGAGCTGCATTTTTTGGAAATTTGATGGCTTGTGCGTATGTACATACGGAATGAATTTCATTAATTATTTATTGTTTGTTAATTTAAACATATTTATATATAAACATATACATTGTTACCAGCAGTAACATTTGATTCAGTTTACCATATCGAGCGCGGGAAAATAGGGAACAATATTTGTATTAATTAGTTCGAACCAACGGTGTGTTTAAATACGGCGTTCGGTGGGTTGACATTCACAACGCAGAACAGGTGGATGAGCGACTATGATGACAGCGATTGCTAATATGAGTACCGCGCGTGGGCGGAAACAGGTAAACGCGTGGTGACCATGAGTGGGTGAGTGAGTGGGTGTCCGTATGAAGACGGGGAAGATACGGACGCCGAGCGAGAGAAGGCAGTTAGTGTGAGGCAGTTGAACGAAAGACACGTTTTGCGACCAACCAATTAGTGGCTAGTTTGCCAGTCAAAGTTTTTTTCCGATCGTGACACCGACGATCAGAGAGCCGCCTCGGAGTTCATACTCTCGCTTTTCCTGGACTTCGGAGAAACCGTAGGCGATCAAGCTCTCAACGAAGCCACAGAAGTTGTGACCGCCATTCCACTGTTACAAAGTGCGGCCACTTCATCAACAGACGGTAACCCGGCTGTCGCCGCTTCGCGACACGTTAACCCAGGCCCAGACTGCCATCGAGTGGGCCGCACTCCCGGCCTTCGGAACCATCTCGTCGAGCGCCTGCGGCGCGCTTGCCCACGAAGCCTTTTGAACGCGGACATTTTCCGTGACAGCCTCAGCCAGTACCCCTTGACCCTCGGCGTGCCGTCTGGTGATCCCAAACAGATTTTCCGCCATCCCGGCCGGTATTGTGGTCGATCTCGAGCTCCCTGGGTCGTTTTAGGAGCGGGCCATCACTGCCGTTGCCGTTTGCATCCGTCGCTCGTACCACGTGTCACCGAGTTCTACAGCAAACGCTCCCGATCACCGCAAGTATCTCCAGTAACCGCTTCGCTCACCCTCAGCGGCCGAAGAAGGGGTTTTCTGCCATTCCTGTAGGAGTTGCCGGCACCCCGGCCGGACTTGGGGCCGATTTCGGGACCCCGAAGCCCGGATCCCTTGCGACCGAACCCTTCCGTCGCCACCCTGCTCCCGCCAACTGAACCCTGCGCCGCCATCAAACCCACCGAACAATCCTTTCGGCATTGACGTAAGTTCTTTAATATATTTGTACCCACATTAAAGTTGTTAGTTCAGGTTCCTCGCGCCCGAAAACCTCCCCACGCCAGACGCCCTGAGACCTGGGACTAAAAGAGGTTTTGGAGTCCCACCCCGTAGACGGCCGCGGCTTAGACCAGCTGTCTGGGGCTTAAGCCGGTACTCTTCCAGAACCGAGCAGTCCCAGGGCCCAAAATTTGAGTCTTATACTGGCGCCCAACGTGAATATCCTAGTAGAGGATCTCAGGAGGGAAAATATATCCTCGGATATACTTTCCTTTTGTGCGTTGGGGGAGTTTTCAAGTAATTTTCAATTCCTTTAAAATAAAACCTCTCTGGTCGCATCGTTCAGCTGAAATCAGTGACAAATCCAATTTTTTCGCGGTGGTTAAAGTGCGCCACGTGGCAAAACCGATTAGTCTTTACTCTTTAACACGAGTGATAAAACAAATAGCTCATTTCCAATTGTCAGAAAATCATCACAGATAGCGTAGAATAGTTTCGGGTAAGTTCGCGATTTGAAAAGCCCGTAAAATTCTTTATTTTGTACAGCGAAAACACTTCACGTTCCACGTTTCTTAGGCATTTCATTAACAATGCCACGGTTGTCGGTTTCGGGTCCCGATTTCGGGACGCTCTACCGCAGCATGCGTGTAGACCACCTCGAGCCCGGTGAGCTCGATTACGAGCTACTTTTGCGAAATGTTGTAGTTGGCGACGACGAGTCGCGTGTGAAGCGTAGGCGCAGGCTGCGCCAGATTATGAAAGAAGAGAATGATGGACATGAGTTTATCATTCACTACGATTTAGACCCAGAAATGGACCTTAACGCGTGTAAGTTAATTTTTTCTCAACTCCTTCGAAAACTGTCGTCAGAGCCGCGAACTCAGGTAGAGGATTGCCGGTCCCGTTTGTTGCATTTGGGCCACCGCCTGGCGATTATTAAGAACCATGCAGTGGGTGAATTAAAATCCAGAAGCAGTGAGGAATTTGCGAAGGTGTTAAATTTGTTTTCGGAATACTTTTGGTCAGAACAAGAATTTTTCATGACGGGTGGAGAAGCGGGCTCAGAATCGGATGTTTTGTTAGATGAAGCGGCAGGAGGCGAGAATGTGCCAGCGCCAGCGTCGGCAACCGCGACTACGGCTACCGGGACTATACCGAAGAAATCGGACTCGTCACAATTCGTCTCAAAAACAGACTTTAACCAAGCGATGACTGACATTGGCAGTCTCATAAAAGCGTTAGCTTCTCAGGTGAGTGGATTGAAGGAAGAGATGCGCAAACAGCGCCCTCCTCCTCCAGTTCCACCAAGGCCGTCTTCGGCGCAACTAAATTCTTCAAACCCTTTTCGCAGTGATGATGTGCGTCCTAACCAATCTGGACCGGCTTCATCACAAAGTCAAAGACAAGTTGATGGGAGACAAGCACGCTGGACTACGATCCCCACTTCTTCGACCAGTGGCGGCATTTCATACCCTCCACCTGTGTCTCAGGGAGGAAATGGGAATGAGTCGTTCATACGCCGGATTGATGAATTCACATTTAGTCCGTTCGCTGTGGGTAACCACAACCAATCTCCAAATCCTCAAAACAATTTGCCTCCACGTCAACCAGTCGGTCCGACAGGTTCTTTCGTGCCAGCTGTTGCTCCGCTACGCAAAATGACTCCCGTTTCACAGTGGAAGGTCAGAAAATACTCAGGAAATGACCATGGACTAGGACTCAACGAGTTCTTGTCCCACATTGAACAACTCGCGCTTTCTGAACACGCGACTGAATTGGACCTGTTTGATTCGGCGGTGCACCTTTTTGAAGGTGCCGCTCTTAGTTGGTATACTTCGTGTAGAAATCAACGCTTGTTACAGAATTGGCCACAACTGGTACAGGAACTGCAAAACGAGTTCAGACACCCTGATCTCGACTCGGTTTTACGTACCAAGATCTACCAAACGCGCCAGCAGAAGGGGGAATCGTTTCAGCAGTATTATCTGCAAGTGAACAAGCTGTTCCAAGCAATGAGTCACCCCCTGGCCGATTCCGAAAAGCTAGAGGTTCTAAAAACCAATTTGAGGTATGATTGTCGCAAGGCACTGGTGGGTAAGAATGTTACCACACTTAGGGAGCTGTTGACGATCGGTAAAGATCTGGACGCCACAGATTTTTCCGCCTTTACCAAAGTTTTCGGGCCTCCTAAGAGGGAAACCTGTGCAATTGACTACAACAGTCGAAACGCTACGGGTAGCAAGACTTTTGTCAATCAAAATCGACAAAGAAGTTCACCAGCACTCCCGAAAAACTCAAAGCCCGAATCTAACAATTCTAAACCCGATTCTAAACCGGGGCCAACTTCAAAGCGCAACCCATTCGAAAAGGCAGGGAAGTCAGAAGGGTCACCGCCTGACCCAAAACCGGGGCCTAGTAAACCGAGTGCTCTCCTAAAATTGATTTCCAACTACTCTCCACCCGAGGAAGGGCAATGTTTCAACTGTCGAGAGTATCACAACCTCTCCGAATGCCCAATCCCCAGAAGAGTGTTTTGCAATCGGTGTGCGTTAATTGGTTTCACGACTAACAATTGCCCATACTGTTTAAAAAACGGGCTGGGGAAGCCCTAAAGTCGCTGGGCCCCCACGTAGCGCGATCGGGAGGAGCTCCAGAAACGTGGTTACCTGATCTCTATTACCTGCACAATCAGAGATCAGATGACGAAGAAGAGGAAGACGGTAGCTTACCCCAAATCCATAAAATAACCCTGAACAGTATAACTGATGATAGACCCCATGCACAACTAAAGATTTTCGATATTTCTGTCAATGCGCTCCTCGATTGCGGTAGCAACCTTACGTTTATCAACGCAGCTGTTTTCCAAAAGTTAAAGAACATACAGTTGAAGGAACCAGCTCAGGCGGTAGAACTTCGAACTGCGGACGGTTCCTCGTTAGAAATACTTGGCAAGGTCCACCTCCCATTTTCTTTCAATGGTAAGACAAGAGTGTTGCCCACCTTAGTAGCGCCTCGTCTTACTAAAGACTGTATTTGCGGGATGGATTTTTGGAGGCTGTTTCGGATTTATCCGGCCATTTCCACGATTACGCGAAACGGGACCGAAGGGGAGCCCATTTCGACAACCACTCCGCAGAGTTTGAGTGAAGCACAGCAGCAGCGACTGGAAAAATTGAAGCTGCAGTTCAAAACACCGGCTTTGAACACGCTCGACACAACGCCTCTTTGCGAACATGAAATCGTCCTTAAAGAGGAAAGCAAACTGTGTAAACCGATTCGCCTCTACCCATACCCCATAGCTCCCAAAATTCAAATGAGTTTGTTTGAGGAGATTGATCGATTACTCGAAATCGGGATAATCGAAGAGTCCAACTCCGATTGGTCACTTAACATAGTACCAATCCGAAAAGCCTCAGGGGCTATTCGGCTTTGTCTCGACGCTCGCAAGCTCAACGAGAGGACCGTGCGTGACGCCTATCCCCTTCCGCACCCTGGACGCATTCTCGGCCGCTTGCCTCGCGCCAATTACCTTTCGACCATTGATCTCACGGAGGCCTTTTTGCAGATTCCACTGGCCCGGGGATCAAGGAAGTATTGTGCGTTCAGCGTGCAAGGGAAGGGGATGTTCCAGTTCACCCGCCTTCCATTCGGTTTGATCAATAGTCCAGCCACGCTGGCCCGATTGATGAACCGAGTGTTAGGCCACGGTGTACTGGAACCGAATGTCTTCGTGTACTTAGATGACATCGTCATAGTCACGGAGACATTCGAGGAACACGTCCGGCTTCTCGAAGAGGTTGCGAGACGTCTGAGAGAGGCAAATCTCTCGATAAAACTTGAAAAGTCCCACTTTTGCCTGAGTGAAATCCCCTTCTTGGGTTATATACTTTCCTCTCAGGGTTTGAGAATCAACCCTGAGAAGATAAGGCCCATAGTAGAGTTTGAACGTCCCACGACAATCACCAAACTCCGCCGATTTCTCGGGATGTCAAATTACTATCGGAGGTTCATCCCCGAATATAGTAAGACGACCGCAGCCCTCTCAGAGCTTCTGAAGTCCGCTTCGAAGTCAGTGAGATGGACACCGGAGGCGGAGGAAGCATTTCAGGCAATAAAGGAGAAATTAATCACTTCTCCGGTGCTGTCAAGTCCCGACTTCGACCAGAACTTTATAATACACACCGACGCGAGTGATCTCGCCGTCGCCGGAGTGTTGACACAAAAGATCAATGACCAGGAGCGAGTGATCGAGTATTTTTCAAAAAAATTGACGACGCAAGAGCGCGCGTACCATGCCACCGAAAAGGAGGGGCTGGCCGCTCTACTATCAATAGAACACTTCCGAGGCTATATTGAAGGCAGCCCGTTCGTACTGGTCACTGACTCGTCCGCGTTGACTTTTATCATGCGTACGAAGTGGAAGACTTCTACGCGACTGAGTCGCTGGAGTCTTTCACTTCAAATGTACGACATGACGATTGTGCATCGGCGCGGCAAAGACAATGTCGTGCCCGATGCGCTTTCAAGAAGCGTTATGTCAATATCGGCCACTTCACCATCTTCGTGGTACACGGACCTGAAACTCTCTGTCCTAAACCGACCCGACGACTATCCCGATTTCCGAGTTGATGGAGAACAACTAAAGAAGTTTGTCTTCAACAATGATCTTTCCGATCACCGTTACGATTGGAAGGTAATTCCAAGCCCTGAATCGCGCACCGCAATATTTAAAGCATGTCACGACGATTTTATGCATGTCGGCGTGGAAAAAACCCTTGCTAAAATTCGTCAACATTACTACTGGCCCAAAATGGTGAGCCAAATACGAACCTACATTCAAAAGTGTGACGTTTGTAAAATGATCAAACCTCCAAACTCCTCTACGACACCTCCAATGGGTGACATGCGGACTCCGTCGCGACCGTGGCAAATTATCGCGATCGATTATATCGGGCCGTTACCGCGTTCTAAATCCGGCAACCAATACGTCCTGGTCGCGTTGGATCTGTTCTCGAAATGGGTACAATTACACCCATTCTCAAAAATTAGTTCAAAAACTCTTTGCACAGAGCTAACACGTCATTGGTTCCATAGGAACTCGGTTCCCGCGATACTGTTATCCGACAACGCGACTACTTTTACGTCGAAAGAGTTTAAAGCGATGCTAGATCGCTTCAAAATTAAACACTGGTTATCGTCTCGGCACCACTCTCAGGCCAACCCCGTAGAGCGGGTGAACCGGGCAATCAACACGTCTCTTCGGTCGTACGCGCGAGATAATCAACGCGAGTGGGATACGAGATTGTCCGAAATTGAAGTCGTCATAAACTCGACAGTTCACTCCTCTACGGGATTTACTCCGTTTCGTGTTGCGAGGGGAGAGGAAGTGGTTCTCGAGGGAGACGAACACAGCAACTACGAGAACGAGGACGAAACGTCGGTCGAAGCGCGCCTAGCACGGATCCGCGAAGAATCACCAAAAATGTTCCATCTAGTCCGTAGAAACCTCGAAAAAGCTCACACGGAAGCGTCGCGTACATATAATTTGCGGGTTCGTCAGCATGCGAAGCCGTTTGCGGTTGGTGATACCGTATACAAACGGAACACGAAATTATCAAATGCGCTAGAGTTTTATAATGCAAAGTTAGGCGCCCAGTTCCTACCTTGTAAAGTGGTCGCTAAGCATGGCTCGTCGTCGTATGAGCTCATCGATCAGGAGGGACGAAACATCGGCGTTTGGCCGGCGTGCTTGCTTAAGCCAGCGTAGTTCCATTTCAATAAACTGTTGCGTTCTGAGTCTCTGAATCTCAGAGCTGAAAAGTAATTAGATTTTATGATATTAGACCTTTAAATAACCTTGTCAAATTTCGACCTAAGTGGGTATCTCACCTTTAGCCTGAGAAAAGCATTTTGACCCATCCTGCTTTCCGCGGGGCATGGACGGGACCGGCACTTCCTATAGGCATCCTGAGTCACTTTGATCGGTAGATAATGGTTTTTTTGTTTAGTGAAATGGAGACGTCCAATAGTTCACACCTTTTTAAAGTCGCGCGCGCAAGTCGATCCTCTCTTGTTGAGGACTACCGGTAAACTGATCCTTTGGTTCACAGAAACGAAAAACGATTCTATAGGTCAGTAACCTTATTCACATCGTGAAACTGCACGAAAACCCGAACCTATTTGAAATAGGGGTAGACGCACAGCGTTTATGTATTTAGTCCAAACAATGCCCTGATAAAAGACGGGAAACACGAAATGTTATATTGTCTTTCTAGGAACTAGTGTTGGCGAATTAGGTCGAAAAGACCGATCTTTAGTTATGTAGCATCCGAACGTAGCGGTGAAAGATCCACCAGTTTAGTTCAAATTGTACCTTCCTACATTCAACATGTGGCTCGTCGGCGCGGCGCGGTATCATTCTCTCTGGCCCGGTTTGCGTAGTGCGTGTTGCGTGGAACGTTGAGTAGAATCCGTTGTTTGTTTAGATTAGGCTTCTTCGAACGAGCCCCAAACTGTTCGATGTTATTGTTTTGGT
The DNA here is from genome assembly GCF_035046485.1 of Aedes albopictus. Taxonomy (NCBI): domain Eukaryota; kingdom Metazoa; phylum Arthropoda; class Insecta; order Diptera; family Culicidae; genus Aedes; species Aedes albopictus. The sequence goes on from NC_085137.1 coordinate 398,559,542, forward strand.
TGGATGACCGTTGGGGATTTTGAGTGTTATGGTAGTCCGATACGTACTCGTGATATGGAGAAAAGAACAATGCATGTTTTGTTTCGTCAGAGTTCTAGTATACGGGTGATATAATGAGTATTGTTATAATTTTGTTCACTGATTTCGGGAGAATGGTGTTTTGTTTATTATTAGTTAAGCGATAAATTTCTGATTTCTTTCAATATGTATGTATGTTGTAAATAGCTTTCTTTATCCGACCAGAGGGGGGATATGTTACCAGCAGTAACATTTGATTCAGTTTACCATATCGAGCGCGGGAAAATAGGGAACAATATTTGTATTAATTAGTTCGAACCAACGGTGTGTTTAAATACGGCGTTCGGTGGGTTGACATTCACAACGCAGAACAGGTGGATGAGCGACTATGATGACAGCGATTGCTAATATGAGTACCGCGCGTGGGCGGAAACAGGTAAACGCGTGGTGACCATGAGTGGGTGAGTGAGTGGGTGTCCGTATGAAGACGGGGAAGATACGGACGCCGAGCGAGAGAAGGCAGTTAGTGTGAGGCAGTTGAACGAAAGACACGTTTTGCGACCAACCAATTAGTGGCTAGTTTGCCAGTCAAAGTTTTTTTCCGATCGTGACACCGACGATCAGAGAGCCGCCTCGGAGTTCATACTCTCGCTTTTCCTGGACTTCGGAGAAACCGTAGGCGATCAAGCTCTCAACGAAGCCACAGAAGTTGTGACCGCCATTCCACTGTTACAAAGTGCGGCCACTTCATCAACAGACGGTAACCCGGCTGTCGCCGCTTCGCGACACGTTAACCCAGGCCCAGACTGCCATCGAGTGGGCCGCACTCCCGGCCTTCGGAACCATCTCGTCGAGCGCCTGCGGCGCGCTTGCCCACGAAGCCTTTTGAACGCGGACATTTTCCGTGACAGCCTCAGCCAGTACCCCTTGACCCTCGGCGTGCCGTCTGGTGATCCCAAACAGATTTTCCGCCATCCCGGCCGGTATTGTGGTCGATCTCGAGCTCCCTGGGTCGTTTTAGGAGCGGGCCATCACTGCCGTTGCCGTTTGCATCCGTCGCTCGTACCACGTGTCACCGAGTTCTACAGCAAACGCTCCCGATCACCGCAAGTATCTCCAGTAACCGCTTCGCTCACCCTCAGCGGCCGAAGAAGGGGTTTTCTGCCATTCCTGTAGGAGTTGCCGGCACCCCGGCCGGACTTGGGGCCGATTTCGGGACCCCGAAGCCCGGATCCCTTGCGACCGAACCCTTCCGTCGCCACCCTGCTCCCGCCAACTGAACCCTGCGCCGCCATCAAACCCACCGAACAATCCTTTCGGCATTGACGTAAGTTCTTTAATATATTTGTACCCACATTAAAGTTGTTAGTTCAGGTTCCTCGCGCCCGAAAACCTCCCCACGCCAGACGCCCTGAGACCTGGGACTAAAAGAGGTTTTGGAGTCCCACCCCGTAGACGGCCGCGGCTTAGACCAGCTGTCTGGGGCTTAAGCCGGTACTCTTCCAGAACCGAGCAGTCCCAGGGCCCAAAATTTGAGTCTTATAACATACATAAATATATTCAAATTAATATATATCTATATATATAAAAATGAATTTCTGTCTGTCTGTCTGTCTGTCTGACCGCTATGAAATCGGAAACTATTGGACCGATCGATGTGAAATTTTGTATGTGAGTACTGTCGGGGCCGGGGAAGGTTCTTAGCTTGGTGTGAGATCTCTCCGGTCTCGGAAACGGGGGGCTTCCATATAGGTAACTTTGCGGGGGACATCCCTATTGAGCTGAATGTCAAAAAACACAGTAGGCTGGCAGTACGACGTTTGCCGGGACAGCTAGTAAACAATTAATAATTAATAGAATAATAAGCTATTTTAAGGTGATGGAGGTTCATGGTCATTCCATACGTATATACGTACAAGACTTGAAATTTACAAAAAAAATGCAGCTCAAAAACGGCTTGAAGAACATTTCTATTTTTTTATACGTTAAGTAAAAAGAGTTAAGCTTTCCTTTAAAAAATATATAAAAAATATACTCGTTGTGGTCCAACATTGTAAAAAACATTAAAAAAACCCAGATTAATCCACCTAGTGGTGATAGTGCATTTCTCGTCGAATATGTACTCATGAGCTTTACGTCGACATAAGCCGATCCTGAGAAAACCTATACGCTTAATACAATTCATGTAAATTTTGACCTCCTTATGAACCAAATTGTGCACAGTAATTTTAGACGCAAAAGAAGATTGGAAAAACTTTATTCAGTGTTGATGCGATCAAATTATAATTTTCCCATCCTGCTTTATATTAACACCACAGGGATTTGAAATGGTGTGGTTTGATGAAATTACTTTGGTTACGATTTTATTCGCTTGTATATATATGAAGACTTTGACTATTTCTTCACTTTTAATCTTACCCAACGTTTACCAGGCTATCAAAAAAAGCCACGATTTTATTTATTGCTAACATTGGTTTTGTTCTCTTTGAAGTGCCGCATGCTTAGGTTTGGTTCAATTTTACGTTTGACCATTTCCGGCGGAACCGATTTCATGGCACTACTTGTTGTCCCAAATATTGTATGTGGCTATTTTCTTGTCAACTGGTTATCAGGCTTCTCAAAAAGCTGCGAATTGATGTGTTCAGTAGGGAGCATCCAGGCTCATGTGGCTCTTCAAGCAGCGGATCCTAAGCGGGCATCAGAAAGTTATCCTAACCAATACGTTTATTTCCTCACGTCTTTGGTTCATGGCGTCGTCAGTTCTCAGCATCTCTAATGCGGCAGTGGCAAAAATAACATCTCGTATCGGGAGTTTCATCTGGTCACGTTTTCCATGTCGTATAGCTTCCGGTGGAAGAAGGGGGGCTCAATCTACATCTCCCGATGCAAAAGTGTAAAGCCTTGCTGCTGAATCGGTTCCTGCAGTGCCAACAATACACTCCGTTTGCTGCATCGTTAATTCAACATATGGTCAACCCTCCAAACATCAACGGTATTCCAGCTTTGTATCCCCTATTGAAACAAGTTGCGAAGGAACTGCCATACCTTCCTGCAAACACGGTCAGGAACCCAGCTGCACCAGCAATACACGCCATCTTCCACAACTCGATAAAACCAAGAAAATCCAAATGTTCAATGGCCCAGAGTCTGGCGAAATATTCGAAGTAAAGCGTTGGAAACAGCGGAGAAATCCACCTACTATCTACTTGTCAACAGCGAAATTCCACATGGCGCCCTCTACTACAAGACAGTCCCTGTCGGCCTGTAGGCAAGACAGTCCAAAATGTAATCTGTGCCTCAACGCGGATGAAGTCCTTGAGCACAAACTGTCAACGTGTATTCGTGTGCATCATCTGTGAAACTATCTTCGTCCAAAATTGGAGATAATCTTGAATAGAAGAGTAACTTTCAAAAATTTTTCTATACCAGAATTCAAAAACACGGATTTGATTTCCCGAAACAAGGCTCTAAAAATGTTTATTGTCTATGTAAATTTTGTTTTGGATGTCAATTGTAATTTTACTGTAGAAGCTCTTGACTTTGTTTTATGTTGTAATTGTCCTCAAATGTAAAAAGAACTAAATAAATGTTGATGATTAACCTGGGCTTGTTAGGGGAATATCTGTAAATAAAAGAAAATCGGGTTAAGTACGGTTCCTTTGAATTCCACTAAGAATTTGCATCCTTTGACAGATACGTATTTCGACCTCAACTGTAAGGTCGTCTTCAGTGTCTTGTACTTGACTCGACTGAAGAGATCCATCGCATTCTACACGTCTCATACATCATAGGTAAAAATAATAGGTAGCTTAATCTAGGTAGTTTTTTTTTTTTTTTTTCTCCCGAGCATGCAAAAACTTATATCTATATTAACCTCCACCATAGAATAGGTAAAATTTCCCTCCACCACCGAATAGGTACATTTCCCACCAGCACAGGATAGGTAAACAAAGTTCATGTATCACAGGTACATTATGAGACGCACGCCATACGAGAGTGCTTAGGGGGTAATAATTTGAAAAGCCACGAACTTCCATTGCCTTGATCCTTATTCAACAGCGTGTTAGGTACCTGTTTGTATATCTCTAGACTCTCAGCAACGTTTTTAAATAAATGTGTTTATAAAAAAAATTAAGTACGTCACGCTGAAATTGGGAATTTTCGAAGCTCCCCTCCCCTCTTTGTACGGGTTTTTCCTATACTTAACCCGGGAGCGGTCGCGTCGTGTACTAAGTACACGCACCATGAAAAAAGCTCACTTGTAGTACAAAGCGTGTGCGTAGTGTCGCTGAGGGTGGCTGAACACGCGACTGCTCGAGGATTAAAATAGCTTGTCACACTTCAACAACCCCCTCTCCCCCTAGGATCGTGACGTACTTAATGGATGGCCTCATGCATGATTTTGGTTTACTTCTATATTTTACCATTTCCGGCGGGGCACTCGTTACCGGTTCTTCAACACTACCGGTTCTCCCGGTGCGTCTGAGACTTTTTGCTGACAAACTGTCAATTAGGTTATTGAAAAAGCCGTGATTTGGTGTGTCGCATGCATAGGTTCGGTTCACTTTTATATTTTACCACTTATGACGGGACACCCAAAATCGGTTCCCGGAAAGGACCTGTTGTCCCAACCAGTGTTGAAAAATTCATTTCGTCATATCTAAATTCAATCACCTACAGCTCATTTTGGAGGCTGAACCTGAGAATATGGTATATGAAAGACTTGTGCAGCTAGACCAGTTCTGCTAGAAAGTCACGAAAAAATCGCTATTTTTCGAATATTTAACGTAAATGTCACGGGCTTTCTTTGAAAAATGCCAAATGATATTCACGGTGAATATCATTTAGCATTTTTCAAAGGTGGTCCGTGACATTTACCTTAAATATTCGAAAAATATCGGTTTTTCCATGACTTTCTAGCAGAACTGGTCTAGCCGCACAAGTTTTTCATATACCATATTCTCAGGTTCAGCTTCTGAAATTAGCTGTAGGCGATTGAATTTAGATATGATGAAATGAAATTTTCAACACTGGTCCCAACACGTAGTCTGCGACTATTTTTTGCTAACCGTTCATCAGGTTATCGAAAAAGCCGCTGTTTGATGTGTCGCATGCATGGGTTTGGTTCACTATTATATTTGGGCACTTCCGGTGGGACATCCGGAACCAGTTCCGGAACACTACCGGTTCAGATATGGTCTGATACTGTTTTCCTGCTAACCGTTCATCAGGTTATCGGAAATGCCGCTGTTTGATGTGTCGCATGCATGGGTTTGGTTCTCTTTTATATTTGGCCACTTCCGTCGGGACCCCCCGGAACCGGTTCCGGAACACTACCGGTTCAGATATGGTCTGATACTGTTTTCCTGCTAACCGTTCATCAGGTTATCAGAAATGCCGCTGTTTGATGTGCCGCATGCATGGGTTCGGTTCTCTTTTATATTTGGCCACTTCCGTCGGGACCCCCCGGAACCGGTTCCGGAACACTACCGGTTCAGATATGGTCTGATACTGTTTTCTTGTTAACCTTTCATTAGGTTATCGGAAATGCTGCTGTTTGATGTGTCGCATACATGGGTTTGTTGCATTTTCATGTCTGGCCCCTCCCAAGGGTACCGGTCCGGAACACCTAAATGGCCATAACTCCGGAACGGCTGAACCGATCCGAACCATTTTCAATAGGAAACAATGGGACTATATGCCGCGTCGAATGAACCATCGGTCATTAAAATCGGTTGAGGTTTACTACCAAAAAGTGATGTGAGTTTTTTGTACACACACATACACACATACACACACACACAGACATCACCTCAATTCGTCGAGCTGAGTTGATTGGTATATGTGACTCGACCCTCCGGACCTTCTATCAAAAAGTCATTTTTGGAGTGAACATATAGCCTTTCCAGTACACTTAGTGTACGAGAAAGGCAAAACTGGAAAGGAAAAGTTCCGATTTATTTACATTTAGCTAGGCTGTGCATTAGGCCGTCCCTTATTTTGCAAAAATTAGAAATGTTATAAGTTCGTTTGTGGAAAATGATCGTTTTAGCTAAGAAATGATCGTGTCAAAATTTGAAGTCCGTATCTCAAGGCTAAGTGGTCCCTCAAGGGGCCTAAAGTTGTCAAAAATTGTATGGGACAAAAAAAACATGAAATTTTTTTCGACAAAAAAAATACGCTATTCTACTAAAACCGGTGATTTTAGGACCCAAAAGGGCCAAAAATGTGCTTAGATTTGCGATATCTCTACTCGTTTTCGAGTTATTGACAAAAAAACAACCGAAAAATCAGCAATTTTGACCATTTTTTTAGATTTCGAAGGAAACCTACCCTATTTTGTTCAATAACTCAAAAACGAGTAGAGATATCGCAATTCTAAGCACATTTTTGGCCATTTGGGGTCCTAAAATCACCGGTTTTAGTAGAATAGCATATTTTTATGTCGATAAAAATTTCATGTTTTTTTGGTCCCATACAATTTTTGACAACTTTAGGTCCCTTGAGGGACCACTTAGCCTTGAGATACGGACTTCAAATTTTGACACGATCATTTCTTAGCTAAAACGATCATTTTCCACTAACGAACTTATAACATTTCCAATTTTTGCAAAATAAGGGACGGCCTACTGTGCATGGATGAGCATTACTTCCAATTCCGTGGACAGTTCTACAAGCAGACCAAAGGTGCCCCCATGGGAAATCCCCTATCTCCATTTTTATGCGAGCTTATCATGGCAAATTAAGAAACCAAGCTAAGAAGCAAGGTTTACTTCCGGAGAAATGGTGGAGGTACGTCGACGATATTTGCAGTGTGATCAAACGGGAAGCTTTATCTAAGGTTCAAGAGGTCATCAACAATGTGCATAAGGATATCAGGTTCACTCACGAAGAAGAAAAGGAGGGAAAACTTCCACTTTTGAATCAATTAGTTAAGAGAAAAGACAGTTGATCGTTCGAATTCGAAATTTACAGGAAACCTACCAATACCATGCGTGTCATTCCCTATTCGTCGAATCACCCCTTCCAACAGAAGATGGCAGCTTTTTACCACATGGTTCACCGAATGCAGACTCTACCTCTAAGCGATGATGGGAAGAATAAGAAACTCACTGACATATTCGAAACAGCGAGAATCAACGAATACAAGGAGAGGACAATTCAGGCCATCATCGACCAAAAGGAGAGGTTGCAATATCGAGGTTCCCTAACAACTCTTACCCCTATTTCAGAATCTTTGAAGCGAGTATCAGTCCCCTTTGATCAACACATCACTAATAATTTACGTTCTAGGCTTAGAAATTTCGGGATCGATTTAGTATTTTCTAGCAGAAACAATCAGTTGAAGACTTCATTAGGCTCTACAAAGGACCCGGTTAACACCCTTAACAAGGCTGGTGTTTACAAAATCAGTTGCTCCCATTGTGATAAGGTCTAAGTTGGTCAAACAAAACGGTTTTTGGAGGTTAGATTCAGGGAACATATGGCGGAGGAAGAAAATGTGCAGATTACAACCAAAAGCAGCAAGCTAGTCGGTTGATCTTAAAATAACAAATTTTGCTATTGGTCAAAAGTCCCATGAACATTTTTTTTTGCTATTATTCTAGTAGTTTCTTATATCAATCAAACAGTTTGATCGTCAGTGTTTGATCTCTACACGGGTAGGGCAGTGGGTAGGGTAGAGGGTTAGGATAGACGTTAGGGCAACGGGTATGGTAGAGAATTCAAGTAGATGGTCGGGTAGACAGTAAGGTAGAGGGAAGGGTAGAGAATCTGAGTAGAGGATGGGATTAAGGGTAGAGTAGGGGATTAGGCTAGAGGGTAGGGTAGAGAGTAGGGTAGAGGATAAAGGTTAGGATTGACGGTAGGTTAGAGTGTTAGGATGAAAGATCAGGGTATAGGATAGGAACAGTAGAGGCTGGGTAAATGATATGGTAGCAGGTTAGGGTAGACGGTAGGATGGAGGATAGGGTAGAGGTAAGGGTAGATGGCAGGGTAGAGGGTGAGAGTAGAAGGTATGGCAGAGTGTAGGGTTATGATAGAGGGTTAGGATAGAGGGCAGGAAAGACGGTAAGGTAGAGAGTAGGATGAAGAAAGAAGATACAGTAAGATTAAATAAGATTTTCTCGAGATACCTTCAGGAATTCTTTCCGGAATTTCTTCAGGCATTCATAAGGGCACTCTTCTTGAGAATCGTCCCAGAATCCCTCCTGATGTTCCCTCTGGATTTCATGTAGGGATTGCTCCTGACGTCTGCTAAGGGGTTTCTGCAGAGATTGCTTTAGAAAATCCTAAAAGGATTGTTTTAGGTTTGTTTGGCATTTCTGCTCTGATTCCTTAACCTTTCAGGTCGCGTTCCTATTTGATCCTAAAACTGCACCGTTCTTGCGCTGTATATGTATATACAAGCATGAAAATATATAGATTTCTGCCGAGATTTCTCCACGCAATCATTTACTAGGATATTTTAGGCATTAGTGCAGAAATTCCTAATGGGGTTCCTTCAAAAATTCTTCCCGAGTATGTTTTAGGGATTTCATCAATAATTCTTTCCGGGATTTGACAGAAACTCCTGCTTAGCTTCCAGTCAGCATTCCTGCCATGATTCCTCTAAGGATTCCATCAGGTATTCTCTACAGGATTTCCTTCAGAAATAACTTCAAGGATTGCTTTAGGAAATCTTGAAAGGATTATTTCAAGAATTCTAGCCGGCATTCCTTTGAGGATTCCTCCTGCTTTTGTTTCACGGATTTTTAAAAGATTTTTGCTAAGATATTGTCGAAACTCTAATGGGAGATTCTCTCAAGGATTCCTGTCGAGCTTCCAGTCACGAGGATTTTTCCAGATACTTCTCCCAGAATTCTTGTAGGAAATCCTCTCGGAATTTCTGCCGAGATTGTTTCAAAAAATCTTCTGTGAAGCGTAATACTTTTGTAGATCCATTCCCACCATCAATTTATATATATTTATGTAGTTTATTAAGAATCTTTTATTTATTTCGACAGAGGAAGAAAGAGCATTAGAACAGAGCGCGAGTTTGAGCTAATGAGATTGCAAGAGTAAGAGAAAAATAGTGAAACAGAGAGAAATAGGCTTTTTGATACACTTGGATTTTTGTAGTGAATCATGATGTCTTCTGACAGTCATTTTTTTATTATTGTTGAATAGTTATCCTTACTTTCATTTATTATAGAGGCATTGTATGAATCAGAAGACAACGAGAGTATCAAAGTTGTGCTACAAATGAGCTTGAAAAAAATTAAATATTTTGCGTTAATCAAACATGTGCAAAATTTGGCGATGTTTTTCGTATTGTGTAATGCTTTATTCAGTTTAAATGAACATATTTAGTAAGCCCAAAATCATTTCACTGACTGATTATACTAGTTTACAGCATTTTTAATCTCGGAAGCTGATGATCAATAGAGTAGATGATAGAGTAGAATCATGCCCCGAGTTCGAAAACGCGAAGAAAAAATTTGTTTCAGCTTTCAATACAAGGCTGACGTTTTGAAATCGAATTTGGTCCTATTTTTAAGCAAAGTTGCTCCCATCATACATCTCGTTCTCCGTGCTCCGATTAAGCTGAAATCTTTAACTGTGACTTGCCAACATGCTATATTTGTAACGACCGTTGAGAAAGAATTTTAAAATTGTTTTTTTATTCTTACTCAAATAAATACAAGTCTTCATTATTGTGTGAAATTTTGCTAAAATTTAAAAAGATCGCCCCATGTACTCATCAATATCTCAACTTCCATCTATCTGATGCAAAACATGTGTTCAATTGATCGAATCATATTAATTAGCTGTTAAACCGTATCTCTTTATAAACTACTCAAAGCTAGCACTCCAAAGATCTTCATCTTATTATTAAAATAAAAAAAACGCTAATGTATTAGACATTGGTTACTTCTCTATGTAATCTACCATAACATTGAGGCATTCATAGTACTCAAATTTGCCTTTTCCACCGAAAATTTCCCGACACCCAACAAACCATGAATGCGTGGTGCAAGGTTAACAGCAATATGTTGCGCCCGCGGTCCTGCCTGCAACCCATTACACACCAATCAAACCGGACGTATTTGTTTCGTATGGCTACGTGTTTGATCAATAAATTTATAACAATTTCCCTCGTATTTATTTGTACGCCAGTTTATTTTTCTTCATTGCCCTGTTTGATTTGACTGCCTCACAACACTGTCCCCACCCACCTCCCACGGAGCTGCAACATATAAATTGTGTGAGCATACTATTTGCGAAAGCTGCTTGCTGCAGCAGTTTCGACCTCGTGCTGCAATCCGAAAAAAATGAACTTGCAGCTGACAGCTGCATTCGCGTTTGCCGAGGGCAATACCTGCTTCTGTTGCTGCTGCTGCTGCTGCTACTGATGATGATGATGATGATGAAGCCCAAACACTAGCACTCAAGCAATGCAGTTGCAGGATCGTAGCCCACGCCACGCCACAGAGCAAGCCTGGGAAGAGCAACAGTGAGTGGCAATAAACAGGCAATTGCTCCTGCCACGCTAAAAAGCTATCCGCGTGTGTTACTAGGGTGGGCCCAAAATAGGTCGAATCATTTTGCTATCACATTGCTCTTACCGAACGGCAATCCACGCACCAACGTGAACTTCTGCTAGTCAGTTCTTTTCGAAACATTCCGACATCGGTATGAACTTGCACGTACGCAGTCAGTGATGCATCATCAATGCCTCCCCATTCCCCACATTGATCTGCAGTCCGACGTGGCGCCATTTGCGCTTAAAAATTGATGTTCACCCATACCTAAGCCTTACATCAGCAGGTATCAGTAGGTCGGCACCAGAGGCACATTCTCCTCCATTTGGGAAATATGGGCAATCAAATTCCCACATTATGAAGATGCCTGTTGACCCCTAACAATTATCTCATTGGTTCGTTTTGTGAGTTGAGTTGTTCCGGTTAGAACTGAAGCAGCTAGTATGGGCGGTTATTCAAATTCAAGCTGAAGCTCAGATATTCCAGGGGATCAAGAAGTCTTCAAATTCCAGACTCGTCACTATTTTCATTCGAGGCCACCCTAGTGTGTCTCGTCGATTGCAGCGTGGGCGTCATTCTCCGCGCGTCTCTGCGGTAGTCCTGTGACTAGGTAGGTGGCGTGGCGTGAGATTGCCTGGAGGGCCCCAAAAAGGGTGAAATAAAAACAAATTTACTACTATAGGTACGACAAAGGAGCACGCTGGAAACTACCGAACCGTGACGGTTGTTGCTTTTTTTTTCTCCTCCCCGTGCGACGCTTATACCTCTCTACGACCTATTTTATGACCGTTTTTCCAATCAAACCACGGCGGCAATCGACTTGAGTAATTTGTCAAATTTTAATTAAACCGTCGCAACTTGGAGCTGAATGCATTTCAGATGACGCAAGGACGACGATGACGGGGTGCGCTGGTGGAAGCTCAGAGGATTTGACATGAGCCGGAATATATTGCCTTCCCTTGGCCCAGAGTGTCATCGTACATATTTGTCTCAATTATGAAGAGCTTGAATGTGTCTGTGTTTGTGAGTGTGCCATGGTGTACGCGCGCCCTCTTGCATCAGTTCCTTGCTCTTGTCATAAGCAAATTAACCCATCCTCCCATTCTGGTTGGCATCGGATGCGGGAGAAAATTGCATCGAAATGGGACCATTTCACTTATTGGCACCGGCATCATACATCGTCGTCGGTGACCGAAAAGGTTCCGTAGGTACTTTCAGTGCGAGGTGGTTTCGTTAGCAGAAGAAAATTCTTTTGAGATGGTGAACTAATTTAAAAATGAGAACATTTGCTACTCCTATGATTGACCACAACAACAGAGTTTGTCTCAATAATCTTGGATAATAATACTTGGATAATCTAACCTGAATTAGTCTATCTCCCATTAGAATCAAAAATATCAATCGCGGCACCCGACACATTTACATGATCGCTTACTTAGCAGGTTAATTTGAAAATCGACGAGTTAACCTCTATATCTCTTCGGTCACCTAAGGAAGAAGTTTTCGTTACTAGTTCAGGGTAAGTAGGGCAAAGAAATTGCAACAGAAATTCAAGTCTTTTCTTCATTGGGAGCACCCGCATACTCGCCGGCTAACTGAAGGACAGCGAATTCCCTAGACATCGTAGCTCTGCAGGACGAGTGTTGAACAGGCTCTATGATGCGAACGTTTACAGGTTATCATACCATCTATCATTCCGGTGGGAGCCTGAGATTTTTTTCCTCAGCGAACCATAACCACACACTTACCACCTTAGGCACCGGGAGGTGGCTGAGGTCCAGGTACACGAGTAGCTCAAGCGGAGCTTGGTGGGCGGGGGCTCAAGAGTGGGCCCTGCTGGGCCTCTTCAGAAACTACACACATCGGGATGCAACACTGTACAAGCGGCATGGCAACGCTTCCAAAATACCCAAGCCCAGGTAGAAACCCTATAAAAACTAGGGGCCAACCGAGCCAAGGGAAGGAGAACCCTTGGATCATTTTTGGGAAAAACAAGGTAAAGAGAAACGGGAAGGACAAGCCAGTCCGCAAGCGTGATAGGAGCGGTACGCTGATCTTCAGCAATGAGGGGCCAAAATCGTCTCTCACTGCTGGAAGCGGAGGTAAAAATCACAGGACACCAGGACTTGAGAGATGATGCTAGTGCTGAAGAAGAAGGTCGCCAAGAAGGGCACCTCCTACACAAGGTACGATTTCAAGAGGTACTGGGTGAGAAGTGCACGTGAGAGCCCTGTTGGTGGAGGCGACTCTCCAGTGTAAAAATCAGAACGAGATCACCGACGCAGAGGAGCTTGCAGCCGCCATCAAACAGCAGTGCAAGGTAGATGTACCAAGAGCATCGATCCGCGCGTGCGCTAAGGCCCGGTCGGCACGCAGATCGCCACGATCGAGCTCCCAGTAGGTGAAGTGAACAAGGCAATTACAGTCGACAAGATCAGAGTGGGCTGGTCAGTGTGTCGAGCCGCCAGAGGCGTGCTTCAAGTACTCCGAGCAAGAACACAAGTCATGGGCGTGTAAAGGCTTTGATAGGAGCAAATTCTGCAGCAAGTGCGGAGTAGAAAGCCACATCGTCAGGGAGTGCAACTCGGCACCAAAATGCCAGATTTGCACGGCGAATAAGGACCAAGTGATGGGCGGACCTGAATGTCCAGGCACGCGTGGAAATCGAAATATGTAGTACCTATTTAGACAATAGTGCAGTTTACACAGCTGAACCTGAACCACTACGAAGCCACACAACAGTTGCTGTGGCAGATAGTCTTTGAGTCAAGTACAGATATTATCCTACTATCGGACCCATTCCACATGCCTTCCGACAACGGGAACTGGGTAGCGGATATGGCCAAGCTAGTGGCAGCGATCTGTACAACTGGTCGATTTCCGATCCAAAAAATAACTTCCACGTCGAAGGAGGGCTTAGCAATAGCGAAGATCAACGGAGCGCATTAGTGCAGCTGTTATGCCCCCAGGTAGCTGATAAACTAGTTCAGGCCAAACATGTCTAAAGGTCCTATCTGCAGAAGAGAGGCTCTCATTGGTTTCCCTCTCTTTCATTAATATCTCAGCTGTTTATTTGAATTATGATTGTCTTCTTGCATTGAACGATGGTCAAAACAATCTTCTTTTGATTTGTACTGCAAAAATAGTTGAAAAGTGTACCATTACTTTGCAATAATGGGGTACGTTCGGTGTAGTACTAGATTTGTAGTAATGAGCTGAATTTTAGTTTGGTGAGAAGGTCAATTCTTCGTTTCTGTAATGAAATGGTGCAAAAAGCATGGGTATTATGATTCCTTGCCTAATTTGATGCTGTTTATGTTGCAATAAATGCAGAAAACAACAGCACTGATGCTCAAAGTTTTGCTCAAACAGCATCAAATTAGGAAAGGAATCATAATACCCACGTTTTTTGCACCATTTCATTGCAGAAACGGAGAATTAACCTTCTCACCATACTAAAATTCAGCTCATTACTACAAATCTAGTACTTCACCGATCTGTCCTATTGAAATAGAAAGTGAACAAAGAGAGCCTCTCAAATGCAGATAGGACCTATTGAAATGTTTGGCCTGAGTTCTCATGCTGGATTTTCTATCAAGCGCAGTAGTGGGATTGAGTCCGGTGGTCATCTGCAGAGACTTCAACATCTGTGTGGTAGCCGCTCGACTAACGCGAGAGGCTGGGCCCTACTCAAAGCTAAGGTTAGACTGAACGTGGATGTCGCGACAAAAAAACTTATGGAATGGTGCAGAATCCATCATCGATGTGACCTTCTGGAGCCTGGGTTTAATTCTAGCTCCGACTGGATGGTCAACGAAGAGCATATGCACACAGCGATCACCTGGCAATTCGATAAGGGCAGGAACACGGAGTATGACGGCCGCAGCCAAGGGCCATTGAGAGCCATCGGGGATGGCTAACCACGCGCTTTGACAAGCCGGCATTTGTGGAACGATTGCTCGTAGAGGGTAACACCGACGATCTAGCTATTGACGATCTATTCGGAACTCTGCGACGCCGCAATGCCAAGGCGATCTCTATCAAGGAATGGATGAAAACCGGAATACTGATGGTGTCCATAAACCGCAGAGCTCCGAGCATCCTGCCTCAGAGCTAGAAGGAAGATGCAAAAAGCTCGCACCGAACAAAGAAATAAAGACGCGTAAGCGAACGTGCTACGATAATTATAATCCCTGCCAGGTAGCCAACACGACCCCCTGATGCCTACAACAGAGTAGTCATGACCGAAACGGAGAGTGCCCGCTGAATACTTCCCCGAGATGTCCCCCAAGCCACGCCACGACACAAGACCATGGGCCCTCGTCCCCTACGGCCAAACTGGCCAAAGCGAGGTTGCCCCGGTGACGAACAACGAACCTATCATAAGAGCGAAATCGTTCAAGTTGAATAAGGCTCCGGGGAATCACAGAAACGACTGGTACGACGGCGAATGTGAACAGTTGAAAAACGAGAAGAATGCAGCACCGTACGAGAGCGAATGAGGCACGTTACAGACAGGCGCGGAACAGGCAGACTCAGTTTTGCTCATTATCACCATCACAACACGAAAAAGCCGCAACATCAACATTGCTCTTCTTCCTTCATCAACGCTACCGTCAGCTACAGTCGACCGTCTCTATGATGCTAACGAGCACATTCGAGACGAACGCATTGATACGGTGACTGCCGCCGCCACGCTCTTGTTTTTGCAAACCTCCTGAGCAGTCGAACGCTTCTACGCAGAGCTATGTCACTCACTGCTGGGTGACTCTCATCTGAAACGGTCAGGATCAAGGTCAATTTGTTAAGTAGGGTATGTGTGCCATCAGTAATCTCATGCTCCCATTTTCATCCTATTCGAAAACAAGCGATTACGGCACCGATTGACTCCGTTCTTTTTGTTTTCATGGGTGCTCACTTCTAACAAAAAAATACAAAAATAAGAAACAAAACAAACAGCGCTTCAATCCTTTGTTTTTTCGTGGGATGAAAATGGGAGTCACATGCTTAATAAGGGAACCAATCCCCTAGTATTGCTTGGCGCTATAAACACAAACACAGCACGCCCTATGAATATGAATGCAAGGCGTAGAACAAAAACTTGCTTCGGTGTTTTAGGGTTTATTCAAATATTACGTAACGCAAAATCTGACAATTTTAGACCCCCTCCCTCCCCCACGTAACACCTTTTGTATGGAACATTTTGGAATTTTGTATGAAGCGTAACACAGCTTTAGACCCCCTCCCTCCCCCCTTAGCGTTACGTAATATTTGAACGAACCCTTATCGTGTGGTTCGACAACAGGAGACGATCGCTGCTGTTGGATGTGGTTGACTCTGCATTGAAGGAAGGTTGGCTTGAGTGGCTTTTGCGTGAATCGATTATGTCTTGATGGACTGCGTTTGTCGTATGATGTAGCGAGTGTCGTTCGACATTAATCATCCTGAAACTGCACAACCCTGGGCAGAACTCAGTCTTCCGGATGAAGAAGTGCCAGCAGGAAGAACGAGATCACGAAGCGATGGAAGAGCTGTACCGCGTTAGGGACACACGAAAGTTCTACAGAGGCAGAGGCTTCGTGCCACAAGCCGACATGTGCCGAGATAATCACGGGAATATTCTCACGAGCGAGCGTGAGGTGATCGAGAGGTGGCAGTAGCGCGATTGTATGATAACATCGATCGAGAACAGCTATGGCAGATTATGCACGAATACGGATTCCTAGATAAACTGAAACGATTGATCAATGCGACGATGGATCGAGTCACGTGCGTAGTTCGAGTATTAGGGACACTCTCGAGTCCCTTTGACCCTCGCAGAGGGTTACGGCAAGGTGATGGTCTTTCATGCTTGCTGTTCAACATTCCTTTAAGGGGTGTAATTAAAAAAGCAAGGATAAACACGAGTGGAGCGATTTTCACAAAGTCCGTTCAGCTGCTTTATTTCGCTGATGATATCGATATTAATTGCTTGTAAATTTGAGACGATGGCGGAAACGTACATCCGACTAAAGAGTGAAGGCAGGCGAATCGGATTAGTCATTAATGTGTCGAAGACAAAGTACATGATGGTAAAGGGCTCCAGGGAGAAACAGGCTTGTTATTTGCTCTCACTTTGTGCACCGAGAGCGAAGTATGGCGATAAAAAAAATGAGTGATACGACAACACTTGCAAGTGCAAATTACGCGCACAAAGTGAAATGTCAAAACAAAAATGAGAAAGAGCGGCTCTCAAAATAGTTGGCCGCTTCTATCCGCGAGTCACTTTCATGTGCCACATTTTTGAGAAACTTTTTTTCGTCTCCACACAGTGTGGAACAGAAAGTCATGCGTGACGCCAAAGTATCTTGTTCGAGCCTCCTGTTGTTGCTAACTGCGGTGAAAAATGGAGAGCCAAAAGCGAAAAGCGGAAACCGAATTCAAGAATTGTTTTAAAAAATCAGAGGGGTGTGTGCAAGACACAACCGAATGACGTAAACTACGTAAAACAGTTTATTATGATTGATAACGGACTTCTGTTTGCTGTTTTGTCGAACAAATCATACAATTTGTTTAGACCAACTTCGAGGTTTGTGGTTTGGCTTGATCGGAAGCTACTTTAAGTTTGTAGAACTTTTGGCGGACAGCTCGGTAGGTGTATACTAGTATGGGACACGCTTGTATGGAAAAAATAAATCCTCGCTCCAGTCGACTTTTTAGATCCCATTTAGGTCCCATATGGTCTGTACAAAATTTCAGCGCAATCGGTGAAACTATAATTTAGCGCAAGCGGCTCAAAGTTTTCATATTATTTACTATGGGAAAAGTTACACTTTCAATCAAAAAATCCCAGAGGTCGCCCTTTGTCTCCTTAATTCAAATCGATCAACGTTTCTTGTAGAAAAATCATTTGTGAAACTTTTCTTCGAAGACCGCAAAACGATAGGATGCTTGTGGAAAAAGTTATTGATTTATTACCAATTAGTGATCCAACGAACGGCTTTTTGTTTTGTTTTATCAGCAGCACTGCTGTTGCCGTTGTTGCATGGGGTGGCGGGAGGCATCACCACCCCCAGAAACAGCAACAGCCAAGGCAGCAGCTACAGTGCTGCTAATAAAACAAAACAAAATGCCGTTCGTTGGATCACTAATCGGTAATAAATCAATAACTTTTTCCACAAGCATCCTATCGTTTTGCGGTCTTCGAAGAAAAGTTTCACAAATGATTTTTCTACAAGAAACGTTGATCGATTTGAATTAAGGAGACAAAGGGCGACCTCTGGGATTTTTGATTGAAAGTGTAACTTTTCCCATAGTAAATCCTATGAAAACTTTGAACCGCTTGCGCTAAATTATAGTTTCACCGATTGCGCTGAAATTTTGCACAGTTCATATGGGACCTAAATGGAATCAAAAAAGTCGACTGGAGCGAGAATTTGATGTTTGTCCCATACTAGTGTATACCATGGTTGTCTTCATTCGGTGATTTCTATTCTTCCTCCTCTTTGTTGTTTTATGAGCGATTACATTCTTAAACGTAACTCATTTCTGATTTCTATTAGCAAATTATTGAAATTTTGGGAAAAATGCATTCCTAACCTAAATTGTTCTTGAATATTAATTATTAGCCTTTTCCAGACGCCTACCCGTTTATATTACCGAATATTATAATATTTAGTAAATAATTGTATGTGATACACATTTTAAGAATTTTCGGCAAAAATTACTGGTAATTACAGATATTGAATATTTTGTAATTTTGTAATTGGTGAGATCTTATTCAAATTTGTCAACACTGGTTAACAATTTTCATTTTTAGGCAAACCAGCAAATTGTAGAAGAAATTTCACTCAGTTTTCTAATAAATTCCCATTTAATTTTAATCTTTTGCCGCCCGGGTTAGCTCCGATGAAGAATATTCTTCCCAGTTGACATGACCAACCGCTCGCTATAAGAGAAAATGCGAATGGGCCACCCCATTACTGCAACGTTTCTGGCGGTGCGTTTGCCGCGAGAATTCGGTTTTAACTCTAGCAGAAAATTCAGAATTATAGCCCTGAGAAGGGCTGTTTATATTTGATTTAGCAAAACCAAATCTGTTCAACAGTAAGGAGGGATTTCTTCCTTCGATGATGGTTCTGCATCCGATGATGAAAATTTTTCCGCGTGCTGCTGTACTCATCCACAACCGCACTGGGAGATTTCGAATGAGCCACCGCCGATGACCCGGCGTTAGCAAACTGAACTCCGCTTCCCGGCTATGCTTCTGCGTCGATGGGTCAAGCGGTTAAAATCTCTCCGATGAAAATTCCAAGTTGCTGTGTCATGCCTATCCGCTACCGCACTGGGGAAATGCGAATGAGCCACCATCGCCGGCGGTGCGTCTACTGCGCGCTCGGCAGCGGTTTCGCTGAAGTTGGTTTTAATATGTCAGCACTTACTTGTTTTCACTTTCTAGGATAATTCTGAATGAACTCTTATGCAGAAATTTAAAATTGTAGCCCTCACAAGAGCTGTTTAAATTTGATTTCGCAAAACCAAATCTGTTTCACTGTTGAAAATGCTTTGACATCCATGTGCACAACAGAACATGTGCTCTGTTGTGCACATGGATGTCAAAGCATTTTCAACAGTGTAATTTCCCACATGGCTTGGTCAGCCAAAGCAAAATCAAGAAATTGACAAATCTGTTTACTGTTGAGGATTTCTTCCTTCGCTGATGGCGCTGGATCCGATGATGAAAATTTTTCCGCGTGCTGCCGTACCCATCCGCAGCCGCACTGGGAGATTTCAAATGAGCCACCGTCGATGAAACCGGGCCTACTGTCCGGTGTGCTGGACAACCGTTCGACTCGGCGACCAAAGCAAACTGAGCTCCGCTTTCCGCCCGGCGATGCTTCTGCATCGATGGGTGAAAGAATAATGAACGAAGATGAGAAGAAGCAGTTTGCTTTTATGCTGCACAAAGGTATGGTTTCCCCTCTTGAACGTGATTGGTTAGATACGAGGGGAGTCAAAATCAATGATGCCATACAAATTTATCTGTAATCATTTATTTTTGCAGAATATTCAAAATAATTTAAAATTATAATTATTAGCCTTTTCCTGAACAGTAGACTTAGGATTAACCAATATTATAATATTTGAATATTTGAAATTCGAAAATTCTTATGGAAATTTGGCAACGCTGGTTAACAATTTTCATTTTCCAGTAAACCAGCAATTTTTTCTAAGTTGGGCAAATTTCTATTTGATGCGCGCATAAGTTTATACACAGTACATTGAATTTAGAACTGATTCGACATCAAGCGGTTAAATTCTTTCCGATGAAAATTCCCAGTTGCTGTGTCATGCCTATCCGCTACCGCACTGTGGAAATGTGCATGAGCCACCATCGCCGCTGCTACTCGGTTGCTGTTGGTGCGTCTAACGCGCACGGCAGCGCTTTCGCTGTAGTTGGTTTTAATATGTCGGCACTTACGTGTTTGCTTTCTAGGATAATTCTGAATGAACTCTTATGCAGAAATTTAAAATTTTAGCCCTCACAAGGGCTGTTTAAATTTGATTTCGCCACACCAAAATATAATCCACTTTCAGGAGGGATATTTGCCTCCGGCAAAGGTGTTGGATCCGATGTTGAAATTTCCATTCCGTTGCTGCCGGGCGCATCCGCTACCGTACTGGGAACAAGCGATTGAGCCACCACCGCCGGTGCTGCTTGGTTGCCGACGGCACGTCCAACGCGCTCGGCAGTGTGAAGCAGAATGGGAGAGCGAAAATGCTCTCTCCCGCTCCACCGCGGTCGACGCTCGGAAGAATACTAACTCAGACCGGCAGCGCTCTGCCGAGTGCCGAGTGCCGATGCGTTCCCATCGAGTAGTCGAAGAGGACTGATGGAAGATGAGAAGAAGCAGTAATCTTTTATACTGCCCGTTTCTTCCTCAAACTTGTGCTCGCACGTGATTGGCTGGATAAAAATAAAAACATGGGTTCACTATTTCCAAATTTTCAATAGTTTAAAATTGAAAATAGTAACTTTTGTGTGTTGTAGAAAATTGTTGTGCAGTTTTCCCATCGATTCGAGCTATAATCCGGAAAATCCATCGATTACTTTTTGAGTTATTAGCGTTTGAAATCTGATGCAATTTCGTGACGGTCGCAAAATTTTAGATTTTCATTTTGCACCCGGTGCCGTGGTACAGTACCGTACCTTCCCCTTAGACGTAGTTTACGTCAAAAATGATTATTCGAAGCGACACGGACAACACAGAGCGCGTAATTACTATGTGTTTGTTGTGCAATTCAGAAAAAACCTTTAAATGTGACAGTAAATTTAATTTGCGGCGGCACATTGTTAAACAACACAGAGCCAAAGCTGAAGAATTGGGATAACTCGATAACGCTCAAGAACTTGACGAAATCCCCGATGATGTGCCAAAAAAGAAAATTAAAATCGTGATTTATTTGGACCGTAATGTGTATATCACAAACATAGTGCAATGGCTGACGGAATGCAACATTCCGATGGATTTTTTTCCATCAATGCGTGCAAGCCATCCTGCACCCCCTGGAAGATGGACTTAAGCTGGGACATACCAACCGACACAATATTCTACGATATCTGGAAATTATCCACAACAAGTTGGCAGAGTTCATTTCTACCAGGCTGCGTGGAAAACTGTTTTGCATCAAGGCGGACACGGCCTCAAGGAAAAAGCGAAATGTGTTGGGCATTAACGCACAGTACATTCACCAAGGTGAAGTTGTAGTGCACAACCTCGCTATGCTGGAAACCATTGAGCGCAATACCGCCGAAAAAATCATGGAGGAAATACTGAGTGTCCTCGGCCGATTCAGCGTCGATATCAAGCAAATCTACGCCGTGACAACTGACAATGGAAGTAACTTTTTAAAAGCGACAAGACTCCTGCGCCTGAATCAGATCCAACAAGCTTCTAGTGACGACACCGCGGATTTGAACGATTTGAGTATGTTTGACAACGAAGATTCCGATGTAGAAGACGCCGTGGATGACTTGGACCATATTGTGAACGATGGACCAATTGTGTGAGTACGGTTTTAACCCTTCCATTCTTACAATTCGACCTTGTGTCTTTCATCTTTCTGTTCTTTCTGCCTTTTGTATTTTTACATTGTGTTTAAGATTCTGTAAATATTCACTTAACTTACTTTTTATAACCTGTTTTACTAATAGGTCGGATTTGGAACATGATGAAACCGAGGAACTATGGGATGACCACTTTTCCTTGGAAGACATGCAAGACGACTTGCCAGTTATCGAGGAGACTCATCAAACTGGGGTTAGGTGTGCCGCGCACACCGTGCAGCTCTCTGTATACGATGTCCTTAAATCCAAGACAATTTCAGCCTTTTTGTCAAAAACAAGAAGCCTCGTTAAAACTTTGCAACGCCAGCCGTACATAAGCTCGTTCAAGTTGGTCAAGGACGCGAAAATTCCCGTTCTCGATGGAGACACCCGTTGGGGATCATCCTACGTTATGGTGAAGTACCTGCATGATCAAAAAGATTTTATCATAAATCTTTTACCAGCTGAGCTAAAGAAAACTTTCAATCATATGTACTGGCGTCGCGTTGAAGATTTTTTGATTACCTCGAAACCAGTTTACATTCTGACCAAACGAGTTCAAGAAGAATCCCTGCTGTGTGGAACCTTCTACCTCTATTGGCAAGAATGTTGCCTTGAGCTCGCGGAATCGAAAAGCGCAATTGCACTGCAAGACCGTATGCATATGTGGTTCGACAATCCTGCGTTTCTGGCGGCTTTGTTCGTTGACCCTAGACTAAATGAATTCAACCCACCAGTTTTGACAAGCGAACAACGGGAGATGGCCATTGTAAGTTTATCCGCCCAATTATTTATTTTAAAACTTGTAGTAAAATTTTTATTTTTATTTTTTACATTTGTAGCACCATCTGTTGACTACATGGAAAGCTCTTCAATCCTTGCACAAACCACAAAATGACTCAACAGAAGCAGACCAAACTCCGTCATCATCCTCGTCATCCGTCAGTAGCTTAAGCCGCGTTCAGAAGCTGCTAAACGCCAGCAAATGCTCATCTTCATGTAGCAACATCGATATTGAAAAAAGGATTCGTCGGATTCATCTTGAAATGTCTCTGCCGTTAGATGCCGATGTGATTGACTGGTGGCAAAAACAATCTAAAAATGATAAGGACTTGTCACTGCTGGCATTAACGGTACTACAACTCCCGTGTACGCAAGTCACGGTTGAGCGCAATTTCAATGGACTTGGTCAAATATTGACCAGGTTCAGAGCAAAGACCAGTTCGAAATCATTGGAGCAATTACTCTTTGTGAAGGCCAACAAAGATTTACTCAAATCGATGTACTTGGATTACAATGTTTGAATTGTAATGGAATAAGATTCATACGTCATTTAAGTCGAAATGATTAACTGGAATGTTTGTCACTGTAACATTATTCACTACTCACTTTGTTATTCAACGAATATTATCGTAAGCAATATTGTTTAAAGTGTTAGGCTCTCAAGTATAATTAACGTAAAAGGCATCAGCCAGAATTATTCCTTCTGGAATCGCTTGTAAAAATCATATCTTAGCGATTATTGGCAAATTTGATGACTAATTATATTGTATTAAAATAGTTTAAATACCACAAAAAAGGTTGTCGAAAAGAGGTAGTTTTCGTTTATTTGTCACGGGGGCTAATCTCAATTAAAAGGATCAGCATCTATAAATTTCGTGGTGTGATCTGTTATTGGGGTCTAACTAAGATAAAACATTTTTGTTCTCAGAATTATTATAGATAATTGTTCAATTCATGAAGGTAGAAAGTTGGCTTATGCAATCATGCTAAATAAAATAATCCCAAATGAAAAGTCCTGTTTTACTTGTTTTGATGTAGCTAGCTCATATGTTTTCAGTTCTTCAAAAATATAATAATAGTCCACTGCCCCCACTCGCAAAACAGTCCCATATGAATAGAAAACCCAGCAAAGATGGGACTGTTTTGCGAGTGGCGGCAGTCTATGTTAGTGCTGAATCTATATAATCCTACTGGGCATTACAATTACTGTCACCAAACATTCAAAGGTTGCATGGATATCCAATGAAGAGTGTAATTAAATCGACTTGAATCTTCCATTAAATGCGATGGGTTATGGGATGTGGTACCATTGGCGCAGTGGTTCCAAATTGGGCACTTTGTGATATAACTCATCCGGTATAAAATTGACTGAATTATGGCGAAAGGTGCCTAAAATAGGGATATTGCCCAAATGGTCCCGCACCCTTCGTGGCAGGGCAATGGTAGCTTAATTACCACTTCATTGATGCACTAAATCCAAATCGATGAACCCTAGTCCCTTTATTGCTAGTCATTTTTTTCCTCAATCGATCAATCATAATTGACAGGCGTAGGGTAATTCATGTATTTTGGACAGGCTGATGACAACGTTGGAAAAATCGCCCCTTAGCTTCCTTAGAAAGCAATCGATTATTTCGCAAAGTTACTAATACGCTTATAATATGATTGTACTTTGCGTTCCTGGTGACAAAAACCTTAACGAAAGCATTTTAAGCTGAGAAAATCACAATTTCCAATCGCCTGTTAGAATTGCATTTTGGACACCGAATATATGTTTTGGACACCCTCAGGTATATATAATTTGGACAGGGCAATTATCTCAATGTTTAGCCATGAATACTGCTAAATCATGGAAGTAGCATAAATTAACAAATATTTTCTTACAAATAATCAAATTTCTTCGCTTAACAGGCATCTATTTTGATAACTATTACAGTTTTTGTTAAAATCGGGAAAATATCGCCAGACCCACAGAATACGCCTCCAAGCATGCAATCGCATAGCATCCCCTTGTAGTTCGGCAGATGACCAAAATATATTAACAGTAGAAACCATGCAATGTATTTTGGACACCACCTATTTTAAGCGTTCTAGATGAATGTTAAGATATTGACTGTCTAATGCTTCTTTATTGAACATTTTTCATTGCAAAAAGGCTTTTAAATTTCTTATAATTATTAATTCAACCATTTTCAGGTGAATATTGTATGTGACTATGAAGTATATGTCGTCCTGCATACCTGTGCATTTGAGGGGTTTAAGTGAAATAATTTAAATTTTCGAAAATTTTGAAGTAAATTCTTAATTGTTAAGCGTATTTTCAACGTAAGTCATCAGAATAGGGTCCATTTGATCCAATAACCGATATTGAGAAGTATCTACTTTTATTAGCTCTCCGCAATAAGGCATACATCGACGTGCATGTCCAAATTATATACATGTCCAAATTATATTTTTTACCCTAAGGCGATAAAGATCAGGTCGGCAGCTGTAAATGCTACTTCTGAGGAGTTTTATTTTCATCCTTGTTAGCGATCTACGCTGAATGGAGGTAGCTTCAAATGATTCGACGGCCCATACAAGCGGGTGTCATTTTTTGCTGTTGGTATTTGGCATCGTGGCTTCTTCCACTGGCATTGATCCGCATTTTCCGTAATCTTCTTCTTTTTCATGGTGCAACATATCTACGGGGGCAAATCCTGCTTCTGCTTGTCAGCTTCACAGTGTACGATGAGTACTTTGGTACTTTTGATTGAAAATCATTTTGCAACACCGACAGTCGTCAGCATGGTCTTGCTGGAAAACCGCGTCTTCGCTGGTTCCTCTACATTAGACCGGCCCAAAAACAAAAATGTCGAAAAATTCCACGGGGCACCCTCCAGAATCGTGCCTTTGGATGAGAAGAGCAATCTGTGAAAATTTCAGCTCAATCGGTTTAAAATTGAGCTGGCGCAAATGAGTTGAAGGTTTGTATGGGATTTTCAGTCCAAATATATGGGAAATTGGATGGCCTACAGTCTCTCACTCAGTACGCCGGTTCAACGAGTTCGATTTAGCTCAGAATTGAAAGAATGGTAGCTGATACCCTAAGGCACAATTTTGTAGAAGACCATATCATGATAAGACTTAATTTTACTTGCGGTTTCAGCTAACGAAAGCAGGATGAGGACATCTTCCCCTGTTTACTCTCGGTTGCTACATGCAGCACGTGTTTGCTGTTCGAAACTTGCGCTTTACATCATAGGCGGCTATGTTGTCCTTCATTTCAATTGCTCACGTACGTGTGCGGGTATCGAAACAATGAAGAATCACATAGCTGCCTATGATGTAGTGCGCAAGCTTCGACCGACAAACATGTGCTGCATGTAACAACCGAGAGTAAACAGGGGAAGATGTCCTCATCCTGCTTTCGTTAGCTGAAACCGCAAGTAAAATTAAGTCTTATCATGATATGGTCCTCTACAAAATTGTTCCTTAGGGTATCAACTAACATTCTTTCAATTCTGAGCTAAATCGAACTCGCTGAACCGGCGTACTGAGTGAGAGACTGTAGGCCATCCAATTTCCCATATATTTGGACTGAAAATCCCATACAAACCTTCAACTCATTTGCGCCAGCTCAGTTTTAAACCGATTGAGCTGAATCCTTCACAGATTGTTCTTCTCATCCAAAGGCACGATTCTAGAGGGTGCCCCGTGAATTTTTCCAACTTTTCTTTCTCGTCATACAAATGTGGGCCGGTCTACTCTACATGGGCCGACAAGTCTGTTCATATTCTTCGTAGTGCAATCTAGCATGCAAGGCTCCAACGCCATATGACTCCGAATATTCGTTGAGTTGGCTCAGTGAGCTTTGTATATACCATCGCATCACACACATGGTTTTCCACTGAATACAGTTGAGCGATCAGCATTCTGCAGATGAAATTCGATCTGAAATTGTGAGCAGAAGAAAATTAAATTTTCTAAAATTAAGGTGAGAGGGAGTAAAAATTCTATATTATCCATAAACTATCCATAAACTGATTCGTCCTTGGTCATTTGAGGGACTGTAGACTTTGTCTACATCAACCCGCTCTCTTCCACCAGTCTACACTGCTCCTACTCGCATAAGAGTCCCATATGAATAGGAAATCCAGTAGATATGGGACTGTTATACAGTTACCGCCTACCGTAATTTACAACAAGTACAAAGTAGGTGATTGTGTCTGTATGCAGTTTATGGATAGGCCTACTTGATTTCACTTTTCAATCTCAAAAACGAAAAAAAAAACTCAGGGCCTGTATTAATTACCTTTTGAATATCAGCACTGATTCGGCAAAAGTTGGGGTTCACTCGATATGACAATTTCGCTCATGCTTCTTCGAATACATAAAGATGTGCCACAGCTTCGTCACCGATCCGTTGACCGCTCACCAATCCGTCACCGAAGCGTCCTACTTCAACATTCCGGTCATTCGCTTCTGTAACACCGTTTCGCCGCTGCAGTTCGTCGACATTGCCATCCCGTACAACAACAAGACGCTGCACTCAACCGATCTGATGTCGTGGCTGTTGGCCCGGGAGGTGCGGCGTTTGCGCGGCAAGATCACCCACGACAAGTGGGACATCGTGCCCGATCTATTATTCTACAGCGATCCGGAGGAGGCAGAGAAGGAACAGGCCGCCCTGGAGTCTGCCCCGGTTGCCAAGGACCTCTATCCGAAGGAACCGATCGTTCTCGATGATTCCAACTGACCCGGCGCAGATTGTGCTCTGCCGGCTCCTGCTGCTGCCCCAGCTGATACAGGCCGATGACTGGATCGAAGATGAGACCCTGACCGCTGGATCGTGGGGAGGCGGCGGAAGTGTCGAAACATCTTTTACCATCACACTGCGGAAGGAAAATAAACAAGAAAAAAGAAAAAAGTTCCCGTCAAATTGTTTGGCAATATTATAGTCTACTGCGATGCGAAAAAAGACCATTCTTACATACCTGAGTTTATCGCGGTCCTGGTTCAACGGATTCAACATTCCGTTTACTATTTGGCAACGAGTGTACCTACTACGTGCAAGCGTCTTTGTCGTCCGGAAAGTACACACTGTGATCCAATTTTATTGTCGCTTCCAGTACAGAAATCACTTGCCAAGCCACGACTCCTTATCCGACCGTGGCGATATTTTATTTTCGCTTATGAATGCTGCTCACAAGCCAAAATGTTGAACAATTTCACTGCTGCAACGGCTCCCACCAAGCACTGTTTTGTTTACAAAAAAGAGCAACTTTTTTTCTTCTCTTTCATTTGTCACACCAATTCTCATAGCGCTCACAACTGGGAGCAACAGTTGACGGAGTGACAAATCAAAACATAAAAGAGAAGAACAAAACAGACAAGTTAAAAGTGCGGAGAGCGTTATTATTCTTCTCATATTTTGCTCTGAGGTGCATTCCATCCCTGGGGAGAAATCACCGCGCCCGCCATTCCGAATTTATATCGACGATGATGAAATCGAGGCGGTTGAAGAATTCGTTTTCTTGGGCTCACTAGTGACCGCCGACAACGACACCAGCAGAGAAATTCAGAGGCGCATTGTGGTAGGAAATCGTGCTTACTTTGGACTCCGCAGAACTCTACGATCGAATAAAGTTCACCGTAACATGAAGTTAACTATCTACAAAACGCTGATTAGAGCGGTCGTCCTCTATGGGCACGAAACATGGACCCTACGTGCAGAGGACCAACGCGCCCTTGGAGTTTTCGAACGGAAGGTGTTGCGTACCATCTACGGCGGAGTGCAGATGGAAGACGGGACTTGGAGAAGACGAATGAACCACGAGCTGCATCAGCTGCTGAGAGAACCAACCATCGTCCGTACCGCGAAAATCGGGAGGCTACGGTGGGCGGGTCACGTCATCAGGATGTCGGATAGCAACCCGACTAAAATGGTTCTCGAGAGTCATCCGACCGGTACAAGAAGACGTGGACCCTACGCAGAGTGCGGAACTTGAGACAAACAGCCATGGACCGAGTGGAATGGAGACGGATACTATGTATAGCAGAGGTCACCCCGGCCTTAGCCTGATCGGTAAGGTAAGTAAGGCTCCGGGTCCGGACGGTATTCCGACAGTAGCCATAAAGGCGGCCATCGCAGCTAGTCCTCCCTGACTTGTTCAGAATAGCTATGCAGATGGTATACGGCGAGTCAATAGAGGAAGTGGAGTTGACAGCAGCGCACGCTGGAGCTCGCACACCACAAAACGGTTACCACGGGCGGATGCACGAACAACTTCAAGCGCTCACTGAAGCAAGGAGTCATGATCGATGATAAGCTGAAATTTGGTAGCCACGTGGTACGAGACGGATCGCCAGAACATCGTCTATGTAGAAATGACAGAGAAAATGGGGTTCCTCCACCAAGGGTAGATGGACATACAGGCTTATACCGAGCATGTCTAAATGGGCGAGCTGGCCTCATGGCGAAGTGAACTTTCACTTCACGCTATTTATGTCGAGCTATGGGTGCTTCAGGTAAATTCGGGCATGCTAGTTTTCCAACATGACCCGGGTGCACAAACTGCGACGAGACACGCAGCACGTACTCTTCGAGTTCGAATATCCACGCTCCGTGGAGCAATGATCGAGTATGTATGCAAGAGTTATGCAGTAGAAATATCATTCCGGAAAACACTCTTGAAAATATGTTATCAAATATTATCCACGGTCTCCTGAATCGTACTTGAACTACACAGAAAATGACAGGGACAACAACAATTGTTCACTCGGAATTTATCAATCTATGTCATTACTCTCCAATTTCTACCAGCCTACATAATACCAAAATAATGGCTCATTCTTCTAAACCGGGTACCACACACTCCGAGAGTCATCCTAAAACCACCATAATGTAGAGCAGCATCAGGCGGCAAACTCGAGCAACCCGTTGCCACTGTTCCAATTTGGCTCGTCTCATCTTTACGGATTATATTTATAAATCGATGCTGATGTACATACTAATGCAGCAGGCCTCTTCTGCTCTCTGGCGGCAGCATATCCGAGGACCGAAAGCTCGCTCATAGGTGAATCTCCTCTTTGCGGAACCAAAATTGTTCCCCGCCAGTTGGCAGCTAGAACCTCCTGTTGGAAAAGTTTTGGGCTGTTAAACTTTTTGTCACGCCACAACCCGGCCGACCGACAGTTGTTTGCTACCCACCTTTCCAGAATCCGCAGGACCATGACGATGACGACGGCGACGAGGACGACCTACGGTTGAGTGGCTTGTTTGACCTTCTCGAGGGGTGGTCTGCTGGAACCGCAACGTGGAAATTGAGAGAAATGGTTAACTCGATTTATGGACCAACCCTAAGAGCTAAGCTGGGGGGGGCTTGAGGATTCGAACACAATGCATGATGTCATTTTGCGGACGATCGAGACCGGACCGAAACCGGAGGCTACCAAACTCGCAGCAGCAACAGTGTGCGACGGTACCTACAGTGCAGTGTGGTGGCACCCACTTTGGCTGAGATTCGAGAATGACTGCAACACGGTGGCATATTTCGGTTGCATATAAATGGCTATTTATAGCGACATGCCAGACTGGAAATAATCTAAAATTCATGCAGTTTTGGCTCGGAAAACGACCGGGTTGGAAGCCTTCGGTGGGAATGCCGAGCAAAAGGAGTGCGACTAGTACATGGGATAGCGCCATCTGAATCGAAACAAGAGTTTGGATAGTTTTACGCAGTTATCTTTGGACATTGCGGAACTCTGGTATCGGGAATCTGGTGGCCCATTTGAGTGTTCGATTGAAAGAATAGGTGATAGTTCAACGAAAGTGAAATGATTTCCTAAAATGACCATTATCTTGCCAAACGCTCTCTTAGGACATTTGAAAAATATGTCGTTGTCCTATTTTCCATTGACATCTTTTGTAAACTTTAAAATGTGCCCAGGCATTTTAAATAAAAGCCAATCCCGTTTATTCAAAGCTATCGATGCAGCTTTAGAGATAACGAAACACATGTCAGTATTATGGGGACTTTAATCAACGTAAAGCCGACTGACTCAAAAAAATTAACAAATTATTCTTCCAATCGTTGGTGAAAATGAAACATTGCAATTATTTTTCTTATAAAACTGCTGGTTTAGCTATCTTAATTTTCTATTCACAAATGTTCAGGAAGATTTCTGTGATACTGCTGCATGCCAACCTCTATGGAACCTCACACAACAATTGAATGCTCATTGTTTGTTCGTGAAAATTATAGACTCAACTAATGTGAGTATGAGGAAGTCTTAGAATACAGAATAAAGCAAAGTACGACAGCTTAAGACATAAACCAAATAGTATGAATTGGCAACTGTTGTTAAAGATTGAAGGATGTGTCGACAGGGTAAAAACACTAGACTTCGACCTAACCCCCCCCCCTACCCCCTATCCCGACACGTTGCATTTGAAGACTATAATTCGAACAAATATCAAATACGTAATTATCGTGGAATTGTCGATAAGGAGATCGTTCAACATAGCTCTGGTCCTCACAAGTTTCTACCTCATGCTTCCACGGGTCAAGCGATGACAAAGACCGCCAGCTAAGAGTTGTGTGCTTGGCTGGTAGTGCAGCCTAGGCACTGTTGTCCTTCTGACTTCAGCTAGATTGAGGAGTTACGACCCGAGCGTCTGTTTACCCTGGAGGTGCGGCTCAAACAGCGTGATCGACCCAGTCAGTGTTGGTTGGGACGTTAAACAGAACTGGCACGATGGCCCTCCGGCGAGACAGGAGTGTTGGCGTAGGCCCAATAAGCCACCCGTAAAAATCCCCATTGCGAATAACATAGGAGAAAATACGACTCGATACAATCGGCAAAGACCAACGCGACGAAATAAGGACTACGATTGGAAACTTGGAACATGGAATTGCAAGTCACTAGGTTTCGCAGGATGTGACAGGATAATCTAGGATAATCAAGATGCGACACTTGAAGATGGCTGGAGGGACATCCGATCCGCCATAGGTAGTACATGGGCTACAGCACTAGGCTTCGCGACTGCGAATCACAGAAACGACTGGTACGACGGCGAATGTGAACAGTTGAAAAACGAGAAGAATGCAGCATGGGCGAGAATGCTGCAACACCGCGGCGCGGAACAGGCAGAACTCAGTCTTCCGGATGAAGAAGCGCCAGCAGGAAGAACGAGATCGCGAAGCGATGGAAGAGCTGTACCGCGCTAAGGACACACGAAAGTTCTACGAGAAGCTGAACCGCTCGCGCAGAGGCTTTGTGCCACAAGCCGACATGTGCCGAGATAATTACGGGAATATTCTCACGAGCGAACGTGAGGTGGTCGACAGGTGGCGGCAGTATTACGATGAGCACCTCAATGGCGATGTTGCAAGTACCGAAGGTGGCATGGTAACAGATTTAGAAGTATGTGCACAGGACGAAAGACTTCCGGCCCCTGACCTTCAAGAGATTGAGGAGGAAGTTGGCCGGTTGAAAAACAACAAAGCCGCTGGAGCAGATCAACTACCAAGCGAGCTTCTAAAATAAGGTGGAGAAGCACTGGTGAGAGCACTACACTGGGTCATTACCAATATTTGGGAAGAGGAAGTATTACCGGAGGAATGGATGGAAGGTATCGTGTGTCCCATCTACAAAAAGGGCGACAAGTTGGATTGCGGGAACTACCGCGCGATCACACTACTGAGCGCTGCCTACAAGATACTCTCTCAAATTTTATGCCGCCGTCTATCATCGATTGCAAGAGAGCAGGCTTGACAGAAACTCCCTCGCGAGAAAATGAGGAAGCGATTTTGGCGATTTTCTGAGGAGTGAAAATAAAACTCAGAAATCACAACGCAAATCCTCAACAGTACCGAGCGCGAGCTTGCCGCGCAGCGAGGAGTTCGTCCAACACTCATAATTTCTTGTTGTGTTTCTCACGTCCACTCACACTCGAAAAGCTCTCGCGAGTTCCACTCCCATACAAAGAAAGACTCTCGAGGCGAAAATCGCACTCAAAAACCCGAAATAATCATCGACTCTTTTTTCGTTCCCCTCTTCCTCGCTCAGTTTTTATTGCCTCTCTGTTTGGGGTTCGTTCGCTCCCTCGCGACGAGGCAAAAGCAAAACACCGCTCTAGAGCATGTGGCAAAACTCTTTTGATTTCGAGGAGGATTATCAAGCCTGCAAGAGAGTTCGTGGGGCAATATCAGGCTGGATTTATGGGTGAACGCGCTACAACGGACCAGATGTTCGCCATCCGCCAGGTGTTGCAGAAATGCCGCAAATACAACGTGCCCACACATCACTTGTTCATCGATTTCAAATCGGCGTATGATACAATCGATCGAGAACAGCTATGGCAGATTATGCACGAATACGGATTCCCGGATAAACTGAAACGATTGATCAAGGCGACGATGGATCGAGTGATTTACGTAGTTCGAGTATCAGGGACCAGGGCCCTACATCGTCGAAACCAAAACATGACGCTGAAAGCGAGCGCCCATCAGCATCGGACGGACGACGACGACGGGAACATTCACAACAACATCCAAGCGCATCGCTTCATCCGTTCTTTTTGTCGCTTTCTTTGACGCAACGACGGCAGGCGGATCATTTTCACACCGACTGGGCTTCAATTGAAATTTTCAATTTGTTTAAAATGCATGTTTGCTTATTTTTTTTTATGGGAAATAGACTATTTCAGTAAATTATGCATAGCATACATTAACTTTGCACAGATTTTTCGGTTGTTACACTCATTAATTGAGTTATAACAGAGAAATTCATTCGATGTCGAACGAGCTTGCGTGAGCTTGTGAGTGCGAAACAAAGTGGCATCTGCGACGACGCAGCACCGTCGGTTCATCGGTGACGATGACAGTCGAACTGGGCGACGACGACGGCGTCTTGTTTCCATTGACGATTGAATACATTGTTTACAAACTTCATCTGAAAATTTCAATTGAAATTGAAAATGTAGGGCCCTGGTTATTAGGAAAGCGGGGATAAACACGAGTGGAACGATTTTCACGAAGTCCGTTCAGCTGCTTGGTTTCGCTGATGATATTGATATTATTGCTCGTAAATTTGAGACGATGCACTATGGGCCAGAAATCAAAATTTCGCGACAAAATTCAAAAAAGTTGTTTTTTTTTTTTAGATTAATCAATTTTTATATATGTATCATTGTTTAAGCTATGTTTGATTGTGTACCGCCTTTTTTTTATTTGTAACAAAATTGTATCGTTTTTTGTATGGAGAAACTTCTTATAAGCGAAAATTCTCGTTATCTTTAAATTGCAATTTTACAATGTTTACTCAATTGTACAGTTTGTTTGCCAATTTGTTCAAAAAGTAGAAGTATTCGACCGTATTCGACATGCAACCGATCTAGGAAGCTAGATGAGACTCTTCTTTTTCGGATGCTACCGGACTTTTTTGCAGGAATTTGCGGGAAACCAAGATATAAATCATTCGCAATTTTACAATGTTTTACGCTGTGTTTTAATAACCATCCACTCTTAGATAGACTTTTGCCATTACGATGCAATCTCTTTATAACTTGCAAAACAATACACATAGCAACATACTACTATTATTCTGGAAGGTTTCATTTCAGGTAAAACTGTGATTGTAGACGTTTAAATCAATATCACGCACTTACTCAAAGTGCAAAGTTTCGGTACATCAATTCGTGTGGTCAATTATGATTTTTAATAATCTCAATTTATGTATAGATATCATGTATGTATAGTTTTTGGTGAAAAATTGGCTGCTCAGGTGTTTTAGATTTCCGGCATTTGGCAGAATGCCACTTGGCCGAATTATGTCCAAAATAATTCAGAGACCTCTTTTCACATTCTAGCTGCCAATTTGATCATCATTAATTTTTCCTTCTTCCTTCCTCCAATCATTAACTGTTCTTTCTTATTTTACAATTCAAGGATTAGTTGGCGTTAAAACTGTCAATATTTTATCAGAGATTTTTCCTCCTTTTAATCAAAGGGGATTATTTTGAGTTATACTGACGTGGTGAACAGTGGCACGATCGTTTCTTCTTCAGCCAAACGGCACCCAGCCAATTGACGTTCGGCCAAATAGCGTTCGGCCAAGCGGCAATCAGCCAAATGACACTCGGCCAAATGACTTGGAGTCGGTATTTAAACAATAAATTGTGTTCGTTATTATGTACAAGTGGGATGGATATATTTGCGATTAGGGAAAAGATTAGATTTTCCTTATAATATTTAAAATGCCGTGTCGTTGATAGGCTCGATAGCTAAGTCGGTAAAGCACTTGTATAAGGGTCGTGACCGTGAGTTAAAATCTCACTTGAGCTATGGATTTGTTCCTAATTTCACTAATAATGTATCCATCTGTACATATGTATGTACGTTGAGTTTATTTAAAAATCTAATTTTGATTGATATGCCGAAACTTTGCACATTGAGTAAGTCTGTGGTCTTGATTTAAAAGCTTATAAATTATTATAAGTTATAATCACATTTATATTTGAAACAAACCCTTCCGGAATGAAAGTTGTTTGTTGCTTTGTATATTATTTCGCAAGCCATAAAGTCATAGCGTCGTAATGGCAAGAGTGGGTGATTATTAAAGCACAGCGTGAAATATTGTAAAATTTAAGCAAGCACTAAAACCACCCTAACTTGGCTTCCCGCAAATTCCCGCAAAAAAGTCCGGTAGCATTCGAAAAATAAGAGTATAAACTAGCATCCTAGACCGGTTGCATGTCGAATACGGTCGAATACTCTTACTTTTTTAACACATTGGCAAATAAAACGTAAAATTTGAGTAAATATTGTAAAATTTATTTTTAAACTTGAAAGCATCGCAATTTGTGCATCAAACATGCAACATATACTAAATTTACTTTTAGGAAATGTATGCGTTATATTTTTTATTCACATTTTTCACCACAAATTACATTTTTCTTAATATTGATTAAAATCGAGAATTTTCGCATATAAGAAGTTTCTTCATACAAAAAACGATACAATTTTCTTACAAATCGAAAAAAATCAATCGGTTTATATCAAACATAGTCCAAACAATCATACAAATATGAAAATTGATTGATCTTAGAAAAACAACTTTTTTGACTTTTGTCACGAAATTTTGAATTCTGGCCCATAGTGCGATGGCGGAAACGTACATCCGACTAAAGAGTGAAGCCAGACGAATCGGATTAGTCATTAATGTGTCGAAGACAAAGTACATGATGGCAAAGGGCTCTAGGGAGGGATCAGCGCGCCCGCCACCCCGAATTTATATCGACGGTGATTAAATCGAGGCGGTTGAAGAATTCGTGTACTTGGGCTCACTGGTGACCGCCGACAACGACACCAGCAGAGAAATTCAGAGGCGCATTGTGGTAGGAAATCGTGCTTACTTTGGACTCCGCAGAACTCTACGATCGAATAAAGTTCGCCGTAACACGATGTTAACCATCTACAAAACGCTGATTAGACCGGTCGTCCTCTATGGGCACGAAACATGGACCCTACGTGTAGAGGACCAACGCGCCCTTGGAGTTTTCGAACGGAAGGTGTTGCGTACCATCTACGGCGGAGTGCAGATGGAAGACGGGACTTGGAGAAGACGAATGAACCACGAGCTGCATCAGCTGCTGAGAGAACCAAACATCGTTCACACCGCGAAAATCGGGAGGCTACGATGGACGGGTCACGTCATCAGGATGTCGGATAGCAACCCGACTAAAATGGTTCTCGAGAGTCATCCGACCACTACAAGAAGACGTGGTGCGCAGCGAACTAGGTAGGTCAACCAAGTGGAGGACGAGTTGCGTACCCTACGCAGAGTTCGGAACTGGAGACAAACAGCCATGGACCGAGTGGAATGGAGACGGCTATCAAAATCGACGGTTTACCTACCATTGATTGCAACAGAAAGCAGCTCTACTAGAACAAAAATGTTTCCAATGAAAATGTATTTATTGAATTCCGTTCTCCATCTGTAATACAGTGAATACATTTTAATTACAAATATTAATGTTTTTGACGAGAAAACTGCTTTCGAAATATCAATGATGACGATGATATCATTGACGACCTGTTCATCCTTAAAAAGGCTTTTCAAATGAACTTAAAGAGCATTGTTTTCTTTTCCTCACATGTATGACAATGTATTAGCCATTTACGTTCAACACCCTAATCCATAACCTCAAATCCCTCAGATATATAGTTATGTACCACCACCCATTACAGAGAGCAGGATCCACACTAAGCTCGGTCAATTTAACCATAAATTACTCCGATATCGATGCCTTAATCATTGTCTGAAATAATGGGATCATAAAACTACTCAATTAAGATTAACCCATTCCCCGTCTCTCTGGTCCTTTGTCGTGTCCGGATGAAACACAAAGCTTTTTACAAGCACTTGTACATCCTGGATGGCAGCTGCAACGTGGCTTAGCTAGCTAGTAGCACAATCACCACCCGCCACGTCTAAGTCTAGGCTGGTGCTAGACTAGCAAGTAGCAGCAGCACGCAAAACGTTCAAATATCCCGCATCAGGTTCTAAGTAGGTATGCAAGCGTCGGCGGTGCTGGTGGCACTAGCACTGCAGACCCATCTTCGGTCGGTCGGTGGAGTTCCATTATGGAAGCAGCTCGTCAGCATCGATGATGTAGCATAAAGGTAACAATTAAACCGGATTCCGGGCCATCTCGCATCTCCATACCGGTCAGACGTTTGCCACTTGTCCATAATGCGTGCAGAGTAGGGTGCGACCCTTATTTCAAAATACATATGTCGAAAGTGAAAATTCCAGCGGGATTTCCTTGCTTAAAATTCATGAAGAAGTTCCAGGAGTTATTGTGAGAAGAGCTGAAGGTTTTTTCTTGCCTGTTGCACCCTATTGTGAGGGTGGCTCAACGACAGCGAAGCTCTGTCTACTCCGTCGTTGTGGGTATCTCTCGCCTAGCTTCCAAGCAGATTACCACCGGCACCTTAATCGTAACCATAAAGTGGTCCATCCAAATCGCTCGATGTGTTGGTCGGTCGGTCGATGGTGATGGTATGTACAGTAGTGCATGGAAAACGCGTGCTCCTACGCCTTCGCATTCAGACAAGGCGATACAGCGAATGGTCTCCAAGACGCAAGGTAAGGGAGGTGCTGCTGTCTATGGAAGACTCTGCCTTCTGGAAACAGCATGTTGCATCTCGGTGCTCGGTATTTTGTTCCTCCGTTGGTTTTCAACCGAGATTTGCTACTGTTGCAGCGCACGTACTACATACAAAGGATTGGATGCGAACAATGCACGTCTCTGGGTGCACGCAAAAAGTTTCCACTTCCACCCGACTGGGGCCACCACAGCAGATAGTACAGAAGGAAGTGCGTCCGAACATGGACCACTACACTAGGATAGGAGGAACATGGTTCGCAACAAACGTTTTGCCCCTTTGTGTACGGTTTCTTTTAATTGCTCGGTGTGTTGCACTTCTCACCACACAATCTTGCTGCGGAGTCAGCAAAAGGTTTCATCTGGTGCACAAGGCGCGATTGGCTGGGGTATTGAATGGAGGGGGTCCATTGGAGTGTCCGTACGTGGGAAAACGCTCCGGAGCTTTTATGCGATTAAATCATTAAGAGGATCTTCATGTTGCTTGTTACATCAATAGTGTCTAAATGTGTCTGCTCAAACTAGCTTGTTTTTGTTAAATTTGTATGAACCCGTTGTTAGTATAGAGATAGAAATGTCATATATGAAAGGTTAGTGTTGCTTTAAACAACTCAATGTTTTGTAAATCTACATTCAGCAAAGCTACACAGTAGATCAACAGCTTCAGTATGCTGCTGACTTGACTTGCTGTAGAATATTTCTCGATTTAACTATTTTTAACTATATTTATATTAGGTGTCTTACGTCCAGTGGATTGAAACTTTCAATGAAACAATATTATATTCCCCGGATAAGAATCTCCAGTGTTCATTAAACAATGAACAAAAATATGCATCGAAATTACCCGACAACGACCTTCTTTCCCTCTAAAGTGAAGCCCTTCCTCCAAACTTTTCCAACTCCCATATACAGACTACTCCAGTGGAACTCCGCGCGGCGATCCCCCGATAAACTCACGCACCACCCATCCCAAAAAAAAACGAAAGCATGAAAACTTGTTTTTGAATTTCTAATTGGAAAATTATTCTCCTAATATATTATTCATTTCGTGGAGTGAAAGCCAACAAGTTTCCGTACGATTTTTTTCCTCCGTCCTCTACTGGACGCTGAAACGCGACGACACTCAACAACCGTGGCTGCATTAGAACAGAACCTCTCATTTACTGCGCGCTTCGTTTGTTGCTGTCCGTTGCTTGGAATTTTGATGTTGCTGTTGTTGACGATGTGAGTTGCCTATCCACTTGTTTTGACCACACCACCACAGCGCGGACGGACATGGTGCGTGTATTCCGTGCATCAAGTGGAACCTGAAGACGATTCACCTATGGGCAGAAACAATTGTGACGTATTTGGAAAAAAAAAACTATAAGATTGAATAACAACTCAATCGCCTAATATTCGCCGACTATGTTTTGCTCGGCAGTGGCGGCGTCATCGGCGTCCATAAGGAATTGCAGCAAAAATCCTTAAAAGAATTCATGCAACCCCCAAAGGAACTGGAGGATGAATCTCCAAACGATGTTCACGAAGAATCCTCAAAGCAATCATCAAAAGAATGGCAGGAGAAATCATCGAAAGATATCCAGAAGAGTTCTCCGAAGGGTTTTGAAGTAGAATTTCCGAAGATTTGAAGGATGAATCCCCGAAGGATTTCTAAGAAAAATCTCCGAAGTGATCCCCGAAAGAATTCGAAAAGGAATTCGAAGAGAAATCCCCGAAGGTTTTCCAGGAGAAATCCCTGAAGGATTTTTAAGGGGATTCTCCGAAGGATTAGCGAGAAGAATACCCAAAGGCATTTCAAGATAAATTCCAGAAGCATTTAGAGGAAGAATCTCTGAAGGATTTTCAGAAGTGATCCCCGGAAAATTCCCATGTAGAATTTCCAGAGGATTTTCAGGAGGAAACTCTGAAGTATTTCTAGAAGGAATCCTTGAAGGGTTTCCTGGATAAATCTCAGAAAAGTTTCCAGGAGGAATCCCCGAATGAATTTCTGAAGAAATTCCTGGAGGACATCCTGGAGGATTACCTGAAAGAGATTCTGGAGGAATACTTGTAGGAACTTCGTGAGAGATTCTACAACCTGGAGTCATCCCTGAATGCTTCTGGAAAAATCTTCGTAAAAACTCCTGGAAAAATCCCTAAAGGAAGAAAAGACACGGACACGTTCAATACTTCCAGGGAGCTATTCGCTCTTTCAAGGAAGCACGACACTAGACAACGGACAAGCATGCGACTAAGTGCTTGGTGACACTAGCCGCACGACCACGAAGCCACACAAAAGGAATTTTTACGAAATCCTTGAAGGAACTCCTAGAGCAATCATAGATGGAACTGCTGGACTATTCCCTGGAGGAACTTCTTTAAGAAACTCTGAAAAAAAAATCTTGGTGAATCCCTGAATTCTCTTGGAGGTATCCTTGGATCCTGCTGTAAAAATCTCTGAAAGAAATCTGGCGAGATCTCGGAAGAAACTTTTGGAGGAATTCTAAGTGGAACCTTTGAAGAAACATCTGCACAAAACCCTGAAACTCCTGAAGGAAACCTTGAAGGAACTCATAGACTCTGAAGGAATTCCTCAAGGAACTTCAGAACGTATTCTTGGAGGAACTCCTAGAATAATCTCTAAAGAATCTCGTTGTAGGAATTCCTGACGGAACTTCTAGATCCCTCCCAGCTGTATCTTGGAAGCATCCCTGAATCCTCTTGTAAGAACATTTGATTTGACCTGTTCAAGTTCTGAGGGAACTCTTGATGGAATATCTAAGGGAACGTTTGAAGAAATCCCTGGATGAAACTTCTACAAGCATCCCCGAATTCTCCTGTAGGTACAGGAGATCCCTGAAGGAACTTCTGGAGCAAACCCTGAAAGAACTTCTATGCTTCAGAAACCCTCGAATGATTAATCCTTCGTGGAACATCTGTATGGAAACCTAAAGGAACTTGAAAAGAAACCCCCAAAAGAACTCCTGGAAAAATTTATGAAAAATCTGCATGAGGCATTTCGGAGGAATTACACGAAGAAGTCCCAAA
This sequence comes from Aedes albopictus, assembly GCF_035046485.1. Lineage (NCBI taxonomy): Eukaryota > Metazoa > Arthropoda > Insecta > Diptera > Culicidae > Aedes > Aedes albopictus. The sequence goes on from NC_085137.1 coordinate 398,600,136, forward strand.
GGAATTTCAGGAGCTTTCCAAGAAGGAAAACCAGGAGAAAATTCTGAGAGAATTCTCGGAAGAATCTTTGAAGAGGCTCCTGTGGAGGAATTCTAGAAGGAAGCTGTGTAGGAATTCCAAGAAGGACCCTTAAAAATCCAAGAGGGATCCTAGGAAGAACTCCTACAGGAACCCTTGATGGAACTCCCACACAGAAAAAAAAATGTAATTAAAATTCAGCGAGACATCAAGCACATAAAGGGAATGCTAGAGTTATTGCACTTTTACATGAGATATACTTTACCATCGTGTAAATTTCCGCCAACCATCGCGTAAACCATCATGGACTCTAACCGGTTACGCGACTTTTAGCGGAAATGTACACGAACGTAACGTAATTTTAAATGATATCTCATGTAAATATGCACTAACTCTAGCATTCTCTTTCGCTGAATTTTACATGAATATTTTTTTCTGTGCAGAGGCGTCCTTGAATTCTACAGGAACAATCTCTGAAGAAACTCCTGGAGCGATACCTGAAGGGACTCCTAGAAAGATCCCTAAAGGAACGCCAGAATAAATCTCTGATTGGAACTCTACAGCAGTTCCTGAAGGAACTCCAAGAGGAATCTGTGATGGAAATTCTGAACTATTCCCTGAAGCAATTCCTAGACTAATCTCTGAAGGACCTCGTATTAAGGATGATTCTGTGATGGATATTCTGGAGGCATCCTCGTTGGAATATGTGAGTGATCGTCTGGAAAAAAATCCTATGGACATCCCTGAATCTTTTTGGATAACCTCTGAGATATCTCTGAAAACCCTGAACAACTTCTGGAAAAAATCTCTAAAGGAGAAATCTCTGATTGGAATTTTAGTAGAATCTTTGAAGAAATTTTTGGGATTCGATGGTAGTTGCGACTGGAACTTGGTCTTGACCCTTATTTGCGGCTGTCTCAGTCATACAATTTATTGGACGTTACTAATTTATTTAACCCAACGTTTCGGGCCTTGGGTGTGACCTTTTTCAAGGGAAAAATGGTTTGGCGACTTCGTCTTTAAGGACGTTGCTGTTCTGCTTGTCGTGCGGTCATAGATTGTATGACGGAGAGCCGCAAAGAGTTAAGGATGAGTCTTTAACCTTTTGGAGCCGATTTTTTTCGCCGCTGTCAACGCAACCTCGCTGGTGTCGTACACGTTTGTTATGCTCGGTTTCATGACCCCTCCGGCTCCAAAGGGTTAAAGGAACTCCTGTAGGAGTCTCCAAAGAAACTCCTGGATTAATTCCTGAAGAAACTCCTTTAGAAAACCCTGAACATTTTCTGGAGGCATCATCGGATCCTTCCGGAAGAATCTCTGAAGATATTTCTGGAGAGATGTGATTGATGAAAAATCTAATGAAAAAACAATAGTTCCCAAGAGTTTCGCAATTGAATGGAAACCTTGAAATTCAGTCACCATTTCAAATATTCTGCCGACGGTGCCCATGTTGCCTGTAAATCAAACAAATTGACCGAATCTGTTGAAAATCAATCCCAGCTTTTCCGTGTGCCACCCTTTTGCGCAATGTTGAACAACTGGCACGACAGTTCATCATCATCTCTTTGCTCCCTTAGAGTTTCAAACAAAGTTGAGTGCTCGCCCGAAATCTTGGTTCCGGTTTGCAAACTGTCCATTGCTCCTTTCTCCCATTTTATAATATCGTTAGAAGCTGCTCTCGTCCACTTCTCAGAGCGGTCAATACTAAAAAAGGCTGCTCGGTGCGGTCAGTGTTAATCAAGGTCGATGAACGGGTATTCCATACAATAAAGATATGGCCCGTTGCTGACCGGCCGAGCATTGACGACATTTTCCTCAAACTCATGAGTTCTTTATCGCAGATGAAGAAAGATTACCAACAATTACATTTCTTAGACTGCATTTGGAATAATTATTGATCTTCAGTTTTACGTAAGGTACGCCGGGGCAAGTTAAAACGGATAGGGCAAGAAAAAACGCAAACTTTTGAAAGAGTTGTCTATACAATTTGAAAGTTTATGCTTTACCAAAAGATTGTTTGATTTGTGTTATAGCATTAGAATTGTTTATCACTGTTAGTTAACATCATGATAATCCGTTGTTTTATCTTACCTCACCCGTTTCAACTTGCCCCGGTGTACCTTATCGTGCATCCAATCGTTCTTTTCCTTTACCGGAGCTCATGTTGCTGGGCCTGATACTTACTCAACGCATACCTCAACGCCTTGATAGTGTGAGGTTCATTCAACCAATGATCTCTTAATCCTTCCTCCACTTGGACACAGGTCCTCCCTGGAGCCACCATAAGGTATTACTCGATGTTGATGGTGGGAGCGGGAGGAGGGATGCTCGAAGCAATATACTCATCTCGATTAATATACTCAGTCTACTAGCCAGCTGCCTGCTATTACATGATGGCACGAACGCTGTAATTCCTTCGATATCCGGCCAATTGCTGTATCCTGGGCATTCTTTCAGAAAAACCCTTCAGCAGATTTTTTTATCTGAATTAACAAGATTTTTTACCCTAGTTCATCTCGGGACCCACGGCAGTATTCGCCTTCCAATGGACGATCTCAAATTTATAATTCAGATTTATGTATGACGCAACTCAAGTGGGAATTCAAGTGCGGTTTTGATAAGGTTTCCAGTTGTTGAAGGATTGATTTGATTTGTACAGAATAGTTATGTGAATATTGAAAGGATTCTACTAGCAAATTAATGTAATATCTTAATAGATACATATTCAAGAATATCTCAATTCATATAATTTTTCATCAGCAATACGGAAAACAAAAATTACAGAATCGAATTAATAAGCCTTTCAGATTTTTTCCTAGCGAACTTAAAAAATAATTGAGGTTTCTAATGCACTTACAGTGTTCCTCAAACCTTCAGTCCAAGGAGTTTTTCTTAACAAATACTCAATCAATCATTATTTTACGAATTCATTTCAGTTTCTTTTAAAACAAAATCGTCCAACCACATTTGTGAAGATATTTTCATAAAATTCATGGAGGTTCCTTCTAAAAAAAAATACCAAGATGTATTTGAATCTCATAGCAGAACATCATCACAATTTACTCCAAGGATTACTTCAGGAGTTTTACTTATTTACTTATGTAAGATTTGTTCAGTTACATTTAAGAGAATCTTTTTAATTATACTCGAGATATCCTTTTCTAAATCCGGTGACAGTTCTTCCTAAAACTTCTTCATGCATATTTCTTAAAATTTCTCTAGGGATTCTACTAGAAGAGATTCCTCTTGGAATTCTGAAGGAAGAGTTTTTGGAAATTCCTCCAGGATTTGCCCAAGGAAATTACCAAAAAAAGGTTCCATCAATCATTCAAAGATTTGTGTTGAGAGTTACTCCGATGATTTCTCCATGATTTTTTCCTTGAGATTTATTCCGAAGTTACTTCGAAAATTGCAACAGAAATTTCCAACAAAAAATTTCTGATGATTAACTTGAGAATATCTGCAAAAAAAAATCCTTCACATGTTTCTGCAAGGATTCCTCCGAGAATTCTTTTTATAAGGGTTTCTGGGACTCTGGGAGTTTCTGCTATAATTCCACTAACGGTTCTTGTAACGATTTATTCTGAAAATTCATCAAATATTTGTCCAAGGATTTTACTAAAAAGTCTCTGAGGATGTGTCCAAGGATTTCTCTAGAAATTTATTCGAGGGATTTCCCCAGAAAATTCTCAAAAAGTCCTACATATTTTTTTTTGCGAAATGTATTCATCTTTCGGTTTTCGGAAATTCGGAAAGTACAGTACACCACGGCAAGATGAAACGCAAAGTTTTGAAATAGTTAGATTTCAATACAATTTGGAAATTTATCCTTGAATCAAAAACTATGTTTTATGGCAATCAAATTGTTTATCATCCTGAGAAAACATCATGTTAACCCGCTGTTTCATCTTACCTTACCCGTTTCAACTTGTCCCGGTGTACCTTACTTATAAAGGAGGAATTTTAAGAGGAATTCCCGAAAACCATTTAAAAGATGAATGCATTTATGGAAGCTTCTTCGCAAAAAATAGGTAGGACTTCTTGAGAATTTTCTGGAAAATCCCTTCAGAAGTTTTTCTGAGGACATATATTTGGAAATTTCTCGGAGAATTCGTCCATGAACTCTAAAATAATGGCCAAAATGTCCATTAAAAGTTCCTGCGCAGGTATTTTTTTAGAATTCCTCTATTTGTTCTTACAAGAAATCTTCCAAATATTTCTAGAAACGCCACCGAGGATTCCTTCAAAAATTTTGGAGTGGATTCTTTCTACATTTTGTGAGATTTTTTTCCCAAAAATTCATCCAAAAAATTTAAAAAAAATATTCGAGTAATGCTCAGTAAATTCCTTCAGGAATTTCAACCAGAATTCTTCAATAAATCCTCCAAAATGTCCATAAGAAGTTCCTGCACTGGTTGTTTTAAGAGTTCCTCCATGTGTTCTTGGAGAAAGCTGGATGTGATCGAAGTAGGAATGGGTGGTCACCCTATCATCGCCCAGGGTTCATGGCTGCACTTTGATCGAGCCATCAGCATTAACAAAAACTAAGGCGACGGAGTTCTCACCAAGAACTCCCAACGCAGCAGAAAATGTGCCCCTCAAAGAGAGCACTCGTCGGCAAGTCTTGGCCCCACAGGAAGGTCCCGGCGGACCCCACATGGCACCGAGCTGAAGGCGCATCGTCAGCTTGAAATGCGCACCGAGCGGACCGAACGGGTCCGCCTCGATCGTACGACAACCGTACAGTATCATTCTCTATCAACCAGCGCGGCTACAAAGTATCACAATGTGGCCATTTGGAAGCGAGGAAACGTTTGAACACAGCAATATCACAACGCACGATGTGATTTCTTATTCCATGGACGGCGGCTTCGTCCTAGTGGCCGTTATCGTTCTCATCGTCTGGCGGTGGCGGCGAAACATGAACCGCTTGAAATCACTGGAAGCGGCGACGAGGAGGAACCAGCTAAACGTCTAAGCGGGCGTCACCCGACGCCCGCCGAGTCAACAATTTTGGTGCACCCGGCACCAAGAAGGACGTCTCGGATCGGTGCACACGGCACCAGTGGAATTAAATAAACAATCAAACTCTGTAAAATTCAAGATAATATAATGTCAGTCTAAGTCAGAACTCCGCCGCGTCGAGTTGTGAATCAATATCACCGCCGTCAGTACTACTATATCCCAGCTGCATTGTACGGTCCTTGCGGGAGCGGGGCCAGCAGCTGTTGGACATCTTTCAAAAGCCTTCCAAATTCCTCTAGAAACTCCGCCGTGTCTTCCTTCAAAAATTTCTGCGTGAATTCTTTTGAAAGTTTGTGAGACTTTTTTCAAGAAATTTATCCAAAACTAATTTACAAAAATTCTCCGATGAAATACCTTTGAGAAACTCTCCAGACAATTCTTCGATAACTTCTCCAGAAGTTCTTCCGAGGATTCCTCCAGAAAGTTCTCCGAGGATTTCTCAAGAAATATCTACTAGGATTCCTCCATTTTTTCCCCTACATAAACTTCACAAACTCTTCCAACCAACCCTCCAGAAATTTCTTCGAGTGATCCTCCAGAAGTTTCTCTGAAGATTTGTCCAGATATTTTTCCGAGAAATCTTCTTAAAATTCTCTTTAAAACCAAACACATAATATTTACAATGGCTCCTTATATTTTTTCCACAATATAATTTTAAGATTTCTTCTGGAATTCCTTAGATGATCTCTTCATAAATTTCTCAAAGGTTTGCTCAGAGATGTTTTCAAGAGTTTTTCAGATCCTTCTCTGGGAATTACATTGATGATATATCCAGAAATTGCCAAAAAAAAAACCTTCAGAAATTTCTCGAGTATTTCTGCAGGAAATTTCTTTAGCGAATGCTCCGCAAATAATTCCTACAAAAAATACTTCAAAAATTACTCTGCGGATTCCTTCAAAAGTTCTCCTGGTATGTTTATACTTCCAACGATGACTTTACGAGTTTCCTACAATCTTCTTCAGGGATTGTAGTAGGAACAATACTATCTTCAACGTTTAATCACAAAGTAAAATCTGAAAATCTTTTTAAATGAAAGCTTTCATGGAGGGATCCAAAAATCCACGGAAAAATGCCTTTTGTAAATCCTGGAAGCCGTCTTTGAAACCTCTTAGAGTATAATCAGAGCTTGTTACTCAGTGTTTCCAAATTCCAGCGCACCCTATGCTGGTACGCGCCAAGGAAATAACTTCACTGATGCGCCTTGCCAAGAATTATTCTGGAAAACCCCATCCATTCATTATTATTTAACGATTTCTTTCTGTATTTATTGCGAGAGAAACATTTTTGCTAAAATTCATTTTATGAGTTTTGCAAGAGTTCTCCTTAGAATATCTTGAAAAGTTTCCAGGATTATCTTCATGGACACCGGCAGAGAATTCTTTGAGGATTTATCAAAAAAAAAATCTAGAAATCTAGATTCTCGCAGGGGATCTAAGAATGATTTAAGCAAAAATGTCTCTGAGTATCCCTTAAAAATACATTCCTGTCCATAGATTTCTTTAAAAATTTCGCCGAAGTTCCTCAAAAAATTCTCTTAGGATTTTTCTAAGCAATTTTCTTTAGCACTTCTTTAGGACTTTCTCAAGAAATTTATAAGAAAAAATCATCTTGAAACTGATCCACGGATTTCCTCAAAAATTTCTTCCGAAATCCCTTCTGGTATTTCTCAAGGGACTCTATATGAAATTCCTTCAAGGATGCATACTTAAGTTTTGATTTGATTTGACTTTACTAAAGAGTCTTTCAGCCCTTGGCTGGTTCGTCTCTATACTTAAGTTCATGCTTGTATTCATTCATGTATTTCTTCACACATTTCTGAAAGAATTATCCTGAAAAATTGTCAAAATATTTTGCAAGAGTTTGACTTTAAGATCTTTTCGGGTTTTTTTTTAGAAATTTCTTAAGAAATTCTGCTAGGATTTTTTTTCTGAGGTTTCCCCAGGAATTTCTCCAAGCGTTTCTTCAAAAGATTTAATTTCAGGACAATTTATTCACAACGATTCTTTCAGAAATGCTTCTAGGGTTTTCCTTTGGAAAAAAAGAAATTTTTCCAAAAAAAAATCAGAAATTACTGTTTCAGTAGAATTTTGAATGTGTGCTTTTGAATACATCTCTGGAGGAATATCCAAAGGTATCCAAGGAAAATATAAGAATGAAAAAATACCTGAGAATATCTGCAAAATTTCATTCACATGTTTCGGCAAGGATTACTCCGGAAATTATTTCTGCGATTCTTTTAAGAGTATCTCCAATTAATTCCCCAAGGGCTCTAGCAAAGATTTATTTTGAAAATTCTCCGAATATTTGCCCAAAGATTTCACCAAAAAGTCTCCGAAGATGTGTCCAAAGATTCCTCTAGAAATTTTTCCGGTGAAATCTCAAAAATCCTCCTTAACCCTTCAGAACGCGCGCCGTTGTAAAAAGTACAACACTGCCAAAAAACCTCGCTCGTCGTATACAGCGCGAGCGTGGTGCAACAACAGGCGCGCATCCTGAAAAGTATATTTTTTCAAGAATCCTCCATCAGTGACTTCATATTTCAAATACCTAGTTTCCCGGAATTCCTCTAAAAAATTCTCTTTTATAAGTCTGTCTAAAAATTCCTCCTTCCTCCTAGGATTGCTACAGAAGTTCCTCTGAGGACATATATTTGTAAATTTCTCGGAAGATTCGTCCAAGGCCTGCTCTAAAAATGTTGCCCAAAATCTCCATTAAAAGTCCTGTGCAGGTTTTTTTTTAAGAATTGCCACCGAGGGTTCCTTCAAAAAAATCCTGCATGGATTCTTTCAAAATTTAATGAGCTTTTTTCCCAGAAATCCATTTAACAAATCTTCAAAAATCAGAAATTGCTGTTTCTGTAGAATTTTGAGAGTGTACTTTTGAACACATCTCTAGAGGAATATCCAAAGGTATCCGAGGAAAATTTTTGAAGGAATCCCAGAAGGAATTCCTTAAGAACTTCAAGGAGAAATTTTTCGGGAAATCCTTGGTGGTTTTTCTAGAAAAAATTGAATTTAAGTAATAGGAAAATTCCTGGAGAAATCCTTTAATCGCATTCTTGAAGGAGCTCTGTGGGGGAATTTCTAAAAAAAAGCTGAATAGATAAGCGCCTGAAAAGATCCCTAGAAAAATTATTGAGATTTTTCCAAAAGAATTTACGTGGAAATTTATAGAATTAGATTTTGAATAAATATCTTAAGGAGCCCGTGCAGAAATTATTGGAATTATTCTCAGAGGAAATGCCGGATAAATTTTTAAAAACTTTGTGTGGACTAAAGCTGGAATATCTTTAGGAAATCCTGATGGGTTTTCTACAGAAGTTTCTGGTCATGTGGGATTTTTTAATGGAACCCATTGAACAGTTTCAGAACAAATCCCTTTTTGGACTTCCTGAAGAAATATCTGAACAAATTTCTGAAGGAATTTCATTAAAATTTTCTGAAGAACCCCTGAGAAAATTTATTAAAGAATCTGTTCCAGGTGAAGTTTCAAAAGGAACCCATAGGAATATATCAAAAGTAATTTTGGTTGAAATTAGTAAGGAAATATCAAAAAGTAAGAAATATCGAAAAGAATTTCTGGGAAAAAAAAACCCCTGTAAGAAACTTCCTGAACAAATCTACGGGGACTTTTTTAAGGAACCTCATGGAAATTTTTCTAGAACATTTTTTAGAGAAACTTCTGAAGGATCCTCTAACGAAAATTCATATAGAAATTCTTAAGGGAAATCTGTAGCGATCCTTGGAGTATATTCTAAAGAATTTTCAAAAGACACCTGTGAAAGACTTTCGGAATAGAATTCCTGGAGGGTTAATGGCATCCATGGAGAAATATCAGAAGAAATCCAGAGAAGGTTTTATAAAAAATAGTTCCAAAATTAATTTCTGGGGTAGTTTTTGGGGAAAACTTTAGAGAAAATTCTAAAACAAAAATTTATAATTGTCTAAACGAATCAATGCATTGATTGCAATGGAAGAATTCCTGAAGGCATTCATGGTAGAATTTCTTAAATATTCAATTGAAGATTTTCTGTAGGCCTCACTATAGACATTTTTGAAGAAATACCTGAAGGATGTTTATATGAAATTCTGAAGATATCCATGAAAAAAAGTTGCTTTTTTCCAAGCACGATAAGGAGTGGGAGCACAAACAAGAATTAAAATATCAGAATGGAAGTTTTTCTTTAGAGGGCGCTTTATATCGAAAAAATCAAAGAGAATCCTATACCCTGAAAAGAGAAAGACAAATATCACAAAAAGGATTATTCAAACAAGTATGTGAGAGTAAAACAATTTGAAATTTTTTTTCTTACATATATGTGGGCGCCAAACTTGTTGGCGCCCTTCCGCCTTTTACTGAAAATACTACCCTAATCGACTTCTAACCGATCGTCGTAGGTTACCATCGTCGATGACAAGCAGGCACACAAACAAAAGCGACAACCGTTCGCTGCTGAGTGGCTTTCAATGTGAATATAGATGCAAAGTGAAAATCGGGCACCCTGCTTGGGTTTCTTTAGGAATTTTTCCTAAGATTCCTCCAGAAATTGCTCCTGCCATTTTTTCCATGGATTTCTCCAAGAATCCCTCACTAATTCCTCCACAGATTTTTCCTTTCTATGATCACTCTTAAAAATCGGGAAAAACCTCCGTTTCTTTCAGAATGTTTAGCTGAGAGTCCTCCTGGGATGCGTGCAGGATTCTGATTCATACGATTCATCCCGAAATTCCTCCTTTTGAAATTTTCCCAAGAATTCCTCTGAGGATTTTTCCTAAAAAATCTCTGGGGTTTCTTTCTCCAGGATTTTCTTTAGGATTTTTTTTAAGGAATTCATCTTGAGATTTTTTCGGAGAATCGTCCAGTGATCTAGCGGTTTTCTACGTCATAGTTTCCCAAACTGTGGGTCGCGAAAAGTTTGGGAACCTATGTTCTACGTTATGTCGAGGTTACGTTATATCGCGGTATGACTGTAGTTGCATTTCGTAAAACGCTTGTCAGACGTTGATACTGTACCCTGCAATGGTTATAATACGTATTACTTCGTGTCAAACTTGTTATTTCATTTACTGCGATGGATACCAACTTGCAACAAATCGATATGAGGAGTTGTGAACAACTCAGTGATTCCATTACCTTTCCAGTAAATAAAATGTTTCAAAAACTCAAGTCGCACATCAGCCTGTCGCTTGAAGTCCGCCATTGACTGGGGACCGTGGTGAGTTGATTTTTTATAGTCTACGAATGTTTTCCTGCTCACGCAACAGCTGTGTGCGTTGTCATCGTCAACAGCAGCGTTGCGTTGGCGAGTGGTGGTGGGTGGTCGGTAGGCTATGCTGGGGGAAGAATAGACGACCATCAACTTGCGAGGAAACATTGTTTTGAAAGTCAAGTTGAACTGCAAGTGCCTTGCCAGTAGCCAGTCAGTGGCAGTGAAAAGTGAGAGTCGAGAGGTGACTCGCGATAAAATTCAAATATATTTTAATTAAAAATAAAATTTGTGCTGCCCTGCGCCGCCAAACAACATGATCATCATGAAGATTGCCCTGTTCGGGGTGGTGTGGGAGGGTAGGAATCGTTTTCCGTCGAAGGGGTGAGTGCGCCGAGGGAAGATTGGCCAGTCGAGAAGGTCCCACCACCACCAAGGACGACGCCGCGGCGCGGTCCAGAAAAGTACGTGAGTTCGTTAGCTTTCATTTTCGCTTGGCCAACGACTACGCGAGAAAGTTTGTAGCTGAGGTGGAGGTGGGTTGGCGGACGAGGATTTCGAGATAATACAAAGGGCAAAAAAGCGAGGAAAATCCCCCAGTGAGGCTTTATTTTTCGCTGCTGCTGTTGCCTGTAGAGTGGCTTCGAATTGGGCGATTTTTGGCACCATGGTAGGGGTCAGCAGGAGTAGCGAAGTGGTGGCCACCAGGGAGGGGCGAAGAACATTGTTTGGTGGAAACATGATTTAGTCCAAAAACGCTGAGTGGCTATTATTTTCTTGTGATTTTAACACAGCGTGCACTCGACCGTGCAGATGCCAAGGGATTTGGAGGTAAAAACTTAATTCTTTTTTTCTCTCTATGATTCCTCTGTACTGTGGGGAGTTGCTTTAAAATTAGAACAAAGTGGGTGAGTAGGGAGTTTCTCTTTCTTTGGGGATAGAATTGCACGATTGTGTATGGTTCGAACATGTTTACCCTACAAAAGCATTAAAGAAGTCGAAGCTAAAGCAAAGCAATAAGTAACATTTCACATTTGTATTTATTTCATTTAGTTTAAGTGTAGTTAAAATACACATTAATAAAATTAAAATAAAAATATTCCATTTAGTTACTAGTAATAAGCTTAAGCAATGGCTTACATTATAACTGGTGCCATTTATATTGTATGATATTCATATATTTATTACTCTATTATAATTCCAACCAAAAGCAACTATTCCTCGACAATTTATGGTTTTGATACACCATCAAAAATGGTCATGATATCATGCCTCATTTTGTCGTAACGCAATATTAGCGTTACGTTTTCGATAATTATTGAGGAAAAATGGCAAATTTAGTCATGGAATCAAGAATCATTCACTCTGGAACTACGAACTGAGTGCACAAGACCACCCAAGTAACAATGAATGCTGAACAGTGAGAGTATTAGCTGAGCATTGGCTGGTTAATGGTGGCAGTGGATGAATACAATGACAGCTGAATATTGGTCTGAAGTATTGCTTGTAACCTCTTTAATCAGCAATACATAGATAGCTGAATATCAAGTCGAATGGAATATTATTTATCTCTGTAACCAGCTTTGAAACGTACACCAATATATAGAATCATCATCTGTTGTTCAACCTTTAATCAAATAATTTTTGACAGCTGACCCAGTATTTCCACAAAGTCCACATAGCTTCTTCAGCCTCAATACAGCTTTAGTTCAACTTATGTTCTTGATTATTCAGATATAACAAGCATTGCTCTCGTTTTAGAGAATATGTTTACATTTGTTTGTGGTGTAGGTGATAATGTGAGTGACTACTATAACTCGGCGGTTCCGAGGAATGGGGCGTAATTCCCAGTTTTACCATAGATTAGTTTATACATTCCGAAGCGATTCTTCTGGAAATAGAAAGCCGAGAATAATAAACATATGTTAATTTTATTTTTTAAATTTTTAACCAAATTTAATTGATGACTAAGCGCATATTAAGCCTTAAATCAGCCTTTCAACGAACCACAAACCAGCTTAAGGTTGGATAAAATTACCAAACTTAGATTTTTAGGGGCTGAATAAAGATTTTTATATCTTGTGCTCAGCTTTTGTTCGAATGAAGGCTGCTTTAAAATGGTTTGTAAAACGATTATTCAGCATCAAATTGTTACCTGGGCATAAGCTTCGTGATTCTAGTGTTTGTGATTCATGATTCATTTTTTGCATATCTTCATCAGCATCACATACAACAAAAATTCAGAAGCCTCGCGGTCTTCAAGTGGGATGTAGGATAGCTAGCAGTGTCGCCATGTAATTTAAACAGTGTGAAAATAATACCTTCTTCACTCGTTCCAGCACAAAAAATGCACCTGCTTTTTTCACAGGCACTTCTGAAATGTAATAGTATTTTTCTATAGTTTCTCGTTAATTTATCGCTATAGAAAATAAACAACATTTTCATTTGTCACGAAAAACACCGCCGATCCACGCGACGTCTTGACTGAGATGAAAAATTGGCTCGAATCGAATGGACAAAAGGTCGAATGGACAGAAAGTCGAGTAGGACAAAAGGTTAAATAGACTAAAGACAAATTTAAAGACATGAAAAATTGATCACTTTTTGACAGAAAAACGACACTAAAATCCTGATAAAAATAATAGAACCAGTGATTCCAAAATTATTCAACAACTTCATAAAACAAACATTATTGAAAGATAGGATAGAAAAGATAGGATGTCCAAAAACGATAAAATATTATTCATTAAAGTTAAATGTGGACAACAATATTGCTTGAAAGAGCAGCCTATGGGTAGAAGAAGGATGAATCATTGATTGAAATATTGTCAATTGAAACTCCAATCATTACAGCGATTTAACATTCCTATGATGCTAGGTTTTTCGCACCACGATGGCGTTGTGCACGTTCACGTGCCTGTCTGGGCTGGGTCATATCGAATCCAACATTCTACTAGGGTTAATATAGCCAAACAGTCTATGAATTATGGAGGGACAAATCTTTGAGTATAATATGAGCGAACAAAATGAAATTATTTACTTATGTATATAGTGCAATTTGTAGGAACTACCTATCATTCCACGAGAGGATGATCACTAAGTAAGTAGTCAATGAATATTACTGCAGTAAAGCTAGGAAGAGCAGCTATTGAATTAAAGAAGGCAAAATTTCTGATTGAAATATAAGTACCTAAAGAGTCATAAAACTTAAAAGAACATCCCATAAATTAAAGAAGGAAAAATTCCTAAACAAAAAATCAAATTAAATTGCCATTAAATACTGCATTAACACAACTACGTCATTTATGGATGGTCTCTCTCTTAAATTCCTACAGCAGTATCTCTTGGTATTTCTTCAGGAATTTCTCTTTTGATTTCTACCATAACTTCATGCTGAAATATTCTTCAAATTAATGTTGAAATTTTCATTTCTGCTCAAACTTCTCCAGAAGTTACTCCAGATAGTTCCCCACAATTTTTTCTAGAATAGTTCCGTGAATTTCTTCAAGAATTTCATCTGGAATCCTTATAGGGATTTCTTCGAGAATTTTAGACGAAATTTCACCAATGGTTCTTCTAGGAATTACTCCAGGGTCTTTTCCATGCATTTCGTTTTGGGCTGTTCTAGGGTTTTTCTCGGAGATTACAATGAGGTTTTCTTCAGAAATTACTTATCCTATAGAGGTTTATACAGAAATTACTTACGGAATTCCTGTAGGGTTTCGTCCGATAATTTCACGGGTAATTTCTCCCGAAATCTTTTCACAAATTCCTCCAGAAACTTCATCTGGAACTTCACCAGGATTCCAGTCGGGAGTTTTAAGAGGTTTCTCTAGAGACCCTTCCACAGGAATCCGTTATAAAACCCTATAAACTTTTTTAGGGTTTGTTCAGGAACTGTGCTTACTGTTATAACAAGCGTGGTTTTGCGTTATTGGCTTAGGGGCCATCCGTAAACCACGTGGTCATTAGGGGGGTGAGGGGGGTGGGTTCTGCCAAAAGACCACGAAAAGCCATGGAGGGGGGTGGGGGGGTCTCAACCAAACCACGTGGTTTATTATTTGGTATTTTATTTTTCTTATCTGTTCCAAAAACATAAAATCAATTTGGATTTAATTCGCTTAGTTTATTTTTTCTGTCCACAGCACCAAAAATTGTGTTGTCCATTTAGAATCTGTACAAACAAACCACCTGTAGAAAAGAAATAATATCAGGAAAGGTCATTTAGCGCACTTTAAAATTCCGTTAATCGAGTGGTTGGCCACCACCACTCGGTTGTAGGACAAAAGGTCGACGGTCAAAAGGTCGGAGGATCAAAAAGTCGAAGGGTCAAAAGGTCGAAAGGTCGAAATTGAAAAAAAAATAAACTAGGACAAAAGGTCGAAAGGTCGAATTGAAAAATGGATGAAGGGTAACAATGACGATGATACAGAAGATCAAAATAACCATAAATCTTTTCTTTCCTCTTCCTTCTTACTTTACATTCTCACTGCAGCTAGGCCTGCATCTTTTCAACTTAGTGTTCTTTTAGCACTTTCGTAATTATTAATTGAAGGGCTTTCTTTGCCTGTTATTGTATGATTTTTTATATTATATGACAAGCATACACTATTCATAAGAAGTCGACAATAATTCCTGACCGGAACGGGAATCCAACCTTTAATTACAGTGGGTTTTTATAATAGTTAGCGTTTTCATAGTACTAGTTTGTTGTAGAATGCATGATTCATTTGAACAATTATTGGCGTTACTACTATTAATTTCTTTTATAGAATTTAGCCTTTTTTTCAAAGATAAGCTGTTCTTTCTAGTAATGCTTTATGGCAGTTGTTGACATTATTACTATATTTTTAAATAGAATTTTGCCTTCTTTTAAACATAGGATGTTCTTTCTAGTAGTGCTTCTTGACATTTTTTTATCTACTTACTAATAATATATTCGTTTCTAAAATGTTGTCCTTTTTGAAAAATTGGTCAGATTATGTAACAAGAATCGAAATAGTCCTTAAGAGTTTTTAAATTAGCATAGATATTACTATATGAAGCAATTAATTCAATAAATAAGTAAACTATTTCAAATCATGTCCTTATGTTGTTTTTTTTTATTTTTTTTTTGTAGTAACATATTTACAGCTATTGGCGTGACTACCATTATTTTTTCCCATATAATTTTACCTTCACTCTTTGGCGAGCGTTCGTGTGAGACAGTCGCAACTTTTCGTTCGTCCGGTTTGTCTCCAGATATTCCCAGTTCGGTAGCTAATTTCCAAAGCGCTAGTTTTCCGAGTGATCAAGTGTTTAAGTGGTTATCCCTAGTGGGACGAGTGCGGTTGGCTAGGCCACTATTTTTGCCGCAAAAGTTCAGTTAGTTTGAGAAAATTTCACGTTTTTATTGTATCACGTGGCGGATTGACCGATTATCGAGCACAGCAGTGCAGCACCCCCCGCATACCACGCCGCTCGCGCGGCCGTGATCGGGTTCTTCCAGTGAGTACCCAAGCTCATCGTCGTCGACAGCAGCAGCCCACCGAGAGAAGAGCAGAGAGCGTGACGGGCGCTCAGCAGCAGCTCGCCTCTTCCCAGTGCGGGCGATCCGATCGCTGTCGTCGTCGAGCCTGTGGCTATACAGAGTGCACAAAGATAAGTACATAAAGTTACCCTTCGTTGTTCCCCCTCTCCACTGACTCTTTGATTAGATTTAATTTGGTATATAAGCATTTTTTTTCTCACTTTTCCTGTAGCGTTATTTTTGTCCCTTGTTTTTCGATTATTCCTCGTCCCCGTGATAGTGTTAATTTTTGAGTGCCCCGTGGTGGTAGTTAGCTACCACAATGGGCGATGATGAAGATGGCGGGGGTACGTCGTACCGCATTAACGAAGCTACATTATTGGCATCGGATTGCTCGAGCCAACATGGCGATGTAAATGCTAATCCCTTTGTCTCCCTTCACCCTGACGCTTCTGCAATGGACACCATCAGTAAATCTGTTTCGACGTCCCCCCGCCTCAAGGCCTACCCTCCCGACTTTGGCGGGCCATATGTTGTTTTCTTCCGACCCAAAGGCAAACGTTTGAACACCGTTCAGATTAGCAAGGACTTGACAAAGCGGTTTTCTTCTGTTATCGCCATTGACATGGTTGGTACAGGAAAGCTTCGGGTTTCGGTTGGTGACCGAAAGCAGGCTAATGAGATTGTGGCCTATGAGCTCTTCACACTTGAATATTTCGTTTACATTCCAAGCCATCAGGTCGAGATCTCGGGGAAGGTCGCCGAGGGATCTTTGACCTGCGAAACGATCATGCAAGGCTGTGGTCGCTTCAAGAACCCTTCTCTTCCTCCTGTCCAGATACTGGACTGCCGGCAACTGCATTCGGTCTGCCAGGAGGGCGAGAAAAAGGTTTACACACCATCGGATGAGTTTTGTGTGACCTTCTCCGGATCAGCATTACCAGACCTGCTGGTGATTGGCAAACTTCGGCTACCTGTGCGGCTGTATGTACCAAAGGTTATGAACTGCACCAATTGCAAGCAGCTGGGCCACACTGCCCAGTACTGCGGCAACAAACCTCGCTGTGCAACATGCGGGGAGAGACATGTGGACGGTGCGTGTAAAACGCCGCCCAAGTGTGTTTATTGTGGCAGTGACCGTCCACATGATCTCAATGTCTGCCCGAAGTACATACAGCAAAAACAACATCAAAAACGGTCGTTGCAGCAGCGTTCAAGACGAAGCTACGCCGAGATGCTGAAGAAAGCTGCTCCGGTCGTTGAATCACGCAACATCTACTCGTCTTTGTCTCTCGATGATCAGGGCTCTGACTCTGAGGTTGGAGACGGGGTTCCCTTTGTTTTCAAAGGTGAAACGAGGAAACGGATGAGGCTCCAGAGACCAACCAAAAAACCTCGGAATCTGCCTAGCAGTGACCCCCAACCCACCGTGACAAATTCTAGGAGTGTTAAGAAAGGCACCAAACGTTCACCTCCTGGATTCAAAATCCAAGATGAACGGGACTTTCCTTCGCTCCCAGGAACATCAAAAATCCCAGATGTTCCAATTTTTTCGACTTCTCAGCCAGAGGGACAGCATTCAGAGAACCAGGAACAACCCCTTGGTGCTCCGATGTTTACGCTGTCTGGCATCGTAGACATCATTCTGAACTTCTTCAATGCTCCCGACTCAGTGAAGAACATTATTAAAGGACTTCTTCCTTGTGTGTCCCCTCTTTTGAAGCAGCTGGCTTCTAAAATGCCTCTTCTTGCGACAATCGTATCTTTCGATGGCTAATTTAACCACCGAGGTCGAAGATATGGTTTCTGTGCTACACTGGAACTGTCGTAGTATAGTACCGAAATTAGACGTTTTTAAATTTTTACTTAGCAATTTACAATGCGATGTTTTTGCGCTCTCCGAAACATGGCTGACACCTGATGTGACCCTACCTTTTACCGATTTCAATATCATCCGCCTTGATCGATCCGACTCGTATGGAGGGGTGCTTTTAGGGATCAAAAAGCAGCACTCATTTTATAGAGTCGATATACACCCGATGACAGGCATTGAAGCCGTCGCATGTGCAGTGACTATCCGGGGGAGAAGCCTAAGTTTCGCCTCCATTTATCTTCCACCGAGAACTGCGATATCTCGCAGAGATCTCGCTCACATCTGCTCGGTTATGCCTGAGCCACGGCTGCTGATGGGAGATTTTAACTCCCATGGTACAGGCTGGGGGGAACTGTACGATGATAGCCGTTCATCTTTGATATATGACCTCTGCGACGACTTCAACATGACAATTTTGAACACTGGGGAAGTTACGCGAGTGGCACCTCCAGCTAAAGATGGCAGTCCTAGAGACAGCCGATTAGACCTCTCAATCTGTTCGAGCTCACTATCGCTGGAGTGCACATGGAGGGTTATCCAGGATCCCCATGGTAGTGATCATCTGCCGATCGTTGTTTCTATTTCCAATGGCCCACAGCAGCCTCCATCTATTGACATCACCTATGACCTCACGAAACACATTGACTGGGGGAAGTACGCGGAAGCAATCATCGACGGTGTGCAATCTGTAGAAGTCCTTCCACCGCGGGAAGAGTATCAGTTTCTCTCAGAACTGATCATCGGTAGCGCGCTTCAGGCACAACGTCGGCCAGTACCAGGTCCGTCGGTTCGTAGGAAACCCCCCAATCCATGGTGGGACAGTGAGTGTACAGAAATCTATCGCGAGAAATCCGCGGCGTTTAAAGAGTTTCGTAAACGCGGTACGGTCGAAAACTTTGAGCGGTACGCTTCCCTTGAACGCAAGTTTAAGAACTTGATCAAGGCGAAGAAAAGCGGTTATTGGCGTCGCTTCGTCGAGGGCTTGTCGCGCGAGACTTCGATGAAAACTCTTTGGAACGTCGGGAGAAGAATGCGTAACGCGTCGTCGGTTAACGAGGATAGGGAAAGCTCTCCCCGGTGGATTCTCAAGTTCGCAAAAAAAGTTTGTCCAGATTCCGTACCCGTGGAGCGAATAATTCGTAACGTTTCCGAAGATAGGGATGACATGGATAGACCGTTTTCGATGGTGGAATTCTCACTTGCTCTCCTTTCATGTAACAATTCTGCTCCAGGGATGGATCGCATCAAGTTCAACTTGCTTAAAAACCTCCCCGACGTCGCTAAGAGGCGCTTGTTGAACTTGTTCAATCAGTTCCTGGATAACAACATCGTTCCGGATGATTGGAGGCAAGTGAGAGTGATAGCTATTCAAAAACCAGGGAAGCCCGCGTCGGATCATAACTCGTACCGTCCAATCGCGATGTTGTCTTGCCTACGGAAGTTGTTGGAGAAGATGATTCTCTTTCGACTGGACAAATGGGTTGAATCGAAGGGCATGTTGTCAGATACACAATTTGGTTTCCGCAGAGGCAAAGGAACGAACGACTGTCTTGCGTTACTTTCTTCAGAAATTCAGCTTGCCTTTGCTCAAAAACAGCAAATGGGCTCAGTGTTTTTGGATATTAAGGGGGCTTTTGATTCAGTTTGTGTCGATGTTCTTTCCGACAAACTCCACGAAAGTGGCCTTTCACCAATTTTAAACAACTTTTTGTATAATTTGCTGTTTGAGAAGCAGATGAGATTTGCTCATGGTGACTTGACAGTTTCACGAATTAGTTACATGGGTCTCCCCCAGGGTTCATGTCTAAGCCCCCTTCTTTACAATTTTTATGTCAGAGACATAGATGATTGTCTCATGGAAAATTGCACGTTGAGACAGCTTGCGGATGACTGTGTTGTTTCTGTGACGGGATCAATAGCAGTTGATCTGCAAGGACCATTACAGGATACTTTGGACAATTTGTCCACTTGGGCTCTCAAGCTGGGTATCGAGTTCTCTCCGGAGAAAACTGAGATGGTTGTCTTTTCTAAAAAACACAAACCGGCTAAGTTTCCGCTCGTTCTGATGGGTAAGACAATCACTCATAGCATGTCTTCTCAATATCTTGGTCTCTGGTTCGACTCTAAATGCACCTGGGGGAAGCACATTGTGTATCTGATACAAAAATGCCAAAAGCGAATCAATTTTATGCGAACTATTACCGGAACATGGTGGGGAGCACACCCGGAAGATCTGATCAGGCTGTACCAAACAACCATTCTGTCGGTTTTAGAATACGGTAGCTTCTGTTTTCAATCCGCGGCGAAAACACACTTACTGAAGATTCAACGGGTTCAGTACCGTTGCCTTCGGATCGCGTTAGGTTGCATGAACTCAACTCACACTATGAGCTTAGAGGTACTTGCTGGTGTACAGCCTCTGACAGACCGCTTTGCGGAGTTATCGTTCCGGTTCCTCATCCGATGCGAGGTTGTGAATCCATTGGTCATTGAAAACTTCGAAAAGCTGCTTGCACAGAACCCTCAAACTCGTTTTATGAGTGTGTACTACTGGTACATGACGTTGGAGGTAAGCCCATCTCCGGTTAACACCAATCGTGATAACTTCTCAGACTTCGACAGTTCCTCTGTGGATTTTGATCTGTCCATGAAGGATGAGATCACCGGAATACCAGAATCTTTTCGTTCCGTGTGTATTCCACAAATTTTTGCAAGTAAGTTCGGGCATGTTAGCGGGGACAGACAGTTCTTCACAGATGGTTCGAAAACCGATGATTCGACTGGTTTCGGTGTCTACAACGAATTTCATAGCGCCACCTTCATGCTTCAAAAGCCATGCTCGGTATACATTGCTGAGCTAGCGGCTATATACTACACCTTAGAGTACATTCGCACTCTCCCACCTGAGCACTACTTCATTTTTACCGACAGTCTAAGTTCTCTGGAGGCTGTTCGGTCAATGAAACTGATGAAGCACTCAGCGTACTTCCTGAATGGAATTCGCCAAGTCTTGAGTGCTTTGTCCAAACGCTCATACACCATCACCATAGCTTGGGTCCCTTCACATTGCTCAATTCCGGGCAATGAGAAAGCGGACTCTCTGGCTAAGGTGGGCGCTAGCGAAGGCGATATTTACGAGCGTCAAATTGCCTTCGACGAATTTTTTGCATTAGCCCGTCAGGAGACCTTGATCAGCTGGCAACAAAAATGGAGAGATGGAGAGATGGGTAGATGGTTGCACTCCATCATTCCGCAGGTATCGAAGAAGCCATGGTTCAAAGGGTTGGATTTAGGCCGCGATTTCATTCGTGTAATGTGTCGGCTGATGTCCAACCACTATTTGTTAAACGCACATACCTTCCGTATTGGGCTCTCGGAAAGCAATCTCTGTGTCTGCGGCGTGGCTTACCAGGATATCGAACATGTCGTGTGGGGATGCGATGAGCATCGTGAAGTCAGATCTGAGCTGTATGAAACTCTCCGGGTCCGAGGAAAACAACAGAAACCCGTTAGAGAAGTGTTGGCAGGCCTTGATTTGGAGTACATGGATCTTATTTACCAGTTTTTGAAACGTGTTGATGTCAGAATTTGATCTCGTACGTTCCTTGTTTTCGTTGCCCGAAATTTGGTTTTGTTGTTCGCTCCCTGTCTTTCGTTGCCCCCCTTTCCGTTTGTCCTCTTCTTGTCGTTGTCTTCCGATAAAGCCCTTTCTGTTTAGTCCCGTTACAGATCAGGACAGTCGGTCCCATCAAGGTTTTTAGTATAAGATAGCAAGTAATTTAGTATAAGTCCCTTAATTCCCTCCTTTCCAACTTTATATATTTGTTATCCCTAACCTCGAAACAGCCGCGAGTACTTCGGCTCCCAAAACTAACCTAGTATTAAGTCAGTATAAATTTAAAAAAACAACATGTAAAATCAACATAAAAAAAATGTAAAGATGATTTCGGCTCTGTTATGCCCAAGTGGCGCCCGAGCCTTCCAAATAAACGAATAAGTAAAAAAAAAAAAAAAAATTTTACCTTCTTTTAAACATAGGCTGTTCTTTCTAGTAATGCTTTTTGATAATTTTTGGCGTACTTATTAATAATATAATTTTGTATAATATTATTCCTTCTTTTAAAAATAGGTCGTTCTTTCTAGTTATACTATCACAGCGATTATTTTAAATTTGATTTTAAATATGTACAAAGAGATCTCCTACAAAGATCTACTTAAATATCAACGTTACGTTTTATCTTCTTAATAACCTCTAGTTCAATGTACTTTTTAAACATTGCATTTTTGATACTTTATACGTAATTTTTCTATTCGTTTTGACCTTTTCTTTTTATTCCATCCAAAAACTCATATTGATTATGAGTGACGCAATGCGAAAAATATTTATGGCGTAAATCATCGCGCTGCAGGTGCTTGAATAAATTTGAAATCCACTTTTCGTACCTAACGAATCCTGGCCTTTCAGTTTTATTACTAACTTCAGCCTTCGAGCCTTTGACCTTCCAACCTTCTTCCTCTCGACATTTGGCCTTGTTACTTTTTTTATTTTGGCCTTTCGACCTTTTGACCCTTTGACCTTTTGTCCTAGTTATTTTTTTGTTATTTCGACCTTTTGACCGCTTGTCATTTCGACCTTTTGTTCAAGTTATTTTTTTATTTCGACATTTTGACCCTTCGACCACAGATAAACAGACGTAACACTTCGCACATTTTTCGATTCAAATCATAGTCACGGAAACATATTCGCCCAATGCTAAAAGGACTAAGTTTGGCCGACCACCAACTAGGTGGCGGTAGTGAGCAATCGTCAAACTCGAACAAAAACTATGCGAGCGCCACGGTTGGGCAGTTGAAAAAGACCGTTAAATCGGTGTACGATGAGAATTATCAGAGTGTTACGTCTGTTTGTCTGTGCTTCGACCTTTTGTCCTTTCGACCTTTCGACTTTCGACCTTATGACCTTCGACCTTTTGACATTCGACCTTCTGTCATAGATCCCCACCACTCTAATGCTGTGTACAAAAAGTGAGATTTTTTCAACGTGTTGTACAAAATACAGATCAATGAAAAACTTCAAAGAAACTTTTTCTTTCATTTTGGATATCTTTCGCTTTTTTTCTCATGTATACTTGAAAGTTGCATAGTCCTAGCTAATTTGAGTACATGTTAATTCTACAATCTGATCATTTGTGCAGTGTTCTGAAAGGTCCAGTTTACCTAAGATTCCGCGTCACATATTTTTCTTCTAGCAGAGTTAAAATAATGTACATACAGAAATACTACACAACTATTACATAAACTAAATACTATACAATTATGTATTATGATACTACTGAACATCTCCAGCTAACGTGACTGATTCTTAAATCAGACTAAACCTTTACAGATCATTTATTTTTACATGTTCTGCTCATAAGCGTAACTAGGTCATAGCTCTAGGGGGGGCCAAGGCCATGTCGATATAGATTTTTCATACTAAAAAGATACTTTTCGCCTGAATTGCGCGATTTTTTATCCGGAATGGATTATTCTGGAGGGGGCCAGGCCTCCCCTGGCCACCCCCTATTTACGCCAATGGTTCTGCTAACGAAAGAACGAAATGACATGCAATTGTGAATATCTTCTCTTTACAGATCCCTCACTTACATTTTTGAAAAGCTGCCTCCTTCTTTGAAGCTGTCATCCTTGTAAACATTCTAGCTTGAAGTGAAATTTAAGACGTTTTTTCTTCTACAGTCTGGTTCTATGTTCTCACAGTAATTCGTCTTGTCTCTCTCAAAAATAGTGTTATTTGAACATTTTCACAGTTATTAACTGAAGTGCATTCTTTGCTTGCCCTGCATGAGTGCGTATATTGTTTAGAAATCACAATGATCTCTCTCTCTCTCTTCTTGGCGTAACGTCCTCATTGGGACAAAGCCTGTTTCTCAGCTTAGTGTTCTATGAGCACTTCCACAGTTATTAACTGAGAACTTCCTCTGCCAATGATCATTTTGCATGCGTATATCGTGTGGCAGGCACGAAGATACTCTATGCCCAAAGAAGTCAAGGAAATTTCCTTTACGAAAAGAACCTGGACCGACCGGGAATCGAACCCGTCACCCTCAGCATGATCATGCTGAATACCCGTGCGTTTACCGCCTCGGCTATATGGGCCCTCACAAATCACAATGATACACTTTGTTGTTATTTTGTTGCGGTTTGTTTTTATTGGGTTTGATAAAAAAAAAATCGCTCATAGAAAAACTACGTGGGGCCTGGGGGGGGGGGGTGGGGGGGGTGGGTGGTTAGCCTGAAACCACGCAAGACCACGGTGGGGGAGGGGGGGTCTAAAATTCAGGAAAAAAAGACTAAGTTTATATCATGGACATGCAGTAGGGGACGTTTTCGTCTCAGAACACTTTGGCAATTAAAACGGTAAGTCGGCGTAGTCCTTCCCGGGAATTCCTTCTGAAACTCGCCAGGAATTCATTCGGAAATTCTACGGGAATTCCTTCCAAGTTCCCCTGGGCTTCCATCGTAAGTGTCTCGCGCATTTCATCGGAATTTCTTCGGAAACTATTCGGCATTTTCTTCGGAAACTTCTCGAGAATTTCTTAGGATTTTTTCTGGAATTTCTTCGGATATTCCTCGAGAATTTCTTCGGAAATTCTTGAGGAATTTCTTTGAAAATTCTTCGGGAGATAATTCGGAAATTCCTCAGGAATTTCCTCGGAAATCCTTTGCGATTTATTTCGAATTATCCTCGAGATTTGTTTCAGAAAATGCTCAGGAATTTCTTTGGAAATTCCTCAAGAATATTTTCGAAGATTCTTCGAGATTTTTTTCGTAAGTTCATCGGGAATTCCTTCAGAAAATCCCCGAAAATTCATCGGGAACTTCTTCGGTAATTCTCCAGGAAATATAACGGTAATTTCCGAAGAACTCCTTGAGAAATATTCGAGGAAATCCTAGATTTTTTCAGGAGAAACTCTTTGAGGATGTTGCGAGTGGCTCTTGGATAAATTCTCTAGAAATTATTTGAGAAACATCCGAGGATCTCCTTGAGGAATCCCCGGGAAACTCATTTGGAAATATCCTTCGGAAGTTCCCGAGAATTCCTTAAGAAGTACCTCTGGAGCTCCTACGGAAGTTCCCCGAAAATTCCGTCGGCAGTTCCCTGGGAATTCCTCCAGAATTTCTTAAGAAATTCCCCGGAAATTCCACGGGAATATCTTCGAAGATTCGTCAAGATTCTTTCGAAATTTTCGTCAAAAATTTCTTCAAAAAATGCCCGAAATTTCTCCGGGAATTTTATTGGTAGTTCTCCAAAAAATACATCAGAAATTCCCCGGAAATTCCTTCGAAAATTCCCCGGGAATTCCTGAAATCCCTCCTCAGGAGTATCTTCGGAAATTTCTCAGGAATATTTTCGGAAATTCCTTGGGGATTTATCGGAAATTGTTTCCAAAATTCCACGAAAATTTTTACGGGAAGTTCCTTGGGAATCCCTTCGGAAATTTCCCAGAATTTCTCCCTCCGTGAATTTCTCTGGAAACTCCTCAGGAATATCTACGAAAACTCCTTGGGTTTTATTTGAAATTTGTTTCCGAAGCTCCACGAAAATTCTATTGGAAGTCCCTCGGAAATTCCTTTGGCAAACCCCCGGAAATTCTCCGAGAATTCCATCGATAATAACCTCGGTACTTCCCCGGAAATTTCTTTAACAAATTCCTCGGGAATCTCTTCGGATGTTCCTCGGGAGTTCCTTCGGAAATGCCTTAGGAAGTTCCAGGAATTTCTTCGGAATTTCCTTGGGAAACACTTCGGAAATTCTTCGGAAATTTCTTCAGAAAATCTTCGGGAATTTCTTCAGAAATTTTCCGGGAATTGATTCTGAAGTTCATCGAGAATTCCTTTGAGGAATTCCGTAAAAAATATCCGAGGGACTCCTGGATGAATTACCGGCGAATCACTGAAAAAAATTCCCAAGAAACTCTTGGTGGATTTCCAAAAAACTCCTGGAAGGATTCCTGAAGAAAACCCTGGATAAATACCCGAAGAATATCCGAGGAATTCTTAAAGAGTCCAGGAGGCACTCCTTGAGGAATTTGCGAAAGACTTCTGGATGAATCCCTAGGAACTATTCTTCCGCAAAATTCCTCGGGAATTTCTCTGGAATATCTTCGAATATCTTCGAAAGAGTACTCGTCGTCCCACCACCGCGCGTCGTCGGTTTGAGTGTTAGTGTGGGATTAAGTGATTTTTTCAGCGGGAAGCCGAACCGAATTAGTGGCTAGTTCCAGCCAGTATTCGTCGTCCCTCCGCCGCGCGTCATCGGTCCCAGTATTAGTGTGGAATTAAATGTGATTTTTTCAGCGGGAATCCGAACTGAGTGTGTTTTGGGAGGCAAAGTGGAAGTGCCGCTTTTTACATTCGGGTTGGCCGCGTCGTCGTCGATTTGGCTGAGCGCAGCGTCGTTTCTCGGGTGTAATCGGAGCGGTTGCGTGTTATTTCGGAGACGGAGCCAGTTAGTTGAAGATGCTGCAGTGGACACTTGGATGGATATTTATCGGTGAGCTCGTTCCATTTGAATTTTATTTTTTTTATAATAGTTAATGCTGATGTATAAAATTCACCATTATAATATAAAATTATGCTGTTTTTTGTGTATTTAATTAGCAAATTTTGGAAAGTTCGTGACGTCATGTTTCGGCGCTAGTTCCCAGAGCACTTTTTGTTGATAATAAATATTTTTATTTTATTTCATTTTTTTTTTGCACTCACATAATAATTTGAATGGTTCGTCATCTTTGGTGTCGACATTTGTAATATTTTAGTCAAAATGAATAAATGTTTTAATTCGAATAAAGGTTGCATGAATCACATCACTTACCAAAGTGAATCCAAATCATGTGACTCTCCCCTCCCCACTAACAAAAACTCCTTCCGGTGACAGTCGTGGAGAAGATGAGGTGATCTCGGTCTCTAGTAGCAACGTACGTCATACTACCATTCCTTCCCTTCCTCGATGACCGTAAGGACGTGGCCGGCGCCGTTATTGACCTAATAAAGTCTGGAATTCTCGAACTGTGCAGCGGTAGCTACTCCCAAGCTCCATTTGTTGGTTCCTTGTGCAATTTCGTTTGTTCCGGTCAATCACGGAGTAGCAACTACGAATTGTACGGTCATCTATGCTGATGCTCATGCTCATGCTCAATATCTTCGAATATCTTCGAAAATTTCTTGGGATTTTTTTGGAAATTGTTTCGGAAACTCCTCGAGATTATTTTTCGGAAGTTCCTCGTGAATTCCTTAGAAAATCCCTGGAAATTATCTGGGAACTCCATCGGTAATTTTCCGGGAATTACTTCCTCAGGAATTCCTTTGGAAGTTCCTCGAGAAATCCTTCGGAAATTCATCTTGAAATTCCGTCGGAAATTCCACAGGAATTCCTTTGGAAAATCCTGTCCTTCGGAAATTCCTCAAGAATTCTTTCGGAAATCACTCAGGAATTCCACGGGATTTTTTTTTAAAATTCCTCGGGAATTTTCTTTAAAAATTCCTCCGAAAATAATTCGGAATTTCTTCGGGAATTCCTTCGGAAATTCCTCGGGAATTCGTTCAAAAATTATTTCTCGAGAATTCCTTCGGAAATTCCTCGGGCATTCCTTCGGAAATTCATCGGAAATTCCTTGGAAAATTCCTCGAGAATTCCTCTCGAAATTCCAGGAATTACTTAAGAAAATCCCCGGAAGTTCCATTCCTTCGGAAGTATCCCGCAAATTCTTTCGGAAGTATCAGGAGAACTTCTTCAGGAATTCCTCTGGAATTTTCTACAGTGCGAGGAATAAGTATAAAGACAAAGCCGTTTTCCATACAAAATAATCATGTTTATTGATTAAAATCTCTTTTTCTAGCGTTTCGATTGTTATGGAATTTTGGTTAGAAATATAAATCATCATCCATGAAAACGTTTATATCGACTTTTCAGATACAAATAAGTATAAAGACACATTTTTATATGAAAATAGTGTCTTTATACTTATTTGAATTTGAAAAGTCGATATAAACGTTTTTGATGATGATGATTTATATTTCTAGTCAAAATTCTAGTAATTTTAAGGTTGCAGCCAAAATTCCATAAAAGTCGAATCGCTAGAAAAAGAGATTTTGATTTTGAAATATGATTATTGTATGGAAAACGGCTCTGTCTTTATACTTATTTCTATTCTTTGCTGGATATCCCATGGGATATCCTCGAAAATTCCTTTCTGGAGGAATATCCGGAGAATTCCAAGAGAAGATTTTCGGGGAATATCTGAATGGATTCCTGAGAAACTCCATGAGGAATTTCCAAAAAACTTCGGGAAGAATTCCCAAACTCCTTGAGAAATCCTAGAGGAATTTCTTTAAGAAACATCCGAGGAATCCCTTGAGGAATTCCCAGAACTTCCGCATGAATTTCAGGAGGAACTGCCGAGGAACTCCTACAAAAATTCCCGAGGAACTCCTGAAGGTATTCCCGGTGAATTCCTGAAATAATTCCCAGTGAACGCTTAGAGGAATTTCCGTGGATCACCTGGAGGAATTCCCGTGGAACTCCTGAAGGAATTTCAGAGGAACATCTGGAAGGTTTTTCGGGAAATTCCAGGGGAATTCTTGGAAGAATTTCCGGGGAACTGCTGGAGGAATTCCCGGCTAAATTCAAGTAGAATTCCCAGGGAACTCCTTTAGGAGTTTCAGGGTAACATCTGGGATCAGGGATTCCTGGAGAAATCCTGAGAAATTCTCAGAGATCTACTGGAGGAATTCTCGGGGAAGATTTCGCGGGGAGCTCTTGGAGGAATTTCCGGAGAACTGCTGAAGGAATTCCTGGGGAACTCCTGGAGCAATTCCCGGGGAACTCTCAGGGAACTACTGCAGGAATGCTTTTTTTTCTTGTCTTCTTTGTGGCTCGACGTTCTCACTGGAACTTGGCCTGCCTCTCTTCAACTTAGTGTTCTTTGAGCACTTCCACAGTTATTAATTGAAGGGCTTTCTTTGCCTGCCATTGCATGAATTTGTACATTGTGTGGCAAGGACAAAGATACACTATGCCCAGGGAGTCGAGAAAATTTTCCCGACCGGAACGGCAATTGAACCCGCCGTCTCCGGATTTGCGATCCGTAGCCATAGCCACTAGACTAACTGTAGACTTCTTAGAACCATAATAAAACCAAATAAATGGTATAAGGTTTTATGGCGGTTATCAAAACCTCTACAAGACTTACAGGTCATCAAAATGTTACTAAATGTTACAAAATGATGCTTCATAGCAAGTAGTGTTTATAATCTGCTATACATACTATGCTCAGACCACTGCTACAAAAAATAAAAAAAATAAATTAAACAAATCTTAACAAGCTGATTTACATTGCCTGATTGTAAATCACTCGGTGACATCATGAATTTTTCATGTCACAATGTATCACTTGATGAAATGCTTGTGCATATGTATTTACAAGGGATATTCAAAATAACTGGGACAGGTAAAAATTTCACTTTTCAAAAAATGTTCAACACGCTGTAACTTTTCGAAAAGAGCATCAAATATTCTACTGTAAGTTCATCAACTAGTTGTGGTCAAAATTTGGAAAAGATCGGGCCATTCTACACGAAGTTATAAAGATTCAAGAAAAAGGTATAATTATCCGATAGCCAACTTTAAGCTGTTATATCTCCGAATTCAATTAACCGAATGCAATGAAATTTTAATCATTTATGACTAATATAATGAACTTTGAAAAACAGTTGACCTAATTTGAAATTATTAATAAGAAAAAAAAGTTATGGCGATTCCATTTATTCTATGTTTTTTGTTAAATTTATCTATTCTTCATATGCATCCCATTACTTTTACAATTAAATGCCGGCTATTTGGTTGCTTTCCTTTGAAATATAAATATAATCAAGTCAATTAAAGGGAATTTAAATGAACTATAATTACTATCTCGAATTTTGAAACGATGATGAAATTTTAGATAAATTAGTGTTATATTATAAAAATATTCTAATCGTAATAATTTTCTTTCGTGTAAAGAATTTTTAGTTTAGTCAAAAGTTGTTAATAGCTCATTATTTTAGCCATAAATGATCAAAATTTCATTGCATTCGGTTCATTGAATCCGGAGATATGACAGGTCAAAGTTGGCTATCGGATAATTATACCTTTTTCTAGAACCTTTATAGCTTCGTGCCCGATCTTTTCCAAATTTTGACCACTGATACACAACTAGTTGATGAACTTACAGTAAAAATTTGAGAATATTTGATGCCCTTTTCGAAATGTTACGGCGAGTTGAACATTTTATGAAAAGTGAAAATTGTACCTGTCCCAGTTATTTTGAGTATCCCCTGTACCTTTATTCCAGTTCATATGGGCTCTTCACCTTTAATCGCCTCTTCCTCTTCCAGCAAGTACCTAAAGGAGACGCACGGTGGAAATCAAAACAAGCAATCATCGTCACCCACTTATCTTCCCTCCATTCATCTCACGCCATCGCCGGAATCGAATTTCGCAATGGCACCACCACAATCACCCAATTCTAGTGAAACAATTTCTTCCAATCAGCACGAAACTCGACTCCGGCTGCTGTGGCTGTGGTAACTTTTTTTTTGGTTCGCTCTGCTCCATCCTTTTCGTCACGCTATCATCCTTCACCAAAGCTCGGAACACAATCATCAGGTGTTGTAGGTTAGAGGAAGAATCCCTACTTACGCGGGCACGCTTCTCCCGAGGTAGGTACCAACAGAGTGAAATGCGATGCCAAGCGGTGGTGTCACTTCAACAAAGTCGTCGAAATCTCATTGCTCATCGCTTCTTCCGCCTGCTCCACCGCCCCATCCATCGACCGACCGCACTCCAAAGCGAAAACAATATCCTTTCTCTTCGGATTGAAGTACCTCTTCGAACTTGACTGCGCGACTACCCAATCCCCAACCTTACGCTTTGGGTATAGCTCGGTGGTGTTGGTTGCTCTAAGAGAGAGAGTCTTTAAAACTGCGTAAAGTGATCTCATCCCTGGTCCAATGCAGAGGAAACGTTTCTGCCATTCCATCCATCCACTTCGGCATGTCGAAACAATAAATAAAGCATCGAATGGCGGTGGCTTCTCGTAGGGTTGCCCAGCTCCTTAAGGAGGTCATTAATCTTGCTTATAAAAACATATAATCCTTTATAAACGTGTATTAAATAAATATTTATTGGAGTGGATTTACCGCTTTGCAGCAACGGCAGCCCCATCAGCCAGTCAGTGTTGCTCCTGAGGAAGCCGACTCTTGTGCGTAGACAAAGGACGACGTTGCTGCCACGCGCCTTTGCTCTGTACCCTTCCGCCACCGAGGTAAACACCGCATAGCTCGCAAGGCTCGGCTCCGATGGGAGACGGCGCGCGGTGTGGAAGGGACATCTTTCAGTGCGAAACGGGAGAAGCCATATCTATCAACTCAACAACAACGCCAAGCAACCTGAAGTGTAGCTCTCGGAGCTTCGGCGAGAGAGACAGAGGCAATTCTGGAAATTGCCATTCAATTTGTCCTCGTTGACGATGGGA
The DNA here is from genome assembly GCF_035046485.1 of Aedes albopictus. Classification (NCBI taxonomy): domain Eukaryota; kingdom Metazoa; phylum Arthropoda; class Insecta; order Diptera; family Culicidae; genus Aedes; species Aedes albopictus. Next base: position 398,631,342 of record NC_085137.1, read on the forward strand.
TTTTGTCTTGTTTGGCTGTTGTTGTCGGGTAGTGCTCGGTAAAGTGGGACAAGATCTGTTACAAAATTTAATGAGATGATACGTTGTTGAACCTTTGTTCCGTGTTTTATGATGCCAATGCCAAAGGAGTGTGTTGTGGTGTCTTAAGATTTTGAGGCTAGAGTTAGTAGTAATTATAGGAATTTAATCTATCTAAAGTTCACTAGTTTAAATCTGAAAACGACTAGGGGAGAAGCGTCAGTTTCAGCCAGTCAGGTGTTTAGGCCGTAGTGTGATTTGGTCTACGATTTAAACGGCTACGCAGTCTTGTAATTTGGGAAAACGAGGTTTATTATTTGCCCGACGTTTCGACACTGGGGTTTTGTGTCATCTTCAGGGGTAATTAATTTTTCGTTACCCCTGAAGATGACACAAAACCCCAGTGTCGAAACGTCGGGCAAATAATAAACCTCGTTTTCCCAAATTACAAGACTGCGTAGCCGTTTAAATCGTAGATTAAAACCCTCAGTCGATCCTCCAGAAGAGTGTGATTTGGTTTTTTTTATTACCGTACGGCCGAAGGGTCTCAGATTTTCATAAAACTTTTTTCACAGGCAGGGCTCATAGATATATGAATAAAAAAAATAAGAAAAAATCAAGGTCGCCAATTTTCCCGGAAAACTCAGGTGGATTTTTTTTTGTTTTCCCCTGATACTACTTACTTTGAAAAATCAACTTAAGAACGAAGCATCGTAGAAACAAAGTTTTTTTTTAAAGAAATGAAAGCAAATTTTGAAAATTTTACACGAATTTGGGCATAGTTTTTCCGGCTTTTCCACCGTTGAGAAAATTCATAAATTCTCAACGGTGGAAAATTTTGTGGAAACCTTTTTCCACTTCATATATTTTTTTTTTTATTCCTGAGCCTCGTGGAGCCTCGTAGCCGTGCGGTTAGGGTCACCAAGCTTCTAATCGCACCATGCTATGGGGTGAGGGTTCGATTCCCGCTTCGGGCGATGAAACTTTTCGTGAGAATAGTTTCTTCTCCGTATCCACTGGTGCATGCTCCGTGTGTCCCTTGTCTAGTGTTAAGTTTAATTCAGTCTGTACAGCCTCTGGCTGAAGACGGTGTCCGCGTCTTTTTTTTTTCTGAGAAAATTTGCTTTCATTTTCATTAAAAAAAAACCGGATTAATCCGCCTAGTGGTGATAGTACCTTTCTCGTCGATTATGTACTCAGGATTTTTCCGTAGACGTAAGTCGAAGTATTCCTGAATCCTGAGAATACTCTAGAACGAAACAAATTTCATTTTCTTCTTTTGTCACAGTGCTCGTTGATTCGTCAATGGGAGGTGAGAAATAATAAATGTGATTGATGACAAAATACCCATACAATGAATCGCTTAACTCATTAGATTTTTTAAGAAATTTTCTGGGGTCTCTTATTTGATTTATTTGTGCCCTTCCTTAAAATGTTGAATTCCGACCAAAATTTTCCTTGGAGAAGAGGGGGATTGGCATAGGAGAAAATCAAAATTTGTGTCAGCCTTATTCAGAAAAGCAAGAATTTTATCAAATCCATAATCGAATGGAAACTTTGGCTTATATACCGACGTTATGTTAAACGTACACACATTATTTTGTTATCTTTATTAACGAGATTTTCAGCTCAGAGCTGGTCCATCTCGGAGCGTACATATAAGCAGAGCAGGAAAATATCGAAACTCTCAGTTGACTGCTTGACCACCTTCACTAGCACTGGATGCCGATCATTATCAAGACAATTAGACAATTTTTTTCTGCACACTACAGCCTATATTTTATTAACATTGGGTATAAATGTAAAATTTGACAAAAAAATGCGAGCAAGTTCAATTTCCCATAATAAAACCCATTCAAATTTCAAACATGTTACAGAGCGCAAGGGCTCAACTGCCGTAATTCTGCAAAGTGACGTAAGCGACATTGATAGTTTTGGCCCATCTTTTGGTTATCATGCATAAAACTCTTACTCATCCTCTAAGTTTCTTTCCATAGATGATATATTACGACTAGATCTTGCATTCTAATGGAGCAGGAATACCACAGTGTTTTTTTACACCAGATATCATATATAATATACCAAAAAATATCGTAATTTTGAATGGCGCTTACGTCACTTTGCAGAATTACGGCAGTCAACCAGTTGCATCACAGTTGTGCGTATTTTAGATGCAAAAGGGGATTGATGCGATCACATTCAAATTATCCCATGCAACGTTGACCCATCCTACTGTATAATTACGCCTCAAAAATCTAAAATGGTGTGATTTGACGAGATTCCTATAGTTTTGTCAAGATTTTGTTCTTTTACGCATATAAATTGCTTGCGTTGATATTGTTCACCTTCGTAATTTCAGCGAGCATCCAATCCAGATTCTGTAACGCTGCCGGTTATCTGGTCAGAGACTATTTTCTTGCTAACCGTTTATCTGAAAACGAAACCACGGCATTTCGATTATCTGATGAACGGTAAGCAGGAAAATAGTCCCAGACTATATCTGAACCGGTAGTGTTCCGGAACCGGTTCCGGGTGTCTTGCCGAAAGTGGCCCAATATAAAAGTGAATCAAACCCATGCATGCGACACATCAAATCGCAGCTTTTTCTATAACCTGATGAACGGTAAATAGGAAAACAGTCGCATCTGAACCGGTAGTGTTGCGGAACCGGTTCCGGGTGTCCCACCGGAGGTGGCCAAATATGAAAGTGAAACAAACGGATGCATGCGACACATCTAATCACCGCTTTATCTGTAACTTGATGAATAGTAATGGGTAGTACGGAGATCGCAAGAAATTTCTTGGCTTATCTCGATGCGTGGGAAATTCAGGCAAGGAATCGCTCAAGAAATAAAAAAGTGTCGCTTTATTCCGGGTTCTAGTACGGAGCTGAAACGAAACGTCAAATCAAATGGGGCTTGCTGTGTTAAATTTCTTAACCGTTCCTGTCACGGAAAAATAATGCTCTGAGCAAAAATTACTTAAGCGATTTCGTTTGAAGTGCATACCTCCCAAAAGCAGGAAAACAGTCTCAGATCATATCTGAACAGGTAGCATCCCGGAACCGGTTCCTGATGTCCCGCCGGAAGTAGCCTAATTCATACATGCGACACTTAAAATCGTGGCCTTTTCGATAACTTGTACGATCAGCAAGAAAAAAAGCTAAGCCCACATTAAAAACTACTGATAGTGTTCCGGAATCGGTTCGAGGTGTCTCGCTGAAAGTGGCCGAATGTAAAAGAGAACCAAAAAAATATTCGCGACACATCAAATGGCTTTTAAGGTATCCTGATGAACGGTTACCAAGGAAAAAATATCTCAGATCATACTTGGGAAAACTAGTAGTGTCTCGAAACCGGTTCCCAGTGTCCCTCCGGATGTGGTCAAAATAGAAGGGAACCGAACTCCATGCATGCGCTTCATTAAATCGCGGTTTTTCGATAAGCTGATGAACGATTTTCACGAAAATCAGCTCAGATTACGTTAGAGACCACCGGTAGTGTTCCACAATCGGTTTCAGGTGTCCCGCCGGAATTGGTCAAATGTAAAAATGAACCATGTAAATTTTTCGGAACCGGTTAAGGGTGTCCCACTGGAAGTGGACATATATAAAAGTGAATCAAACCCATGCTTCCGGCACATCAAATCGCTTCTTTGTCAGTAACCTGATGCATGGATAATAAGAAAACTGGCACAGCCCACAGAAGTTACTACCGGTAGTGTTTTTAGTTCCGGGTAACCTGAGTAACATACCACATATAAATATACCGGTAGTGTTCCGGAATCATTTCCGGGGGTCAGCGGAATTACGAAAGTGAACTAAATCAATGCAAGCGATTTATATGTGTAAGAGAACCAAAAACCTAAAAAAAACTTAAGTGATCTTATCAAATCACACCATTTTAGATTCTTGAGACGTAAATTTACAGTAGGATGGGTCAACGTTGTATGGAAAAATTGAAATTTATGCGCATCAGCCCCGAACATTCTTTTAAATCTTTATTTGCGTCTGAGATTACTGCGCAAAATTTTGATGCGACTGGAGGGCGAGCTCTGTAATGTGGTTGATATTTGAATGTGATATAGCATTGGCTATTCAAAATACTACATTACAAATTTTACATGATTCTTGTAACCAATGATAATAAAATAAAGCATAAAGTGTGCATATAAAAGTTTGTCAAACTGATCTGTGAAAAAAGTTTAATCCTGGCTAGTAATTGTCATCTTGGTATGAATCAGCCTCCAGTGAAGGTGGTCAAGCAGTCAACTGAAAGGACTGGTACTTTCAGCTCTGCCCATACAATGAACAAAGGGAGTGGCGAGGACCACTCGGGAAACTGGCTAAGCGCCAGCATGTTACCGTGATGGACTCTCCAGAGCGAGTCATCGATGTTCGTTGCTGCTAGGCTACGCAGCTAACCTTGAGGGTGCGATGTGCACTAGTCCCTCTCTGAAGCAATACCTTCTTGGTGGTCCCGGAGAGACGTAGGGTTTGGCGACCATAGGAATATGTTTAGTGGGTACGAGGAGAGAGTAGTCCTGGCTTTTACTATTGTTGTAGAAAACGGCCTCAGCCCCACACTACCCTATCCTTGATGTTAGGGTGTCTGTTTGCAGATTATCCCCCTATGGTTCAGAGGAAAAAAAATACGTTGAACATAACGTCGGAATAAGTGCCCCAATTCGATGATGACCTTGATAAAATTCTTGATTTTCTAAATAAAGTATTCTCATTATTCCTAAATTCGTAGGTAGTACGGTCCCAGATCGCTCTTATGAACATTTCCTACATCTCGTCCGTTACCAAAGCACAGAGATTTGGGGCTGATCACTGACTCTAAGGCAAAATTGATTGCGCCGACGGAAAGATCATGAATACATATTCGACGAGAAAAGCACTATCACCACTAGGTGGATAAATCTGGGTTTTTTTTATTTATTTATCCATGAGCTCTGCCTGTGGAAAAAGTTTCATGAAAATCTGGGACCCTTCGGCCCAATTTGTACGATAATGAAAAAAAATGCCCACTTAACCTGTTGCGATAAGAAATACAGGTATACCTCGATTCAATGGACCCTCCATTATATAGACCCTCGATTTTATGTACTTCGATTTTATGTACGTTTTTTTAATGGTTAAGTTTTTAATATCCTATCAGTTGCAGTTTGTATTATGATATATAATGTATAATGCTTGGGTTTTCAGAATTTTGACACGCGGAGTGCTTCATATCAATAAATTGTTTTGTGGAGCACCCATGACGCCAAGGCAAACTTCATGGCATATGTACTTAGTTTTATACTGCCGTGAATCGCAAGTCAGTCCCATATGTAAAAAGTAGGCATTGAGAAAATGGACTCTGAAGTTTTCAAATTCGACTTCTATGTGGAACCTTGTGAAACTTTAAAAAATCGTCATGATTTGAAAACATCTGTGATCATCATGAAACTTTCACAAACTGTTTCAAATGTGAAAACGTTACTGAGAAAAATATAAAACTAAATAAAACAGTGTTCGGTTTTGTACTGCAGGGTACACAAGCTAATAATGGGACTGACTTGCGATTACTTTTCATTATGGGACAATCTGACTTGGTGTTGTTTTTCGTTTTTACTGAACAAACTATATATTTTTATTCATGCAGCTGAAAGATCATCCGAAGAAAGATCAAAAACTGCCATTAACTCAATTTTGCCGAAAATGCAGATGGGACTGACTTGCGATTCACGGCAGTATACATATACCTCAATCCATACTTCCCTTTCTGACTTCATTTGTCGGATGTGTGATAAATTATTGTCAATGCTAACATGGTTAAATAAGAGCTAGTTAATCAAGATTCTCCTATTTCAGCGCCCCTTCACCGGTATATTCCCTACCATGGATGAATTCCTGATGGAGGAATCTCTGAAGGCATCACTAGAGTAATTTCTAAAAAAAACTCCTGAAAGAATCCATGAAAAAACTTTTCAAAAAATCCCTGCTGAAATTTCTGAAGTAATTTTAGGAAGATGGAAGAAAACTATAAAGATATTTCCAAAAATATCGCTTAAGAAATTTCAGAAGGAATAAAAAAAATGAAGAAAAATTAATAATTTAAAATTTAATGAATTCATGAATGAGTTTTTGAAAAAAAAACAGGAATATTTCAGGAATCCATAGATAGATTTTCTGAAAAAAAATCCAGAACGAATACCAGAAGAAACCCCTAAAAACTCCTGATGGATTACCTAACAAAACCTATTGAGATATTTAAAAAAAACATGAACATTTTTAACTGAATTCCTGAGAAATTCTTAGAGGTACGCTTTGTAGAAATCTTGGAGGTGTTTTTAAGAAAATACATAGAGGAATACCCGGCGGAATTTCTGATGCAATTTCTTAGTGAGTTTCTGCAAAAATCTCAGCAAGAATACCTTCCAGCCTTTCCTTAAGAATGCATATAAGAATTTCTGAAAGAATCTGAATAAAACTTTCTAAAGAAATCCTTAGAGGATTTCCTAAGTTTTTGTTGAAAAATCCTTGGTGCGATTTCTGGAAAAGATAAATGTCTAGAAAATTTGAAGGGATGTGAAGAAATCTTGGGAATTTTCTTGATAATCTCTTGTAGAATTTCTAAAGCAACCTTTCGAGAAAATTATTTAAACAGCTTTTGAGAATAATTTTGAATGACTTCTGAATTTCTGATTCTTAATGTATCCGTGAATTCTTTTTGAAAAAAAAAACATGGAGTATTTTAGAGAAAGTTCATCGTTGGTTTTCTAGATGAATGCTTTGAAAACTTTCTGGAGGAATATCTTTGAAAAAAAAATCTGAAGAAATTCGTAGATGAATTTCTGGAACAAGCTATGCAAGACTTTTTGAAAAAAATTATGGAATATTGTCTAAAGGAATACATGCAACATTTTTGGAAGCTATCCGTGCAAAACTTTCTTAAGGAGTTTTTGGAGAAATTTTTGGAGGACATTCTAAAGTCTAGAGGAATCCCTTGAAGTTTTTGGGAAAAAAATTCTGACTGAATTTCTTAAGGATTTCCTGGATGATTTCTCAAAATACAATTACGAGGAGTTTCGAAAGCAGTCCCTGAAAGAATTTCTTTAAGAATCGCAGTGAGATAGATAGATAGAACTCAGCAAGGGTCCATGAAAGAATTAATGAAAAATCTGTGGAAGTTTTAACTTTTCTGGGCCCGTCTTGATGAGTTCAGCTGCGATACCATCCTTACCAGCTGCTTTGTTGGTTTTGTGCTGGTGAATGGAATCCTTAACTTCCCTCAGCGTGGGGGTTGATTCATTTCCGTCCTCCACTGCACTGGCGTCGTCGTTTCTTCCGTTGCCGTGGGCTCCCGTGCCTACGTTCTCCACGCCGCTGAGGTGCTGATCGAAGTGCTGCTTCCACCTTTCGATCACCTTACGTCCGATCGTCAAGAGGTCTCCGTCTTTATCCCTGCACATTTCGGCTCGCGGCACGAAGCCGTTGCGGGATGCGTTGAGCTTCTGATAGAACTTCCGTGTTTCTTGGGAACGGCACAGCAGTTCCATTTCTTCGCACTCCGCTTCTTCCAGGCGGCGCTTTTTCTCCCGAAAGAGGCGGGTCTGCTGTTTCCGCTTCTATTTATAACGTTCCACGTTCTGTCGAGTCCCTTGCTGCAGCATTACTGGCCTCGTTACGTTCTTCTCCTCCAAAACCGTTCTGCACTCTTCGTCGAACCATTCGTTCCGTCGATTCCGTTCCACGTACCCGATGGTGCTCTCGGCTGCGTCGTTGATTGCTGCTTTCACTGTACTCCAGCAATCCTCTAGAGGGGCCTCATCGAGCTCGCCCTCATCTGGCAACGCGGCTTTGAGATTCTGCGCGTATGCTGAGGCGACATCCGATTGCTTCAGTCGCTCTAGGTTGTACCGTGGCGGTACATTGTTGATGACGGAGAGTTTTGGGCGCAGTTTCAGATTCCGTCTGCTGTGGTGATCTCCAGGTGTAACGATAAGGGAGGCTGTGTTGGAAAAAAGGTGCTACGTATGGCCATATTTTTGGAGGCGGCGAAATCAATGAGTCGTAGGCCGTTTTCGTTCGTCTGCTGGTGGGCTCTGAACTTACCAATCGTCGGTCCGAATTCCTCCTCCTGGCCTACCTGGGCGTTCAAATCTCCTATGATGATCTTGACGTCGTGGCTTGGGCAGCGATCGTACTCGCGTTCGAGCTGCGCCTTAAATGCGTCCTTGTCATCATCAGTACTTCCGGAGTGTGGGCTGTGCACGTTTATTATGCTGAAGTTGAAGAATCGGCCCTTGATCCTCAACCTGCACATTCTTTCGTCGATCGGCTACCAACCGTTCACGCGTCTCTTCATGTCGCCCATCACTATAAAAGCTGTTCCCAGCTCACGTGTGTTGCCGCAACTCTGGTAGATGGTATAATTACTTCTAAACGTTCGCACCATTGATCCTGTCCAACACACCTCCTGCAGCGCTACGATTCCGAACCCGCGGCCCTTCAGTAGATCGGCGAGTATGCGGGTGCTCCCAATAAAGTTGAGAGATCGACAGTTCCACGTACCGAGTTTCCAATCGCAAGTCCTTTTTGTTCGCTGGGGTCGTTGCCGTTGGTCTCGGTTCGTATTATTCTGTTGCTGATTTTCCGTTACAATGGTTTTTACGGCTGGCTCGTAGGGCCTGATACCAACCCCCTACTTTCCGGAGGACCATTTTTTTTTCCTGTTCGGGTTTGTCACTGCGACCAGTTTTTAGATCTATTGTGACATTACCCGTATCCTTAGTGTAGTGCATGTCGCATTACTCAATTGCCATTGAGGGGCAATAAAGTATCGATTTTGATACAGTTTTTGTTTTGTTTTCCTAGAAAACAAAACAAGAGTACTGATATTGGCCATGCATCGGAAACCTAGCATCACCCTTGTTTTACTGCTAAATACTGCAGCAATATCATTCCAATAATAGAACATGTGTTCAGTAATAAGGATTCTAGTATGTTCCTTACGTACTAGCACTTTCCAGTCTTCGAAGAGTTAGTACATACATGGATCCCTAACCCAATTTGATTTCCTTTGCATTGAGTTTAGCCTCAGATGGTGAAGTTTTTAATTATATGCAAAGTAAAGTTGGTAAACTCAGTTTTATTCAAACACTGGAAGTCACCAAAACACCAGCAGAAAGGACTAAATACTAAAATTCCTTGAATTACTAAAACACATGTTCCAAAATTGAAAAATAGGACGACACTAGATTTCGGTTTGGTAGATCTAACACCGCAACGCAACCCAAAAAGGCGATCTACCCACGCTACGGGCTCCGTTAAAGATCGAGCATCTTTTAAACCCCCTCAACCATTCATCCCTCAGCACGGGGCGCCTGACACCTTGGATTGGGGTTACCTGTTTGGTGGACTTTTACCCCCGGAACAGGTGGTCCGTAGTGCTATTCTAAGCCGGCAGCTACACGGGCACCATAGGACCATAGTGCACAGTTGAGCTTAGAGTCCTTCCCTGGCACTCGGGCGTAGATTAGTCGCCCCTAACATGGGGATCAGACACTGTTGTGAGCCGCTCCTCCTGGAGAACAGACGCTCAGGTTTGCCGAAGCAAACCCCCCTTCCCTGTCAGCCTACGACCAAAGTTCCCACCGGTGTTGGGTACCCGATCTTCCCTAAGGTTGCTCATAGTTTCCGGCTGGTACCGCGTGGAGGTAGGGATAGGAGTTGCTGGGCAGAGGCTAGTGGATCACAATAGGATCTGAATTACGCAGCATACCCAGCCTTTACCGTGCCAAAGCCGAATACATGCGAAGTTGAACATTTCATTAATTTTACCAAAAATTGGCAATGGCAATATCTCGACAAGTACAGGAATAAGCAAACTAATATTCTGGGGATTACTGGTCCAAGTGGTCTACTTTCAACTACCGAATCTAAAACTCAAATTGAATAAAGTTGATTTTCGATTTTCGGCCACCTGAATCCCATTAGTTCGCTGATGGGGATATCACCTTGGACCTAGCTGGGCGTGATTCAGTATTTCTTACTCAGCCGCTGGATGCCAGAAAAGATGCTGTTTGGGCCGCACCTACTTGGTGAACAGACGCTCGGGTCGTTCCTCCTCAATCTAGCTTAAGTCAGAAGGACAACAGTGGAAGCATGAGGTAAGAACTTGTAAGGACCAGAGCTATGTTAGGCTTATCGGCTCACCGTCTTGCAGCCCACTTCTAGGTATATACAAAGTGTTTTAAAGTTGCATGTGTCATTAAGACTGCTTTACAATACATATGTGATGCTTTACAAAACCTAAAAGGGTTTTCCAAATCAATGAAAAAATTGGATCTGGTGTAATCGTTAGAACACTTGACTATCATGCCGAGGACCTGGGATCGAATCCCACTCCCGATAAACTTGCAAAATATGAGTTCTTCCTTCGGGAGGCAAATAATGCGTGGGTCCCGAGATGAACTAGCTAAATATCTCGTTAATGCAGATAAAAAAATGGAAAAAAACCTTCATAGATAATGTGTATAAGAGCAAAAAGCCTAGAAATTGTTACTAGGGGAACCGTTACAAGAGTGTCCCTTTTATGAGATGAACCAGCCTCGGGCTGAAAATCTCATAAATAAAGACATAAAAAAAAGAGTGTCCCTAATACTCGAACTACGCCCATCACTCGATCCATCGTCGTCTTGATCAATCGTATCAGTTTATCCGGGAATCCGTATTCGTGCATAATCTGCCATAGCTGTTCTCGATCGATTGTATCGTACGCCGATTTGAAATCTATGAACAAGTGATGTGTGGGCACGTTGTATTCGCGGCATGAGGAAAATCTGATCCGTTGTAACGCGTTCACCCATGAATCCAGCCTGATATTGCCCCACGAAATCTCCTGCAATCAGTAATTGACAGCGGCATGCATCACCGCAAGAATTTATTTAAATAACGTCAATTTGACCTTTGTGTAAAAAAAAATTGCCCACTTCCACCATAATATGTGTGAAAGTGATCTAGACTCAAGAAATTTGCAGTTGAATAATGTGTTTTTTATTTATTTTATTTCCAGGTAAGCAGAACGTTTTAAACTAATCGGCAAATAAGTCTTCAAGCGTAAGTATAATTGAGAATAATGTTTTGATAGGTAATTATGATATGCGGAGGTTTAATACAGTATGACCCATAAAAAATGCGAAAATCCATTTTTTTTTCTTTCTTTGGTAATTTTTGTTGCAATATTTCTTATGAATTAAGTTTTTTTTAGATAGGGCTACAATAAGGAGGTGATTGTTATACAGGATATCTCAAATAAGTGTCAAAATATTCATTGGTTACGTATATGGGATACCTAATAGTTGCCATCAATTTCTGAAAAAAATAAATATTTCCTCGAATTTTTGGAGCTTTACGAATTAAAATGAAAACTTTTAAATACATGTAAATCATGCAGAAATATGTACTCTTAAAAACGCGGCCCTTTGAAAAACTTTTTGAAAACAATATCAGATGCTTAGGAACCAAAAACTAAAAAATGTGGCATATTTCAAAACCCTTAGATAAGATAGATCCACAAATAACTTCACCCTGCATGAAAAAAAAATCAAAATAATTTCTTGCTAATGAAGACTCATAAACCTACGTTTATAATAGACACAAATACGTAGTAGTTAAAAAGAGTTTGATACTTCATACATTTGTTTTTCTGAAAATGTCCATTTGTCGCACACTCTAGTTTTCAGTAAATGTCACATAACTTATAAGATAATATTTTTTTTTTCACCTGTCTAAATCACCAACGATCGCCTGAAGACCTTGTCTAGCTATGAAAGTGCTGTTCTTGAAATAAAATTTAATTGAATGTGATTGAGAGCAATTTGACAAAAATTACAACCTTAAAAAAACACCTCTGGCGCGAGGACGTTTTTGAGATCCTTATCTTCAACATTACTTTTTTCAAAGGTTTATGATTCAAATCAGTAAATGTTCCTATGCCGTTGATAAATTAGTGTCTTGACTATATTATCCAATAGAAAAATGCAAAGTTTATCGATTGGAAGCACGTGAGCAATGTCTTCGAAAACTTTCGCATTTTTTTATGGGCCATACTGTACATGTCAATGGTGTGCAACACAAGAATGCGCCAGTGCACAGTGGTCCACGAACCAGATTTTCGAGGGAATATGCATTCAAAAACCTTCAAATGAGTTTTTAGGCAAATATGGTCTTCTACAAAGTTGTTCCTAAACATAAGGCCCTCTTTTCAATATACATGAAAATAAGGGTGGTCCATATTTTCAAAGAAATTGGTAATCAAACTTTTTTATTTGCAAGAATAACTGTATACATTCTTCGGGAAAGTTGTAGATCTATCAGTTTTGAGCAAGTTCGCTGAAGACACTTTTTATGTAGCTTTGAAATTGACCGATCTAGAAGTATTGTTCTGAGTAAGCTTAGGGTGGTTCAAGAAAATCTGGTTTTTATCTGGCCATTTATTCTTGGGCTGAAGTTTAAAGGAATATATAATGCGAGGATTTATCCGTCTTGTAGAACACAACTCGTTAGTTCTGATATAAGTGTGAGAGGCCTATAAGATCGAAATCGATATAAATTCACCCATCCAGTATCTTAGGGAATGGGGTAATCTAATAGTACAATCCAGTACATCTCTACTCTTAGTCCCCCGTCGTAAAACTTAAATGTAACGACTCAATTATCACATTTCTCATTATTTAATTTACGAGCTATACGAGCAATCATTCCGAACATTTTGAATCTTCTAATGCCGACATAAAACCCCTTTCTCTAATCCTTTCGGCAAATTTTCACCCCAATTATCAAGTGCGATAACTTCAATCCCTTCGGACAAAACCATTCAGATTAGACACGTACCATAAAGCCGAGCTCTGAAAAAAAAAATGTCTCAATAATGCCCACAGCATCCCTCCCTGGATCAGACACATTCAAATGAGAGCCACTCTCATCCTTCGCCTGTCCTGTCGCTAGCATCTGGACAGTAATCTGCATTCTCTGCGTCCAACACAGTCGTCGTCGCAATGCCATATCCCAGACGGAGACAGAGCCCTTGATAATGTTCTTTTAATTGCAATTAATGTTCGATAATAATACACTTAAAATCATACTCCTTTCACCCGGAGACGGCCACCGTGTCGTCGTACTGGGCCGGACATTCCAAACTCTCGTTACATTGGCTAGCGCTCCATAGCGCTTCCAAGAGGAACAACTCGGCAGAACCTTGGACCATGATTGGCCCAATAAATATTGAAGCAAAACGAAAATTTAATGCAAATTCGTCGAACACGGGGTGGACTCTGCTTCGGACAGACGCAGGCCTTTGGCACCTACCTGGAAAGGATTTCTCGGCTCAGTCACCCTCGACTGCTGGCTGGCTGCCTGCGTCTGTGGTCAACGATGCCGATGGTTATGATGATGATGATGCTACTGCACTCACTATAGGGGTAGTGACCGGCGGCCGCTCCGATGTGGCAGGAAAAAGGCAACAACACTAACGAGCTTAATCGAATTTGAATGAAAATTGCTGCTCCCATTATGCTGATGTGGCAGAATGTCCCCTCTTCCGTCCCGGCTGCTGCGTCACTACGTGTGCATTGGGGGGAGGAGTCGCGGATGCTGTGTCTGTGTGAGGTGGTTCATTCATAGGCGTAGGAACAGAAGAGGGGTGGGAGCTATCTTCCAAGAGTTTAACCCAGCATCAGAAACTGTCCTCACTACACTACTGCACGGATCACAATTTGCGCACTGTTAACCTGGGAGAGAAAGGTGAACTTGCCCGTCCAGTGTCCAGCCCAGACCATTCAGTGTAATCTAGAATCGTTTCCTCATTTGGAAATTGTGTTCACTTCGGTTCCGAAGACACGCATTCGTATTGGCAGCTGAACATAAACTGGTTCATACAATACCATACAGCAGCTAGGACGGCAGGCAGGCAGACCAATAAACGCCGGCTTCCGGAACTTGGCAAGGAGTACCGTCCGACGGCTACCGACGGCTGCAACAGCTAGAGCCTACACGGCTGGCTGTGTGGCACCATTTAAATAGGTAATGTGTGCAATTAAACTCTGCAGATTAAATATGAAATATTCATAAGTTAAGGATACAAACTGGCAGGATATCTTTAATTCAACACGGCATGGAACGGTGGAACCCTGCCCTGACCTTATACCATATAGGCTATGCCCGACCGACGGACATCGACGACGACGTGGACACTACAGATCTACTAAAGCCGGTCGGTGGTGCAGCTACTGCTAGCTGCTGCAGTTGCGTAATAAATTAATTTTATCGTTGCGTGTTCTTTGTCTAATATTCCAAGCACGATGATAATTGGAGATTTTGTCCACTACGCTGGTGCAGAAAATTAATATTTTGCATACAAAATTTCGCGATAGAATCAGAGGATGTTGCATCTTTTTTAGCTTTGCGTCGGTTGGATAAGAGTTCTAAGGGATATTACAAGATTGATTTGTAGGGTGCAGATCAAAATAAAAATATAATGTATGAGTAAGAGCGAAAATCTGGGATAAAGAAATACTTTTATGTACTTTAATGTTCATATGACCTGCACAAGTGGAACGATTTCTCCAGTCTTTAGGGGTTTCAGTTGCTGTATATTCAAGGCCCTTTTTTTAATCTAAATGAATTCAGTTTAAATCCTGAAGCATCAGAAAGGAGCCTCAGGAGGGATGAATTTGTGCAAAGAAGAGTCTCATTCGAGACTAGGGGTGCAAAAGGATAGTTTAGTGATCTCAAGAAGCTTAGGAGAAAGATGGGCAAATGAGGTTCTTAAAGAGGCAAAATAAAACGCCAAAAGAAATCTCAGAAAGTTTAAAGAGTGAAAATGGGCGAAATCAAGTCTAATGAAAGTTTAATGGAGATGACAAAAGGAGGTGAAAGTGGATAAAGGCTAAAGATATTCATAAGAGTGGAGTTTTGGTGAGAGGGGAAGTACCGTAATCCGGGGGGAAGTTTTTCACTTTTCCTCTATTCTTTTCAATAAAAATCAAGTACAATTCACATGACCCTAAATAAATATTTTCAAAACATGTACTGAGTGGACCTGTTCAAAGTTACGTAACCGAAATTCTCGGATCCCATAGTAATCAACTACCCCCCAGATTACGGTACACTCAACTCTTTTTTTTTTGCACGGGTGGCTTTTTAGTTATAACTCAGTCAATTTTTAATCAATTGACTTGATTTTTTGTACACAAATAATCCTAATCGTGCCTACGTGTGTACAAAATTTTCTGATAATTGGTTCAAAATTGACTGGGTTATAGAAGAACCCGACCCGTGCAAAAAAAAAAGAATCACGTGTAATGCGATTACATCTGGTGGAAATGAGGGTTTCATGAAGATTCAAGGAAACATTTCAGAAATAAAAGCAGGACTTCAGTGTGTTTCAAGAGTATTTAAGTCAGGGTAATTTCATTGAGTGTTAGAAAGGCTTTAAGGTGGATTGTCATGGTTTCAGGATGACCAGCAAAGTTTCAACAGAGTTGCACAAGTGTTTCACAAGGGTTTAGGAGTATCAGATGTTTTCAAGGGGCATCAGGAGAATTTTCAGGCTTCAGGGGTATTTAAAAAGAGGTTTCAGGAGGCTTCAGGTATGTATCTAAGGTATCGATTATGATGAATAATTGTACACAATGTTCATATTTCTGTGTAGATATTACTGCATACAAGCCTAAGTAATGATCGTTTTTTATTCGTATATCGCGTGGCAGGTAAGATGATACTCTATATGGCTGTGAAATAAAGTATTTTTGTTCCATTTCTGTGGGTAATTTAAAAACTTGTTAGCCACACTTATCTCCACTGTTTTGTTTAAGGCATAAAGTGTCGCAATTATCCCACCCCCTGTGAAAAATCTTTGGATTCATGTTTGTTATTTCCTCCCAAATCTACCCGTGGTCTTTAAAATCTTCTTAAAACGCCTCGACAAGACTCTCTATGTGCCGCTTTATTTGCCGCTGAGACCAATATTTCCTTCCTTCAATGCGTCATTATTTTAACCCTTCAACTGAAGAGCTTGCTAATATTATCCTTCTCCATATTTCACACTTGGTTCCTCTCTGGAGCCACCATCCTCTGATAAAGTCACCGTCCTCTGTTTCAATATGCAATATCGCCAGTTAAGCGACTGCCCTTCTCAGGAATCCGTTTTGTGTAGATTTGTGTGGAAATATGTGCTTGATCTTTTACTGATCCGCTCATCAGCAATGACCACGAACGTACCCTTACTGATCGGACGAACACCTCGAAACCATCATCAAAAGCCCATTTTTCTGCTTCATCAGCTACATTGTGTCATGAGCCAATCATGGGCGTAGCCAGAGGGGGGCAGGGGGGGTGTGGCCAATTCAAAGATTATCAATAATTCAGAGCTCCAGATTTTTTTAAATCAGCTATTCTAATAACACTAGTTTACAAAATAAAACAAAAGTCATGAACTTTTGCCAACGACCAAAAATTTTGGAGCACAATTTAGCGCTGATTTCGAAACCGTGCTTCAAAAAAATTAAAGTGGAGCAGTATTTGAGATTTAGCTCAATATCGAGTTTTACAACTTTTTAAAGTATGGAAATTACAAAATTCAAATATCTTGCGTTTTGTTCAACCTATTTTTTTCATAAATTAAAAGCTGAATACAATACCATTCGATCAACTGAATGCATATTTCACGTCAGATTGATGAAATTGAATATATTGGCGAGTTTTGGGGACGATCTCCTTAAATTTTGGCTCAATCAATAAAAAATAAACAATTTAAATTTTTTTTTTTGAACGATTATTTGACATATCGTATGTAGGCGAGATACAATAAAAAAATCAGCCAAATCGGAGCATTGATTACGGAGAATGATATGTGTGAAGTGAGCGACTTTGCTTAAAAATAGAACAAAACCCGATATAAAATCATCAACCTTGTATGGAAAATCGAAAAAAATATCCGCTTTACAGTAATATTTTTCCTTCACGTTTTCGAACTCAGTGCATGATTATATATCAAAAAATGATCATCAGCTTACCAAATTCAAAAATGCTGTAAACTAGTGTAATTAGGGTTTTTATTCACTCGAGAACCCGCCGGAAATTCCGCCAAGGATTTCTTCAAGAGAATCACTTCAATCTTATCATATAATTTTACCAAAAAATAAGCTTGGTTAAATGGCTAAATTTTGTGATGTTTATTCATGGAATACAAAAACAGCATGCCATTTTTTTTTTCAGATATGCTGGAACCGGATACGTTAGGGAAAAAGAAGGTCTTTGTAGAACATATGCTACTATAGAGTGCAGTTATGCGATACTACTACACGAATTTTTACTAGTATTCAATTGAAACAAACGTTATGCTAAGAGTAAAATACCTGGGATTGCTTTACGAATTCTTCCTCCAGAAATTCCTTTAGGCATTTATTCAGGAACTTCTCCAGGGATTCTTTCAGAAATTCCTTAAGGGACTTCTCCAGGTGTTTCTCCACCGTAAATTATTCCATGAGCATCTTGCAGGGTTTAGATAGTTTTTTTTAGGGTTTGTTCCACGAAATGCTTCAAGAATTCCTCCCACGATTCATTTCGATTTTTTTTAACAGAAACTTCTGCAAGGATGCATCGACAAACTCCTCCAGGATTTTTTTTCAGAGCTTTCTTCAGCGATTCCAGCATGGATTGCTCCAAAGAATTTTTCAAGAATTCCTCTATGGGTTTCACCAGACATTCCTCCTGGGATATTTGTAGAGGTTCCTCCAGTGATTGTTCCAGTGCATTTTTCAAGGATTCCTCCAGGAATTTCACCAGGGATTCCCAAAGTAATGTCAACAGAAATTCTTTCAGGTATTTCTGCAAATGTTCCTTCAGAGATTTCTTCAGTGATTTCTCCATATATTACTTCAAGAAATCCACAAGAGATTGATCCAATAATTCAATCTGGAATAATTTCAAGTATTTCAGCAGGGATATCTTCCACAAACCCTAACAAGAAATTCTACCAGAGATTAGCTTAAAATTAATCCAGGAGTTCCTAAAAACATTGTACAAAACATTATTTTGGGAGCTGATCCAAAGATTCCAACAACAATTCAACTAAAAATTATTGCAGACATCCTTTAAATTATTTTCCCACAGAAATTCTTCCATTAATTTGTTAAGAAAGCTTTCCTGGGATTTTCTAAGGAATTCCTCATGGGATTGCTTGCCGGTTTACTCAAGATTTTCCTTCAAGAATTTCTCTAGGGATTCATCCGGGAATATCTTCTGTGTTTCTTTAAGGAAAATTCCTCCGAAAATTCTCCCAAGAATACTTTTTAAAATTCCTTCAGGAGTTCTCTTTTCTTAAGGAGTTCCTCCACGAACTCTTCTTAGAATTCCTTCGGGATTTCTCCAAGGATTCCACTAGCAATTTCTTCCTGGGATTCCTCAACGAATATCTTCAGAGATTGCTTCAGGAATTATTCCAGGGATTCCTCTGGGAATGTTTGCAGGGATTCCCTAAAAATAATCCAGAGTTTCCGTCAGAAATTCCTCAAGAGATTCCACCAGAGATTCCTTCAAGAATTCTTCTGTAAATTCCTGCAGGAATATTTCTAGAGATTCCTCTGGTAATCCCAACAGTCATTATATTAGGATATCCTCCAGGGATTCCTCTATTTTTTTCAGGGCTTAACTCGGGAATTCCTTCGGTGATTCTTTCTGGAACAACTAATTTTAAAAAATCCTTCAATGATTTTCTCTGGAACTCTTCTTAGGATTCCTCCAGAAATTCCTCCTTGTATTTTGTAAGGAGCTCCGCCAGGAATTAATTCAGTACTTTCAGGAACTGTTCAGGGATTCCCTCAATAATTCCTCTTGAAATTTCTTTTGGGATTTCTTCTGGAGTTTCTTCAGGAACTCTTTTCTCCAGAATTTGTCCACAAGAGTTCCATCTGCTATTTCTTCAGGAATTATTTCTGGTATTCCATTACCAATTTCTCAAGAGATTCACCCACGAATTTCTTCAGGAATTCCTCTAGGAATTCTTGTAGGGATTTATCTAAAAATTCCTCAAGGAATTCAACTAGAGATTCCTCTAGAAATTCCGTTAGAAATACCTCTAGAGATTTCTCCAGGACGTCCTCTGGAGATTCATTCCGTAATTCCTACAGGCATTCCTCTAGGATATCCTCCAGGGATGTTTCCAAGATATCCTACAAGAAGATTTCTCCGAAGCAAACGGGCTTCCCCTACAAATTACCTCTGAAACATGCCAAATTACGCCGAAACCCCTTTACTCCTTACGCAAAGAACTCAACCGAACACGTCAATGAAGGATTTTTTCCGCCAATAGCACTGCTGACCGAGAAACTTCTTCCGCAACACCAAGCACAGACAGGCACCACACAGAATTGTGAACAAAAGTGCTTGCCTCTATGAAGAAACCGATCTTCTAAACAACTTTGCCGAAGACTTGAACTTTCTATCTTATCGGGATCGTGAGATAGGGCTGGTTGGGAATGCTAATTTTTACATACTCACCAGCGCCACCTAGCGGCAGAATTGCGAACCAAACAGCTTGTCTTTATGATGTCATCGATCTTCTGAACAACTTTGTCGAAGACTTGAGCTTCATATTTTATCGGGATCGCAAGATAGAGCAGGTTGAAAATGTTAATAAGAGAGAGAGAAAGTAGATAGAAAGGTACAAAGTATCAGAAACGGTACCTATTAGACCACCAAGCCTGTCTTTTGTGAACCATCCTTGAGCCCTGTATAAAAAGGGGCACAGATATTCAGAACCAATATTTTTTGTGTATGAGAAAATGTAATATTGGCGGTGACTATGGTTACGACGGCCAGAGAGCGTTTATAGGGGAGATCAAAGGAGCATTTCAGGGGATTCTAGGAGGTTTCAGGGAGTACCAGAACATCTCAGAGGCGTTTTAAAGGATCTCAGTGGTGTTTTAGCAGGTCAATTGGGGTTTCAGGGGGTCCAGAAGATCACAGGAGTGCCTCAGAGGCGTTTCAGAAGATTTCAGAGGCAACTAAGTGGTCTCAGGGCGTGTCATGGGAGCCTATGGGGCTACATAAAAGGGGTACCAGGAGGTCTCAATGGAGTTTTATGGAGTTTTAGGGAGCTACAGAGTCTTAGGGTTGCTACAGGGGGTCTAAGGCATTTCAGGGGGACTCCGGAATGCTTTGGGGTGCTTCAGAAGCGCTTCAATGGCTCTGAGGGAATTCCAGGATAGATCAAGAGAGGGTCTCAGGGGCATTTCAAGGGGTCAGGGGCTTTCAGGGAGCCCCAGGGGACTTCAATGAGGTCGCATAAGTGGATCTCAGTAGGATCTCAAGCAAATACAGGGAATTGCCCGTGTAGCTGCCGGCTTAGAATAGCACTACGGACCACCTGTTCCGGGGGTAAAAGTCCACCAAACAGGTAACCCCAATCCAAGGTGTCAGGCGCCCCGTGCTGAGGGATGAATGGTTGAGGGGGTTTAAAAGATGCTCGATCTTTAACGGAGCCCGTAGCGTGGGTAGATCGCCTTTTTGGGTTGCGTTGCGGTGTTAGATCTACCAAACCGAAATCTAGTGTCGTTCTATTTTTCAATTTTGGAATATGTGTTCTGATAATTATAGGCATTATAGTATTTAGTCCTTGCTACTGGTGTTGTGATGACTTCCAGTCTTTGAATAAAACTAAGTTTACCAACTTTACTTTGCATATGGTTAAAAACCTCACCATCTGAGGCCAAACTCAATGCAAAGGAAATCAAATTGGGTTAGGGATCCATGTATGTACTAACTCTTCGAAGACTGGAAAGTGCTAGTACGCAAGGAACATACTAGAATCCTTATTACTGAACACATGTTCCATTATTGGAATGGTATTGCTGCTAATGTTAAAACCCGGCTCTTTTACTGGGGAGAATTTAGCGGTAAACAAGGGTGATGCTAGGTTTCCGATGCATGGCTAATTATCAGTGCTCTTGTTTCGTTTTCTATAAGAAAGAAATTTCTAAGAAAGCAAAACAAAAACTGTATCAAAATCGATACTTTATTGCCCTTCAATGGCAATTGAGTAATGCGACATGCACTACACTAAGGATACGGGTAATGTCACAATAGATCTAAAAACTGGTCGCAGTGACAGACCCGAACAGGAATAAAAAAAAAATACAGGGAATCCTAGCAGAGGGGTACCTGGATATCGCATGTATATTTTAAGGTGTACCAGAAGATGTCAAAATTGTTTCATGAGGTCTCAGGGGGTTTCAGGGGAGTTTCAGAAAGACTCATATGATTCCAAGAGAATTCCACAGGATCCCAGGGGCTTTTCATAGGTTTCATGAGATTTCTGAAGAGTTCCAGGGGGTCTAAGGGCCGTTTCTGGGGGGTAATTTTAATATTGATTCCTTTTTGTATGTTGTGCGATAGACACTTAACACGTGAGTTCCGTAGAGTGAACAAGCCAGGGCCAGGAATAGTAAAAAAGTAGTTATCCAGGTTTATTCTGAGGGTCAGGTGAGGCAGAATCGAAATCCGTCGTAGGTCGGACCACGCAACGTATGCTGTCCAGTACAGAAAATAGTTGTTTATGTACTATCTAACATCACTTCATGTATTTTATTGACCTGTGCTCTGTAAAATCCACGGTCGAATTATTGGCAGTACCAGTTCAAGGATCCCCTTCTGCTTTTCACTTTGCTTGAAACAACATGAATATGAAATCTAAAAAAGGTACGTTTCTTTTGAACACAGATGCGTGAGCAATCTAGTCTTCCGAAATTTGATCAACTGAATTGAACATAAATACAAGAGTAGTCGAGGAACTATTTCCGAAGGCTCAGTGAAAATGAGTGTTCCAAGTACATCTGTGTTTCAGTGAGTACTAAAGGGTACCAGGATCTCAGCGAAGTAAATGGGGCTCTAGGGCGTTTCAGAGAGTTCTGGGGGGTCTCTGTTGGAACGCCATTAACTGCTCCTAAAATGCCCCTGAATCCGTAGGAGCCCTTTTCTTTTGTGCCCTTTGAAAATTTCGTGGAAACGCCCATGGCCCTATTTCAAACGCCTAGGAGCAATGTACTGACTCTGGCAAAATAGATGTTAGGCACACGAACAGTCGCGGCATTGATTGGACTTCCGAGGCTTATATTTCTAATCAGAGCACCACAGGATGCATGTGCATGAAAATGACTTGTTCAGTGCTTCACCGAGGCCGATAATTTTATCAGGTTATTCTTTGCGCCTCAGAGCTTTCCACATGTTCTCAGAACTGAGACGGTCTCTCAAAGCATTGTTGTAACCAATGAACGCCAAGTAGAAGGACTTTTGGAATGCACTGATTTACTCCACGATGATACAGAGTATTACCAATACGGTCCATGCACGGTTGTCCTATACGGTTTTCTACCCCGCCAATAAGGTCACATTTTGGAAAACATCTTAACTGAAATACCTTGCATGCTATCAGTCGAAATTGTGTGGATCAAGCCAAGTTGCTAATGAAGGACAGACATGGAGAGCAATGCATTTTTCGAAAATGCCTGGAAATCACCCTTATGAAAAGTATTTTCCGGAAGAATTTGTATACACAAATCTTTTATTTGAAGACGAGAAGTCGTCTCTATTCTATTACCAAATACGTTATAAGCTAAAAGTCAGTGTACGGTATGCAAAGCAATATTTCTAAACTAAAGTTAAAGGAGTACATACTGAAAATGCATTCACCGATTCAAATTCAAATTCCAACAAAGTCGAACCAAACAGATTGAACAATATGTCACGATCAGACAATTGCCGCAGTATGAACAAGAGAATCGTTGTAACGACCAGCAACAGTATAGTTGGAATGAAATAATTTTATCGCTTTATCACAGTGAGCACGCAAAGCTTCAGCATTTCATTCGCCAAAGTCGGTATGGTACGATTTACCATCCTCTACCGACCATCTATCCTCCTACCTACCAGACCCCTGTCAGTAGTGTAAGCGGTGCTGCAGATATGTACACCGAAAAATTGTGCATGAATCGTGCTTTCTATCGCCAAGGCAAAAATATTACTCATCGTAGCAGAAAACGTTATAGATCAGCAACTATGGTTAGCAGTCAACAATAGACCAGCCCAGTAGCAGCAGCAGCAGTAGTCAGTGGATGCGTACATCCGCCAGGGCTTCCGCTTCTATGGTCACAAGAGCTATATAGTGAGTGCTGGCAGCGACTGGGCGAAACGTCAGCGTCTCATACCCCCACCACCACCATTAGTGTTGTTGACTGCAGCAACAAACCGCACTAGGACCTCCCTCCCTGGGCCTTCAGCCCCACACCCACCTGGAGGCCCATCGCGCGCAGTCATCATCATGGAACTCATGGAACCTAGAAATCCTCTACATAGAGATAAGCGGAAGTTACATATGTCGATTCGGCAACGCTGTTCATTTTGTTTACATCAGCTGCCAACACTTGCTGCAAAGCTAGATGTTCAAACTTTGTGCGTGACTTCGTAGTGGTTCAAGTTGTTTTGTTTACATTTTCTAATTATAATAGATTTTTTTTCAAAATTTTGAGAAAAAATAGCGGAGCAATCGATGAAATCTGAAACACAGACAAACAGACGTCTCACTCTACTCACTTCTCATCGTTATTCTTTTTAACGGTTAGTTCAAATATTTTGTAGTTCGCAAATCGCTCGGTCACGGCGCTCGCATCGTTTTTGCTCCTGTTTGACGTTTGCTCACTACCGCCACCTACTGAGTGATCTGCGTAATACAGATTGGTTAGCATTGGGCGATTATGTTTCCGTGGCGATGATTTTTATCGCAATTTGTTCCAAGTGATACGTCTGTTTGTCTGTGTCTGAAATTTATTGTAAAGTGTTAAGCTAAACATATCGGCAGAACTGAAGCAAGAAGCAGCAATGAAAGTTTTTTCGAGAAGTGCAGCAACAAAAGTTTCGTCATACTTTTGAAAGCAGAATTAATTAAATTCTATCTTTTTACTAAACTTACATATACCGTCAATTTCTCGATATTAAAAATAAATAATTTTAATTTATTTACCTCGGATTGCAATACCGTTCAATCGACGCCTTCTTACGAACGATCAGCCTGTTCATTTGGCTCACACTTTGACAGTTCTCTCTGCACGATTGGCTTACAATGGCCGCCTCCGCAGATCTCTATAATGTAGGATTACTAATGGAACCCACACCGCGCACCGTACAGCTGGTGGTGGTTCAGAATATCCATAAAACAAAAGCATCCGAAATCAGAAGGAAAGATAAAAATAGCCACGTTTTGTTTTCTTATGTGTAGCATGTTGAATGCTCTCGCTCCATTCGGATCGCATTCATTCCGCTTGTTGGTAGAGTGGGAGCACACAGCCATAGGCAAACGAGCAAGCGAGTGCTCCGGGAGCTTGTTGCTGGGCTCTGCTGTAGGATCATATCTAACCGCGCAAATGGAGAGAACGGCACAAAGTGCATTGTTTACCCAATTAGTAATAGAAAGGTGCCAGATTCAGCAAATTCGGTTCTGTGCATTCTTAAGAAAACTTCTTGTAGAATCCGTTATGTTTTTTAATCTGTGGACAACATCTAATAAGATTTCTTTGAGAATTACCACCAGTCTCTAGAAAAAATCCTTGGAGAAATCCTCACAGAATTCCTGGATAAGTTTCTGTAGGAATTCCTGGTGGAATTCTTGGAACAATCCCGGAAGAATGCCGGAGGAATTCCTCTGAAGATTTTTCCAGGAATTTCCAGGGAATACTCCAAGAATTCCATCAGGAATTCTTCAGGCATTCTTCCAAGAAATTTTCCAGGCCTCCTTCCAGGGATTCCTCCTTGGATTCTTGCAGAGATTTCTCTAGGATTTTTTCAGCGATTCCTCCAAGAATTGCTTCAGGGACTCATTGGATTGCTTCTGGAATTCTTTTTGAGAATCCTCCAGAAATTCATGCCATTTCTCCAGGAATTAAACATGGAATTCCCTAAAAAATTATGTCAGCTATTCATCCAAGAACTTCTCTAGAAAATACTTCAGGGATTCCTTCAGTATTCTTTCAAGATTTTCTCTAGGAATACCTTCTGGAATTTTATCAGGACTTCTTCCAAGAAGTCTTCCAGATCTTCCTCCAGGAACAGCTGCAAGGATTCCTCCAAGAATTCCGCTAAAATTCCTCCAGGAGCTTCTGCAGGGATTTTTCCAAGAATTTCTCCAATGACTCCCCAGGGATTCCTTCAGACATTCCATCAAGGATTTCTTCAGGAATTCCTCCAGAAACTTCTCTAGAAATTCCTCCAGGAATTTCTCAGGGGATTTTTTTCAGAAATTTCTCCCAGGGTTCCTCTAGAGATTTCCCCTGAAATTTATTCAGTAATTGTTGTAAGAATTCCTCCAGAGATTCCTCCAGGAATTCCTTCAAGGATTCCTCCAGCAATTCCAGGAAAACTTCCAGGAATTCCTCCAGGCATTCCTTCAAGAATCAATCCAGGAATTTCTCCAGGAGCTCCTCCGGGAAATTTTCCAGGAATTACACCAAGAATTTCTTCAGGAGTTCCTTCAGGAATTTCTCTAGGAATTCATCCAGGAATTACTCCTGGACATCCATCAGAAATTATGTCAGAAATTTCTCTAGGATTTCTTTCAGAAAATTTTCTGGGGATTTTTTTCAGAACTTCTTTCAGGAAATTCTTCAGGAATATCTTCAGGAATTTTTCAGGGATCCCTCCAGGTATTTCTCCAGGAATTTATCCTAAAATTCCTTCATGAACTGCTTCAGGGATTCTTCCAGAGATTTCCTCACGAATGATGATGATTAACCTGGGCTTGTTAGGGGAATATCTGTAAATAAAAAGAAAATCGCGTTAAGTACTGTTCCTTTGAATTCCACTAAGAATTTGCATCCTTTGACAGATACGTATTTCGACCTCAACTGTAAGGTCGTCTTCAGTGTCTTGTACTAAACTCTTTTAGAAAATTCTCCAGGAATACCTTTAGGAATTTCTAAATGATTTCTCCAGGTTTTCTTCCAGGAACACCTCCAGAGATTCCTCCAGGGATTTCCCCAGAAATTCTTTCATCAATTCCTTCGAAGATTTCTCATGGGATTTTTTCAGAAATGGAAAAATTATAGAAAAAGAAATCTCCCAGAAGTCCTCTGGAGATTTCTCTAGAAATTCATTCAGTATTTTTTTTTCAAGAATTCCTCTAGAGATTCCTCAAACGATACCCTTGGAAATTGCTCCTGGACATCCTTCACAAATTATATCAGCATTTCTCCAGGAATTTCTCCATGAAATCATCTTGGGATTTCTTCAGAGATTCTTCCAGGTAATTCCCCAGGAAAACTTTCAGGAATTTTTCAGGGATTCCTCCAAACATTCCTCCAGAGATTCATCCATGGATTGCTTCAGGGATTCCTCCAAGGACTCCCCCACGAATATCTCCAGGGATATTCCCAGAGATTCCTCCAGAAATTCCTCGGTTCTTCCAGGAAATTTTCTTGGAATTTCTCAAGGATTTTTTTCAGAAATTTCTCCAGCAATTTCTACCAGAAATCCTCTGGAGATTTCTTCAGCAATTTTTCTAGGGGTTGCTCCAAGAATTTATCCCATGAACTTTCTCCATGAACTCCAGCTGGGTCTTATACTAGAATTTCTCCAGGAGTTACGCCCGGGATTTCTCCAAGAATTCCTTCAAGGAATTCTCCAGATATTTATCTAGGATTTCCTCATGAGATCTCTTCAGAAATTTCTCTAGGTATTCCTCCCATAATTTATATAAGAGTTCCTCCAGGTATGCTTTCAAAAATTCTTCCAGGGATTAAATTTCAGATTTCGATTTCTTTTCCAGTGGAGGTTTAGATTGTAGAATAATCTAGGTTAAATAGAAGAGCTCGATTTGTTAGGAAATGGCTACCTTATATTCGCCCTTAATATGTTTTTGAAATGCTTCCGGAAGTTTATACAGTGCTTCCTTCGTTTAATACCTAACTAACAATTATTCAAGCCTAACTTTACCAAACACCGTATGTAACATATGTAAACAAAAAAGGGATTTTCACATGAGGTGCTGAATTTCGTTGAGGACTACTTGTATCACTCACCTTTGGGGATGATTTGTGAAAAAAATACTCAGAATTTTCACGTTTTCGAAATGCTCAATGTATGAGATGCTATGGGAACAGCGAACTTCTCCTTCGATTTTCTCCGCTCGTGGATTTTGTTAGATATGGTGTTTGGTAAAGTTAGGCTTGAATTGTGAATGTTGCTGAGTTACTGTGTTGTAGATATGGACGGAAGCTTCTATGCAAGCTCTATACCAATGAATCTGGCGAACTGAATCCACATGTATATGCTGTGCGAGCAGCTTGTATGCCACCAAGTACTAGCTCTTTTCTCGGCTCCTATGTAACCAATAGCTGAATAACATCTGAAGGAGGCGCTTTTTCAGCCATTCCACAGTTGTTAAATAATAGTTATACGGCATCCCCAAATTAATCGATCAAATATAATAAGGTTATGGATAGCGGGACATGTGGAACTGGAACTATCGCTTTTAAATTTGAAGAATTGAAGTACTTGCCGCAATTTGGAGTCGAACTCCCGATCTCCGTATCCACTGGTCCCGATGATGTTTTCGGTGCCACACTGCTATACAGAAATAGCATAGAAAATTGCCCGTTTTGTTATACTCCAGACAAGGCTTTATAATTGTACCACAATAAACCTTACCCAACTTCATCTAGCTGCAAAATCTTGTGAAACGTCAAACGCAATAATGTTTACATCGAACAAGCTATGTGGTTTTGCCAACAGGTTCTTTGCCCCAGCTTCTAGCTGAAAGAATATTATTTAAACAGCTACGAAGTGCTGCTGTTTTGTGTATTCGGCAACATTACAAAACGTACTGTATAAAAGCAGTTGTTTTATTAGTTGGGACTCTCATACGATTTGCATGTCTTATAGCAACTCTTCCGGAGTTGGATTAAAGTGCAATAAAAGCAGCCCAAATAATTTCAGAACACAGAGATGAATAGCTGTAAAGTATTTGTGTAGTAGCTATATATCCCGCTTAAAGTTTGTTATGACAATAATGTTTACATCCGACAAGACGTGTTGGTATATCAACAGTTTCTTTATTACAGCTTCTAGCTGTAATGATATCGCATAACGGCCTTCAAAGCGATGCTGGTTTGTGGATTTGTCAGTATTACCAATTGTATTGTATAGGAGTGGTAGTGGGGACTCTTATTCGATTTGTTCAAGCTTTCACATCTTCCGGGAAATCTCCAGGAGTTGGAATAGAGCGCAGTAAAGGCAGCCCCAGTGATATTATAAGTAATTGATTTCTGAAAACCGAGTTTGGTAGCTGTATGGTGCTTGTTTTACAGCCGTGTATTAGCTTATGATTTATATTTGACTAGCTTCCTCTTAATTGCTGTATTGCTGGGGAAAAATGCGAAGGTATTTTTTTTAATAACCCTTCTCTATTCACGGCGGTTGATGCTTGGATTGATGAGACTAATATCCATGCAGGAAAATTTAGATGAATTTCATACGTCATAGGCCTCATGTACCATTTGAACCATCTTCCCCAATCTACCACCGCCTGGGATGCCGTCGAATGACTGGAGTGCCCGAACGAAGGCAGCATATAAAATATCTATTTAATTTAAATGGGCAAAAACATTATATTTGTAAGCATAAATCATTGCATTGTGTTGGCGCTTGATAGGCACCGAAAGGGCTACCGTAAAGTGTGATTCAAAATTGTATGAACACCTGTGCTTTGTCCTTCTTGGAAAGGTTGTAAAAGACGATATATTCTCTGTTATGTTTCAACTCATGTACTAACGTGTGAAACTAAAAAAGATTCATTTTTTAATGATTGCATATCCCTGTGTAAGTTCGATTTAAAAATACATATGCAGCTTCAAAAAAAAAACAGAACGCATTTTGAAACACAAAACTGAAACCAGCTACCAATACTATAAATATGGTGAATTTAAAGCTGGATCATCTGCTTTTGGGGCATCATGCTGATCGACCGAAGCACGAAGGACTCAAAAAGCTGTAACCAGGGCTGGCCAATGCACAAGCCGAAGCGCAGTCGAGCTAGCTGGCAATATCTGGGAGTTTCCCACATAGTTCGCTTACCCGGCACTGTGGACAACACGTCGAAGTTCGCTGGCATTGCAGCGTTCAACATATTTGAGAATGCGTAGCTCACTATGCGTCCATCTGATATCAACATGGACCGTGGAAGTGTGAATGAATTTCCGAAATGAGCTATTTTTTTTAGCTGTTCAGTATGTTATAATTTTAGTAAAAATAACCTACGTAGTTTATCATCCTGAATGTTTTGATGCACTTTGTACCTTCTATGGTTATTTGTTTGAAGTGTAATATGATGCTGCAGTAGTATGATCATAGGAAGAATCCAACAAGTCGACGCGCTTGAGTAGTGTTGCGCGCGATATTGATGCGAGAGAACCTTACCATGTAGTTCATACTTGTATGACTGTGAACGACGTGTGTAAGCGATATGGATGATGTGGATAGTTCAATGGGGTAGGGTACTACTGCTTTACCTACTCTCACCGTCGATCGACACCACCGCACACAGGATAAAGGCTGCAGCAACAGCAGTAGGTAGCTGCCAGGTTGTAATATCCCGCCATAAATACCATTGCCGAGTTGCGGTGATAAAATAACATCGCATGTACTGTACTGTACAATCACATTCTTCGACGTGAGTCCTCGTGTCGTGTCGATGTGAGACCACAGCGCTTTGCGTGCCCACCACCCACACCCGTTCTCATTTCGTGCGGCGAGTCCCAGTCAGTGGATGTGGGTGTACGTACAACAATAAGTGCTGCATTTTAGCACTTGGACAAATAATAAAGCATTATGTTATGACGGTGGAAAATGTGCGACAATGCAGTCTATTCTAGAATGGATTCGGGGGAGGACTGACAGTAGTACACATGTAGATTGGCATCATGTCGTTATAATAGGTGTTCAGATGTTCTAAAATGCGTTCAAAATTTTAAGTGACGAGTTGCAAAAAGTTGATTTTCAGCACGATTAGGATAAATACGAAGAGTGCTGAGAAATCAAGTTTTGCAACGAGTTCCTTACAACATTTTATGCAATGATTTTTTTTTTCATTTACAACTCATTTGAGTTGCATTATGTACATAATGCAACTCAAATGAGTTATTTTGCATTATGAACATATGGAACTATTCTTCATTATGCAACTCATTTCAGTTGCTTAATGAACGAGTTCGAAAAAATTGGCCGTTATGAAACCAAAATGAGTTATATAAAATAAAAATTAAGATACTGAATTGCATAATAGTTATTTATGTAACGAGTTGCAAAAAGTTGATTTTTTCAGCACGAGTCATACATTTATCCAACGAGACTTGCCGAGTTGGATAAATACGAAGAGTGCTGAAAAAATCGAGTTTTGCAATGAGTGACGCGTACTTGAGCAATTTTCTTCAATATGATTTGAACGTGGCCCGCTTCAACTTTTCTCCGGATGAAGTTCTACGCAAGCTGCGAGGGTTGGATGGCAGTAAAGGCGCTGGACCGGATCATCTACCTCCGCTGTTCATCAAGAGCTGTGCCGAATCGCTTGCAGTTCCAGCTGCTATTCTTTTCAACCGATCCGTTGCGGAAGGAATATTTCCGAATGTATGGAAAACTGCTGCTATAACGCCGATTCACAAGTCGGGTACGGTTCATGATGTGGAGAACTACCGTGGTATTTCCATTCTGAGCTGCATGCCGAAAGTTTTTGAAAGCCTAGTGCATGATTCGCTATATCCAGAAGTGAAACATGTCATTTCCGAATTCCAACATGGATTTGTTAAAAAACGTTCTACTACTAGGAATGGTACACAAATTACGTAACGCTAAAACTGGCCATTTCAGACTCCCTCCCTCCCCCTTGTAACGCTTTTTGTATGGAAACCTACAAATTTTTGTATGGGTTGTAACGCTACGCTACACTCCCCCCTCCCCCTATAGCGTTACGTAATTTGTGTACGATGCCCTACCAATTTGATGACATACGTCTCAACGTTGGTAAATACTTTGGAAAAGCGACAGCAAGTAGATGCCGTGTATGTCGACTTTACCAAAGCGTTCGACAGAGTGCCCCATTTATTGGCTGTTGATAAATTGGACAGAATGGGCTTACCAAGCTGGTTGACACGGTGGATATTGTCATATCTTACTGGACGGAGCGCTTACGTGCGCATCAGTGGAACGAACTCGGATGCTTTTGGCATTACATCCGGGGTACCCCAAGGTAGTCACTTGGGCCCTCTTCTCTTCATACTATTTATCAACGACCTTTGCGAAACCATACAATCTCCGAAACTCATGTTTGCTGATGACTTGAAATTTTTTCGCACAATTTCTTCGCTTGTGGAATGCTGTGCACTTCGTTGCACTTCGTGATTTCGTTTTGCCGCTCAAGAAGTAAAATCGGTTTCGACTACAGGATGTCAACAACTTCTATCGCCAGAGTTGATGCTGTCAGGGACCTAGGTGTGCTGTTGGATAGCAAGCTAAACTTTGCACAACACATTGCAGCAACGATTGCAAAGGCATTTGCAATTCTTGGATTCATTAAGCGGAACACAAAGTATTTCACGGATGTGTACTGTTTGAAGAGTTTGTATTGCACACTAGTGCGCAGTATACTAGAATACGGCGTGCTCGTGTGGGCGCCCTACCATGCCGTTCATAAACACCACATTGAACGTATTCAACGAAACTTTCTTCGATTCGCACTGCGTCAACTGCCGTGGAATGATCCCATTCGACTGCCACCATACGAACATCGTAGTGCTTTGATACACCTACCAACCTTGGAAAGAAGGAGGATTTTATTGCAGTGCCTCTTTGTGGTTGACATCATGCGTGACAATGTGGACTGCCCGTTACTGCTGAGCAACATACTTCTCAACGTTCCGCCCAGAAGAACCAGACGGGTTGACTTTCTTCGTAATCCCCTTCATCGTACTCTTTTCGGACAAAATAATCCATTTGCTGTTTGTTGTCGTCGTTTTAATGAAGTGTCTGTAAATTTTGATTTTAATGTGACTAAGCATATGTTTAAAAGTAGGATAAGTTCTAGTTCATAGTTTTAACTGTCTGTACGATGTAATCGAAGACTAGTAAATAAATAAATAAATAAATAAATCATGCAATAATTTTTTCATAATGCTACCCATTTGAATTGCATAATGTTTATAATGCAACTCAAATGAGTTGCATTATAAACATAATTACAACTATTTTTAATTGTGCAACTCATTTCAGTTGCATAATAAATCAGTTCGGAAAAAATGACCATTATGATTCCGAAATGAATTACATAAAATATAAATTATGTTACTGAATTACATAAAAGGTATTTTTGTAAAAAAAAGCCTTGAATTTTTTTTAGATGCCACATCAAAAAAATTTACCTATTTTCCATTTTTTTATGGAGCAATTCATATTTTATATGATGCAGTTTGATAAAAGTAATGGAGCATTTATCTATTCTCTATGGTGGAGTTTAAATTTGTTTTTTTTTTTATTTTATTAGTACATTTAAAATAAAGTATGCAACATTTTCAATTATTTATGGGGTAACATTGCACGTTTTCATGGAACATATGATCATTCTTTATGGAGTGCTTTTTTTCTGTGGAGCGTTTCTTGAGTTTTATTACCTTAAGCAGCCCTCAAGTTTTATTACCTTAACCCTCTAATACCCAATCCCGCCTTTAGACGGGGTATAGTTTGAGCATTTTTGTAATTTTTGTTTCGTGGAAAATCATTTTTTTTGTTGGCTCATATTTTGGACTGTTCTGTATATCTCAAAATGATTTTTGGTGTATTTTAAAGCGTATTTACATTTTTTAAAAATCATTGAAAAATTGATGTTTTAGTCACCTTTTAGAAGTCATTGTTTATTTTGTATTGAATCGCTACAATTAACATATTTAAAATTTTTTCCCAAATCATTCGATCCTTGTTTAATAGTTTAAGGGAATCGAATACACTCTAAAATTATTTACCTTAAAATTACACGGAAAATAAAATTTTCTGCGAAAATTTTTTGAAATAATAATATTTCAACAATAATCATAAAATCTCAAAATGTTTTCATCTCAAAAAACCCGTTTCCCAAATTGGCTTCCAGGAAAAATATCAAATTAGAAAAATCAAAAACTGAAATTCACGATATCGAGAATTAAAAAGAATCATCTTCCAAAACATGTTTAAATCATTTTAGATGACGAAAAATTATATTTAGATCAAAATCAAAAATTTGGGTATAAGAGGGTTAAGGAAATAGCAATATCTGCAAAATTTCAATTTTTATTTCAAATATCGTAGATGAAAATTCCTAATTATATTCCAAACAATTCAAAATAACATAATTTAACACAGAAAATTTTATGTTTCGCAGTAAACATCTATGATGGAACCGCTTGAGCAATTCCTAAAGGAACTGATGGAACAACTTCTGAAAGAATCCATAGATCAGCTCTTGAAGAACTCAAATTTCTAAAGTAATTCTAGGAAGATTGAACAAGTCTCTAAAGATATTTCCGAAAGAATCGCTGAAGAAATTTCAGAGGACTGACGAAAATTCAAAATGAATTCCTAAAAAACTTACTGAAAAAATCAGGAATATTTTAAGAATCCATAGATGAATATTCTGAAGAATATCCAGAAGGAATACCTGAAGAAACGCTTGGGGATACCTAACAAAATCTCTTGAGATTGTTTTGAAAAAAAAAATCCAGAAGAAATCTTCTAATGAAAATCCTGAATATTTTTTTCAATGAATTCCTGAAGGAATCCATAGAAAATCCATAGAGTTACGCTTAGTGGAAAACTCTGCGGAAGCTCTACTCCAGTTGGCATAAAGTCATTTGGCATAACGCCGTTTGGCATAACACGAAAAACAGCCTTCTTAATAAGAATGTGCATAATATTAGTTATGCCAAATGGCAATTATGCCAAATGGCCTTTATGCCAAATGGCAGTATGCCAAATTGGGTAGAACCCTCTGCAAAAATGCATGGAGCAATACCCGGCGCAATTTCTGACGAAATCTCCGTGAGAATTTCTGCAAGTATATCCGTCTCCCAGTCTTTTCATAAAAATCCTTATAAGAATCTCTGAAAGAATCTGTAGGAAAAGGTCTAAAGAAATTCTTGGGGGATTTCCTAAGACTTTCTTAAGATATCCAAGGAGTAATTTCTGGAAGAGAAACGTCTTGAAGGAATATCTAAAGGAATGTGAGAAAATCTTGGGAATTTCCTTAATAATCTCTTGTAAAAAAAGCATACCTTGGAAAAAATTTTGTAGAAAGCTTCTGAGAAAATTTTGAAGCAGTTCTGAATTTCTGAGTTTAAACGTATCCGTGAATCATCTTCTTAAATAACCCATGGAGTATTTTTGAGAAAGTTCATGGAAGGTTTTCAAGAGTTCTATCAATGCAAGATTTTTTGAAAGGAATTCTTGGAATATTTTCTAATGGAGTCCATGCTACATTTTTGGAAGCAATCCGTGCAAGACTTTCTAAAGGAGTTATTTGAGAAATTTCTGGAGAACATTTTAAGTCTAAGGGAATCCAAACAAGATTTTGTGACAGAATTTCTGACTGGATTGCTATAGGATACATAAATCCATGAGCAGTTTCCAATCTTTAGGAGATTTTTCAGGAACTCGTGAAAGATTTTTTCCATGAAAGATTTGTTGAAAAACCTGTGGAAGTTTTTTTTAAGTAATCCTTTGAGAAATTTGTAAACAAATCTCCGGAGTAAACTCTGGTGATATTTTTGAAAAACTTATTAGTCGAATTCACAATCTAAGTCATGGAAGATTTTCTGAGAGAATCCCTCAAAAAATTTGTTATTCAGATTCTCAAAAAAAATCCCTTTTTCTAATAGGGCAAATTTATGAAGAATTTTCTAAAGAAATCCCTGGAGGAATTCCTGCAGAAACTCATACACAACTTTCTTACACAACTATATGTGAAAATTCTGGAGGAATCCCTAGTGGAATTTCTGGAGAAATTGGAAGTTGCTGTGGGAATTTCTTGTGAAATCCTTGGACGAATTTTCAAAACAACTCCAGTATTTTAAAGAAACTTTTGAAGCATTTTCTGAAAAACTCTGGAATAGTTTCTGAAGGCATCGCTGGAAATTTTATCAAAGAAATTTCTGCAAAAGTTTCTCAATAAATATCTAAAGAAATTTCTGAAGGAATGTATGATCAATTTTTTGATAGAATCCCTGGAGGAATTTCTTCTCAAATGTATGGATAATTTTTGGGAAAAAGGAGGAATTTCAGAAGTTAATCTTGCAAGATGCTTCAAAAGAATCATTTGTAAAATTTGCAGAATAGAAAGAATTTCTAAAAAAATCCATGAAGAAAATTTCTGAATGAATCCATGTAAGGTTTTTTGAAAGAATCCGTGAGGGATTTTTTTGCGAATACTTCGACAAATTTCCGAAAGATTTTTTAGAAAGAATTTTAAGAAGAATTTCTGAACAAATATTTGGTAGATTTTCCAGAAGAATCTCCAATCGATTCTCCAAACGAATGCCTGAATTTATATCCAAAGGAACTTTTTGAAGGAATCCCTATGCAAATTTCTCAAAAAATCTCTGAAAAATCATGGAGAAAATGGTGAAGCAATTCATGCCAGATGTCACAAAAGAATTCTTTGGGACTCTTCTGGAGTAACAAATGGAAGATTTTCTGAAATAATCTGTAACATGATGATTTGATTTGGGATTTTTTTTTTTTTTTTTGAGACCGTCGTAATAAATTGAAAATTCTGGGTTCACTTGTTTTTAGTTAACATCGCAGAATTGCAAAAAAATGCGACCGAGCAGATAGCGCTACAAACCCACACTACTCGTACAGAAAGATCGTACTGGAAACACAGCACAACCTGTAACCGTGCTCTATCAAGCGCTTGTCACGAATCTCTAAATTTCCGAATTTACCCTTTGAGGAATTCCAGAAGGGATACCTGGAGGAATTTCTGAAGCAATTCGTTAAGG
This sequence comes from Aedes albopictus, assembly GCF_035046485.1. Classification (NCBI taxonomy): domain Eukaryota; kingdom Metazoa; phylum Arthropoda; class Insecta; order Diptera; family Culicidae; genus Aedes; species Aedes albopictus. Next base: position 398,667,468 of record NC_085137.1, read on the forward strand.
TAAATTTTTGAAACAGTTCGTAAAGAAATTCCAAAGTAAATCAATTCTCGGAGACATTTTCAAAGAAATGGGACACGTAAGCAAATAACGTTATTTTGTTTGTCCATTTCTTGAAATATTGGCTTTTGAATCAACCATACATATTTATGGAGACAACAAGCTAGCAAGAAAATTTATGCTTAGCCTTTGTAAGAAAATGTATGCTTAGAATGCCGAGCTTTTTATCGAATAGTAAGATTTTCTGTAGTTTTCATATGTTATGATACATTTTGGTATACAATTTAAAAAATAAAATCAAAATATTTGCTGCGATATTATGTAAAATCTTTTGAGAAATAATGCCTTCAGATAATGCCCAAACAAATTCCTCAGTAATGCCGTTGGAATTTCATGCTGCAATATTTTTGGAATTTTTGTTGGATATTTCTTTCGAAATTTTAGCAATTTCCTATCAGTAATTTCTTTCGAAGCTTTTTCAATATTATGTCTTGAAATTTCTTATTATTTTTGGCAAATCTTATGAAAATCATATTCAACTATTTCGGAAACTGTTGCTGCAATTCTTCTGGAAACGGCATCATCCATTTCTTTCGAAGATAATTTAGCAATTATTTCATTTGCAAATTCATCGGATATTTTTCTTTCATGAGTTTTTTAACTAACCATTTTGATAATTTATCATTTTTTCAATTCATTGCAAAGTTTTGCTTTGAATTTGCCCAACAATTCCCCTGGTAGTTTATTTGGTAATATATTTCGAAATTAATTCGCCAATAATTGCGAAATTCTTTATTTTTCGGGAACTCCTTTGTTAATCACTATGGGAATTGCTTTAACGGAGTAATTTGGAATACCTTCACCAATCCCATCAAGTAATCTTTCGGCACCTCCTTTGAAAATTCTTTAGTACATTCCTTCATTGATTCCTATGAGAATTTCTAAGACAATTATTTTGTGAGCTCTTTAATAATACAGTCTTAAGTCTCTTAAGTATACCTAAGATTGTTAGCGATTTTTGTTTTTTTTTTTTTTTGAAAACTTACAAAATATCTTGGATATATAATTACATCATCAATCCTTTTGAAAATTGTTCAGGTGTATGTATTTGAGTATTCTTTCGGCAATTTCTTTGAAGACTCTCTCATATTTCTTTTGACAATTTAGTTTCGAAATTCCTTCAGCAATTATTTGGGGATTCCTTTGGGAATACCCATACCTCTTTAATTATTTAGAAATTTGTTCTGTGATTTTATTGGATTTTTTTTTTAATTTAATTTTTTCGTCATTTCTTTAACATCGCGTTAAGTACTGTTCCTTTGAATTCTACCAAGAATTTGCATCCTTTGACAGATACGTATTTCGACCTCAACTGTAAGGTCATCTTCAGTGTCTTGTACTTGACTCGACTGAAGACACTGAAGACGACCTTACAGTTGAGATCGAAATACGTATCTGTCAAAGGATGCAAATTCTTGGTGGAATTCAAAGGAACAGTACTTAACGCGATTTTCTTTTTACTTACAGATATTCCCCTAACAAGCCCAAGTGAATCATCATCATTCTTTAACATATTCTTTCAGAATTCCTTAAGAAACTACTTTGAGTATTTTTTTTTCTGAAATTCCTAAAGAAATTTCCTCTGTGTCCCCTTTAAAATATTTTTTGAGAATTTATTTTACCAATTCTTTTGGAAATGCTTAAAGAACCCAAGTAACCACGGTGCTGAAGCCTTATTGCATGCAGATATACGGTGTATTAAGGGCAATCATTACTTTGCATGAACACTTTGCTCTAAATACACCCTATATCTGCAGGCAGTAAGGCTTCAACACCGTGGTTACTTGGGAATTCCTTCGGTAATTTTTATACAAATTCCTTGGGCAACTTCTTTGAGAAATTTCTAGGAAACAATTTGGAAATTTCTTTGGGAATTTTACAGGCAGTTTTAACGAATTTGTTTTCAAAAATGTCTTTGCAAGTTTCTTTGGAAATCAAATCAACTATACTATTGGAGGCTCGATTTTTCGGTTTCAACTATCTCTTCGAAATGGCTTTTAATAATTAACTTTACTTATTTACTGCACAACGTTTCGCCACGAGGTTAGACCAGAACGACCAATTTTATTTCTCCTGAAGAAGTGTAGCATGGTCACTTTTGTGTAAATATTATTTTAAGATTTATTCAATAAATTATATAAAATGTATATAAAATGTACATAAATTGTATATTAAATTAAATATTTTTCATGTTTTCAATGTTAATTTATTATCCGTGTTAATTTATTTTTCAATTCAATTCATTGTTTTCATTGTCAAATGTACTATATTCCAAAGTTCACTATAAATGTTTGCGATATTCAATGTCACCATTCGAAATGACATGCACCGTTAAACCCGCATACAACTTGCATGCAAGTCGCCTTCACAAGTTCAATACATACAAATAAAATCCCTGCTGCTCTATCCACTACACCACGAGACCCGAACAATCTCGAGGTTCAATGTTCAAGCCCGAACTCTCTCGATAAAAATAGATCGGGTATTTAAAAACAGAGGGAGCGATACAGATCATTCAGATGGGTATGAAAGTGAAAGAGATAGCATTTATTCGGTTCTCATTCGTGGTTGATGAGAATTGTCGTTTGAAAAGATCGTAAAATTACTTCGGTAATTTTACGTATTTCCGGCCACGAAGTCTTGGGATCCGACCTTATCTGAGGACCTACAGAACTTCTACTCGTCCATTTTGACCTGGACCGTGGAAGAGGCGAGAGTGCGTGTTCTAAGTTTAGTGTCGCGGTGTGTTTAATTTGGTAATAGTTCAAATGTGAGAAGTCTTTTAGATTGAATTAATGTTACTTTCGTTCCTTTCCGTTAGATAGCAAGTTAGTTCATTGACCTAAGCAAAAGGTTACGTGCGGTCAAGATAGTTCGTGTGTGCGTGTGTGTGAATAGAAAAAAAAGGTAATTGTGAAATTTGTTGTGTGGAGAATTTTTGTTAAACCAGTCGAACAGCCGTTCGACGGCTTTTTATTCAGGATTTCGATCTAACGATCCACGGCCGAAAGCTCGGCACACCGCACCTTTTTCGCTAAACGCGCTCTCGACCCCACGTCGCAGTGTTCAAAAGTCCCGGTTTGAGGGGAAAGCCGGAAGGGAACAACCGTTCCGACAGAGCGGCCAAACCACGTTTTTCTTTGGTGTTCGTGAAGTAGACACCGTACCCACCAAGCCACCGACGACCCCCATCGTCAGATCCGCCATCAAGCAACTTTTTCGGTGATCGCAACATTCACCACCGGAGGCGGCCGAATCCCACGTTTTCCTAAGTCGGCCATGCGGTAGCCACCACACCGACCAAGCCATCGACGACCCCCATCGTCATCGACACCGAGAAGCAACTGCGCCGGTGATCCGGTCCATTTAGCGACCGGCAGCGAGAAAGGCGCACTTTCTAAACCGCCGCACGTCGTGCGCATTTGGTGCAATCGTCGCAATACCGCCAGCGAGGATGCGCTAAGAATAGCGTGCTTCTTTACCAAGTCGTCCGTCGACCGCCACACCGTCGCTTCTTCTTTGCCGGCGGCATTCATGAGCAGCTAAAAAGGTACCGTGAGTAGAAACAAAACCAATCCTAATTAACCATGCGCATGTGTTAGAACTCCACACAACTAACCGAGCTCGGAGAAGATCGTTTTGATCGATAAATGTCGACAGAACCAAATTAGAATAGGAATCAATTAAAACCGCACACACAGTAGGGAAAGCTGTAGGAAAACGAAAAATAGCATGGAAAGGAACATGCGTTAATAAAACCTAGGTTATCAAATTGAATAAATGTTTCGTTAGTTTGTTCGTTACCTTCAAATGCTGTTTTTGTAGAATGTTAGCTTTCCCCGATGTAACAGTTTTTGGTCTTTGAGATTTCTCACGTTCGCGTCGTTCTACCTGTTTTTTGTTAATCTTTTTGTACGCCAGGATAGACTGCCTGGGAAATCAGTCTCTCCACTCACGTGTCCGAAGCTAACAGGAAAATTTGAATTGGTGAGTTCTTCCAATGATGATACTCGTGAGTGGTGTCTTTGTGAGTTGGTAGAACGACGGTTAGCATCAACCATATTTTGAGAATCGCTTAAGGCGACCTCTATAAGTGAGGTATCTCGATTAGCCATACTTTTGAGTTTTCTGTATCGTCCCTAAATCGCTATTTGGTCTCTTATAAAACAAACCCGCCCTGAGGTTGGGTTTCTTGCCGGGCAAACATAACTCGACAGACGGTCCTCTTCGGAGGTGGCGCTTAAGCCGTCTGTTTTTGGAGCCAGGGAACGAAGCAGAAGACGGGAAAACTCTTAGCCGCAATTTGCGTGCTACAGAAGACACCAACCCCGTGTCGAAACGCTGGGCAGTTAAAAAACATTATTTCATTTTTAAAAGTCTGCGTAGCCGTTCCGAAGAGAAAATTAAATAAACTTTTTCCATTTATAATTAGTTTTGCAACTCTTTTGATAATCACCCTTCTTTTTGAAATTCTTTTGCAGAACCCATCTCTTATTCCTTTGCTGCAAATTCCTCCTATAGAAAATTCCATAATTTCCAAAGAAGTTATTTAAAAATTGTCCAAAATAATGATTGGTCGAGGAAATTTATGAATGTGTGTTGCCCTAATGAACGGCCGAATTAATTTTCTGAAGAATTGCCAAAAATAATTTCCTATAAAATTCCTAACAAAATTTAGAAAAATATCCATTTGTTTTTAAAGATATTTGGAATTTACAATGAAAGAATTTTCTCAGATATTCTTAAATAAATTGCTGAAGCAATTTCCATCAAAAATGCTTAAAAAATCCCAAAGAAAATGCCAATTTTTTTTCTTTTTATTCTGAGATTTTCTGCCGCAGGCAGGTTCATCCCGGAATAGAAAATGCCGAAGAAATTTTATAGAAATTACTGTTGAAATTCTAAAGATATTTCCAAATAAATTCCTGAAGAAATTCCAAATGAACTATTAAACAAATTCTCAAAAAAAAAACTTGTCGAAGGAATTATCAGAGATATTGTCAAATCAATTAATGGATAAAAACTTTCAAAAGGGAAATACTGAAGAAATTTATGAAAGAATTCCAAAATATTTACCGAAAAAATTTCAAACATATTTCCGAAAAAAATTCCCATTGGAATTGACAAAACAATTTTAAACACATTACTGAAGAAATTTACAAAGCAATTATCAAAGGAATTCTTAAAAAAAAGTTGTCAAAGTAATAAATACATTTTCACCGAATCAATTTCAAACATATAGTCGAAAATTTTTCCAAATGCATTACCGAAGCGATTCTCCAATGTGCTATACAATTAATTCTCAAAGCAATTCTCCAATAACTCCAAAGGAATTCGCAAAACGAAAGCAATCACTTTCTCTGATTTTTCAACAACGCATTTTTTGTCAAATCCATGTCTAAACCAATGTGGAATGGTTTTAAAATATTGAAAATCGGTTCAAAATTGACCGATCCCATTGTTTGGGAGTCATGGCAGTTCTGGGAGGTCTTAAGAGTTATGAAGATACATCAGAGGACCTTTGTCACAAAGCTAATGGTTTCTTTCAATGAGGTTATGCGGTTCCGCCTTGCATGTCGTAAGGAATCCACGAAGAAAAAAGGCCGTGCAAGGAGTTCGTCGTTGATTTCTATCTGCTTCCTTTGAGGCTTGTTCTAGACCTAGACAGCGTTTATTAAGGAGTAGCTTCAAGCTTATTATGGGAGCTGTTTCGTAGCTTCTGTATACAGTCCGAACTTGATAGAACCTCGTAACCAAAACGTTTCGAATGAATTTGCCCTCAAAAATGCACCAACAAAAAACTCTCCTCTTTGTGACAATAAGCAATTAATTCGCTATCAAAGTTGAAGTAAAATAAATTTTCATAGCCATCCATAAAGACGTAATTGATCTACTCCCGACAGCAAGCTGCAGCGGCAGCAAGTACCTCCTCCTCATCGTAGCGCGGCTGACTGGTTTTAGTTTGAACAGAACGAGCGCGCTAATTACTGGTTTCACCTCGGTAGTATTTTATCGTTGGGACCTACCACAGGCAGACACGTAGCGTGGGTGAAATTTCTATGCTCCCCAAAATGGCTCAACAAGAAGGGAGTGGGGGTACAATTTTTATATCATTTAAGTGCTAATTTGAGGGTGGGCATCAGGACCTGCCTAAACGAAGCTCCATTGCCTCCCGGCAGAGTGCGACCAGCCCGAATGCCGCCGTTAAAGCATCGAATAAAATAAATTTAGCGCAAATTTCCTAATTTGCCACTTTCGTTTGAGTGTTAAGCTACCTCGTCGTTGGCGATCTCTGGTTTCGGTGGCAATTTTGTTTGAAAGCAGCATTTAATTTTTATGATAATTGTTTCATTTTTCGGTGAGGGGTCAAAGCCAATTTCCGTCGAAACGGAAATCCAGGAAGAACGTAAAGCAAATATTCCCGGGTGCAGATTGCAGCACTTTGTTTCCAGCCGACAATCGGAATTCCCTCGACATGGAGCCAATAATCGATGGCAAACGTCTTTTGTCTCCAAGTCCTAAATCATCCGGTTCGAAACGACCACTTCGCGCCGTTCAAACGAGACAAGAGAGAAACAAATTGAAAACCTATCGGAAAATTACGACAATGTGCGCTCTGGAATGGCTCATCCGTCCTTTCATCCCATACGAAATACGGAAACTATCCGACGCTGTTGATCCCAAGGCCGCAGTAAGAACATACACAGGACTCGGCGTAACAGCAGCATTGCCCCCCAATCCCAATCTGCTGATGCCGGCAAACACTGTTTAAATCAACGCCAACACCAGACTGCCACCGAACGAACCTCGCCCGACCCAGGACGACGACGACGAGGATGACAACGACGACTCCACACTACTGCAGTGCACACGGCCGCCGTCGTCGTTGCCGCCGCCGTTTGATTCATGACGCACGTACGACTACAGAGTAGAGCAGCATTCTCTAAATCCATTCTAGGGCTTCCCAGTACTCTGCAGTCTGCAGCAAGCACATTCACAGATGGGGTTATGTACGGCGGAACTACGCTAGGTTCAGCGGCCTGTAAGAAATCACGAATCACCCGCCTTCCGTGGTCCAACTCCACCCCTCTAAATACCGTTCATCGTCCATCGAAGCAACGGGCGATGAGGCGAAGTTTGCGTTCCGTTGAAAATTATCACCATTAGTGCGCGTCCTGCTATTTTTCACGTGCAGATATTCACTCGGAGCATCACTACTGCTACTGGTTGGGCAACGGAAGGAGGCGTGCGGCCACCGTAGTTGTTCGAGACGATGATGGTGAATCGTGGCATATGGCGATTGTTTCACCTCTGGATCTATTGAGTTGAATTCTACACTATAGTTGACGGTGACCCATCATATTCTGAGTTTGGATATGGCAATGGCATGCATTTCTTTGCTGCATCAATTCTATTCAACTTGTGGTGCTAAGCAAGGTTATATGGCTAATTTTTATTCAGTACCATTAAAGCGGGAGAGGTGATAGCCCAAGTAGCGTTTTTTATTCAAATAGACTAGAAGAGGTTCTTAGAATCATCCAAAACCAAAATAAAATGTATATGGTTTTATAAGGGATTCGACTGGAAAACGCGAACTACAGAGGAATAACACTTTTTAATTGAGCGTACAAAATTTTGTCCGGAATTCTGTTTAACAGGCTAAGGCCAATTAAAAAGTCTTTTGTCGGAGAATGTTAGGCCCCAGACAACCAGGAGTCACATAAGGATGCACGGAGTACATCATATGTTATGTTTTTAACTTATTGCGATCCCAGACAACCAATTTATATGTATAATGAAGCTTATGCCCATATTATACGTACTTCTATGCGGTAAAATTACATCGCATAAGATTCAGCAAAAGTGCCTTATGCGTACAAGTTTAGAAGTGCTATACGTGCTTTGGCGGAACAATAATAGCGCTATGTGACTTGAAGCCATTTCTTATGCGATGTTCATTGTAGCTCAGTAATTGTTTAAATGTACTTGATTTACCTTAACATTGCGTGTTTGACATACTATCTGGAGTTAAAAGCGACGGAGCGTGATTTCTCGTACAGTTTTAGCTATCCATCTCAGACTAACGCCACTTATTAGAGCAATAGAAAATCAGAAATACATACAAAAAAAATCAAAAATGGTTACTTTCTCACTTGCTTTCTACCCATGATGATGGCTGTTCACTTTTTTGTAGCTTTTGCGCACAGCGAACCAACAGCAGCTCTGTCAACGTCAAATCGCATTGTGTCATCATAAACGATGCTAATAAGAAAAGTCCCAAATGAAGTCGTATAATCATCGCAGTACGCAATTATGTGAACTCGAAGCATCGCACTACAACATCAGAATATCGTTTACAGTCAGGTCTTTTTTTACGCGGCACATAAGCCTGTAAGTACTTTCCAGCTTCCGTCGGTAGCATTTAGTACTTAGCGCTGTGCCCCACGCCGCGCCACCATACCTAAGTATGGACGTAGCAACACTAGCCAGAAGCTTGCGCTTACTGGCGTACACCGCAGAGCTATTAGACATCATCCGGGACAGTGCCGCAATAGCTGTAGAGGCTCTTTTACAGGCATAATCGACCGAGGGTAAGCTTATCGTCGATCATCACGCCCAAGTGTTTGACGGAGCGCTTTGACAGGATAGTGCACTCTCCTACACTGATCTCCGTCTGCTGCTCCGACTTCCGGTTGTTAACAACCGTCACCTCTGTCTTGTGGTGAGCCAGCTCCAGTTTCCTGGATCGCATCCACGCCTCCACAACCTTGATCGAGTGGTCGGTAGTCAACTTCACCTCCTCGATCGTTTCACCGTAGACTTCGAGCGTAATGTCGTCGGCAAATCCGACAATCTCCACTCCCACTGGGTACTCTAACCTCAACACCTCATCGTATATGACATTCCATAACACCGGACCCAGGATGGAACCTTGCGGGACTCCTGAGGTTATGTGGAAGCACTTCCGACCCACCTCCGTGTCGTAAACTAGTACGCGATTCGGAAAGTAGCTTTCGAGAATCTTGTATAGGTACTCCGGTATCCCCAGACGCAAGAGCGCATCGGCAATAGCAGACCAGCTGGCGCTATTAAACGCATTCCTTACATCCAGAGCCACTACCGCGCAAAAGCGAATTCCCCTCCTCTTAGGCTCGAGTGCTTTTTCGGCGGTTTTTGTATTCGACAAGATAGCGTCTACGGTGGGCCTCCCCTTCCGGAAGCCTGGGGCCTTACCTACGCGAAGGGACTTAGTTATCCCCGCAAGTTCCACATCGGTGACCCTCTCCTCATCGCCAGCCCCAGTCCCCGGCTGTCCTACGAAAGGAGGCCAAGGACTAGGATCATGACGCGGAAAAAGTCCTCCAATGATCCCCTCCAACATCTCTGGAGATTGCTCTGTAGGAGCCATCACACCTCTCGTCTTGGCCATAACGATCCTGTAGGCGTCACCCCACGGGTTCGTATTGGCCCTCTGATAGAGACCCTCAAAGCAGGCCTTTTTGCTTGCTCTTATCTCGGTCTTAAGCGCGGCTTTTGCAGCTGCGAACACCACCCGCCGTTCGTTTCGCTCTCCCTCTGATCGTGCTCGCTGCATCCGCCGCCTAGCCCGTAGACAGGCGCGGCGCAGGTCCGCAATCGCGTCGGTCCACCAGTAAGGCATCGTACACAAATTACGTAACGCTATAGGGGGAGGGGGGAGTCCAGCTTAGCGTTACTATCCATACAAAACATTGTTGGTTTTCATACAAAAAGCGTTACAAGGGGGAGAGGGGAGTCTGAAAATGCCGATTTTAGCGTTACGTAATTTGTGTACCATGCCTAAGCCGGTGGCCTCCCATTTCTAGGGTGGACTCGCCTAGGCATGGTCGAATCACACGCACGTGAGAGCACCCCTACCAGCTCGTCGCCGTCTAAACCGAATAAGCTTCGCTCACGGCGAAGCGCCTCCCTATATATCCCTTCGTCGAAGTATGATGTCTTCCACCTACGAGGGCTTGGCCTTGGCCTAGCAGCCTCTTCTTCTATCCGCTGTCTGCTGTTGTTGTAGTCGACACTGTAGCGAACCACCAGGTGGTCGCTGTGAGTGTAGCCATCATCTACTCTCCAGTTCGAACTACTTGTTAGGCCAGGACTACAAAAGGTCACGTCAATAATTGACTCCGCTCCGTTTCGACTAAAGGTATTCTTGGTACCAACATTAGCCTAGTCGACATCTAAGATGGCCAGTGTTTCTAGCAGGATCTGACCCCGCTGGTTCGTGAAACGGCCTCTCCATTTCACGGCCCAGGCATTAAAGTCACCCGCTATTACCACCGGCCTTCGCCCTGTTAGCACGGTCGTTAAGTGGTCCAGCATTTGCGTGAACTGCACGATCGGCCACCGCGGAAGCGCATAACAGCCCTGTTATGTTACAGAAGAGGACCCCGTTTACTTTGGCGACCACGAAGCCCTCATAGGTAGTAGACACCAACTCCTGGACGGGGTTATTACCCGTCATCCATATCGCCGCCATTTTTCTGGTCCCATCCGCGACCCAGTTGCCGTTGCCGGTGGGTACTCGGTATGGGTCCGGTATGATGGCGATATCCGTCTCCCACTCAGAAACCGCCTGACAAAGCAGTTGCTGAGCCGCATCACAGTGTTTCAGGTTCAGCTGCGTTACCTGCACTGTGATTTGTTGTTCACTGCGGCTTTCTTGAAGGTCGGCACCTTGGACCACCCATCGGATGTCTGTTGTTCGAGGATTCACCGGTACAGATCATGCAGATGCGCGGACGTGCAGCTTTGGGCCTTATGACCTTCAGCGCCGCATCGCCTGCACAGTTTGCGCCTGGCTGGGCCTTTGCAGTCCCACGACATGTGTCCTGGTTCCAGACACCTGAAGCAAACCTCTGGTGGCTCGTGGAATGCAGGTGACATACACACCAACCCACCTTTATGCTCCCTACTTTAACGGACTTTTTGACGTCCGCCACAGGTAGCTGAACCAAAGCTATCTGTGTCCCTGCTGGCCCTTTCCGTAGCTTAACGGCTGCGGCGGTCACCTGCACATCGCACTGTTGCCGCAGTGCCGTGACGAGCTCTTCCACTTCGGTGATCTCATCAATGTCCTTGACCTTCAGAGTCGCCCTTGTGCTCCTTCTGGCGCTTCAGCTCCAGGATCATCTTGCCCGTACGAGTACATCTAATACTGCGTACGTCGGCTCCAAGACCCTCAAGCTTGGCGTCGCTTTGCATCATCTTCAAGACGTCCGAGTACTTGGACTGTTTCGTCTTGATGACGATCGCGTCACCTTTCTCGCGCCTGGCACCTGCCCTCCTACGCCTTGGCTTGGCGTGCTGCGCTACTACCTGCGGATTCGCCTTCTTCTTCCTCTTCCGCTCTACCTTCGTCCAAGGGGGGTCCTCCCCTTGGATCGCCCTGCTCTGTGGCTGTTGAGAGCCCACTAGCGGTCGCAACCCCTTGATCCCATCGTTCCGGGACGGGCCAGCCTTTTCAGGCCCACCCTTCCCAGCTTTCCGGGAACCCTGGCTGGGATCCGACTTTCCGGCATTATTACCGACTTTCGGGGTAATGATTCGCCTGGCCTTGCGGGCACCGCCAGACAGCTCCTCGCCTGACGGTTGCCTCGCCCGCTTCTGCGCTTGCTTGCCCCGTTTGTCGCGAGCAGTCGCTTCCGCCTTATTCGGACTTCCTGCGAAGGAGAAGGCCTCCGTTTGGGTAAACTTCGGCACTTTCTCAATTGCAGGCTCCGCTGCTGCAGTGGTCAGCAACGCGAGTGCCGCGTGCTCCTGCTTGGCATCGTCGATCGACGCCCTAAGTCGAAGCAAGGCCGTTTTCAGGTCCTTGCTTATGTTCGACTTAGTGGACGCAAAGTCGATGATTTTGCCAAGCTGCTGCTCAGCCACCTCTATTGCGGACCGTCCTTTGGGTTCTCGGTTGACGGCCCTCAACAACCACGCTCCGTCCATAACCTCCACCGGCTGGCTTGCCAGGAAGTGGACGGGAGCACCCACGCTTGAGCTGCGTACGCAACTCCCAGCGCCTATCTCCTCACTTCTCCTTGTCGAAGATCTCATCATCCCGCTTCTTGCGAAGGGGCTGACTCGCAAGCGGGGGGGTGCGTCAGGCCCCAGGACTTGTCCCTGCTACCCGAAATGTGGATCAAGTTCGCCAGATTCATTGGTATAGGGCTTGCATAGAAGCTCTCGTCCATATGTAGGTACAACACAGTAACTCAGCATCAAGCCGTATTGAGGACGCTGACGTTTACATTCACAATAAATGTTAGTTGGGAAATAAGTGTTTTGATCCTAAATCCGCCGCGACTGAGTTTTTTGAAATCATAAGCAAATTTTCTCAGCATCCAAAAAAAAATACAAAATAAAAATTGTTTTCCACAAAATTTTCCACTGTTGAGGAAAATCGGTTGGAAAAGTCGGAAAACTATTTACGAAGTCCGTAAAAAAATCCCAAAAATAAATGTTTTTGGAAGGGAATTACATGAGCTATATTCTGTGAAACTTTCAAGATGTGGCTTTTTTTTCGTTCCTAAATAATAATCATTTTTGTGCAAATTAATAATCAAGACGGTCAAAAATCAACCAACATTTGGAAAATTTCCAAAAAATTAATCATTACTCAGGAACGAAAAAAACACATTTTGAGAATTTCCCAGAATATAGCTTACAGTGACTGGCACAAAAAAAAAAGATCCACCATATAGTGGTTACAGTTTCTAATGAAAACTACAAGCAAAAATGATAAAAAATACCTTTCAATGAATGCACTACATCCATTTTACATTGTTTTAGTAATCTCTGTTGAAAAATATTTGGTTTTTGAGGAACAAAGTGAATTATGAAAAGATTGGGAAAATTGCTTAAAAATTGGGTATGACAGAAAAAAAGATCCAAATAGCAATTAATTCTGAAACTTCAAAATTTCGCCAAATTTGTTTTTTTCTTGGTGTATGCTATTGTGATGTTTTTGACATATTAAATTTATTTTGACATGAGTTTTATCAATTTGAGGGTGATATAGGGCGAGTTTATTTTTAATGGCTAGTATAATGGGTAAAATTTTCCCTACAGAAACTATCTGTAAGCAAGAATGAATGCTATTAATCTACAATATAATAATAATTCAGCTGGCAGACAAACAGGGATGTATTTTTTGGGACAATTTTTATGAGTTTTGAAAATAGACATATATTAGACTTTCAATGGCGCTGCAAATCTTGTGACTAACATCTAGTGTGCTTATTTTAGAAGCGGTCCTCAAACTGTCAAATTTTCTCATTTGTTATCATAGTAACCATATTTGAAAATCAAAACACAAACGCAATCACGTCAAGGAATTTGATCTCGATCGTACGCGTGGGCGGTAGTGTTCCAAAAATGGGTTTAACGTGTGCCATCAAGAGCTGCACATCGTCCAGCCGACGAAAGACGGAAAATCATGGCTACTATGGATGAAACATCTTAATCACAGCCATTGTATGGAGGAACAGCGCCTCTAGCGTTCTATACTTGTACTTCTATTGTTTTGAATGACAAATGCAAAGAAATGCACATGTTAATCTTCACAACATTATAATCCCAAGTAACACACTTGTCACCGAAGAGTCACGGCGGCGCAGGTTTTTGTTGCGCAGAAGTCACTGTGACTTACTTCTAACAAATAAACACTTACTTGCTAGAAGTAAGTCACAGTAACTTTTGCGCAACATAAACCTGCGCCGCCGTGACTCTTCGGTGACAAGTGTGTTACTTGGGATATACCTCCAGAATGATCTAGCACAAGCAGATGGAGGTGGTCATTGCGATACACAAGCGTGAGAGAGTTTTGAGTTATCAAATAATCTTAATTCTTAGTGTCGTGAAGATTAACATGTGCATTTCTTTGCGTTAGTCACCCAAAACTCATAAAAACTGTCCAAAAAAGTATATCCCTGTATGTCTGCATGCTGAATTATTGTTATATTGTAGACTAGCTGTCCCGGCAGACGTCGTACTGCCTACCTACTCTGTTTTTTGACATCCGGTTCCATGAAGAAATGCCCCTCAAAATGGAATTTCTGATTTTCCCGTTTTTCTTGCCTTCCCTGTCACTTTTCCTAATTATTTTTTCGTACGAACACGTCGGAGCCCTGGCGGAATGCAACAGTGAACGAATCATGTCGATCTGTTGACCCGTTCCCGGGCCTATTCGTGACATACAAACACCATTCCATTTTTATTTATATAGATAGATCAATAGCATTCATCCTTGCTTACAGATAGTTTCTGTAGTTTAGGTAGAATTTGACACATTGTATTAAGGCGAAACTGGATCCATTTCCTCACTTTTTGGTTTTTGATTTTTTATAAAATAACGAAGCAATATTTTCAAAATTGGTTTTCGTGCACATGTAGAGTATTGATCAAGGTATCTCCTGATTTTTTCCAGATGGAAAATGTTTTTTTTGCAAAAGCTATTTTTAAGCAAAATTTCACAAAAAAAATGGTTTCTGCAAAAACAAAAAACATTCTTCCAGGAATTTATATGTAGCTTCCTCCAAAAATTTATTGAGGACTACTCCAGATGCTTCTCCGAGGATTGCTTCAGGAATTTCTACGGAAATTATTCTGGTGGTTCTTTCAGCTGAACATTTGGAACGATGATATAGCTGTACGTACACTATCCTGAACACGAAGCAGTATAGATCGAACTAGGGGTGACTGCGTCAAAACGAAGTACATCTCTTCGACGCTCCATAGAGGTGGAAGTTACGTTGGAAAGGTCGTAGCAAATGACTGGAGATATCACCTTACGACAGAGTACTGAATAATTGTATTGTCTCTCTAAGCATTGAAGTTGTACATGAAAGAAAATGACGATGATGATAGTTACACCGACTAAGAAGTTCCATCAGGGGGTTAAAGACTCGAAGAAAACTATTTCTGGGAGTTATTGAACATCTTTAAAGGAAGAATCAAATCATTTTTCATTGAAAAACTTCCCATAAATCTTGATCAATTTTTTATAGGGTTCCGAAGATATTTTTCCAACAGCTCCAAAAAAATCGCCATGTTATTTGCATGGAGAAAGATCGCCGTTGATCCTGATCTTTAGAGAGGAATCTAACAAAAATAACAGTAATCCTTTATATATTCAACCAGTGGTTCACAATGGGTTTAAAAAGAAACACATGGACTGAATCGCACATTGAATTTACGAAGAACCACGCATGCTTTATTCAAAGAGATCTCCAAACATTTCGCAATAAGTCCATCGAAGATCTTTATTATTCAAATACCTTCATAACATTAAAATCCCACAGAGGGCCCATATAGCCACAGCTGTGTAGGCGTGGGTATGCAGCGTGACCATTCTGAGGGTGACGCTTTCGATTCCAGGAACTTTTTGTAAAGGATATTTCCTTGACTTCCTTGCGCATGGCTTATCTTCGTACCTGCCTCACGATATACACATGCAAAATGGTCATTGGCAGAGGAAGCTCTCAGTAAATAACTATGGTACCCAAGCAACACACATGTTATATAACAGTTACGGCAGCGCAAGTTTTGGTTGTATAAAAGTTTATTTGACGTGATTCTAACATAATGTTGAAATAACGTCAAAATAACTTCTATACAGCCAAAACTTGCGCTGTCGTAACTCGTATATAACATGTGTGTTGCTTGGGTAGTGTTCATAGTACACTGAGCTGAGATGCAGGCTTTGTCCCAGTGAGTACGTGATATCAAGAAGAAGAAGAAGAACATAAAAAATATGTTTTGATCTTTAACGAACAAAAGTTCTTACCAATCATCCCTTCTGGCATAATTCCTCAGATATTCATCGTCGACTTTATTGATACATGTACCACGCCTCGTGCTCCAACAGATGTACTTCCCACAAAAACACCCCGAAATGGTACCAGTGCGAGGAAGATACGGCGTGACCACGTACAAACAAGTTGCAGATGTGTGTAGACATAAAAATCGGAGAAAACACCATTAGCACGAAATTTATGTGCACGGGAAATGAATTTATTGATTCCACTGCGCTCTGTTGCTCCTCCGACGACGACTAACAAACCAGCCAACAACCGGTCGGGTATGGGCTCTTGGCTGGTTGGTTGGGGTTGGACCTCGGTCGGTTCACAACTCCATCAACATCATCATCATCATCATCGCAAAACCGGTAGATCATTTCCGTTTGTTTTCCTTCATTTTTTCCCTGCATGTTATTTCCTGGACCTCTCCGACCCCCCATCCACCACCGCCCACAGCGGAACCGGGAATCAGCTCGCGGTTGGATGTTATTATTTGCTGAAATTATGAGCCATATAGTTATAAAATGAATGAATTTCAAGAATAAATCTGATTGAATAATCAGAATTTATGCCGAAAATATTCAAATCACAAACTGGTTGTTGGTGGGCTCGTTGCCGCGCCGGCCTGTCAAGCGTATGTGTTGCATGCCGATGGGCTTCCTGGCTCGAACACATCCACCACCGCAAACCGCCATGCCAACCAGGAACACCACTGGGGAAGGCTACAGCAATTGGTGACAGAGGTGTTCAATTTAAATGTATGAATGAAGAGAAATTTTCTAGATATCACGGAGGAACTACAAACTAGGTACCCAAGCAGCACTTGCCACATCATCCAAAATGTGGCTTTCTATGCTTTTGTCTAAAAGAGTTGCAATAAAAGCACACGCAACTTCCATGTTGTCAGTTAAGTTACATTTAAACTTCGAATATCGTTAAATTGCAGGTTTGATTCATAGGAATCACAAATAACATCGTGTTTGACATCGAGTTATGGAGGCGGAGCTTACATATTCCTCACAAGTGACAAAACAGTCATCTTTGCATTTTTGTGCTGTGTACCACACATGAAACATCTTACTCTGGTTTGTTTGTTCAGATTAGGTTCCAAATGTGTTGCGGAAAACTTGCGCGTCTTTTCATTTTGACAGTTTTCTAACTTGTGACAAAGAAGGCGCAATGAAGTAACGCGTAACTTCAGTAGCTTTTATGGTGTGTTGAGCAGCAAATCTCTCACAGAGCTTCTGGTGCAGTATGTAAGGTGAGTGGTCAATACTCCTGGTGTCCATGGTTCAAGTCTGGACGTTTTTGCCATCTTTTTTATCATTCCCCCTAGCTAAAGTTGCATAACGATTTGGAATCTGCGATTTTTGCGTTTCAAAGGAGAAGCAATTGTGTTCTGTTGTCCTTAACACGAACAGTGAATAAATTGCACTGATGTTGCTGGCACTGGCTTTGAAACAAGTCGTGTTGCTTGGGTAAACCATATTTGAATAAAAATGTATAGATTCTTCCGGTGACGGGACCTTGTGGTCTCGTAGCCTACACATATACATACTCCATGATCATCTGTGTGGGTTCAATTGGACACGACACGGTTATTCGTTTTCAATAGAATTAATAACAAAGAACTTACAAAAACATATCTAACGTATCCACTAGAAGAATGCCTGGGAACTGTGCAGGATTACAGGGGGATTTAAGGGAGCTTTTCAGAGAGTTTCAGGTTGTCTGGAAACCGTTTCGAGAAACCCTCGAGGGATTCCCGGGAGTATCAGGCGGTTTCTAAGAGAGCTCCTGATAATTTCTAAGAGATTTCAAAGCGTTTCCGTTTTTTTTCTGGGAGTTCTATAGTTTTCAGATATTCAGAATAGTTTTCAATAGTTTTTATGGGCCTTCTGGTACATCCAGAGCAAGCGTTTCAGAAGGATTTCAAAATATTTCAGTAAAGTTTAAGGGTCCTCCGGGAGTTTTTCAAGGGGTTTTAAGCCGTTGCAGTAAATTTCAAGGCGTTCCAAGGGTTTGAGGGACTTCAAGGGATAATTAATTAACTGATGATCGATGTTTGCGGCTTTAATCAGCCGAGTGGAGCTTTTACTTAACCCTCTAATACCCAAATTTTTGATTTTGATCTAAATATCATTTTTCGTCATCTAAAATCGATTTAAACATGTTTTGGAAGATGATTCTTCTTAATTCTCAATTTCGTGAATTTCAGTTTTCGATTTTTCTAATTTTTATTTTTGAACATCCCCACAGTTTTATATTTTTCCTGGAAGCCTATTTGGGGTACGGATTTTTTGAGATGAAAACATTTTGAGATTTTATGATTATTGTCAAAATATTTTTATTTTAAATTTTTTTGATAGAAAATTTTATTTTCCGTATAATTTTAAGGAAAATAATTTTAGAGTGTATTCGATTCCCTTAAACTATAAAACTAAGATAGAATGATTTGGGAAAAATTAAAAATATGTTATTTGTAGCGATTCAATACAAAATAAACAATGACTTCTAGAAGGTGACTAAAACATCAATTTTTCAATGATTTTTCAAAAATGTAAATACGCTTTAAAATACACCAAAAACTATTTTGAGATATACAAAAAAATCCTAAATATCAGCCAAAAATATAAAAATTTTGGTTTTCCACGAAACAAAAATTACAAAAATGCTCAAACTATACCCCGTCTCAAGGCGGGGTTGGGTATTAGAGGGTTAACTCCAAATGCTAGACTTTACAGATATTGGTGTGAGAAATGACAAAATGAGCTCAGTAAGAGTCGTGAGTACGAGTCTCATCGAGAAAACAAGAAACTTTTTCGCAAATTCCTCTCCAATTTGTCCATTTCTCATTCACGCTAGTATTTGTAAAGTTTGGCTTTTGGGTTTCAAGAGGTTAAAGAGGGCTTCACTGGAGTTAAAGGCAGTCTACTGGGGCCTCAGGGGGGTTTTTATGAAGAGGTTCGGCAGGCCCGTGTGCAGAAGGGGGGGGGGGGATTCGGATTAATCGTCCTCCCATTCTCCTTTTGCGCAAGGCCTTGGGTTCAAGGTGATTCCGTAGATTTCAGGGAGTTCATTAGAGTTTAAGGGAAGTCTCGGATGTCGCATGGAAGTTTTCCAAGGAGTTTCAACCTTATACCTTACAGTAAAGTAACAAATTCTTTCTGTGAAAATTTTCTGAAGAACATCTCAGACAACCAGTTATCGTATAAGATTCCATCTTATGCTAGATGATAAAGTGGAGGCCATATATGTACGTAAGAGTGGGTATGGAGAAACTTTTAATTTGATCATATCAGCCCGGAACAAATCTTTTTTAATCTGTATTAGCGGCCAAAACAACTGTGCAAAATTTGGAAGCGATTGGTTGCGTTCCCGTATTCCGCATTGTGATTGAAATTTGTATGGAAGTTAGTATGGGAAAACTTACTTTTTTGCATTTTATTTATGAGTTGAATTCTTTTGTCTAATTACGTAACGTAACTAATTACGTTAAAGTATAGCCTAGGATATGCCGTAAAACTTTGCCCCGTATTCCGCTTTGCGATTGAAATTTGTATGGAAAACGTGTTTTTTTGCATTTTTCTCCAAAATTGAAATTATTGTCTAAAACGATCTAACTAATGACGTTGAAGTATAGCCTAGGATATGCCGAAAAACTTTGCCGAAGATCGCAAAGTGATCCGACGCTTGTGAAAAAAATTATTCGCTTGGTAACTTAGGCCAAAAATTAAGATTCTATAATTGATGTTATTCCTTTACATGTTAAATGTTAAGCATCACCAGGCAATCTGTACGTTATAACTTTTTTCACAAGTGTCGGATCACTTTGCGATCTTCGGCAAAGTTTTTCGGCATATCCTAGGCTATACTTCAACGCCATTAGTTAGATCGTTTTAGACAATAATTTCAATTTAGGAGAAAAATGCAAAAAACACGTTTTCCTCTACTAAGTTCCATACAAATTTCAATCGCAAAGCGGAATACGGGGAGTCCCCGTCGGGGACGCAACCTATCGCTCCCAAATTTTGCTCAGTTGTTTTGGACGGTAAAAGGAGTCGAAAAAGCTTTGTTCCAAAAAATCGACTTTGTTGACCCAGTCTAAACTAGACGTGTGCGCCGAATATTCGGCGTAAAATCGGCGTGCATCGGCGTGGGGCTTCTCAAACAATTATGAACAAAGTAAACTACTTTCTAATGATTGGATTGCAACAAATGGACATCTAGCTATGTGCTGCTGCAGATTTTTTTTGGTTTTGTCGATGGTAGCCTTTCTGAGAAGGGATACGCCGATCGGCGTGCGGTTTTCACGCCGCCGCCGTTTGCCACGCCGACACGCCGATGCTTCCTGGATCGGCTTCAAACAACATAACAATAAACTTTTTCCACCAGTGCATGGGGGGCTTTACCTATCCCCGTTTAAAAAATATAGTATTTTTGATTCTTGTTGGCTTGGGGAGCCGCACGCCGATTCACGCCGATTTCTCATCGGCGCGGATTTATCGGAAGAATTACTGGACCAGTTCCTGAAGGAGAATTTCTTAAAAAGACTATTGGCTGAAAGTGGTGAAGAAAACATCGGAAAACCCTTCTGGAGGTTTCTAGAAAGGAAATGGTGGACTAGTTTCCCATTCTCCAGGCTCCTTAGGGAGCTCCTTGTAAAATTTCTCTAGGAGCTGATTCTCTGGATTCTTTCAGAAGCTCCTCGTAAAAAACGGTGAACAATTTTCCCAAAGGATTTATAGAAAATTCTAAGGATGGTAGAGAAATTCCCAGCAGGAAATACTGAAAGATTTTGAAGTGGAAATTGATAAAAAAAAAATCCTCAGAAAGAATGGCTAGAAAATTCCCTGACAGAAATTGCGGGAGCGGTAGTGCTAGAAATTGCCATAGAATTCTCGAAAGTTACTACTAGAGAATTCCACCGAGTATTGTTCAAGCATTTTTTTCGGGGATTCTCCCAGGAATTCCAGATAACTCCAGGATTTTCTCCGGGAATTCCCCCAGGAATTCGTCCTAGGATTCATCAAGAATATATTCGGGGATTTTACCGGAAATCCCAACCGAGGATTTCTCCAAGAATGCCTCCGGGGATTTCTCAAGAAATTCCTTCAGGGATTCCTCCGAGAATTTCATCAGGGGTTCCACCAGGAACTAATCCGAAGATTCCTCCATCTCTTGGAGTTCCTCTGGTTATTCCTCCAGCATTTTTTACGGGGATTCTCCCAGAAATTCCTCTGCGGATAGCTCCAGGAATTCTTTCGGGGATTCCTCCAGGAATTCCTACCGCAGATCACACCATGAATTCCTCCGGTTCTAGAATTATTTCGGGAATTCTTCCAAAAAATCCTCCGGGTACTCCTTCAGCTTTTTTTTCAGGAATTCTCACAAGAATTTCTCAAAAAATATCTCTAGGAATTCCTCCAGGTATTCCTTCAACAACATTCAAAGGTATTCTTCCAGGGGATAACTCCAGGAATATATTCTGGGATTTTTTCCAGGAACTCCTCTAGGGATTCCTCAAGGATTCTACCAGAAATTTCCCCGGGGATTTCTCCATAAAATTCCTATAGAGATTCCTCCAGTAATGCCTCCGGGGATTCTTCCAGAAATTCTTCCGATGAATCTTCCAGCAATTTCTCCGGGAATTCCTCAGGTTTTTTTTATTTTTTGAGATTTCTCCTGGAATTTCACCAGGGATTCCTCCAGGAATTCCAGATTTTTTACAGAAATTCCACTGGAGATTCCACCAGGCATTCCCCCAGAAATTCCTCTGGAGATTCCTCCAGGAATTCCTCCGATGATTCGTCCGACGATTATTCCTATTCCAGGAATATCACCGGGGATTCAACCAGGAATTCCTCCGTAGATTCCTCCAGAATTTCCTTCGGGAATTTCCCAGGAATTCCTTCGAGATGCCGGGATAACTGACACTAAGAAAGATTACAAGTGGTAGTCGAAATATGCGTATCTGTAAAAGGATAAATAAAAGTGGGCGAAATTAAAAGGTACAATAACTGATTACACTCATTCGAAGAGGGTATTCTGCTTACAGGTTTCGAAAATTCGGTACAAGAAAACAAATAAGTTTGAAAACAACGTGTAGCTCCTGCACAATTTTCATGAATAGCCCATTTCTACGGATGTTCCAGATACCCTAAAGGTCCATCCAATAGAGCGTTACGGAAAGAGCAGAGGGTCGAAAAATGTCGACAAATCCGGCAAATACCGTGACATTCTAGCACATTTTGTTATGAATTGACCACTTTTACGAATATTCCGGATAAACTAAAGGTTCCTATAGTAACCACTCCTATTTATAAAACAGTCGCAACATTGATTTCAACTAAAGATTGCTGGAACAAATGAGTTCGAAAAAATCGCGAAAATCTGGGACAATTTTCATGAATTGACCACTTTTACGGATGTTTCGGATACCTCAACGGCCCATCCAGTGACCACTCTGAGTTACAAACTAATGGCAACAGTGGTTCTATAATTATCGGGTAAGTCGGTCGGGAGTGGTACTGAGACTCCCCGACACAATAGCCTCAGGGTCGGCACGCTCACGTCACGGAACTCGCGGGCAGGGAACCACAACAGCACTTCACGGACAACTACGCTTTATTCGGTCTAACTGGTCTGTATTTCTGGCACTTCCTTATACTCCCTCTAATTCCCACTTCCTTAAAGCTAACCTGACCTTATCGTTGGGGGTCCCTTTGTCAGCAACACTCCACCACACCTGTCCTCCACTGCTTCCTGGATACTGTGCGCGATGGCGGCGCGCAGGCCTTCGGACAGCTTCCTGGTGCTGGCCCACACGATGGCGGCGCACGGTACTTCACACAACGCTATCAGCGATGGCGATGTCCTACGGGTTTGGCTGGTTTGGGGAGGCACTACACGGGTTCCTGAACCTCCTACGCGTCTCGGTCCTGCCGATATGGTGACGGATCGGCCTTCGGCAAGTTCTATGCCGGAATTCGCCCAGATGGTCACGGAGACGACGTAGGGAAATCGGTCGTGCACTTTCACGTCAAAACGGCGGGGTTCTGTAGCACAGAGAGGGTATTACTCACAGGTTTCAAATGTTACGGTTACTGGTATTACCTGTAGTCCACTTCTCTGGCACTTTTTCCACTTCTCAACCTTCTCCAATAACTTTTCAAACTCCAAACTTTTTAACCTTCTACAAAATCTTCCTTTTTAACTTTTAGCCTTTAAACTGTCTTGGTAGACGAACTCTGGGCAAGTGATAGCATACCGAGTCGTTGACTGCCTTGAGGTTCATGACCTCTTTCCTCGGCCATTGCCCTCTCCAGCCATCCCATTTCTCAATGGCCCCGTTACGCCACCCCTCATGGCCGCTCAATGGTTGGTAACCAGTCCATCTGGTGGTGGGTTTTCCAACTACGATGTGTAGCGTGCTGATGGTTGCTTTTAGGGTGGTGGAGCCTGGCCTTGTCCTGTCTAGCCTATCGGGAGCTTTTTAGCTGGGTGACACCTACACTAACCACGAGTATTACATTTTTACATTTCACGCATCACAAATCACCGAAGTTCTCGGTAACACTCACGACACAAAATAACCAACAGTTACAGTTCCATTCTTAGATTTCTAAAACAAATTTGTTTGGAAAATACTACGACACTATAGCACAATTTGAATGAGTTGGCCAGAAGGTTTCTCAAAGAATCCCTGGATAAATTCCTTTGAAGAATTTGTATTGCAATTGATTGCGAGTGTTTCATAAAAAAAAACAACTGCATTCATTATATGTAACTCCTTATGAAATCTCTGACAGATAGTTTAAAGGATTTTTCAACGATATTTGTGAAACATTCATAAAAAACGGTGTCCTTTCAGCCAGAGGCTGTACAAACTGAACGAAACTTAACGCTGGACCACTGGTGAACTTTGCAAAAGGATCCTTGGAAGGAAGTCTGAAAAAAATCTAAAGAAATCCTTGGAGAATTTCTGAAAAAATTAAAATAATTCTAAAAAAAACCTTTTTGAAATTTTTAAAGTAATCCTAAAAGCAATTTTAGAAGGAACTCTTGGAAGACTTTTCCAATAAACCATTGGACAACTTTCTGTAGGATTTTTTAGAAGCAATCCTACGAGAAATTGGAGAAATCCTTGTAGAAATTCCAAGAGAATTCAGTTTTCTGAAAGTGTTCTTAGTCGAACTCCTGGGGGAATCTCTCGCAAAATCTAAAGCAACCCTGAGAGGAATCGCTCATGGAATTCTTTGAAGATTTTATAAAAATAATTTATCGAATGTTTCATATAGGACTCCGTGGAACATTTCTGGAAGGAATTCCGAGAGGTTTTAAAGGAATCGAAGGAAAAATTTCTCAAAAAATCCTTGAAAGAATCAAAAAAGACTTTTAGAATTTTTGAAGAGCCTTAGAATAATTAGCCACAGAAGTCCAATGTTGCGACTGATCGTGTGACTAACATCTAGTTTGTCGCGCCCTTACAGCGTCAGTAGCGGTACTAGAAGTGTCAAATAAATTTTGTTTACCAAAACAAAAGATCCTAGTTCTAGTGTATTTCTATTCGCCTGATGAAGGATATTTTATAGAAGTCCATGCAAGATTGCTACATCATTATTATTTCGACAGAATCTTCAAAAAAATTTCTTAAGCAATCTCTGAAAAAACCTGCCGAATAATTCGTTGAAGATTTTTGGAAAGAAACGGCAAAGAAAATCTTGGAAAAAAAATCAGAAGGAAGTCTTAAAGGACACACATTACGTGTACCAGTGCATACTAGAAAAATTTCGAGAGCATATGTCTAACGATTTTCGACTTTTTTTAAGGACAGGAAAATCTAGAAGCGTCACTTGAGAAATGCCATATTTTCGAGAGAAAATGACAAAAAAAAAAACACTTTCTTTATGTGTCTGTAAAATCTAGTAAAAATTATACAAATCTATAAGGGAATCTTTGAATATATTTATAATGTATGTTCGAACGAGTCTCTAAAAGAATTTCTGAGAGTCTCTGAAAAAAGTCCAAAGGAATATCCAAAGGCCTAAATTTGTATGTCTTTAAAGGCTTCATTTTGAGAAATCCTAAACCAATCTTATGAACTATTTCGCATGAAGTTTTATCTCAGAAAAAAAAATATGAAGAAGTTTAAGAAAAGCTTGGTTTTCTGAAGAAAATAAAACTGAAGTATATTGTCAATATCTTTGGTCTGAAGGAACTGACTGAAAATATTGGCAATCGCTAAGCGCACATACTCTTTGAGGTGCATTAATTACACTAGTTTACAGCATTTTTGAACTCGGTAAGCTGATGATTGTTTTTGGTGTAGAATCATGCCCTGAGTTCTAAAACGTGAAGGAAAAATATTACAGTAGAGCGGATTTTTTTTTCGAGTTTCCATACAAGGTTGACGATTTGAAATCGATTTTTGTTCTATTTTTAAGCAAAATCGCTCACTTCACACATCTCATTCTCCGTAATCAATACTCCGATTGAGCTGAATTTTTTACTGTAACTCACCTACATATGATATGTCAAATAAACGTTGAGAAAGGATTTTTAAATTATTTTTTTCTTCTTGAAAAAAAATACATTTCTTCATATATTTTTGGAAATTTTGCTAAAATTTCAGGAGATCGTCCCCAAAACTCGCCAATATCTTGAATTTCATAAATCTGACGCAAAACCTGTATTCAGATGATCGAATGGTATTATATATATTATATATTTTAAAAAATTAAAATTGGTTGAACAAAACGCAAGATATTTGAATTTTATTAAATTCCATATTTTAAAAAGTTGTAAAACTTGATATTGAGCTAAAACTCAAAAACTGTTCTACTTTAAAATTTTTGAAGCACGGTTTCGAAATCAGCGCCAAATTATGCTTCAAAAATTTTGGTCATTGACAGAAGTTCACGACTTTCGTTTTATTTTGTAAACTAGTGTTATTGTTTCGAATACAACACTTTCAACAATTCTACAACTTTCGAAAGGCAATGCTCCGTGTGTACATAGGTTTGAGAACCCCTGCTTCGGTGTGGTAGGAAAAATAACACATCCATCGTTGAGCACCACGCGCGACCACGATTGGCTGGTGGCCACGCGCGTGTTTGGTGGCAATTTATGGTCGGCACATGAGGTCTTTGCCGGTTCAAAGGATATTTACTAGAACTAGAGAATGAGGAGACAGAAACGGGAGCTATTTTTTACGCTACTTCTATCATTCACGGATCCACGCAATCTTTTCGAGGGAGAAGACGTAGGCGAGGGCGAGAGGGCAATCACTACTGTGCTGTTGGGAGACTAGCGAAAAGCCCCGTTTGATAAATGGGAACAAATGAACCGATGAAGGCGTACAACGAGGTTCCGCCAAACTGACATTCGTGGGGCGGTTTATGGAGCTATGTGTCTTCCTGCGAAATTGAGTGCAATGGTGGAGATTGAGGAATTGGGTGATTTATGCTGCTGATCGAATGCATAAAAATTCGATTCAAGATCGCACATTTCCAAAGTTATCCCATCAATGCAGGATAAGAATTAGAAGTTCAAAAGTCTGTAGAAAAAACTTCCTCCAGAAATTGGAACTAAAGTTCTCAAGAATAGTCTCGAGCAAACCTGCTCAAGTGCTCACGGCTTTAGCAAGACACGCCGAGGATCTGGAATTGATCTCACTCTTACCAAACCCACGCAGTGTGAGTTCTTCCTTAGGAAGGGAAATATGGCGTGGGTTCTGAAATGACATTCCTATGAGCATCCTATCCTATGCAACAGTGAAGTTTTGTTTAACATAACACATATTTGGGTATACTACAAAATTCTCGCTTACCAATCTTAAATTTGCCATGGCATTGCAAACACTACAATTTATTATCCATTCAATAAAAACAAACAATGAAAGACATTAGAATAATTACCCAAGTAACAATTTAAATTCCTTTTAGATTTGTTTATTTTTATGGAAGCTTTATCATAGCATGAAGAATTCATGAAACATTTATAGTTGTTTTTATCAAGAGAAAATAATCTCCGTTCGTATGCGGTTTTTAAGTTTTCTTCAAGTTTATTTTGAAAACTCCGCATAAAACAACTTGATTCCCTAAGGCATTTGATCTTATTATAAGTTTTAAGACGTATTTGAAGTTATTTTCAACACATAACATCAACAAACTTTATTAAAAGTTTATGCTTCGTTTATTCAAGTACACTTCATCTGAGTTATTCTCCTTTAAAAACTTCTTAAAGCTTTCAATTCTTGAGCTAGAGCCACTAGTCTGGAATAAGAACTAAGCGGAGTAATAAAATCTTATTAATTCAAATAATACATTATGCAATAAATTGGCTTTTTTATGCAAATATAAACACTCAAACATTTTTGCTCACTGTTAATTTTGCCGTTTTGGTGCTCAAAAGTAATCATATCGACGAAATATTCATTTTATAGCCAATCAAAAATGCGAGTAGCTTGCTGAGGTCGTCCAACCTTCAGCCAGTTACTCACACAGGCCACAGCGCAGCTTGAATCGAAAATGAAATGGGTACTTACTGTGACTCTTCTCGTGCTTATGCTAAATAGTGTAATACCTACTAGTAATTTTTAGACATGCACTTAATAGACGAAACTATAATAGAATTGGCACTTTCTGAAGCAAAATGTACAGAAACAACTTTCTAGCTCCAAAAAGGTAAACAAACAATTGTCAAAGGCTGTTACTCTTGAATAAAACGAATAAGTTTCATTTAAGACGAACAAATCTGCCTTAAGATCATCACTAGTAAAAACAATCTTCAATAAATGCTGTTGATTTCATGCAAGGTGACTTGGTTCCATCATTGTTTTGAGGTGGTTTGGATTAAAGGTAATAACAATTGATGGCGGCTGCATGAGTTTTGTTCGCTTCGAACGGCAGCCATGTTTAGAAAGAATTGAAAAAGTGGCGTAGCCTTTTGTTTTTACAGGAAACTTATGTCTTCGTACATTAATGAATGATATTATTTTTCAGGCGCTTTGTTATTTTTGTATGTTTTGGGTGGCATATCAACGACAAAGTGGGTATGGCACGGAAAATTTTGATTCCCTGTCATGAATGATCTGTCAGGCAATTTTGATGCATTAGCCATTTCAATTTGATGAAAATTAATTCGCAGTTCAATTAACATTTCATCCATGAAACAAAACTAGTTCGCATCTGCATAATGCTGAGGTAAAAGATTTCATTTATCATGCACTATTAGCATTTTTGAGAAAGGCAGCTAAAAGATCAACACGCTTCAAGCTATTCTTGTTAAAGTTTTATGAAGTTCTTATAACCAATCATCAGTGTTAGTACATAAATACAACTAGTTTCAAAGCAGTCTTCAAAACCAGTCTTGAAGATCTCCTGAAGAGTGGGCCAGATTAGTCTTTTGGATAGTTTATACCTTTTTTATCTCGGATTTGCAGAACAAAGAGCTTTATTGCTAAGTTTTATTATTCAATCTTAGAAATTACTTCAGGATTGCCACAAAAGTATAATTGTTACTTGGGTAGTCATCAGTAAGTTCCAAGCAATACCGAGCTGTGATTTATTAATTGAAATAACTCTGTTTACAACCCTTCCTAACCATTACCAGTATCGACATCTATCTTCGTAAAGGCAACCCATCGGAAATCTTTCCCTTACATTAATTTAGCCCACTAATTTGTTGCCATCTTGGCCTATCCGTTTTTTACCGTTGTACTAATTGGATTCCGACCCGATGGCCCTAATTTTAATTACCTTTCTTTTCCGCTTCTCTTGCAGGATTCTCGATTCAGCTAAGCGATTACCGGAACGTAAAATGTGAACCAACCATCGTCGCAACCACCAACACCTCCTCCAACAGCATCAATATAAAGACCAACAACAACAATAACACCATCATCAACAGCAGCAATGGCATTAGCCACGTGAAAGCTAATTCCTCAAGACATTTAACGGTAAGTGCTTCCTCAAACCATTCCGTCGTCAACCAGTCGTCGCCTTCGGCAGCATCGACAGCAGCAACAGCAGCGGTGGCAGCAGTCTCAGCGGTACCAACGACGGTGCTAAAATCCAGCCGTAGCCATAATAATTATCCGAATAAAAGAGAACAACAGATGTTAATTTACACGCAGCCCCCATCAGATAAGAAAGCAGATAAATCACCCTCGCCTGTGACGCCCGTGGGCATCGCCAACTCATCTTCCACAGTCAGCAGCAATGGCAGTAGCAGCAGCACAACAGGTCGTCAATCGTCGTCGGCGGGCGGTTCGTTCCAGTACGATGCCACGTCGCCAATATTCCGCGATCGAAGCATCGAAGAAACGGAAGCCGCCCATGATTTATTGTCCTTATCGCAGAGCCTACCCCCGCTTCCGGCCCCGTGCGTCGTAACAATCCTTCATCCCAGCACGGAACCGACCGTGAACTTTGTCACGTCTAGCAACTCAGGCAGCAGCACAACGCAAACCCCGCAAGTCACGGACGGTCAGCCGACAGCGACGCTCGTCCAGAATGGCAGCATCATAAACATCGTCGACGGCGGAAGCTACCAGTGTCCCCCGGGATCTGGGCCGATATCGATGATTATTCCGTGCTACGAAATTACAACGACGAGTGTCCCCGTGGTGAAGACCATCACGTCGGCCGCTCCGTTAACTCCACCCACATCGGAGCACTCGTCCGACACGGAAAGCAACGGCTCTTCCCCAACCGGACCGCCGTCGGTGGTCTCATTCGTATCGTCTTCCGATCAATCCATCAAGCGGAAAAAAGCTTGTCCCTCGACGACGCTTGTCGCACAAGGCAACAAAAAAGCCAATCTCACGGTATCCGAGCCGTCGGTGTCTTCAACAACCGTCCACCACCAGCCTCAGAACAAACCGGTAGCCGCAGAACTCTACACCTACGACGACCTCATCTCCAGTGACGGTCGATCGAAGAATCGAAAGAAACCTACAACCAATCCACCTCCTCCCGCAGAAACTCCCAACACTCCATCAGACCAAAACCAACCTCCCGTAGAACCTCCAAACCCTTCTCCAACCGCCACTTCCCCAAAAGGCAAATACCGGTGCCCAGAGTGCGGCAAAACCTACGCTACATCCAGCAACCTCTCCCGTCACAAACAAACCCATAGGTCCTTAGACTCCCAGTCTGCGAAGAAATGCCAAACCTGCGGCAAAGCGTACGTCTCCATGCCGGCCTTGGCGATGCACCTGCTCACGCACAAGCTGTCGCACAGCTGCGGTGTCTGCGGTAAGCTGTTCTCCCGTCCGTGGCTCCTGCAGGGTCACCTCCGGTCCCACACCGGCGAGAAACCGTACGGCTGCGGCCACTGCGGAAAGGCCTTCGCTGATCGATCGAACCTGCGGGCGCACATGCAAACCCATTCGACCGATAAGAACTTCGAGTGCCAACGGTGCCACAAGACGTTCGCGCTCAAGTCCTACCTGAACAAACATCTGGAGTCGGCGTGCTACAAGGAGGACGACATGGTTGGGGGCCGGAAGATCTACCACAGCAGTCAGGACATAGATCGGGACGAGGCGCGGCAGAGGCAGCTGCAGCAGTTGCAGGACGAAAATAGTAGCATGACGATTGATGTGGTTACGACCACGACCAATACCTGTAGTGGGTTCGAGGGGTTGAAAAGGGGTCGCTTGTTAGGGGAACATCTGGAGGGCGATGGGCCGCGCAGCGACGACGGCGCGGATGATGAAGATGATGTCGATGAAGATGAAGTGATCGATGTGATTACGGCGTAAGGGAAGGGTTGGGGCGTGTTGGTTTAAAATGTTGAATAGTGTTAGATATGGAAACGAAGTGGTGAGATTCAGTTGGGCAGAGCACTTTTGATCGATGGAGCAGTCTCAAACTACCCTGGGTTCTTTAAATACTGACACTTTCGGTAACCACATTGATGGAATCATGAATTATGGGAAAACTAGAGAAGAATGTAGATTCTAGTGCAATCATAGGTATGGAGACGCATGGTAGATCACTATTCGGTTATGATTAGTATTGATACACAGTTGAGTCTATTCTGACGCTTTGCTATCTCTTCGATTTCTCAAAATTTGAATTCTACAAAATTCAGATATTGGATCATTAGAGAAATTGTGTAACCAAAAAATAAATCTCAGATTATGATTCAGTCTTAGAATCGTGAAAAAATAGAAATATTCTGAAACTGTTTGGGATATTCTACTTAGAGAACATGTTGGCGAAATGCGTGGCGAAGCTATGACAACTTTTTTATAATTACAAGAAACTGTTTGTAAAATATCCAGATTAAGTTTCTAGTATTCACAAGAAGACTAATTTATACCAACATCTGGATTTGAGTCTTTTTTTGGCAAAACTATTTAAAAGCCTAGGACTCCTGACAAAATTACCTTAAAATTGTTGATGCAATTACCTGATAAAAAAAACTTCCGCAATAATTTCTGAAATGTTTCTGGAAGAATCGTGGAGACTCCGTAAGTTCCTATTGACTTTTCAAGATGCGTCAATAGGCTTCGTGGATTTTTTTTACAGAATACTTCGCAGAGTTTTCTCAAAGAATCTGTGAATTGCACTGCAGGTCAGTATTGAAAATCTCAGGAGCAGAATTTCTGTGATTTTGAATAGAACTTGAGCAGGAATCTATCAATTATTTCGAAATCGGTTCACCAGGAATTCAACTGGAAACGTGATTTCACAGATTTTTTTTGCCAGAAATACATCAATGTTCTGGAGTAAAAGCTTCAAAGGATCTTTTAGGCATTTTGCCACAGATTTCTCCAGAAATCCAGACCAAAGCAAAGCAAAGATAACCGTACATATCGTAGTTGCTACACCGTGATTGACAAGAACAATCGAAGTTGCACAAAGATCCAATGAATGGTGCTTGGGACTACCTACGCACTTTCAAAGTGCACAATTTGAGAGTTCAATATTTTAAAGTCAATAACGGTGCCGGCCACGTCCTTACAGTCATCGGGAAAGGGGACGGAATGTTAGTTCGACAGCCGTTGTTACTAGAAACCATGGAATCCACAGCATCCCAACAGTTGTCTCGGGAAGGAGTATTTGTTAGTAGGGTAGGGTAAGGCGTGGATATCGGAGCCTCCTTTGGTAGGTGATTGTATTGAACTTAGAGTAAACGGAGAATAAACTTTCAAGCTTAGATAGCTATTTTCGAGTTATGTATTTTACTAAGAGTATTCTCATGTGTTACCTGTGATCGACAGCCGTTGAGGTAATTAAGCTCATTATTTAAAATCTGCTCAATGATTGTTGTGAACTGCAATCACTTTCTTCTGACATCTAACGCTTTAATATTAGGCCTGCACCAGAACTACAAGATTAATTTGCAGATTTTGCAGATATTACAGACTCCAGGAGTCATCATGAAAACGCATTGGTGAAATTATCCCAACTTCTTCTAGTATGTAAAGAAAACTAAACTCGGAATGATTTCACCCAGTTCCATGTCGTTGGATGACCGCAACCACTCTTTAACTCCTTCAATTTTCTGCAATACTGTTTGCTACCAAGTGTGCATCCATTTTTATCACTTCACGAGGAAGGACAATGTGCACCTGCCCCCAAACACGCGTCACTTTTCATTTTTTCCTTCGAACAATGCAACGCAACCGAGATTTTCATCGCAACTGTCACAAACACGCGTCACTTTTCGTTTTTCCGCCGAACAATGCAACCCGATCGAGATCCCCATCGCAACTGTTCCAAACACGCATCATTTTTCATTTTTTCCTTCGAACAATGCCACCCGATCCAGATCCCCATCGCAACTCAGAATCCAGACCATGGAAAAAGTCGATCAAAAACCAAGTCAGTGTAATAAAATCATCAATCTGGCAATGGTAGGTATATGCACCTTGGTGGCGCTTCGAAAAACGTGACAGCTCTTTTAATAAAATTTTTAATTGCGGAAAGATTTGCCAAATTTCCGAGCGTACAGTTGTGCTCATCTAGTTTCTGTTATATTTTTGGAGTTTTTTCCAAAATTTTTCATTTTTTGAATAAAAATTAAATTTTCCGAAAACCTAGAAAAATAAAAAAAATCAAATCATTTTTAACAGTTTCCAATAGACTTTCTTTAATTCTTTAAATTGTAAAAATGAAGTAAAGGAACAAGACTGATATATGCCCTTTACTGCCGTTTACCAGATTTGCAGGTATGTATAAACATACAGAAGAACTTGTAGCTAAAAGGCACAGACTACGAGAGTAAGTCTCGGCTTAAAATAAAAATAATTCGCTGTAACTTGTTGGGCACAAACGCGGCTGCATTGGCATCTAAGCCGAAAGAGAGATGGTTTGTGAAAAAGGAATGTTCATGGTATGGGCTCGGGATCAGTTTGGCTTTCTATTCCGCAGAATCATTACATGTTCTGTGGCTTAGTTGGTTAAAGCGCCGGTCCAGCGAATACGGAGTCGTGGGTTCGAATCCCACCAGAACATGATTTTTTCACAAATTCATCTCTCAATTTGTCAATTAGCAACATTTCGTGCCTTCTAACTACAAGTATTTCTGAACAAGGCAACATTGCCTTAAGTTTTTCATTTGCAAAAAAACAGTTTGTCACGGTTATTCTGAATTTTTTTAAAGGTGCCGGCAATTGCAAATAGTTTAGGAATCTCTGCGATGTCCATAGGAAAATGGGAATACTAGGATTTATTTATTTTTTTAACAGATTTCATGAGTTTCATGATTGAAAATAACCATAGTTTTTGAGACGCTTTTAGAAAAGAAAAGAAGAAAATTTTAAAAAAAAAACAACATGATAGAGTTGTGAAATTTTCAGAAAATCAAAAAATGCGTTGTAAAAATCATCAGAGCAATTTCTACTGATTACTGCAAATTAGCATAGAGAACCTCTTGAATAAATTAAAGCCATGTGTTCCTGTAATATATATGTAATAATTTCTGTAATGTCTTGCAAGATCTTCTATACATTCATATTCTGGTGCGGTTCCTGGAGGAAATTTTGATAGATTTAGCGGGCCAGATAAAATTAATTAAGGAATTTCTGACAAATGCAATCATGACAAAATGCGACATAATCCCAAAGTCCGGAATATTTTTTAACAGTACTTCTGAAATATTTAAATAAGGTATCGTTTTCCACTATAACTCAGTCAATTTTGAACCAATTGACTTGAAATGTTGTACACGGGTAGATACTATAACTATCTCACCACATTCCAAAATTTGTGTCAATTGGTTCAAATTTGACTGAGTTATAGTGGAAAACAGACGAATATAGAAGCCACCGCCCAAGTAGCGCGATTCCCTAGTTTAAAAATAATAACCACGCATTCGGAAAATATTTGTTGGTGAAAGTCTTTCTGTATGCTTTTGCAGAAGTTCTGAACAAAACTGCTTGAAAAATCTACGAGATAATACCTCTCAAAAATCTGAATAACAAGGTATATTTCAAACAAGAGTTGTTTCAGGAGTACCGTAAATTTATTTGACGGATTCTTTTTTTTTTCAGAGAAAAAAAATCTCCAGGGATTTTCCCATAGAATATTTGGTAACGTTCGCCAAAAAATACTCTACACTTT
This sequence comes from Aedes albopictus, assembly GCF_035046485.1. NCBI lineage: Eukaryota > Metazoa > Arthropoda > Insecta > Diptera > Culicidae > Aedes > Aedes albopictus. The sequence goes on from NC_085137.1 coordinate 398,701,930, forward strand.
TTTACTAGGATAAACCCAATAATCAGTCGAAAACATGGCTGTGCTGTCTCAGGCGCAATCAAACCAATATATTTTCTCTGTGTCCGTTCAGATCTGAGAAAAGAAAAAAAGAAAAATAAATAAATTTCATGCCGACAAATTATGCATTTATGAAGCTTATTGAAAACCGAATGCTAATAACACTAGTTTTCCGAAGATGAAACGCCAGATAAAGGAGGCTAATAACTATTCTGTTGGATCTGAGACTGTCCAACCTGAACTTTTCAGATGTTCTGACAATCTAGTCAAGAGAAAAAATTGACGAGGAAATAAATGAAAAATCACGCCTGTAAACATTTTGAAAATTTCATCCTTTTAAATCTTAAATATTTCAAAGAAATTTTGAACTCTATTACAAATTGGATGTTTTGGATATTCAGAATGATCGTTGGTTTTCCCTCTTTATGCTTCATTTTGGGTTGATTCTTGCAAACATATCCAACAAATCATACGTGAGAAATTCTTCTCAAACTCACTCACACAATTTCGTGAAAGTTTTTTCCTGAAAATGTTCATAATGAGGTACTCCAGGGTTTTCTGAATCAAGTTTGTGCAACAATTTTGAATCACTAATCATATGTTTTGTGCCAAAAGTAGTAGAAACTTTTATATCTTTCCAAAATTGTGTGTTTTTTTTTTCTTCGGGCCATTAAATTGTTATTAAATTGATCGTATAACCTTATTTCAACTGATAAATGTACAATTTTTTTAGCATTTTTTCTCATCAGAATTTGCCAAAAAAACATGTGCTATTATTTGTACCGTGAAAGTGCTATCTAATGGTAGTATTCCTTATACTGCCCATTGAATTTGTATTCCCTTAAATTCCATTTTATAATAGAAAATATAACTTTTGTATGGGAAGTTTGTAACCCAAATGTTGAATGATTCCTTAAACTAGCTCATCCTAATGTTGGACGGTTCTCGCTAATTTTTGAACGGTTGAAGCTTTGTTCGTAATTGATGACGTATAACCCGATATAAACCTATCATTGACCTGTTTTTAGTTTGGCCACCAAACACAACATACACTCAACAGCTATCCGATGTGGGTCCAACAGTAGTCCAACATTTGATAAAATTTGACCCGACTTTGACCGACATCCGATAATTTTTCACTCTGGCTGAGTGTTTTCCGGGTTTTCCGTGTTTTGTGCCCAGCTAGTCCCAGCTAATGACAATTCATGTAAATGACAAGGGATCGCTCATTTGAAGAGATCTCTAGTGGACTGAAATCGTTTTAAACATGACTAGATGCAAAAATGGCTAAAAAGACTTGATTAGAAGCGAAAATGACAAAGGAAAAATACACCTTTGAAAGCCCCTGAAACACTCCTGGAAACCCATGAGACCCACTCAACCCCCAAGAACACTCATGAACGACCCTGAAATCCCTTGAAAACCCGTGGGTTGCTCCTGAACCTCCTGGAAAGCCTTTAAATACTCCTGGGACCCCCTTAAAACTCTGAATCCCTCTTGTTCACCTCTGGAATATCCTTGGAACGCCCTTGACACCCCATGAAATGCACGGTTAGGTAAAGTGAAAAAAATCTGGCAGTCTTACTAACATCGTAAGTTATGCCAGTGTTCAACAATTGGATCATGGATGCATAATGATCACAAATAAAATTCTGCGATCAATAGAAATATAAAATTTCAAAAGCCAAGTCCCTTACTGGATACAAAGGGACATAGAAAAAAAAGCAAAAATATTGAAAAATAAAAAAAAAAAATAAAAAATATTAGGTATACAAAAAATGTTTATTTTTCAAAAATTGTCCTGGCGAATCCTCTAAATTATGTTTTAGAAAATCTTTTTTTTTACATTTAGTCGCTTTTTGTCACTATTTGGTAATTTTTTTTTTCGAGAATTTGGTAACGCAATTAATTCCAACGTTCAGATTTTGCTACCAGCTCTGCTATATGGAAACTGGAAGAATTTTTGAAAATATCTCCTAACAATTACCTGATAATCAATTGAGGAGAATTCCCACCATAGCGGGAGAAATCTCTGAAAAATAAATTTAAACCTCACTCGTTAATACTTTTCGTGAATTTTCCAAATATGCATCCCATAGAAAATTACTGGGAATATTTCTAAAGATTTTCAGAGGAAATCAAAGCAAGATACAACACCGATTTAGTCTAGAAATATTATGTTTGATAATTAATTTTGAACTGTTTCGAAATGATCTAGCAAAAATTTCACTTAAACTCTTTGCGCTACCCCTAAATATCAACCAAAATAGCTCATTTTTTGTACAGCTCACATATTTCGAATAGTGGATCACTTTCAACATGGGAAATCATATCCCGGAGAGATTTTTTGAAATTAGTCCTACCCTAGTCTACTGATTACCGCTTCTGTTTCATTGCAGAAGGTCCAGGGTCAATTCCTGGCCCGTCTCCTTCATTCTACTTTGTATCTTTCTATTCACTTTCTCTATAATCTCCTCTCTGTATAAATACAACTTTATGTATATTCATGTGTTCATAGTCATCGCAAGAACAAGAAACGGTTGAAAAAGCCGTTTTCCTTCCTTTCAACTTTCACAACACAGTGTCAATCTATCAAATAACGTCTACGAGTTATGCAATCATGCGAACTGTGCCGCCATAGCTTCATAGTAATAATCGCACTAATCTACCACCTTACGCCTGGCACCCACGCACCAATGTGTGAACCCTCTGCCAACCCTATCCCACCAACACTCTGACATCCGCATGAGTTTGTGCAGACGCAGGGGTATATTCGGTCTGATGTGGATACAAACGATTCCCTTTTCCTACATTGGCCTGCAACCTGACGTAGCAGGCGCTATTGGGGGCTATTCATAAACCACGTAGACCAAAATTTGGCAATCTCAGACCCCCCTCCCCCTCCCCCCTCTTAGACTTTTGTCCATACAAAAATTTTGAAATTGTATGGAGCGTAGACTTTGGTCAGATCCCCCCCTCCCCCCAAAAAGTCTACGTGGTTTATGCCGCCCCTTGCCGCCTAAAAATAAAAGATTACCAACGCTCACACACTGAAGATGCCTGCTAGTCTCCGGCAGATAATAGCATTGGTTCCTTGTGTGAGTGTAACTGGTCTGGCGATACTGGAGTAGCATCAAGCTCAGCTTTAACACAACAATACAGGACTAGAACACCAATATTTGCCATAATTGTAATATTTGTATCGATATGAATGCAATGAAACACGTAGATAAATAGAGACTTAGATGAGGGATTACTGTATTATCCTGCCCAAACTTAAAGCCCAGCTGAATCTCATCCTTCGTTTACTAAATCTAGCTATAGTTTTCTCCACTTATGATCCCTTGGGAGCCAAAAATAACCATCAACCGTGACATCCTTCTCCCAGCTTCGGCAAAGCTCACGTAACGTTTCGAAATATCTTCATTACTCTGCAAAAAAAATAGAACCTCTCTTTCCGGAAACGCGAAACAGCTTTCAGCCTACGTAAGTTCAGCTTTTCTTCGCCCACATACTCTACTACTGCCACACTAAGCCATTCCGCACTCCGATATTCGATTTCTGCAGCGTTCATGCTTCCCTTTGTATCCCCTAGTTTTTTTTGCGCCATTCAGAACCCAGTTCCATCATCCCACCCGAAAGTGGTGGGTTCAATATCATTTCCCCAAATTGTTCCTCGAATAGAGGATGTCCTTCCCCATCAGTGCCGGTGGCAAATGGAAAACGTATCGAACGCATTAGGAGAGAACCTCGCCTGGTCGGAAACGTCCTAGTTCCGAAATTTCCTTCCAGCACCAGACCCGCACGGCGAAAGCGATTCGCTTGGAACCTGCGGGAAGGAAAAAACGTCCCGATGAAAAGTAATTTTAAAGAGGAAAATAAATTACTTTTAAATGATGACTCATTGTCGAAGAATATTTTTTGCCACGTCGAATCGCTCTTCCGCGTGGCACTATTTTACGCCAAACCAGTTTCCGCGAATTTCCCGGAAAACTAGAAACCGTAGCGCGCCGCTTCACCTTCCTCGAAGTATTCCAATTCCGGTGCAACGCGACCCACACCGGCGCGGCGAGGAATGTTATTAATGAACCTTTCCGTCCTAAGCCCCCACCGAAACTCAACTACTATACCTACTCAATTTCCTCGAGGCCTTCGCCCAATTTCGACTACCGCGTGTGCTCCACTCCGACGGATGACAAAAAAGGGAGATCGCATCCATATTTCCACGCGCTAGCTGGCTGCTATATTAGGAATCGCGAAGCGCGATGATTGGACAAACAAACTGGGCGACCGTCGTCGTTGCCGATGTCGCCGTCGTCCCGAACCTACTTACTTTCCCTTTGAAAGCAGGGGGAGGGGAGGCGCGACGGTCGCCTCAATTTGGTTTGAAAAATTGCGTTATTGGAAATTGATGACTCGCACCAGTGGGAAAAATTCCGCTTTCGTTCGAGATGGTGGATACGTTCCACGGTTGGGTGGTTTAGATTCAGGAAGTGATTTTCCTGTGCGTTGAAGAAGGGGGGCGGGGGGCAGTTCCTAATAGGCTAATGCCTCCCACCCAAGCCCTGATTCGTGAATGTATAATAATGGTACAAAATTTATCGTATTTTGGGGCATCGATTTTATCGATGGGCATTGAGAATCCACGTGTAAAAGATAAGTGCTCTCTTCAATACTACTGAGAACGTATTGGAAATAACTATTCTCCTCTTCTAAACCGTAATAAATTGTCATTTTTTTTGTTATATGTACGTTTATTGTCAAAATTCACAATTATTAAAATTACAAACAATCATTTAAACTACGACATAGAAATCAAAATCAAGTTCATCAGTATCGACTCTACCAAATATCAATGAAAGTCATGGCGAAATCCTTCAGCTAGATCAAATTCGTTCATTGAGAAAAAAAAACAAAAACATAACAAAAATAAAATTATTGAAAATCAATTGATCTCACCATGAAACGCCTGAAGGTATGCTACCATTTTATTGTTATTGCTCTCATGCTGAAATGGTAGGGCTTGAAAAAAAAAATCGTGCAGCACGAGTGATGTCTAGATTTTTGCCAATATAAAATTATTCAACAGCCAATGGATCGTTCTTTTTCAAATCATTTTTCGATCATTATCCCTGATCGAAGAAAGTTCTGTTGGAAATTAAGAAAAAATTTTGATAACTGAAATTTTGATAATTTCGCAAAATTTTTGGAAAGGAGTTTATCGCAGAGCTTTTTTTTCCTTTCTTGAAAATGCATTTACCTTGGGAATTTTTGAAAAATTACATAAAAACTTAAGAAATTTCAAGGAAAAAATATATCTTTAAGATTTATTCTCAACATTTAGCAAAAACTCAATCAATTTTCGTCCAAAAAGTCCTTTTTTCTGTAAAAACTCCTGCAGCGATTTTCGTTCATTCTTTTTTTTTGCAAAACAGTCACATCGGTTATAATTCTCAAGATAGTTTATAAAATTTTGTTTGGAAAAACACCTGATTTTTTTTTTCAAAAAAAATCTCTAAAAACCTGTATAAAATCTGAAAGATTTTCAGGTTTTTTCCAAAACATAAAAAAAAACAGAGAAAACCTTTTATTGCATTGGATTGTTGAAAATTGGCTTTCGATTTCACTGAGGAAAAGTTTATTCTTCGATACATAGTAGGGTGCGTGTACCAATTATGGCACTACCTAAGGAAAGCTATTTAAACAAAAATAACGAGAAGACCAACGAATGCCATCAATAAGTTAAAAGACAGCTTAGTTGCCATACTTTACAGAAAAATATAGAAACTGAGCCAAAACTACTTTTAGTATTGATTACAGCGTGTGACAATAATAGGAACCCTGTAGCAGTTATGGTTAAATTTTTTAACTTCGGTTCCTTTTCGCACTACTTGCGTGCATTCCTTATGGGGTTAGCCATAACTGGTACACTATGGCGAAAAAGGATGCAAGGAAGCCGAAATTTTAAGGAAAAGGGTTTATTTCTACCATGATTTGAGGAAAATGTGGAGTTTAAATGAATGGCGAATAATTGATACTATAGCCATAATTGGTACACTTACCCTATTTGAGAAAAACGATTTTTTTTTATACAAAAGGTGAAAACTCATCTAGCCTTTTTCGGAGCAATATCTTACCATGTTTTTTTTTTTTTTTGAATTCCACGTTTCATAGAATATTCATAATCCCATTTGATCCCAAATTTTTACAAAAAAATTATCCGGTAATCAACAATGATTGCTTTTATCTGATGCTACTAAACATTACCCGAAGGACTAATTCGGGAGATACTGTAGAAACGTCTTTTGGGGAGGAATGTTAATTACTTCAAATAATTCCATAACGCTCAACAGAGCCCGTCAAAAAATTTTACTGAATACACGATGAGTTATGTGAAATATGTTCAAAAATTCACATTCAAACATGGGAACAGCGTAATGGCAAATGAAGGGCAAATTTTACCATTAAAATAGAATGTTTGAATGGTAAAACTTGCTATTAGTTTGTTAGAAATAAGAGTTAAAATAACAAAAAATAATAACTAAGTTTCTATGGCACAACAGCTGAAGAATAACTGATTTTACCGTTGTAATAACAGAATATAGCAAAAAGAATTACAAAAGAATAACATACTTTAATATACACTGTTGAAAATGCTTTGACATCCATGTGCACAACAGAACACGTGCTCGATGAACAAATTGAGATTTGAAATTATGAAAAGAAATCCACGTACTCCGGTGAGACTCGAACTCACGACTCCCAATTCGCTAGACGGGCACAACAGACAATGTGTTAGATGTTCATCTAATCCCATCCGAAGGGGGTTTGGATTGTGAAAAGAAGAGAACCATGTGCGATTGTGGAATCGAGTTCAGTTCTAGGCCTGCTGGCGACGGAGATAGTCAAGTGACTCCGTAGCTTGAAGGAATAGAAGCGCCCGTCTAGCGAATTGGGAGTCGTGAGTTCGAGTCTCACCGGAGTACGTGGATTTCTTTTCATAATTTCAAATCTCAATTTGTTCATCGAGCACGTGTTCTGTTGTGCACATGGATGTCAAAGCATTTTCAACAGTGTAATTTCCCACATGGCTTGGTCAGCCAAAGCAAAATCAAGAAATTGACATACTTTAATATGATGATAAATTATGTTATTGTGTTGATATTGTGGCTGATAGTATTGTGATATTTTTTGTTATTATTACGTCATTTTACTATACAATAATAAGTTTTACAATGAAAGCATGTTTTGTTATTTATGTGTCATCCTTAACTATACATAAAAAACTAAAGAATTGCAAATTTAGATATGATGACAAAATATGTTATTCTTTAGTTATTGGTTTGTTATTCACCTCTACCCGGGAATCCACATACTTGCCCCGAAATTCTTCAAGTTATTCTTAAAAAATCGTGCGAGATTTTTCTTGAAAATTTCAGATACATGTTCGTCCTCCTACAGGCCTTAAATTGAAAACTTATTCACGAACTCTACCACCCAAGTAACACACTTGTCACCGAAGAGTCACGGCAGCGCAGGTTTTTGTTGCGCAGAGGTCACTGTGACTTGCTTCTAACAAATAAACACTTACTTGCTAGAAGTAAGTCATAGTGACTTCTGCGCAACAAAAACCTGCGCCGCCGTGACTCTTCGGTGACAAGTGTGTTACTTGGGCAGTCAGTAATCATTCGGTAATTTCTGTAAGAAATAAAGAAGAACTTTTCTCTCCATCTTTTTCAGTTCCATCTTATAGAGAATGTTGCTGGTAGAACTCTTTCAGTTTTCAAAAAATCAAGCTTAAAGAATTTCTGGCACCAAGAGAGCTTCGCCTAAAAATTTCAAAGTGTTAAGCCACGGGGTAAAAATCGCGTTAATGAAGATTAAAAAAAAAACTTCCATATCATGTAAAAATATTGTGAATTGTCCGGCGGCATTTTGAGAAGCCAACAACTTAACGACTTTTTCATCAAAATTTCCCAAAATTATAGCATTAAATCGTGCTCTGGTGGGATTCGAATCCATGACTTCGCATTCGCTCGTCAAGCGCCCAATCCATCTAAGCCACAGTTTGAGATTCTGCAGAATCTAAAACTTAACTGAATTTGAGCTCACACCGATTCCCGTTCTTTCTGTGGACTTTTCAATGATTCATTAGGAAATTCTTGATGAATAAAGATATCAAAACATTCGTAGAACAAAGAGTGAGTTAGATGTAGGGTATGTGAAAGTCATACAAATGTTGTGAAAGTCCAGAATTTATCAATTATTTCTGAAATTATCGTTTTTTTGGACATTTCGCCTGAAAATCGTAAATTAATTCTATTTTTATTTTTTATTTTCAAGAAACAGGCAACAAAGATTTTAACGAAGAACGCGGAAAAACGAGATGGATCTAATGATGAATTTAGCCGAAAAAACTTAGAATGACTGTTGGTAAAACACTATCAGAGCTCTTCAAGGAACTCAGTAGGAAATACTAAAAAAAAGTTTTTGTTGGAAATCTTTGAAAAGATGTCACAGACAAGTTTCAATTTGAAGGATTTTGGAAAGCGTTTGCTTAATGTTTGAAATAACGGTGTCCAGACAGATGACCGAATGTATATTTGATATTTTTTCGCTTTTTGAGCATAAGCAGTTCTTCCTAAGGACATATGTGCTTTCAGAACTCTCAATCAAAATATCGACATAGATTTGTTACTAATTTCCAGAAACGTAACTGAAAAATGTCTTGAAAAATACCCTAATTTCAGCAGGAACGTTTATTTTTTTCAGAAATTTCATTCTTTTCATAAATTTACATCAAAAGCTGTTTGAAATGTATTGAAAATTAGCAAAATGGCATATTTCCGAAGCTTGTCGTTTATCTGATTTTTGATGTTTGAGCCTTTAACTCCTTTAACGGACTTTGAAAAAGTCACAATCTTGAATTTATTGCGGGCATTTTCGATTTAAGTCCGTTATCTTGGATATTTTGGTTGTCATGAACTCCAGGTTACTTCCCCATACCAGATATACCCTTATTGAAAAGTTCTAGAGCCTCCAACTTCATTAAACAACGGCCATTTTGAATATTCCGGTCTCCATTTTTGAACTCCGAACATTTTCTACATGTCAAATATACTTATATTTTCCCATAAAGAGGAATCCTTACGCATGCATGCCTCCATTCTTATTCTGGTCGATATTTTTGAACGCCGGGCATCTTTCTAATACCAAACATAGCCATTTTGCATGGTTTAAGAGCATAAAACACCATTAAACAGCCGATATCTTGAGTTTGAAGCAGCCATCTTGGATTTAGACCGCTATCTTGGATATTCTGGTTACCAATTTGAACACCGGACATCTTCCTTGTATCAAATATACCCATATTGCATGGTTTCAGGGCCTAAAACTCCATTAAACAGCCGCCATCTTGAATATTAGGCTGCCATCTTGAATTTTGGGCCGACATCGTGGAATTTCTGGTTTCCAGTGTTGATTTCCGCACAAAATTCGTCAACCATGCTAAAGACTACAAAAATCGCCGCGATTTGATGTGTCCCATGATGGGGCTTGGTTCAGTTTTATATACTACCAGTTCTACCGGTGCTGGTCCAGATCACTTAAATGGCCATATCTCCAAAACGCCTTGACCGAACCAGACCTTTTCCAATAGCACACAATGCGGTGAAGTTCCCGTTCAATTCGTGCTATAATCCGAGAAATCGGTCAATGGGAAGTGCCTTAAAAGTGAATGAACTAATTTTGCGCACAGACATACATACACACATACAGACATCATCTCAATTCGTCGCACTGAGTTGATTGGTATATGTGGCTTGACCCTCCGAGCCTTCTATCGAAAATTCGTCTTTTGAGTGAACATATAGCCATTCAGTACACTTTGGTGTAGGAGAAAGGCGAAAAGGAATAAAAGCTATTTTAATGTTTTTACAGTGGAAATCTCGCACAACACAAGATGCTGAAAAAAAAGATGAACAATTTCAAATCGTTTTCCCAAATAAATATTTTCCCAGAAAGTTCCTAAAAAATATTTTATGATTCTTCTTCTAGATCTTTGCCAAAATAAGAATAAAATATATTAACATCCAAAGTCAATTACCAATAGGAAAAAGGGCATTGCTGGAAAATAAATCAGAGAACTAGTTAGCTACTTCCTAGGAAAAAATCATAAAGATTTTTTTTTCAAAATTTAGCAAAAATCATGTCATTTTTACAAAAAACTCCTGTTTATCTTGTAGAGAATTTTCGTTCCGTATTTTTACAAAACATGTGCCTACCACTACGCCATTTATGATCCGAAACATTGTTTCGTCAATTTTGTGAGCAGCACAAGCTTAAATGACTGTTGTTGGATGATTGCCGCTATGTGCACTTGCCACGTATTTATAGTTATCGAGAAGGTAAGAAACGTTAGTGCTATGTAAATATGCTAACGATTTCTGCAACATTTGTGTGCGTTCATGTGTGAGCTAAACAAAAACCCTCCAATAGGGAACAAGTTCAGACGTCTCACTTAAAAACATCTGAATCTTTTTAAGAAATTTAATTAAAAAAAAACATTTTAAAAAAAATCTAAAGCGATCTTCACAAATATCCACAATTTTTACAAAACTGAAAACAAAATACGCCAACAACTACATCAGTTATGCTTTAAGGAATTGTTTCGAAAATTCCTTCAGGAGAATTGGCTGGAATTCCAGGAATTTTATCGGAATATTTCACGAATTTCATCAGTGTATTTCCGGAATTTGTGTTTTGTGGCCATGTGTTTGAGGGCGTCAGTCGTTTCGTAAGCCTTGGAGTGTATGTTCGATTCCCACTCCCGTCAGTGAAAACTGATTTGTCGGTGTGTCGGGTATGTCATGTGTTGCCCGTTGTCTCGTTTTAGGTAGTGATTTTTCAGTCTATGCAACCTCTGGATGAAGACGGTGTAGTGTGTTTTAATTACCCGGGAATTTTTCGAAAAATTCGCACAAAATTCTCAAAAATGGAAATCATTTTTTTTTTAATTCTCAGAAATATCATTCAGTGAGGCATTGCTGGAAGAACTTTTCCAATTTTCGCACAAAAACGGAAGGAATTCAAGGGATTAAGAAAGCTTCCCAACAAAGAAAAACCTCAAAGCATTGAGGCAAAGCTTTTGTTGCGAAATAGGTACATGGAAAACTTTTGTAGAGGTTTTATAATTTAAAAAAAAAGTAAATTTTGGTTGTGAATTTTTAATTATTGCATGAACAAAACCTTTCATAAATTTAAAAAAATAATAATTTTATTTCCAGTATCTTATTAAATGTCAATAATTATTGACAAAATACAAATAGAACTCTTGAAGACTTTCAGTAAAAAAAACTTTTGAGAGAAATTTCAAACAGGAATTCTGGAGAATTGCAAAAACTTATATTTGCCAAATATTTTGAAGAAATTACACAGCGGAACCCCAAATCAAATTACTGGCTTAAATTTGCTTTAAATCTCTGTGAAACTGACTTGAAAACTTTATCCAAAACTTCAAGATTTGTTACCGAAATCTAACTTTTAAATCTTTTGTCGCATATTATCCAACGTGTTACATCAGAACTTATTCAAGAAATTTTTCAGGAATCTCCCAATAATTAAGGGTATTTCTTCAGAAGTTTATTGAGGAGTGTGATAAGAGCCTTCTTTTTTTATTTTTTTGGGGGATTATATAAAATTTCAATTTCATACCCAAGCAACACACATGTTATACAAAAGTTACGACAGCGCAAGTTTTGGTTGTATAGAAGTTTATTTTACGTTATTTCAACACAATGTTAGAATTACGTGAAATAAACTTCTATATAACCAAAACTTGCGCTGTGGTAACTTTATTATAACATGTGTGTTGCTTGGGTACGAATACATTCCTGTAGAATTCTCACTGCTAAACCCTTAACGCTTAAGGAATATCAACAGAAATCACTGAAAGGATTAATCTTTAGTGAAATTCATATCAGTTTTCCAAAAATTTTGATTGATAAATTACTAAATGTTTTTATTTTCATGATTTTAGGAGCCTAATTTTTTTGCAAATTCCATTTTTTCAGATTTTTTTTCGGAAAAGGACTTTAAATCCTTCAACAAGATCTATCGGAAAATTTAAAACTTAAACTTCTGGAAGCATCTTTCTATAAATAATAATAGAACTGGTGTAGCTGCTAGAGAGGTAGTTGGGAAAAACTTTGGAAAAAATTCTAAAAGACTTCGTATTGGAAATCCTGGTAAATTTCATAGAGACTTGTCAGATTGTTTTCAAGAAATCTAAATAAGGAAGTTCACATATCTTCACGATATCGTATCAGGAATTTTGTTGAAACATATTTTAGAAAAAGATTCTTAGACATTAAAAAAATCATACTAAAGTTCATTTCAAATTTACTCCGAAAGGTTCACAGTTATTGGAGCAGACCTGGTGCGGTGGTTAGAACACATGACTATCACGCCGAGGAGCTGGGATCGAATCCCACTGCCGACATACTCACAAAATATGGGTTCTTCTCTTCCTTCGGAAGGAAAGTTAAGCGTGGGTGCCGAGATGAACTAGCCTAGGGTTAAAAATCTGGTTAATACAGACAAAAAAAAGGTTCACAGTCGAATTAATTATACAATTTCTGGGAACATTCGTGTTTCCTTGAATATTATATTTCCTCTGACCACACTTCTAGCGAAAAAACAATGCGAAATGCTCAAAATTATTGCCAATGGTGTTCAGGAATGAAATTTTAGATGGCCCTCCAAAGAATTCTTTTGTGGAACTCCGAGAACGGCTTCCAGTGGAATTCCTCGAGGGGGTTCTGATAGAACTTATAAGATAATTCGGTTGGCCCAACTTATTTGATAATGTTTTGAGAAGTTCTTATAGGAATATCACTGAAATTTTTGGAGAGTTTTTAAATGAAAAATTGTGAGAAAGTTTCTGAAAGAATACCTCAGAATACAAATGATGAAACTCCAAAGCCATGAGGTTTCTACATGACACAGATCAAGTAGAATTATCTGACGGAATATGATAAGGAATCTACCAAAGAGCCTTTAAAGGCGTAACTGGATGCATTTTCTGTTTTTGTTTTGTTTCTTTTTTCTTTTCCATTGAACAACGGAGAAAATTGCCAAAGCCAGATTTTATACATATTTAGAGGAAGGATCAAGGTAGCTTCGAAAATTTTTCTTGGTGGAAAAGTAATTAATATTTTAAAAACCGGTTTTAAACAAAATTTAGAAAAAAAAGTTTTTTCTAGCAGAAAAAAAAACAGAATTTACCACAATGCTTTCAGTATATGAGTATGGAAACAGATTATAAAAATATTGCTGCGCTATTCAATAAAACATCAAAAACCAAAATGAGGGAATGTATCCAGTTTCGTCTTAAAGATTATTCTCATCAACCTATCATCTTCTTCCAATATAGTTTTGAACAAATTTACGCAATTTGATCACATTTCTACTTTAGAAATACAAGTTTCAGGATATGATTCTAAACCATTTCAAAAACAAGCAAGACTTGTAAAAGGATATCCCTAGCAAGCATCTTGGAATTGCTTTACGAATAATGTGATAATCCTAGCGTCGATCAACCCTAAGATGTACTTAGGATGTACGACTCACGATTCCTTTTTTTTAGGAACGCATACTTTGGGTGCGTCAGCTTCAAAAGGTCCATTCCAAGCAACTATTCAGAGTCCAATTAGTTTTGAAAGACCATTATAGAACCAAAATGTTTTTATTCTGGCTTTCTCAAGGACTCTCAAAATGTTAAAATTCTAAAAGTATGTCTTACGTGTTGCAGAAAACGAACTTCAGACAATGAGCAATTCGTATGTTCCTAAAAATTCAAATTCAACCCCCCATGGAATGATATATCTGTCTAGCCTCGGCCCACGAGACTGCGATTTTCACTTTTTATCCATCCACCGAAATCCTACACTCCATCATCGCATTACAATCCCGGACGTTTTTTATTTCCTCTTCCCTCGCATTTATTCTCGAAGTCACAATACCGGCAAGCCACCAGTCGCCAAAGCTCCAAAAATCCATATCCTTACACCCCATAACTGAATCCCCACGTCGTCTCCATATCCTTGACGGGGAGTGAAGCCTGAAACGCTAAGAAAAAGCTAAATAATGACACATCTCATCAATCTTCGGCTACTTCGGTTCGCTTTCTCTTTCTTTCCTGAGTGCTCTTTTTTCACCGCGGCGGGTAGCCTCGCGTGTCGCCTAGTAAAAGTTAGAAATTTCCTAGCAAAAAATCTAAAAGAACACTTGAAGATCCTAGCACTCACCAACTGACCATAACTGGCAGAGCAGAAAAAAAAACTGCCATCCGAAGGCTCAAAATAGGCCATTTCCATGGGAAAACACTTGCCACTCTGCTTCTCGCTCTCTTCTCCGGTCGGTCGGTCACCACAACTGACCGGACCTTCAAGTCATTATCAATCACCATTATCACCGACGAAAAAAAAAAGTAGGACCAAAACCAATCCACGAAAATAGGATCGTAACAAGTCCTTTGAAGCAGCAGCGAAAGGAAGAAAAAAACACCAAACCCACCCACTAGAGTTAGAAGAATCCCGCGCTTTTTTGTAGGCCCCAAAAAAAACGAGAAAAAGAGCATCATCTTCAATCATCGTCATCGCCATCATCATCGTCATCCGCAGCCATCAGCCGCTACCAGCAGCAGCCAAGTACAAAAAAGTGCTATCGCAAATGTCAATTATTTTATATACGTTTTTAATCGATTAATCGATAAGTCCGGAAGCTGGAAGCATTTTTTTTTTGAGGCGCCCCTTCAAATCAACCTCGACCCGGAAGAAACCGACGGAATGAATGAGTGAAGAAGTAGAAGAAGATGGGGGAATATAAAACTTGATGGAGAATAACACAAAAACACCGATGGGAAAAAATGTTAAAACAAATATTTAGACACCAAGATGAACACAACGAGAAGAAGAAGGAGAAGACGAGCAATAGTCCTAAGGCGCCGAAAGGAGAAGATGTTTTCCTTTTGCAAGGGCTCGACGCGCATCCTTTCACCCTCCTCCGGAGGGGGTACCAGGCTTGGTTTGCTCGTTAGAAAAAAAAATAAAAAAAAGTTGTTACTTGGTTTGATGTAAAATTACTCAAAAATGATGTAGATCTACATTTTTTATAAAATTGTAACAGGAATTTTAAAACAATTTTTAATTGTCATTCAACAGTTGTTGAATTTTGCAAACTCGCACCTACAAGATATGTAATTTTACACAAGAAAATGATAATAACTCAGAAAGCATGTAATTTTTAAGTTAAGAAAACATATGGCTACGAAGATTATCTCATAGGTGCTTGATAACTAACAAAAAAATAAACAATGAATAGAAGCATGAGATATCCACTTACCTGATCACATGTAAAATTACACAAAAAAGGTATATTGAGGGTGTTGCACTTAATTTTACATCTAAAAGAGCAAACCATGCCTGGTCCCGTGCACGACACTTATCATCATCGTCGTCGTCAGTGTTGCCCACCGTCATCCCCAAGTTATGTTCCCGACCTTCATTCATATCGTGTTGATAAGAAAGATTTGAAGACGGTTCTCGGATGAGCAGCACACTGTTAGCGGCGCGGATGGGTGGGAGGATTGCATTTGGTTCTCTAAACAAGATGTGAGAGGTGTATGTATTGTATTTAGGTACAAGTGGAAACGTAACGGTTGTAAAAAAAACGCCACTTCCATTCAAGTGGAAATGCTACTTTTTTTTCGGTCGCGTCTCCGTTTCGCACGCCAAACTCCCTAAGCCGATGAGATTCAGATCGTCTTGAAAGAAAGCATGGAGATGGAATGTTTATTAAAGAAAAATACACATACAGAGGGCAGCAGCTGATTGGAAGGCGAAGATATTAACAAACGCGTGAAAATTAATGTATGTGTAATCCGAAAAGTGTGGTTGCAGTGTTGCCAGATTATGATAATTTTCAGTATCAATTTGATTAACATACATTCGATTCAGTACTTCAAAGATTATAGAATTTTCAGTAGTACGCCTGGTGTTTATTTGTTTGAATATTTGTTTAGGTTTGCATTACTACCAGGCAATCAGACCGATACTTGTTTATCTCTGAAGTAAAAATTTTACTTAACAATTTTATCAAGCAATATATTTAACATTTTACAAAAGTGTTCGAGAAAAACGTTCAACAGAAATTGTTATCTTTAGATCTTTAATCCTTTAAAACCCATTTTTTATCTAAATACCACTTTATGACATCTAATTTCTATCTAAACATGTTTTTGATCGCTTTTCTATTCGCAATTTTGTGAATTTTGAACGTTTCTGTACTTTTATATTTTTCTCGGAAGTGTTTTGAGGATACAGATTTTTCAAGACGAAAACATTTTGAGAATCAATGATTATTGTAGAAACAATTTAATTTTAAAAAATTTTCATGGAAATTTTTATTTTCTTTTTATTTTTATTATAAATATTTTGAGAGTGTTTTCAACTCCACTAAAATCTTTAACTTTGATAGAATGATGGTTGCGATTCAGCATAAAAGAAACAATAATTTAACCAGAACATTATTTTTTTTAATAATTTAAAAAATATAAACACGCTTTGAAAGCCACCAATAACTATTTTAAGATCTTCAGAACACTCCTAAATATCAACCACGAATATAAAAATAGTGATTGCCCAGCAAAGAAAAAAAATACAAATATAGCCCGCCTGAGGGTGGGGTTCGGTATTAGAGGGTTGATTTCTCAGTGGACAAATTTTCCTATTTTCAGAATTGCCACACAGATTAGATTTTATCATCATTTGCTTAAAGCTCATGTGGTGGTCACTGAATAAAATTTAAAAAAAATCATAACTTCTGAACCAATAGCTTTAAAAAAATATTCATTTGTTGTTCGAAAGATATTGAATTGCAGTTTAAAAAAAATCATCCAGAAATCAAGAGAATTTGACAAAACATGCTGAAAAGTCAGCGATGTATATTTTTTAGATGTGATCGGCGTTAAGTCAAAGAGGACCATGTGTGTTTTTCCTAATTGCGAGAAAAACGACTCTAAAGTTGACAACTCTGTGAGTTTTGACTTTTTCAACGAATTTACGTGAAATTTCCCATAAATCTTTATGATTATTTATCAGAGCATAATTCTGAACTGAATGCGAAAAAAACGAAATTCATCTACCTTGTGGTGAAAGTGCCTTTCTCGTCAAATATATTCTCACGATCTTTCCGTCGACGTAAGCCAAATTGTTCTGAATCCTGATACTGATACTATAAGAAAAGCAATCATTGAATTGACTCAAGCATTATTGATGGCACATAGTCCGACGTTATGTTCAACGTATGAGCAGAGCTTCAGCACTTTCACTAACACTGGAGGCCGATTAATACCAAGACGTTGAAAGTATCGAGATGAAAAGATATAACTTGATATAGTTGCGCAAAAGTCACTGTGACTTACTGCGCAACCGTTACATACGCTGCCATCACTGTTTTGTAACCATGTGTGTTGCTTGGGAACACTACCAGTAGTCCCAAATACGGTCGGAAACTATTTTTTGCTAAATCTAGATACCTAAAAAGCCGCGATTTGATGTGTCGCATGCATGGGTTTGGTTCACTTTTATATTTGCTTTCTTTCGGCGGGGCAACCGGAATCGATTCCGGAATAGTACCGGTAGTTTCTGATGTTGTCTGATCTTATTTTCTTGCTAACCGTTCATCGGGTTATCGAAAAAGCCGCGATTTGATATGTCGCATGCATTGGTTCATTTCACTTTTATATTTGGCCACTTCCGACGGGATACCTGGAACCGGCTCCAGATCACTACCGGTTCCGATATGTTTTGAGAATATTTTCTTGCTTACTGCCACTATTTGATAAGTCGCATGCATAGATTTGGTTAACTTTTATACTTGGCCACCTCCGGCGGGACATCTGGAACCGGTTTCGGAACACTACCGGTTCCGATATGATCTGAGATTGTTTTCCTGCTTACTGTTCATCAGGTTATCGAAAAAACCGCGCTTTGATATGTCGCATGCATTGATTTAGCTCACTTTTATATTTGGCCACTTCCGGTGGGACACCCGGAACCGGTTCTGGAACACTACCGGCTCAGATATGGTCTGAGACTGTATTCCTATTTTGAACGGTAACATTGATTGAAAGTGCCGCAGTTTAATGTGTCGCATGCGTGGGTTGTAGCATTTTCATATCTGGCCCTTTCCTGGGTTACCGGTCCGGAACACCTAAATTGCGATAACTCCGGAACGGCTGGACCGGTTCAATAGGAAACAATGGGACCAGATTCCGCGTCGAATGAACCGTCAGTCAGTAAAATCGGATGAGGTTGACTGCCAAAAAGTGATGTGAGTATATTTTGTACACATACATACACACATACGCACACACATACACACACAGACATCACCTCAATTCGTCAAGCTGAGTTGATTGGTAATGTAAGCCCATGCACCGACGCTTCATGCACTAGGCACCCCTCCGCCTTTTGTCGAAATTGGGAAAAAAAACCCCTCCCCTGGCGCAACTTTTGTGCACGGGCCTGGGTATATGTGACTCGACCCTCCGGGGCTTCTATCAAAAAGGCATTTTTAGAGTGAATATATAGCCTTTCTAGCACACTTGGTGTACGAAAAAGGCAAAACGTTAAATTATGCTTAACCCGTTTGACCCCAGGTAAAAAAAAAGTTCAAAAAAATCGCCAACAGCTCATTTCTCAACAGAATTCAACCAAATATTGAGCACAAACTCGCACAACACTCTAGTTTAGGAAATATACGGGATCAACATTTTCTTGGGCTTTTGGACGATGTAAGGCCGATGGGTCACTGAGTCAGTCGGGCAAAAATAAGGCCAAGTTCGATTTACTTTCTTCGAAGTGAAGTTTTTCAATGGGAGTTGGCACATTCCGTTACCTAACGATAGTTGTTGTTGCTACAGGTTCGAATTTGAGATTTTCTGATAGGTTTCTTTTGAGTTCTTGAGATATTCAACATTTCTGAACTATCCAAGTCTTCATTTGCTTTTGTTGTTTTCAAATGAAATTAAACACGAGATATTATTCCCTTATTGACCCCATAGGTCATCGGAGACATCTTTAGAACATGTGTTGCCCTTGTAGTTCTATTAATACTTCCTAAATATCTCGATGGATTGTCCGAATCCGTCCTTACAAAACATGAACACTCGAAATAATCACCAAGGATTATTTTCAATTATTTTTATCGCATTTATTTGCACCAATACTTGAACATCTGTAAAATGTTTGTTACATCAACGAACAGCAGAAATTTTGGACGATCTGATTGAAGTCATGCCTTGACTACAGAGAACCGTAGACGGACTACAATTAGACCTATTTGCATGCGGAAAACAACGGTTAGCTTCAGAATCCAATACTACATCGAACAGGAGTAAGTAAAAGCCTCGACTAGATTCCTGAGTACCCGGGATGGCCTGGCAAAAGTCAGCCCTTGAGTTCATTGACCTGTAGATGAAAGGTAATTACATGTTTTAGCTGTGTGGAATCTCTGTGCACTATATAAACTCATGTTCCACCATGTGTCAATAAGTAGGTCTCTCAAAACTATTTCTAGGGAAATTTGATAAACTCATTCGCTCATGCCTCAATTCGCTCATGCCTTGACTTCTCCTACAAGGCATGAATACTCTTATTTTATCAAATTTCACTAGGAATAGTTTTTAGAGACCTGCTCATTGACACATGATGGATTATGAGTTTATGTAGTCCAAAGAGATTCCACACAGGTAAAACATGTGATTTCATTTCATTAACAGCTCAAGGCCTGACTTCAATCAAGATACCTTGAGTACTAGTCGAGGAATTCACTTACTCCTGTTCGATGTAATATTGGCTTAAAGAGCCAACCGTTGTTTTCTGTGTGCAAAAAAAATCTTGTTAATGTCCATCTACGGTTCTCTGAAGTCAAGGCATGACTTCGCTTAGGTCATCAAATTTTCCTAGGAATAGTTGTGAGAGACTTTTCCCTGACACACGATGGAATGTGAGTTTATGTAGTCAATAGAGATTCCACACAGGCAAAACATGTGATCAAATACAGCTCATAGAACTCAACTTCTATCAAGAAGTCCCGTGATTCACAGGAATATAGTCGAGGAATTTACTTACTCCTGTTCGATGTAGTATTGGTTTCTGGAGCTAACCATTGCACAATGGTCGGAAAAAGATAAAGTTCGGCCAAAACTCTTTTTATGTATTTAATCGAAGTTATAGGTTGTCTAGATATGTTATATAGTATTTTTAGTATTTAAAAAGGGATATTCATAAATTACGTAACTTCAATAATTTCAAAAACGGTAAAAATCAGTAAACCCCACATTTTTTGCGTTTTAAGTTAGAAAATCAATTTGAATTTAATTAAATGATTATCTTTCGAACAAATCCAATCAAGTTTGTTCAAAACGTGTGAAAAATGTGGGAAGATAAATTTTATTTTAGTAAAAAATGGAAAAATAACGTAAAATATATGAAAAAACATGACTTTTTTAAATAGCTCTAATTTGAAAAACTGCAAATTTCTGCAAAATATTTAAACGTTTTTATGCAGCCCTAAGCATGATGTTTAAGATGTACTATTCGAAATTGCGGAGACACGTGACGACACGAACCGTTTTTTAACTTGAAAATTACCAAAATTCCTAAGGTACAATATATGAAAATTTGAAAAGTTTCATGACATATCAATTTTGCACCATACGTGCATTCAAACAGTTCAATAACAAGCTTTCATATGCTGGATAACATAAAACATATATTCCATTCTCATAATATTATTATTTCACTTTTTTCAAAAAAATCATTTTTCAATTTTATGACTTAGGCCACTTTGGCAGTGAAAATGTCATTGAAATACAAAAGCTGGTATACTTTCAATTAAGAATCATAAAACTACAATACATTATCTTTGTTATAAGGTGAAATAAAGTTCAAAAATATCAATTTCGTTTTTTGAGAGTTTTGGCCGCCCCTTTGTATGGAGCCCGACCAATGTGCATTGTTTTCCGCGTGCAAAAAAAAACTCTCATTGTTGTCCGTATATGGTTCTCTGAAGTCAAAGCATGACTTCGCTTAGGTAATCAAACTTTACTAGGAAAAGTTGTGCGAGACCGTTTTAGTGACACATGATAGAATATGATTTTTTGTAGTGCACAGAGGTTCCATACAGGTAAAACATGTGCTCTTGTTTTCGAGGATATGTATACAATTATGTGTGGTGTAGGTGCTAAGGTGACTGGCTATAAACCAAGAGGTCTGAGTTCAATTCCTAGTTTTCCCACAGATTAATTTGTACATTCCTAAACACCTCCTGGAAATAGACGCAGCTAATGGTAAAAATAGGCTCACGATAGTGTTTTTATTGTTTTTTAATAAAAAAGTTTTTTTGAGTACATACTAAGATATAATGTTGTAAAAATGTGTTCAAAAATCTTATAAATTTTTCTTAAAGTTCTATAACTTTCAGTAAACTTATTCGATCTCGCTCAAAATTTTACCAATGCTTTAGTATATGATTCATGATTGGTAAAAATTTCAGCGTATTTGATTGATTTATGAAAATGTTATGATCATTTGAATGAAAAATTATTTTGACCAAAAAATTACTGTACGGACAATTGTTTGATACACTGTATGACTTTTACTAAAATTGCTCTAACTTCATGTAGTTAGTTTAGGCCATAGTTAGACAACTAGTTGGTCGACATACTGTGAATATTTGAGAATTTTTGATACACTTTTTGAAAAGTTACATCTAATTGAACATTTTTTGAAAAGTGAAAGTTTGGCCCGTCTTAATCATTTTGGCTATCCCCTACATGTTCTTCGGTTGGTCCTGTATTTGACATTCTGAGAGTTGTTTCATTCTGAGAGAGTTTGTATGAATATTTCTGAGAGAGTTTGTATGAATATTTGACATTCTATTTGAGAGTTCAAACGCGTTTTTTCATCCTTTTTTTTCACAATGATCTTCAAGTTTAAATCTTAAGGAATAACTTAATAATTTTATGGCTTTATCGGTCTTTTTCTACTCAGAGTTTAAGGGAGTAGAGATCAAAGTGGAAGTTTCATAACTTTTTGAAAACTTATCTGATTGCACTCGAAAGCAGCAAAGATCCTACGGAATGGAAATAAATCATGCCTAGGATTTCTGTAAATTCGATTAACGTATATTAAAAAGATGCAGCATTAAAATATAACAAAAACATGACAAAAATCACTGTACGGAGTTTGTTGGGGTAGCGCACCCAGAAATCGCCCAGTTTATGCGGGAATTTGTCTTCCGCAGCTTAAAAATCATACTTCTAGGACAAGTCAACTACATTTTTTTCGGTAAATATGTATAAAAGCATGTGTTCTTGCTATTACGGGACAAAAATTTATAAATAATGTCGTGAAATCTTTAATAAATGGTTTAATTAAAAACGACCTCAAGGTCCCCAATTTCGACCCCCTTGATCCTATTTTCGCCCACCATTGGAACCAGTTTTCGCCCACTTTAAAAACTTATTGTTTTAACATTCTTTACAGGTTTTGATGCTTAAGATAATGTAATTTATCTGCAGATGAACTAAAACATTAATGTACGACGTCAAAATGATGTATCTATTGTGTTGCCAGTTAAGAAAATACACCACAAATAGCCAGCCATGGGTACCACACGGTGTGCTGAAACACGATTATCCTTCGCGTACCCAACGTCTATTTCGGATGATTTTCGAATCTTGAAACAGCTATGAAAAAGGCATTTCCGAACCGATTTTTTTGAAGTCAATTGCATTCGCTCCAGGTTTGTCCAAATTGTCAAGGACTACCATACGGAACCGGTTCACCCATCCGTTCCGGAGTTATTCCAGATTCCGTTGGGGTCATGACCGGCCGGAAAATGACACATTAATGCATTTTACTCTGAATCTATAGTTATTTTGGAAATTTGCACATATTATACATCAGGAATGCAGAAACTATATAACTGCAAGGAACCATTGACTTGAAATGACACAATCAAGCAGTCTCATGAACCGGATATGTCCCGGGTGCCCCCAGGGATGTGGCCAAAGTGGCCATTCTAGCAACATTGTCAGAACAATTCATGCGGCACCTCAAACTTCATGATTTGTCGTAACATGTATGAAAATAGTCCTTCCATGCTCCTGAGACCCCTCGGGAACGGCCTGGCCATACCCGGAATGTTCCAGGTATCCCCTGGGATGTGACAAAAGTGGCCATTTCCACAATGTTATCAAAATCAACCGTGCGACACCTCTAACTTCATGATTTGTTGAAACCTAAAGGAAAATAGCCTTTATAGGCCCTTATGGCCACTTGGAACCGGTCTGGCCATACCCGGAATGTTCCGGATACCCTCAAGGAAGTGGTCATTTCTCAAACATAGTCAAAATCAGCCGTGCGACACCTCAAACTTCATGATTTGTCAAAACGTGAAGGAAAATAGTCCTTCTAAGTTCTTATGACCCCTCGGGAACGACCTGGCCATACCCGGAATGTTCCGGGTGCCCCAGGGATGTGAAAAAAGTGGCCATTTCCACATTGTTATCAAAATCAGCCGTGCGACACCTCTAACTTCATGATTTGTTGAAACACAAAGCAAAATAATCCTTCTGTGCCCTTATGGTCCCTTGGGACCGGTCTGGACATACCCGGAATGTTCCGGATGCCCTCAGGAAAGTGGTCATTTCACAAGCATTGTCAAAATCAGCCTTGTGACACCTCAAACTTCATGATTTTTCGATACATGAAGGATAACAGTCCATTTAGGTTCCCATGATTCCTTAGAGTCGTTTTGGCCAGACTCGAAATATTCCAGATGCCCCATGGAAAGTGGTCAAAATGCTCATTTCCACAACGTTGATCAAAACAACCGTGCCACACCTCAAACTTAATGATTTGTCGAAACATGAAGGAAAATAGCTATTCTAGGCTCCCAAGGTCCCTTGGAAACAACCTCGCCGCACCGGATATGTCCCAGATGGCCCCCGGAAGGATGTGGAAACTGATAGTGTGATACCTCGAACTTCACGATTTGTCAAAACATAAAAGAACATAGTGAGTCTTGATCCCTTGATTGTTTGAAATTTTCTGTATGCCCCGTGAGGAAATAGTCGAGGATAACATTACCTTAGGTATTAGGGCCTGTCCATAAACTCCATAGACTTGGAGGGGGGACGTGGGGGGTCTGGTCAAAGTCTACGGTCCATACAAATTTCGAAAATTTTGTATGGACGAAAGTCTACGATGGGGAGGGGGATCTGAGATTGCCAAAATCGAGTCTACGTAGTTTATGGACAGCGCCTTACCACAACGTGTCGAAATCAATCTTGCGACATCTCAAAGTGCATGATGCTATGAGAATAATCATCCTGAAGACCTTAGACTATTTGGTGCTTAGACTATCGACGCCAAAGCCGAATGTGGTTCTGGTTTGTAATAAGTTGAAAGGTGGTGTCGCATGTAATTGCAGAATCGAATGCATATTTTCTGTTCACAGAAACCAACCCTAATTACTACCGCAACGATAAAACCAGAAAACGTAAATTTCTGGACTGGCTTGTAAAGGAGTTGGCCCTTGAACACGCAAAACAACAATAAAAACCTTTCGGTTTGTCAAGCAATGTAATCGATAAAATTTCCACTTATCTGAAAAATTTTGAGGAAATGTATGGTAACTATCTTCCGTCGACAAAGACATTTTTATGTGTTCGAGTAACGATAATTTGTCCACAGATAACAGACGTTTATGCTTATATTGGCAATGTGTGTGAAAATGCTCAACAGCCATTTTGTATGTAACGAGCAGCTGAAACTCATGTGGCAATCATTTAGAGATGGCGCAGTGATCAATAGTCAGTGATCGCTTTCAAGATTGCACGCACTACGCAATTTTACATTCAAGATTGTATTCGGTCTTGAATGAAACTGGATCCCAAGGGGCCATAAGGGCCTAGAATGACTTTTTTATGCTTAAACATCATGCAGTTGGAGGTGTGGCATGGTTGATTTTGACAATGTTGTGGAAATTGCCACTTTTGTCACATTCCTGGGGGAACCCGGAACATTCTGGGTATGGCCAGGTCGTTCCCGAGGGGTCACAAGAGCCTAGAAGGAACCTCCATGTTTGGACAAATCATGAAGTTTGAGGTGTCGCACGATTGATTTCACCAACTGTGGAAATGGCCATTTTGAACACTTTCCTGGAGGCATCCGGAACATACCGGTGTAGCCAGAACCACTTTAAGGAGTCATGGGAACCTAAATGGACTGTTATCCTTCATGTTTCGAAAAATCATGAGGTTTGAGGTGTCACACGGCTGATTTTGACAATGTTTGAGAAATGACCACATTCCTGAAGGCATCCGGAACATTCCGGGTATGGCCAGACCGGTCCCAAGGGACCATAAAGGGCCTAGAAGGATTGTTTTCCTTTATGTTTCAACAAATCATGAAGTTAGAGGTGTCGCACGGCTGATTTTGAAAACAATGTGGAAATGGCCACTTTTGTCATATCCCTGGGGCACCCGGAACATTCCGGGTATGGCCAGGTCGTTCCCGAGGGGTCATAAGAGCTTAGAAAGACTATTTTCCTTCACGTTTTGACAAATCATGAAGTTTGAGGTGTCGCACGAATGATTTGACCAACGTTGCGGAAATGGCCAATTTGACCACTCTCCTGAAGACATCCAGAATATTTTGGGTATGGTCAGAACCACTCTAAGGGCTCATGGGAGCCTAAAAGAACTATTATTCTTCATGTTTCGACAAATCATGAAGTTTGAGGTGTCACACGGCTGATTTTGACTATGTTTGAGAAATGACCACTTCCCTGAGGGCATCCGGAACATTCCGGGTATGGCCAGACCGGTCCCAAGTGGCCATAAGGGCCTAGAAGGGCTATTTTCCTTTAGGTTTCAACAAATCATGAAGTTAGAGGTGTCGCACGGTTGATTTTGATAACATTGTGGAAATGGCCACTTTGGTCACATCCCAGGGGGCACCCGGAACATTCCGGGTATGGCCAGGCCGTTCCCGAGGGGTCTCAGGAGCATGGAAGGACTATTTTCCTTCATGTTACGACAAATCATGAAGTTTGAGGTACCGCATGAATGGTTCTGACAATGTTGCTAGAATGGCCACTTTGGCCACATCCCTGGGGGCACCCGGGACATATTCGGCTCATCAAACTGCTTGATTGTGTCATTTCAAGTCAATGGTTCCTTGCAGTTATATAGTTTCTGCATTCCTGGCGTATAATATGTGCAAATTTCCAAAATAACTATAGATTCAGAGTAAAATGCATTAATGTGTCATTTTCCGGCCGGTCATGACCCCAACGGAATCTGGAATAACTCCGGAACGGATGGGTGAACCGGTTCCGTATGGTAGTCCTTGACAATTTGGACAAACCTGGAGCGAATGCAATTGACTTCAAAAAAATCGGTTCGGAAATGCCTTTTTCGTAGCTGATTCAAGATTCGAAAATCATCCGAAATAGACGTTGGGTACGCGAAGGTTATTATCGAAGTTGCATGAACCTAAAATATTTTTTCGTTATATGTTAGCCTCAAGCGCGTAGAAAAAGATTCTGGGGGGTAGAAAATCTTTCATCGGGGAAAATTGAAATAAAATGGATTTTAGTATTCTACCATTTTTTTCCATATAAAGCTAGTGTTACGCAAAAACAGTTAAGTCAAACTCCTCTTTGAAAGACACCTTTCCAATAAATAATTTGAACATCCATAGAGTGAAACAAATGTGTAGAACATTTTACAACAAATTATAAGTTGTTTAAGACGTTCGTTCTATGTGACCAGCCCACTAGAGTCTGCCAAATTAAATATATCAGATATATGAATAGCGCAAAAAATCAATGCCCTTTACGTGAAGGTTCTGCCTCTTATCTGTTGTTGAATTTTACTTACAACAAACTGTTAATGCATCATCCTTAAGTATAGACGTGATATATTCAATGCAAGTTCGATAACAATCGAATGTGTTTTAGCACAAAAAAATCAAAATAACAAATATTAAACAAACAAGAAATACCACGAATCGGCTCATGTAGGCTGTAATCCATGCTGTAATTGGTGCTTGCTGATGGAAGATTTAGGAACGGATGAGATCTAAGACAACGTCGGCGTATGCTGTTGTGCATCATACCTAGAATAGCGGGGCAATCAATGTTGCCTTGAAGAAGATCTCCAACAAATTAAACTTTAACCACATTGCGTCTCGCACTGAAAGGTCCAAATTAATAAGTTGACAGTAGCTTTTACAGTTTGTCAATGGTAGCGGATTCAACCACCTGAGATGACGTAGCGAAAAACGAATATATTTACGCTGTACTCTTCATTGGCGGAGCCAGCATTTTCTTTTTTCTTACTCACTCTCCTAAACATACACGAGAAAGAGTAAGATAGAAGAGGAGGCAGCTTGCCCCTCTTTCATCTCGCTCTTTCGCTTGCATGTTTGGGAGAGTGAGTAAGAAAAAAGAAAAAGCTGGCTCCGCTAATGGTACTCTTTCAATGCGGCGAATTTCATTGTTGTAATAAGAAGTCCAGACAACAACCAAGAATTCCAAGATAGGGCGCTCTATTGAACAATATAGCGACTTCAAGTTGTAGATGTCCTTAAACTTCTTGGCGAGGGCAAGGCAAAAGAGGTAGCCAAGCTGCGACGATGCCTTGACCATGACATAAGTGACACGGTCTTTTAATGGCAGTTTTGTGTCGAACAGAGCTCCGAGATCTTTGACTGTCAATTCGCGCTTTAATTTAACACCTTCCAAAGCATAGTCAAAGTAGAAAATAGACTTTGCGGCTGAATGATATGACAGAGCATTTCGATATATTTAGTGATATCCGATTTGACGAGCGCCATGCAGCAAAGGTTTTAAGCTGTTGCTGCAGAAAAGCTGCATCGGGACGCTTCTTAATCGTCAAATATAACTGCATGTCGTGAGCATATGAAAATTTCATGCGTTTAAGGATAATGTTAACGTCATTCATATACAGCTGGGGAAGAAACGATCCAAGATGACTGCCTTTCAGAACGCTGCTTTTTGGATTCGACTGTGATAGATTTTAGCTTGAAAATGGCTAAATACGGCTATTTAATTTTGTCCGACGTTTCGGTCTCATTTAGGACCTTCTTCAGGGACTGTAAAATTAGTTATTTATTTCATTAACGGTTTTTTACATTTTAATTATTATAACAATTTTTACCAATTATTGCCGATTTTTCGTCCAGTGTTATTTTATCGAACAATGATTGTCGGACGGATGGAGAACGCTGGACCATACTGTGAATGGTGAAGAGACGTCACCAATTTCCACAGACATACTGCTTCTGGTTGAATGGGATTGAAGCCATGAGGAGCTCCTTTTTCATACGCAGTTTATCGAATTTGACCAGTTTGATTTTATGATTCATTTTATCAAAGGTGGCTGAAATTTATGCTTGCAACAATTGTAAGATAATAACAGGTCAAACATAAATTTAATCATTTAAAATTAAACACAATTACAGAAAACAATTTCATGTTTTGAAATTGCCATGAAAAAATAAATAAAAATAAAACAAGGACGCGCAAATGGCAAGGATGATTACAGGCAGTTTCAGGGCACGCAATAATTTAATTTTATTACTAAGAGAACATAAAATTTCTCTTTTTAGAGCTGCCACATAAAAGTAGGTATATGTTAATATAATTCACATCACAACAAATAAAAGAACATTGACGCTGTCCTGGAGTAGCATTTAGAAGTCAGGCTTCTGGTATCGATGACTCATAATCAAATATTATAATTAGTTTCATCAGAAAAAAAAACTAACGTTGCCATTTAGAAGGGAAATTAGGCCGTTGGCATCGACAGGAACTACGGGTAATGTCTGAAAATTCACAAGTCATGTCTATGCTTTAGGACGATGTATTGCCATTGTCAGAGTTTGTATGAGTAAAATTCAACAAGAGATAAGAGGCAGAACCTTCACGTAGAGGGCACTGAATTTATGTGCTTTTCTGATATATTAAATTTGGCAGACTCTAGTGGGCTGGTCACATAGAACGTACGTCTTAAACAATTTATAATTCGTTGTAAAATGTTCTACATTTGTTTCACTCTATGGAGGTTCAAATTATTTATTGGAAAGGTGCCTTTCAAAGAGGAGTTTGACTTAACTGTTTTTGCGAAACACTAGCTTTATATGGAAAAAATGGTAGAATACTAAAATCCATTTAATTTCAATTTTCCCCGATGAAAGATTTTCTACCACCCAGAATCTTTTTCTACACGCTTAAGGCTAACTTATAACGAAAAAATATTTTGGGTTCATGCAACTTCGATAATAATCGTGTTTCAGCACACCGTGACCATGGGTTCCCACATGATAGAATTACTTCTATTTCCGTTAATTTTCCATCTTTTGTTTATATCATTTTTGGCCTTATTTGATTTGAAATTTGTTCTCCATTAAACAATTATCATAATGAACCGGTGCAGCATTTTTTTTTTCAAAAATAGGACACAATCGAGTACTAGATCAGAAGTAGTCTGAATTTTGAGTTGTAGCATTCTCCATTTATTGCCTCTTACACAACACAGTGACCTGGTTTCATATTATTTGGCCGAATGTCATTTAGCCGAACGTCATTTGGCCAAAAGGGTAATTTGGCCGATTGCCGTTTGGCCGAATGCCTTTTGGCCGAAAAGGGAATGATGAACTTGAGTGATCATGTCACTGTTTTCACTATTAATGACTCTAAAAAACAGAAAAGAAGGAAAAATCTGACAAAAATATTTACAATTTCAGCGCCTACTAATCCCTTAAATTGCAAAACTAAAACATCGAAGTAAACGCTTGACATTTCCCATGTTTTGTCAATGTTGCGACCGTTTTTGGCCTGCTGGGTTATGCGTGCGGAAAAGTTTGCACACTTGGCAAAGCGTGTACTGAAGGCTTAAGAAGAATGATCCAAAGGAGGAAATATTTCTGATCATCATATTGGACACATTTTACGCGTTACGTTTTGAGCGAGAATCAAACTTTTGTTTCAGAAATTGTTATGTTGTTAAATGCATGATAACCAGCGCATCAAGCGATCAGATTTGAATATTACAAGCTTCAATTTGTGCTTTCTTATTAGGAATTGGGTCTTTTTACTTCAGATGAAACAAAGAAACACATGGTAGCGGGACTCTATCGCAAAAAATAACAAATTTTGGATGAACGCCAAGAATTTTGCTACCTTCTCGAAACAGTTTACATTACAAACGAGTTTGCATCTACATATAGCTCAACAATACTTGGGTACTATAACATATTGCCACAATCTGATATGGTTTGCCTAAATTGTAATTTATGGTCGTCAGCATATGATTTTACATTGTTCAACAATAAACATCATGAGAAAAACTAACCTTGTTTGGACTTTATGTCAATTGGTATTTTTCTATGCGGGATTGCTTAACAATATATCCCTTCCCCTCTTAGATTTCTATCCAATCCACCTTCTTATCAAAATACTTACCAGATAAACGATTTTGAACTAGAATAAAGCAAGTTTAGGCCTTCGCACCGCTTTCATAAAAATAACAGCTTTTCGGTAAAATTCGCCCAAGAGGGTCGAAAACTGGCTCAGCGGGTATGAGAAGTACAGTATATGAAGATTCGCCCAGGGCGAATTATGGATCAGCGTCTTAATTCAAGTACCAGTTTTCGCCATCTGATTTAAATGGAATTTCGCGAATTTAATCACAAAATTTCCGTTTAAAAGAGCTTTTAAAATATAATGAAATTGATATTCAACGTTATAAACGAAAATATATCGATAAACACTTTCAATATATACATTTATGCCTATTTTCATGTATGGCATATCTAGTGATTTAACATATGCTGAGGGCTTGGTCTAGCATGGTTTGTCAAGGCATACGATTTACGAATCAATTTCAGAATGTGATGCTACAATTTTAGGTTTTTGATTAAGAATAATGTAAAACTATGTATTGTCATTAGAATTAATCATTCAAAAACAGATTTAATGTATTTAAAATTAAAAAGATCCAGTACGTGGGCGAAAACTGGGGTGTGGGCGATTTCTGGGTGCGCTACCCTGTTTGTTTTGAACTTCAGTCCCATAGAGAATATGCTGCTACTCATGTAAATTTATTTTAAAATCTGCATTTATGATTCACATTGAATTTTTTTTGTTGGAATGTTATAGGATGATATATTTTTAGTAGCTGAAAGTTAGTTATGTTGTATTGAAACTCACGTAAGCAAAAATGCATCTAAAAAAATCAAGATTTCCTGAAGGGGTTATTTTATATTTCTTAGTGGTTTCCATGCAATAGCTTCAAGTCATATGTTAATGTTTCCATAAAAAAAGTTGACGAACTTTTTGAATGAATTTCAGATTATTCAGATATTCAGAAGGTGTTTTTGGTGGCATTTTGTTGAAATTTTTTGCATAATGCCCGGAAGTTTTTGGAAAACAGTTTCATGGAGAAGTCAAGTGAAAAGTAATCCAAATTTATCGGAAATTTTTTAAAAACCCTTTTGAATTTTGAATGTTACCTTTTTTGGGCTAGCCATATCCAATATTACTTTATTCGATGAACAAAACGATGCGATACGAATGCAAAATCACAAGTTATAGGATCAGAACATTTAATCTATTTTAATATCGTCTTGGTTCAACAGGTGGTAGTTTTTCATGTGTTTGTTCAATCCTAGTGATAACAATGTTTTCTGAGCATGATCAGTTGAACAGTAAAAACACGTAAAAAGTAAATCCCATAATAGCTCAAGTAATCTGATCTTGAAATAGTCTATCACAAGGGTTTTCAGATCGTGCACCGCGGTGCACTTGATGCACCGCAAAGCTTTGCCAAGTGCACCGCGATATTTGCAAAGTTCTAACATTACTTTAACTAAAAATAACTTTTTATATCAATCAAATCAAATCAAATGAGGGAAGTCCTCAGAAATTGGAGTACTCATTGAAGGGTACCTGTTCCAAAAAAATCGCAAAAAAAAACACTATGATTCTAGGAATCAACTGTTATTAAAAGGAGTTAATAAAGGGCTCTTCAATGTATTTATCAAAAAAATAAGTTTACTGGCGAGATAATCGTGTTAAAACCTTATTTTTTTGAATCGATCAAAAATCGTACAGAAATCGACAATGTATCTTCAAGAACTTTGCTTAAATTTTGAAATCCATCTAGTATTTCTGCAGTTTCACGACATCGGAACTACTTTCCGATTCAATAATAGTTTTACTGAAAATTTTTCTATGATGTTGAAAATAATTTGTTCTGAAAATTTGGAAGGACTCTACCAAAAATCTTGAAAGTAATGCGCAAAAGTTAAAAATTAGAATTTCACAAAGATTTCGCATTGACTTTGCTCTTCAAAAATCTCATAATAGTCTTGAGAATCATAAACCTTTCCAT
Organism: Aedes albopictus; assembly: GCF_035046485.1. NCBI lineage: Eukaryota > Metazoa > Arthropoda > Insecta > Diptera > Culicidae > Aedes > Aedes albopictus. Next base: position 398,734,505 of record NC_085137.1, read on the forward strand.
CAAAAGTTAAGCAATCAACACAGTTTAAACTCAACTCTGCATATGGCTCTCATTTTGCCATTTATTTGCCAAAAAACTAACTAGAATCCGTGTAAAATGGCATTAGGTATTTTAGAGAATCTTGTTCAAAAATCATTTCATTCATAGAAAGTTTCAAGAGCTTGTAACTAATTCACATAAGTCAGTGACACAATAATATAGGACTGGAAAAATATTTTAAATACAAAGTGTTTGAACTAAAAAATACAACAGAGTTTTGGACAACTAAAAATTGGATTTTTTTTATAAAAAGGAACAGGTGCACCACGAAGTTATTTATTTCCAAAAAGTGCACCACGTGACAAAAGTTCTGAAAACCCCTGGTCTACCATATTGAATGGCGTGAAAATAAACAACTTGATAATAAATAGATAAACTTGATATAAACTATTTGGCAACACTGCAAATTCAAAAACGCATATTCGACAATAGTAATCAAAATATCATAAAATGGAAAGTTCTTCTACAACTGCAACAACGAAATATGAACCGCTGTAAGTGCGTTTTTCTTTAATACATCCAATGTCAACTGTGTTAATTGACAAACAAAATTTTTCGGTTGACAAACAAAGGGGTTCGGTTCCCTAATTAAGTATTTTTATCCCACTTACAACAAAGGGGCTAAAGGCCTGTTTGTATAGTTATTTTTATTTTTGTATTTTTCTTTTGTCAAAAGTGAACACGTAAGTAAACAAAAATATCGGCATCAATCGGCGGAAAAAGATGAATTCGGGAGCCTAAGATTTCCAATGGCTCTGTGACCCTACTAGTCAATAATGGAGAAAAAGCAAAGATCGTAGAACTGAAATCGTAAAGCATTCTACGATTTCACATGTGAAAAAGAAACCAAAAAGAGATAAACATCAAAATCGAAAGCTATTTTTATAATGCCATTTTTCTCAGTTTCTTATACAGTAGAATTTAGCGCGGTAGTATTTAAAAAATACATTATTGAAAAAAAACAAGCAATTGCAATTCAGCTACCAAGTAGAACCAAAAGCAACTAAACGTAAAAGCAATATACATTCCGCATTATCCCCGAAAAAAAAGCATTCCTAGAAAATTCCCCAACTTATGCAGTAGAATCTAAGAATGATAGTGCAATACACCATACGTAGAGAGACACAATGGGGTCGGCTGGTGATTATAATACCATTTCGATCAAAAGTCGCGCACCACTTTTAGCCGCTCTAAGAAAATGTAGGTCGTTTTGCGGTGCATCAAAACAGGAACAAAAAAGCTCCACCAACATCAGATAAAGCCCAGCTGGGAGAGAGAACCCAAACCCCCGTGACAAGTAAGGATAATTAATAACCCATTACACAGCCACGACCGACCGACCGGGTAGTTCGTAACATTTTGGGCGCCAAAGTTCGGCACTTGAAACTGTTCCAAACAAGCACACTCGTCTCACCCACCCCGCCCCCCTAAAAGTCAAACCAACAAAAAAGCAACAACTTTCAAGTGTACCACCAACACAATTCAGTTTCAATACGAAAAAGGCTGAAGACTATCAGCATCATCAACAGCAGCAGCCAAGCCGGTGAACCACATGAACGACTAATGTGTTTTTCGATCGTTGAAAAATGAGCGTTCACTCTAATTTTCTATAATTTGCAGTGCTCGAAAGAGTACATCTCTAAAGCCAAGTAAAATGAAACGAATTCAAGAAATTCAAGAGTAAGCTTCGTTTAATTGTGAACAATCAATTTTATGTACATGTGCATTCATTTAACTTCCAAACTATTCGCTTTATATTTGTTTTTTTTTTATTCCTTTTTTTATTTTTCGTTTTTTTTTCTTTTTTTATCTTTTTTTTCTAGCCAAAGTAATTTGTCATTTTTGTAGATCATACTCCACACTTCATGTAGAAAGTACAACAAAGATTTACCTTGTTAACTATAGTTGGAGTTGCCGCATGCCTCACTTTTTATTTATTTATTTTTTTATATTTTATATTTCACTTTGTTTAGAAAACTGAAAAAATATGTATTAATGAACTGCAATACGTAAATATAACTGTACATTCTAAGTATTCTATAGTCGCATCTAAAAATCTGCCCCACACGCAAAAACTACATACATGAGAGGCTGCAAGAAAGGGGGTCGAACCGAACCGAATTTATGTGACACTTGCAGCAGAAGCATCAGAATCAGCACCAGGGTGGTAGAGATGGTTAAGATAAATGGTCACTCAAGTGGTTCCGGTCAATGCTGGCTAGCTAGATGGCTGGCTAGCTAGATGGCTGGCTAGCTGTTCTGATGAACGATGATGTTGATTGACACCGTCAGAATAATGAGAGGGGAGGGGTGAGGGTTGCAGAAGAAGAGTGAGAAATGACATAAAAATTGAGGACCTGGATGCCAGGAAAAAAGTGGGCCAAACTGTTGGCCTGTATGAGAAAGGAAGAAAAAGGACGCCAGGCAGATGACATGTGACGAGAGTCATTATCCCACGTGAGCAATATGAAGTGTACACAAAATGGCAAAAACCAAGCAACGAAATTAGTTGATGATAGAAACTGTTTGATTTTATGAAAAAAAACCTAAAAAGATAACTACTATCGTATTCAGTTTGTTTGTTCGGATGTTTAACAATTGTAAATCTTTGTACCAGAAAATGGTGAAGCGAAGTGGAAAACGGAAGAAGAATCTAGAATGAAACGTGATTGAAAGCCAGTGAACTGTACTAAGTAGATCTATCTAGCACCATGTATCGTAGAAGTACTCCAAGATGATTCCAGTAAGCAATACTCCTATACCTAGAACAACTTCAAAACTAACTTATAACACTCCTAGAGTAAATCTAGTCTTAAAATCTAAGATTTTATTAGGTTCCGAAGCGCGTAATGGTTACTTTCTTCTAGCGATACGAAGATATTGCAGTTTGCCAATATGCTATTTCTAATACTACTACTACAACTAATACCAGAAATATCGAAGATATTATGATTAGTGCGTTTAGCAGTGAGCTGCCGGAAACCCAGTCAATATACAACATATAAGGTTGCGATTCGTACCATTCTCTCTAGTCAATTTGGTTGCATGTTGGTTGTAAGTTGGGTGGCAAGAGCCAGGATTAAAACATTCAAGAGATTCATCCTGCGGTCAATTCTGTTCGAGGTAAGTGCAATATATTTTCTCTATGTTATCAAATGTTTGCTCTAGTACTTGATATATGATCGATTTCACCATAACCAAGTTACACATAACTATAAAAACAATCACGTATAAAATTGATGCTGCCTCTAACCATACTAAACCAAAAATCTAGAACACCAAATCCGAATTAAATGAAGATTTGGTATTAAGGTAAACCTGGATGCATTGTCACATTTTATTTTTATTTTTTATTACATGATGGAGAAAATTTTTAAAAATCATACACATTAGGAAAAAATATCAAGGTATCTTGTATTTTACTTTTCTGTTGGGAAATGTTAACATATCTGGAAAAACACTTAAATATCGGGAAGGCACAAAATGTTGCAAATAGACAAATTAAGGCAAAACTTGATCCATTTCCTCATTTTTTGGTTTTTGATTTTGTTTATTAAATAACGAAGCAATATTTTCAATATCGGTTTTCATACACATGTAGAGTATGGATCAAGGTATCTCCTGATATTTTTTCGTGGTGGAAAATGTTTTTCGTTTTTGCAGAAACCATTTTTGAACAAAATTTCACAAAAAAATGGTTTCTGCAAAAATGGAAAACATTTTCCACCTCAAAAAAAAATCAGAAGATACCTTGATCCATACTCTACATGTGTATGAACACCGATTTTGAAAATATTGCTTCGTAATTTAATAAAAAAAAACAAAAACCAAAAACATGAGGAAATGCTTCCAGTTTCGCCTTAAGAGATGAAATTTGTGAAAAAAAAATCGCGTTCTGGTAGGATTTAAATCCACGACTCCGTTTTCGCTAGACCGGTGCATTATCCAACTAATCTACAGAACAGGTAATGATTCTGTTTTCCAGACTGTTATCTGTTGACCAGATTTTTGAAATATTGCTCCGTTATTTAATAAAAAAAATCAAAATCCAGTTTTACCTTAAGATAAAATATTTAAAATAAAATGTATAATCTAACACCTACAGTCAACTCTTCGTATCTCTATTTTCTGAAACAATATGGTAATGCATGACTTAGAATCCTAGGAAAATAAGAATATCACAATCATATAGTTTACTGTATTTTTTTTTATTTTTTACATTTAGTGCAGTCGGTTCTCCTATAGCATGGTGGTACCATCGTTACGCTTACCGATATTTCCCGGGTGACTTACATCGAGTTTAGCTGATTATTAATTGTTGTTTGAGATTCACAATAAACTATTTGGCTGTTAAAAATCAACTGACTTGGCTGAAAGACAGCTGAGAAATTACTGTGGCCGCAAATTGGGAGGTACCGTGTTGTAGGATACTTGTTTGTATCTTATTTCAGTATACATAGATATTGGAAATAACAACTTTAATTCGAATTTCGAACAAATATAATTTCGAAAATCAATGAACTTCTTAATGTTAATTTAATTTCAATTCAATTCACAATTTCTGTCTAAGATTAAAAACAAAATTTTAAAAATACTCCAACCTAACGTTCCTCTAGGGATATATTTCGGAATTCCTTTTAAGATTCATTCAGGAATTATTTCAGCAGGTTCCCTTCCAGAAATTCCTTCAAAAGTTTTTTTTCTTTCTGAATTCTTTCAGCGGAAGTGAGTTACTAAATCCACCAGTGGGAACTCTTCTTCGGTAACCTATTTCACACACAAAAAAATCTAGAATTGGTTAATATATCCTTAAAGAATTTTCCGGAAATTTCCACAAGCGTTACTCCGTAAATTCTTCTGGGAGGGCTTCTAGGAATCCCTCCAGGAGTTTCCCTAGGAATGTCCTTACCTGCAAGAATTCCGTGAGGTACATCCAAAGATGATTCTTAGAAACTCCTGGATGATTTCCCAGAAAAAATCCCAAATGTCCTGTAGGATTTTCTGGAAAAACTGCCGAAACAATAATAAAGGAACTGGCACTACTTTTTGAAAATCCTCCTTCAGGAAATCTCATTGAGGCTTCTGAAGGAATTTCAGGAACAACTCCTAAAAACTTCTGGTAAAGTTAATGGCGGTACTCTTGGAGAAGAACCACTTGGAAAAAAATTCTCGTAAGTAATTACTGAAAAATATCTCAATGAAACTTTCTAGGAAATTCTGCGAGAAAATCTGAAAGGAATTCCTGAAAGTTAAAAAGTAATTCCTTTGAAAATATCTCCATGAATTTTTCATGGGTCTTCTCCAGAAGATTCTCAAGAAATTTATCTTGAATCCAGTCTACGAGTTTTTCTGAAATTCCTGCAGGGATTCTTGAGGAACTTGCTTTAACGATTGCTAGGAAGTTTGTGCAAGTATTCCTTCTAGCATTTCTTCAAACATTTGTGAAGGAATTCCTCCAGGAATATTAATTCAATTTCCTTCAGAAGTTCTTCTTCAAAAGTTCTTCAAAATATATCCTAGAAATCAGGAATTTCTTCATGGGATTCTCCAGGATTTCCTTCAAAGGAATCTCAAGAGATTGCCTAGGTTTTATTCAGAGCTTTCTTCTGGAATTCCTTCTGAAATTTTCTTATGATGCCTTAGATTTTTTGCAAAGATTCTCTCAGCAACTCCTGCAGAATTGCTTCAGAATCTATCCTGTGGCATATTCGGAAATTTTCGTGTTGATGCTTCAGAAATTTCTACCAAGATTCTCTACGTAAATCTTGTAGAAGTGGTCAAGAATTTATCCCTTGGCGTTTTTTAAGAAATCTTCAAGAAATTCTTCTATGAATATTTGTAGTTCTTCAGTTCTTCCATGAATTATTTTTTTAAAAATCTACAAAAAATCATTTATTTTTAAGAAATTTCTTCAGTGGTTCTCTAAAGTATTCCTCCAGGACTTCCTCCAAAGATTTCTCTTGGAAAAGGATCGTAGAATTTTTTTTAAGAATTCCTCAAAATTTAATGTGTCTTAAGAAATTTTCCTGTGGATTTCTCCTCCAAAAGCTAATTAAGCATTTTTTTTTCTTGGAATCACTTTCAGAGTACTTCCACAAGTTTTTCATGTTTTTTTTAAAGAAGGTTCTTAAGAAGTTCCTTCAGAAATCCAGGAATTCCCCCAGAGAAAACTTCAGAAATTACTTCACTAACATTTGTCCACGTATCCCTCCAGAAAAAAAAATCAAGAATTTCTCCCACGAATCTCCAAAGATATTACCAAGAGTTTTATGGGATTCCTTCAAACAATCCTCCAAGAATATCTTTGGAAATTCTTTCAGTGGTTCTTTAAAAAAATCCATCAGTAATGTCTTGTGCAGTTTCTGGAAGAACTTCTTAGAAATACCTAGAACAATTCCAGCAGAAATCTCTAAAGGAATCTCGGGAGCAAATTTAAAAAAAATCCTGCTGGGAATCTGTGCAAGAATCCCTGAAGGAGTTTCTCGAGGAACCTTGGAAGAACGTCCAAAGGAATCTGCAGGTTTTTTGAAGAATTCTCACAGCGATCAAAAAAAAACTCAACAAAAAAAACCTTTGAAGGAATCCTTTACTGAAAATTTGTTAATTTTGAATAAATCCCTGAAGATATGTTAAAAGTAATCCGGACAGGAGTTCTTGAAATGAATTATGAATTATGAATTCATATAGCAGGATTCCATCCAAATTTTTCTATTTTCTTCAGGAATTCTTTTAGCGGGACTGAGATAAAGTTCCATCAGTGGAAATTCTTCCTCGCTTTTCTGTTACAATAAAAAATCAAGAATTGGTCAAGATTTTCCAAATATTTTCCGGGAATTCACACAAGAGTTGCTCCAGGAACTCCTTTGGAAGGTCTTCCATGAAAATCCATCCATGAGATTCCCCAGGAATGTCTATACCTGCAAGAATTCCATGAAGAGCTTCTTAAGATATTCCTTAGGAACTCCTGAAGGAATTTCCGGAAAAAAAATCCCAAATGTCCTGTGGGATTTTTTGGAAAAACTTCCGAAACAATAATGAAGGAACTAGCGCATGTTTAAAAGGGCCTCCTTCAGGAAATCCTATTAGGGCTTTTGAAGGAATTTGTGGAACACCTCCTGAAAACTTTCGGTAAAGTTAATGGCGGTACTCTTGGAGAAATACTTGGAGGCAAATTCTCGTTGGTAGTTACCTACCAGTAGTTACCTAAAAATATCTAAATGAAGCTTTCTAAGAAATTCTGCAAGGAAATCTGAAAAGAATTCCTGAAAGGTTCCTATATATTTGTTTGAAAATATCTGCATGATTTTTTCTTGGGTCTTCTCCGGAAGTTTCTCAAGAAATATCTCGAAAGATTTATCTTGAATCCAGTAGTGTACGTGTTTTTTTTTCTGAAACTCCTACAGGGATTCTTACGGAAATTGCTTCAATGATTGGTAAGATGTTTATGCAAGTATTCCTTCATGCATTTCTTCAAACATTTCTTAAAGAACTCCTCCAGAAATATTACCTTCAGGAGTTTTTCTCTTGAATTTCTATAGGATATATTTGAGAACTTAGGAATTTCTTTATGGGTTCCTCCAGGAATCCCTCCAAAGGTATCTCAAGAGATTTTATAGGATTTATTCAGAGTTTCTTCTGGAGTAAATTTTCCTGATGATGCCTCAACAATTTCTGCAAAGATTCTCTAAGCAAATCCTGCAGAATTGCTCCAGAATCTATCCAGTGGCTATTTCGAAAATTTTCCTGATGATGCTTCAAAAATTTCTACAAAAATTCTCTAAGTAATTCTTGCAGAATTGCTCCAGAGTATATACCGTGGCATTTTTCAATGAATTTTCAAGAAATTCTTCTATGAATATGTGCAGTTCTCCAGTTCTTCGAGGAATGTTTCAAAATTTTCTTTAAAAAAATCATTTATTTTTCAGAATATTTTTCAGTGGTTCCCTAAAGTGTTCCTCCAGAATATTCGATTGTCTCGTCAGACCTTCCTCCAGAGATTTCTCTTGAAAAGGGATTGGATAACCAATTATTCTAGAAATCCTCCAAACTCAATGTTCCTTCAGAAAATCCTCTGTGGATTTCTCCTTCAAAAGTTTTTCAAGCTTTTTTTTTTTGTAATTACTTTCATAGTACTTCTACAAGTTTATCTTGATGTTTTATTAGAAATAAAGGAGGTGTCTTAAGAAAGTTCCTGCAGTCAGGTATTCTCCAAGGCATTCATCCAGGAATTTCTCCAGAGATAACTTAAGAAATTGCTTCAGTAATTTCCATCCAGAAAATTTTCAGGAATATATTCCACGAATCTCCAAAGTCATTACCAAACATTTTTAAAGGATTCCTTCAAACAATCCTCCAAGGATTTCTTGGAAAATTCTTTCAGTGATTCTTTTAAGAATTCCATGTTTTGTGCAGTTTCTGGAAGAACTTCTGAAAAAATACCAAAATTATTTCTGCAGACATCTCTGAAGAATCTGTGCAAGAATCCCTGAAGGTATTTCACACCAGTTAAAAAAAAAATTCAACGAAATAACCTTTGAAGAAAGCTTTCAATGCCTTAATTCAGCAGCAGCAGTAGACTGCTTGGTAACTAGGTATGTGGAGTGCGAGAGTAAATCTCAGTCATATAAAAACAATTCGCTCTTACTTGTAGTTATTGCCCGACTAGAGAATTGTAACAAAAATATAACATAATTATAACAAATCATGATATTTGTAACTTATTATGATATAATCATGTTCAACATCCTTGGTGTTTTCAAAAGACAGTAACTCAAATATATCACATTACGTTATAGATGTGGTTTGATAACTCGTACTGCAATTTAGTTTTGATTTACGAAATTGTATCAAATTTTGATACAAACTAGTAGTTCCAAAGCAAAAATTCTTATCACATTTTGTTATAATTTTGATATGATTATAACAAAATAGGTTACTATCTTGAATAGACCAGCGTAGTTTTTGTTTCAATTTTAGTTATTTTAACATCATCCTGCATCTAGTTTATAACATAACAAGTTATAGAAAAATATGATTACATCATATCACAATATGAACTTGATAAAATTTTCTATTCGGGTGGGCACTAACACCCCAACTAACAATTTTGCTGTACAAGAGTGGAACAAACGATTCCTAGAAAAACTTTAGCTTAAGGCGAAACTGGAAGCGTTTTCTCATTTTTTTCGGTTTTTGATTTTTTATTAAATAACGAAGCAATATTTTCAAAATCGGTTTTCGTGCACATGTAGAGTATGGATCAAGGTATCTTCTGATTTTTTTTGAGGTGGAAAATGTTTTCCATTTTTTGAGAAACCATTTTTTTTGTGAAATTTTGTTCAAAAATGGATTCTGCAAAAAAAAAAAAGCCGAGATGAACCAGCATAGGGTTAAAAATATCGTTAATACAGACAAAAAAAAAAGGTTTCTGCAAAAACGAAAAACAATTTCCACTACAAAAAAAAATCAGAAGATACCTTGATCCATACTCTACATGTGTACGGAAACCGATTTTGAAAATATTGCTTCGTTATTTAATAAAAAATCAAAAACCAAAAAGTGAGGACATGCTTCCAGTTTCGCCTTAAGAAACAGTTTTTCGACTAGTTCTGTTTCTTGGGACGGGTGTATTATGAATTGACATCTAAGCCGTAAAAGAGATAGTTTGTGATAAAAGGAGTGTTCATGGTGTTCGGGTTCAGTATGAATTGCTATTTCGCAGAATCGTTACCTGTTCTGTTGCTTAGTTGGTTAAAGCGCCGGTCGCGGGTTCGAATCCCACCAGAACGCGATTTTCTTCATAAAATCATCTCTCAATTTGTCAATAAGCAACATTCTGTGCCTGCTATAGTTACAAGTTTTCCCAGTTTGTTGGGATATAATATAAAATACCCCAAAGACAGCTCACCCAATACCCTGATCGAGTTGATTCGAATTGGGTTTGAGATTGTTCTCTGAACGGAGAATCGAATTGATACCAACAGTAATGAAAAAATAACCATTTGCGAGTCAATCTTCGCTAATTTGTTTTTTTTTTTATATATCGGCTGGAAAGGTGAATCCTCGCAATAAAAGTACCTACATTTATCAAACCGTGTATAAAAAAAATCCAATATTTCAGGATATGTGTTTAAAATTAAAAAAAAAAGAATACCTCAAATTCATTACGAAAATGAAATCCAATAACATTTAATTTACTTTCCAAACATAACATTCATAAATTTCGTTATATGAATCAGTTTATCGGAACAATTTTTTCAAAATATTAACCCTCTAATACCCAAATTTTTGATTTTGATCTAAATATCATTTTTCGTCATCTAAAATCGATTTAAACATGTTTTGGAAGATGATTCTTTTTAATTCTCGATTTCGTGAATTTCAGTTTTTGATTTTTCTAATTTTTATTTTTGAACATGCCCACACTTTTATATTTTTCCTGGAAGCCAATTTGGGGAACGGATTTTTTGAGATGAAAACATTTTGAGATTTTATGATTATTGTTAAAATATTGTTATTTTAAGTTTTTTTCACAGAAAATTTTATTTCCCGTGTAATTTTAAGGAAAACAATTTTAGAGTGTATTCGATCCCCTTAAACTATTAAACAAGGATAGATTGATTTGGGAAAAATTTAAAATATGTTAATTGTAGCGATTCAATACAAAATAAACAATGACTTCTAAAAGGTGACTAAAACATCAATTTTTCAATGATTTTTAAAAAATGTGAATACGCTTTAAAATACACCAAAAACCATTTTGAGATACACAGAACAGTCCTAAATATCAGCGAAAAATATAAAAAAAATGAATTTCCACGAAACAAAAATTACAAAAATGCTCAAACTATACCCCGTCTAAAGGCGGGATTGGGTATTAGAGGGTTAATATACTTTAAAAAATATTACAGTGGTTTTTGACTGGTAGATTCTGATAGTCGGAGTTTTCGGCTTTCAGTCTTGAGATTTCAAACGGTAGTTTGTTAACTGGCCGACGTTTCGGCTGTATTTGGCAGCCTTGAAATTGAAATTCTCAATTTTATTTGACGTAGAAAAAATACGTTGAAACGATTTTAGCCAAGTTGCTACCGACACTACACTACAGTTCAGTCTAATTACATTGACGATGATCTTTATCAGGATCAGGAATTAAATTTTTCTATGTGTGCCAAAGCTTTCTTTCCACCACCGTGACATAAATTCGTATAATTTTTTCCAACAAAAAACCCACCCCGACCGCCATCAGTTTCCGCCTCGTTGTGTTTTATTGTCATTGCTTTACTGCTTCGGTGAATGGCGACACCGAAGACCCCTTGCAACGACAACGCCGACGACGACGGCTGAGCAATTCAGTCTCACTTTTTAATGAGCCTCTCCCAGAGTCATCAAAATTGAAATTAAGAAGCAAAAGGCCATCGAAATTCCCTCCCCAAACCACTCGCGAACCGCAAAACAATTGTTATTGTTCGTTGGGCGGGCGCGCTCTTTCGCTGTTGGCAGCCACCCCGCCACGACGCGACGTCAAGTACCTACCTCGTCGCACAAGAAACGGTCATTCCGCGCGCGCTGTACCAGAAGGGGGTGAGAGCTGATTCAGAATTCAACCGAAAGTGGCAAAACGCTGCTACCGCATCACACTCAGCCGCGGGCTTCGAGCAATTCGGCGTTTTTTTACCCATTGCTAGAAACAATCGCGCACAATAGAGCAATTGCCGGTTCCGCCAATGTGCAACAGCCGAAAAACGACGACGACGACGTCGCCGCCCCATCCCGGACAGGAACGGGGCCATTCTGCATAGCTTTTGACTATAGGTCCTAGCCGGGAGGAGGGCGTAAAAAGTGTTAGTGAAGTGGCAGCGCCGCCACTACTAGCCAGAAGCCCGCGCCACTTCGGTCCGATTCGAATAACACCGGGCGAGGGTAGCGCAGTAGTGGCATTTTCCTCAAATTCAATTAAAAATAATTACATAATTTCTCTCTTTCACGAGCAACAGACTGTGGAGGCGAAATTGCAATTTTATAATGAAGAGCGAGGAATGGCATCCCTCGGATTGCACCGCACCTCGGTGGCAGGGAAAAGTTTAAGGCAGTTGGTTAGAGGGCGGGGAGTGAGCTCAAACCAGCAGAGAAGTATTTTTCTATCTTTTCCGGTTTCCGATGGGTTGAGGAAAAAGCAACAATCAAGGAGAGACAAGTGCATCTCTTTAGAATTCTTTGGGAATGTTCTCGAAGAAAGGGAATGTTGTTCCAGGAGCAGCTCAGGAAAACTTTAGCATAACAATTGAAACTCATAAAGTATGGGAAGAGAACGCCTTCGAAGAACAAACAAAGCCACACCAGTCGTTGACAACATCCATCGCCAATTTTTGATGAAAATAATTCATGCTTTCTGCCAGATCTGCATATCTAAGAAAATAGTTTCAAGCATTTTGGAAGAACCATTTCTAGCCTCTTTGTAGAATACTTTCAAACATTTGATAAAGCTTCTAAATAGAAATGAGCTTTCTAAGCTTCTTGGATGAAACCTTTTAAGCTTCCCATGTTTTTTAAGACACCATGCGAGCTTTTGGAAAGTAGCTTTGCGTGCTTCTGGAATGAATCTTTCCCAACATCTCGAAATAAGCTGCACACTTCTTGGAAAAAAACCTCTCCAAGCTTTCCTAGAGAAGCTTTTCAAGTTTCTCTAATGAAGCTTTCCAAGCCATCCTAATGAAGCTTTCAAAGCTTCCTTAACCCTAAAAGGGGTCCATTGGACCCCAGGCGCCTTTCAGAGCTCGTTTTTGATGGAACACACTCAGCGAGGTGACGAAACTGAGGCCATGAAGGTATCTCTTTTAGGGTTAAAGAAGCTTTCCAAGCTTCCCTAAAGAAGCTTTCCAAGCTTCTCTAAAGTAGCATTTCAAACTTCTAGGAAGAAGCTCTCCAATCTTTTATGGACAAGCTCTTCAAGCTTTCAGACAGTAGCTATCCAAGCTTTTAAAAAGAAGCTCGCCAGACTTACAAGTTTCTCGGCAGAATCTTTTAGTGCTTCGTTCAAGAAGCTTACCAAGCTTCTATGATATAGCTCTCTAGGGTTTCAGATACACTGAAACCTCCAAGGCTTTTGGAGTACTCAAGATTACAGATAGTTTATGGCAAAAAAACAGATTAAAAGTTAAGGGATGTTTACGGAGTGTTTAAGAGTTAAAAGTTTAAGAGTATCCGAGAACTCCCTGGAGTTACGGCCATCTGATCGTAATCAGTGATCTGTTGGTGCATCATGAATGAAATTTATGCTTACACAACCTCATGTTGCTATGTGTTGTCAAGTGATGAGTTCGTTGTAAATTTGAGGATCTCCAAGAACTTCCTTCAGTATAGGTCATCGGATCTACTAACGTTGCAACGTAGGTGTCTATTTCTACGAGCTTCATGACTAAGGTTGATACTCACAAAACCTCAGGTAGATATGATCTATCAAGTGGTGACTTCGATCATTCTTTAAGGTTCTCCAAGAACTCCCTTGAGTATAGGTGATCGAATCTACAAGGGCTACTAGTTGTATCTGAGAGCATTAAGAATGAGGTTTATACGAGCCTTTTAATCCCCCTCAAATTCCCCGGGAACCTCCTGAAATGCCCTTAAATGCATTGTAACGCCTTCAACTCTTTGAAATGCCTCTGAAACTCCTTTAAAACCTCCGTGAAAGTCACCTGAGAGTCCCATGAAACCACCATGAAACTCACCTGAGAGTTTCTAAAGCCCCATAAAACCTCACTGAAACCTCCTGAAACGCCTTGAAACGTCTCTGAAACACAAATGAAAACCAAGTGAAACGCACCTGAAAGCCTCTGAAGCCCCCTAAAATACCTCTGAAACCTCCTGAAGCGCCCTGAAACGCCTTGAAACGCTTTGGAACGCCTGTGAATCACCGTAAAATTCTCCTAAGAGCATATGAAGCCCCCAAAAAGCCCGGTGAAACCTTCTGAAACGCCCTTAAACCCTGGAAATGCCTCTGAGGTTAGTGACCAAAATGGGAAATTTTTTAATTAACTTTTCAGAAAACTAGCCTATTACACAAGTTTACAAAATAAAACGAAAGTCGTGAACTTCTGTCAACGACCAAAATTTTTGAAGCACAATTTAGCGCTGATTTCGAAACCGACTTCCAAAAAATTTTAAGTAGAACAGTTTTTGAGTTTTTGCTCAATATCGAGCTTTACAACTTTTCAAAATATGCAATTTACTTTAATTCAAATATACTGCGTTTTGTTCAATCAATTTTAAATCTTTTTCCATAAATTAAAAGCTGAAAACAATACCATTCGATCATCTGAATACAGGTTTTGCGTCAGATTGATGAAATTCAAGATATTGGCGAGTTTTAGGGACGATCTCCTTAAATTTTAGCAAAATTCCCAAAAATTCTTGAAGAAATGTATTTTTTTCAATAAGAAAAAAACAATTTAAAAATTCTTTCTCGACGTTTATTTGACATATCATATGTAGGCGAGTTACAGTAAAAATTTCAGCTCAATCGGAGCAATGATTACGGAGAATGAGATATTTGAAGTGAGCGACTTTGCTTAACAATAGAACAAAATTCGATTTCAAAGCATCAACCTTGTATGGAAAGTCGAAAAAATTTCCGCTCTACTGTAATTTTTTTCTTTCGCGTTTTCGAACTCAGGGCATGATTCTACACTAAAAAAGATCATCAGCTTACCGAGTTCAAAAATGCTGTAAACTAGTGTTATAGATCATGGAACGTTGAAACATAGATTGGTTAATGTCAAATGGACGAAAATGAGGTTTGAAGTTGAAAAACACTTTCGCATTTTTTCCTGCCGCATACTGTAGGGAGAAAATCTTCACATTCCTGGAGAGAAGCTCTTCAAACTTCTAGGTATAAGCACTCCAAGCTTCTAGAATGAAGTTCTACAAGCTTCTATTGAAAAAAATCTCAGGAGTAAGCTTTCTAGCTCCTAGGAAGAGCTATTCAAGCTTCTAGAGAAACTTTTTGAGCTTACAAGAAGAAGCTTCTAGGGATAAGCTCTCCAAGCTTCATGGGAGAAGATTTCCATGTTATTTGGAAATGATTTCCAAAGCTTCTAGGACTAAGTTCCTCAAGTTTCCAGAATTAAGCTTTTCAAGTTTCCAGAATGACGCTTTAAAGCTTCACCAGATAATTTTCTCAAGTTTCTAGGGAGAAACTCTCCAAGAATCCAAAAAGAAGCTTTAAGCGGTCTTCTCACTTTACCGGGCCGGGACCGTGCCGGGCCCCGGCCGTGCCCCGGTCATCGATTTCTTTCTAACGATATCTATGGCGTGCTTCTCATTAGCCCGGCCGGGGCCCGACCGAGCCCCGGCACGGTGTGATGTGAAACACGCCATAGTAATCGCATGTAAGAAATCGATGACCGGGGCACGGCCGGGACCCGAAACGGTCCCGGCCCGTTGTAATGGGAATAGCCCTTTATGCGTTTATAGGAATTTTTTTTGAAAGCTTCTTTCTAAAAAAAGCTCTTCAATGCTTCCAGTAAGAAGCTTGCCAAGCTACTAGGGAAAGACTATTTGAGCTTTTATGGATAAGCTTTCAAAGCTTCTTGGAAGAATCTCTTCTCGGAAAAAGCTTTTAAGCTTCTTGAGATAAGCTTTAAGCTTTTAAGGAACAGCTCTTCAAGCTTCAAGAAAGAAATACCGATGCTTATAGAAAGAAGCTCTCCATGTATCTAGGAAAAAGCTCTCCGATCTTCTAACAAGAAGCTCCCCAAGGTTTATGAAAAAAGCTGTACAAGTTTCTAAGGAGTGTATCGTAAAGTAGTTGAAAATGTTTACAATAGCCTCAAAAATAGTTTAATACAACTTTTTAGTTATTTTATTTTTGGAGATACTGTATAAATCCTTGAAAAAAGAAATGGCCTTTACGATTTTTAAAAATGTTCTTTTAACTGGGTTTTTAACCTAGATTACTGAACACATGTTTTAAAATTTTTGCACCCTATCTAAAAAATTGTAATTGCGAAAAAAGTTCGATAGTGTTCGAAAATGATTAACTTTTTTGTGCAAATATAATAAGCTCCAGAATCCTCATGATATAGGCAAATTATTTTTTTCAAGAAAAATCTCCACTGCATTTAAGCGCAATTCTTAAAAATGAAAAAAGGCCTTTTTTGAGGAACCCCTTTTTTTATGCTCCTCCAAATCATGTTTACGCAAATAAAAAATACATAAAATGAAAAATTCGCATTTTTTTTAAATAGGGTTTATTTTTTAATTTATGGGCGAGTACGTTAGAGCATAATTTATAACCTTTTAAGATATTAAAAGCAGAACTTCAAAGTTTGACCAAAAAATAGACGTTTTTTGGAGTGGACCATTTTGTAAATATAGGAGTTTTTTCTATCGAAAATATGAATTTTGAAAGTCGGTGTTGAATGATATGTTAACTGTTAACAAGCATCAATATTTTCCAGATTTTTCATCGTACAATTTTTATTCGCTACAGATTTTTGAAGTGTTGAAAAATCTCAACAAAATTGCATTTTGTGCAGATTTTTATTTTGTGAGGTGTATTCATTTAACCATATTTTCAATAATGCTAAACATTTTCCAAATTTTTCCAAGCTGTTCTAAACTTAACTATATTGTGAAGATTTCATAGAAGAACCGAAATGAAAAGACCAACACAGCTTCGAGATAGAGCATCCTGAACATTTTCAACTACTTTCCGATACACTCCTTAGGAAAAAAAAACTCTTTAGGCTGCCACGGAAAAGCACCCCTAGCTTCAAGAAAAAAGTTCTGCAAGTTCTCCCTGCTTCTATGGAGAAGCTCTCGATTCTTCCAGGAATAAGGTCCCCAAGGTTCTAGGGACAAGCTTTCCAATATTTTAGGAGAAGCACTCCAAGCTTTTAAAGAGAAACTCTCTTATCTTCTAGGGAGAAGTTCTTCACATTTCTTGAAAGAACTTCTTCAAGTTTCTTGGAATAACCTCTCCAAGCTTCTAGGGAGAAGCTTTCCAAGATTCTAGGAAACAGCTTTCCAAGCTTCAAGGAAAGAATTCTCTTCTAGGGAGAAAATTTCCTAAGATTCTGTGAAATAGCTACCCAAGATTCCAGTAATAAATTCTCTTTAAGCTTCTAGGGAGAAGCGCCACAAGTTTTTGGTAGAAGCTCTCTAAGCTTCTTAGAAGAAGCTTCATAGAAGAAACTTTCCAGTTATTTGAAGAATAGATCTTCAAACTTTTGGAGGAATGCTTTCCAATCTTCTAGGAAAAAAGTTCCACAGCTTTCGGAAAGAAACTCTCAATGCTTCTAGAGAGAAGCTATACATGCTTCTAGGAAGAAACACTCCAAGTAAATATCTAGGCTCTCAAAGCTTCTAGGGCTTCAAGCTTCTACAGAGAAGCTCCGCAAGCTTTTAAGGAAAAGACCTTGAATCACCTTGAAGCTTTTCACGTTTTTTTGGGGAAGCTCTTCAAGCTTCTCGGTTTAAGTTCTCTAAATGCTTCTGGAAAGAAGCTTTTTAAGCTTTTAGAGAGAAGCTCTTAAGCTTATAGAGAGAAGCTCTCCAAGCTTCTAAAGAGAAGCTCATCAAGCTTCTCGGTACATGCTCTCTCAAAGCTTCTAGACAGACGCTCTCTAGTCTTTAAGGAGAAACCTTATAATACTCCTGGAAAAAAGCTCTACTACCACCTAGAAAGTTCTTGAAACTTCTAGGAACAGACTCTTCTTACTTTTAGAGGAAGCTCTATAGGCATAGACTCCCTCCCGGGTAGAGGAAAAGAGCTAAATAATAGCACTTTTTGATATGGAGATCAAAAAGTGATATTGGTTTGATTGATATAAGAGATAAAAGATCTAAAAATAATATCACAAATTTACTCCTGGAACATCATCATCAATCATATTTAGATTTTGTAAGATCTAACCAATAGCAGCGAGCTATTCGTTTGATCTTGAAATTTCAAATTTTGATATTGTTCAGATGTTCCAGGATTATTTTTTAGATATTATTTTCAGATCTTTTATCTCTTATATCAATCAAACCTATATCACTTTTTGATCGTCAGTATTTCACCTCTACTCGGGCTGAGATTCTTGGGAGAAGCTTTCTAAGCTTCTAGAAAATGAGCTTTCCAAGCTTCTAGAAAAATGCTCTATAAGCTTCTAAAAAAAAGAAAGGACTTTAAAAACCTTCAGGAAGAAGCTTATCAAGCCCCTAGCTCTCAATTATGCTTCTAGAGATAATCTCTAAAAGCTTCTAGGGAGAAGCTTTCCAAGCATCTATGGAGAAGGTATCCATTCTTTTAGAGAGAAGCTCTCAATATTTATAGGGAGAAGCTCTCAATGGTTCTAGGAAGAATATCTAATAGCTTCTAAGGAGAAAAACCTGGAGAAAACTCTTCCAGCTTCTAGGGAGAAGCTTTCCAAGGTTCTAGGAAGAAGCCCTTCACTTTTCTCTGGAGAAGCTCTCCATGCAGAATAGATCTTCATGCTTTTTGAGAAATGCTCTCCAAACTGCTAGGAAACAGTTACACAGCTTTTAGAAAGAAACTCTCAATGCTTCTAGGGAGAAGCTCTCCATGCTTCTAGGAAGAAACATTCCTAGCATCTAGGCAGAAGCTCTCAACGCTTCTAGGGAGAACCCCTTCAAGCTTCTACAGAGAAACTCTGCATGCTTTTAGGGAAAAGACCTTGAGGCATCTAGAAGCCCTACGCGAGTTTTTTTTGGGAGAAGCTCTTCAAACTTCTCGGTTTAAGCTCTCTGAAAGCTTCTAGAAAGAAGCTCTTTACGCTGCTAGAGAGAAGCTCTTTAAGCTTCTAGAGAGAAGCTCTCCAAGCTTCGAGAAAGCAGCTCACCAAAGCTTCTCGATACAAGCTCTCTCAAAGCTTCTAGACAGAAGCTCTTCTAGCTTCTAGGGAGAAGCTCTCCAACCTTTAGGAAGGAAACCTTATGCTATTCCTGAAAAAAGCTCTACTATCACCTAGAAAGAATTTCTTCAAACTTCCAAGAATAAGCGCTTCTTGCTTCTAGAGGAAGCTCCAAAAGCTCCTAGGAATAGACTCTCTGTGATTCTAGACTTTCCAAGCTTCTAGAAAATAAGCTATCTAAGCATGTGGAGCCTCGTAGCCGTGCAGTTAGGGTCACCAAGCTTTTAATCGCACCATGCCGTGGCGTCTTTTTTTTAACCTTCAGAAATAAGGTTATCAAACCTCTAGCTCTCAAATATGCTTTTAGTGGCTAGGGAGAAGCTCTCCAAGCATCTATGGAGAAGATATCCATTCTTCTAGGGAGAAGCTCTCAATGATTCTAGGGAGAAGCTCTCAATGGTTCTAGGGAGAAAAAACTGGGGAAAATTCTTCAAGCTTCTAGGGAGAAGCTTTCCAAGCTTCTAGGAAGAAGCCCTTCACTTTTCTTGGGTGAAGCTCTCCATGCAAGAATAGATCTTCATGTAATTTGAGAAATGTATTCCAAACTTCTAGGAAAAAGTTACACAGCTTCTAAAAAGAAACTCTCAATGCTTCTAGGAAGAAAGGGGCTGTCCATAAACCACGTGGTCAAAAGGGGGGGGGGGGGGGGGGGTTCGGCCAATGACCATTTTGTATGGACAAATTAAAAATTTTGTATGGACAAATGACCACGCGGGGGGGGCTGGGGGGGTTGAAAAGTCCCGAAAAAATGACCACGTGGTTTATGGACAGCCCCAAACACTTCAAGCTTCTAGAGAGAAGTTCTTCAAGCCTCTAAAGAGAAGCTCACCAAGCTTCTCGGTATAAGCTCTCCAATCTTGTAGGGGATCCTTATAATATTCCTGGAAGAAACTCTACTATCACATAGAAAGAAGTTCTTGAAACTTCTAGGAATAAAGAAGAGCTTAAGCTCTAGAAGCTCCTAGGTATAGACTCTCTGAGATTCTAGGGAGAAGCTTTCCAAGCTTCTAGAAAATAAGCACTCGAAGCTTCTTGGCAGAAGCTTACCAAGGCTTTAAGCAGAAGCCCCTCTTCTTGGGAGAAGCTATTCATTTCATACTTTTTAGAATAGGCGATACAATTTTCAAGACAAAAGTTCTCCAAGCTTCTGGGGAGAGTTTTCCAAGATTCTAGCGACAAGCTCTTCAAGCTCAGTGAAACCGTCTTTCCAAATATCAAGAACGTTGCTTTCCTACATGTTTTCAAGCTTCGAGGGAAGAAGCTTTCTACGGTTCTTGGAAGAATCTATACATGCTTTTTGGAAAATTTTGTTTTACTATTTTACAGTTATGCGATTTTTTTTTTAGTAGACTGTATGGTTATTGCTCATCAACAAATGATTCAAAAATTTTCCTTTGCTTTAATTTCTAACCGTATAAAGATGGCCTCATTTCCACTACAAACTACCACCCATCTTCACCCGTGTTTCAATTATTCGCCTACACACGGAAGAGCACTTGTGTCCGTTTTTAATTGGATTAAAAACAATAATATTTTTTGTTTTCTCATTAAATTAGTACCCCGGCTGTTGTGCTGTGTGCCAGCCAGCGCGGAAGCAGGATGCCCTGAGGAATCATTTCCCTGTTCCTGTTGCTTTTGCTGACAAGGAAGGACCGCGGTGCCGGCAGCACAGCAGCGGCCACTTGTTCCTCACAACAAGGAAAATGCATCGCCGCCCGCTGAACAATGCAGCCTGGTCGGGCCGGGCGCGTCTTCCATGAATACAATGGGTCGCGAGAAACTGTAGTTTGGCATCAAAGAAAGACGGGAAGAACAGGGATACCCTTGGTTCCGCTTTTAGACGGTGGTATTGCGACGGAGCCTGCACCGAGACGGAACGAGGAAAATAGTATTCTTTTGTTCGCACCAAGTTCCGCTATTTGCTGCTAGCCCAGCCAGAGAGCAACAAGAAACAAGTGTTGCTGGAAAATGGGGTCGCCCCGGCAGTTTGTGGCCCCTCCATGAGCTACTCGAGAGGTGGTTGTGGGGATGTGGAAACCCACAAGCTAGCCAACTTTGAACCCATTCTCCGTGGGCGGTTGCTTGTTTGAGCCGGCGCCAATGCGAAGTGCACCAAAGCACAACAAGTGACCTCTTCTTTTTTGAGGTTTTTGCATTTTGAGATGTTTGTGGGATGGTTTTTGACTGTTGCGTCTTTTCGGATATTCTTAAGCATTCCACCTAGTGCTTGTTAATTCATTCGTGAATTATATTTACATATTCGCTTCGATAGTTGGGATGAAGCTACTTCAAAATAAGATTCAATGGAATAGCAAACAAAGCAAAGCAAAGTAAGATTACCGTACACATCGTGGTTGCTACTCCGTGATTGACCAGAACAATCGAAGTTGCACAGAGATCCAATGAATGGTGATTGGGACTAGCAACACACTCTCAATGTTCACAATTCGAGAGTTCAATATTTTAAAGTCAATAACGGCGCCGGCCACGTCCTTACGGTCATCAGGAAAGGGAAGGAATGTTAGTTCGACAACAGTTGTTACTAGAAACCTTGGAATCCACAGCATCCCCACAGTTACCTCGGGAAGGAGTACTTGTTAGTAGGGTAGGCAAAGGTGTGTATCTTGGAGCCACCTTTGGTAGGTGATATGATCCACTAGTTATATGAAAATACACGACACGGTCTTCATCCCGATTATAATTTATTTGGTCGCGATAGTAAGGGTAATGCACATACGTCAACGATCGTTCTATATTAAACGCGTCAACGCATTGATCGTTTACTCAACCGTGAAAACCGACTTTTCCATGATAGTTATCGCGCGCTTCTGATTTCGCATTCAAGATTCGCGCCCCATCTCCCTGCCGAAAAAACCGACCGACTCACGGAAATAGTCGCGCGTTTCCCACAGTGTTGAACTTTCTTCTAACATTTTTATCGCTTCAATATTAGGCCAGTACCAGAGCTACAAGAATAATTTGCAGATATTATAGACTCCAGGGGTCCTCATGAAAATGCATTGGCGAAATTACCCCAACTTCTTCTAGTATGTAGGGAAACTGGGGAGACTTGATCCCTTTTTCTTAATTTACCTGAAACTTCAAGAAAAAACGCAAAACTAGATCCGATTTCCGTACAAAATGGCAGGTAAACATCTATTACAAGTTAATACACAACAGAAGGCCTTTAAATTATTGTTAAAGTTTTCAAAACTGTGTTTTTATGGAGGTATGTCTTATGATATATTTTTCAAAAATGGGTGACACTTGATCCCCGTTCGAGCACATGGTTTATTTAAAGGGAAAATAATTCCAGAGTCTTCCTATTCATTTTCTTTTCGAGTTTTCTTGTTTTCGATGAATATGGAGTGTTTGAAATCGTAAGATTTCCTTAAATTTTTAAGGGTATGCCGGATTTTCAAAATGGGGAGACTTGATCCCCCTTTTCTTGGTTTGTACTAAAGTTATAATTATCTGACACATTTTATCGTTGAATATACTAGAATTCCAAGTAAATAGAGGCTTCCGAATATAATTTTATTTTTCACATGTATAATGTGTGTGTAATCCTCGAGGGATCAAGTCTCCCCATGTCACTGTTGTGTATACTAAGCTGAATTAATAAAAATATGTTAACAACAGCCTTATTTGGATAAATAAGTTTAAAAGTATTTTATTTAAACTATGTGCTGTGAAATATTGACACGATTTGGTTCAATTTTTACAAAGTTATTGAGAATTTTTGGAATCGCCTAAAAGATTTCTGAAGTACTGAAAACAAACCATCAGCCGTTAAAAAAGTAATGCAATGTACAATCAAAATCACTTGTAGAAAAACATAATCGTTTGTCCAGGAGTAGTTTTGGAATAAATATGCTAGAAGAAAAATGTTTTTGATTCCGAGCAAATATGGGGGGAACAAGTCTCCCCAGGGATCAAATCTCCTCAGTCTCCCCTAAAGAAAAAAAAAACTCGGAATGATCTCACCCAGTTCCATGTCGTCGGATGACCGCAACCACTCCTTGACTCCTTCAATTTTCTGCAATACTGTTTACTACCAAGTGTGCATTCATTTTTATCACTTCACGAGGAAGGACAATGTTTACCTGCCCCAAACACGCGTCATTTTTCAGTTTTTTCTTTGAACAATGCAACGCGACCGAGATCCCCATCGCAACTGCCCCAAACACGCGTTTTTATCACTTTTTCCTTCGAACAATGCCACCCGATCGCGATCCTCATCGCAACTCGGAATTCGTGGAAGAATGTCTGGAGAAACACATAAACTTCTATTTGCTGTGACATCCATGCACACAACAGATCCGTGAATCATTTTCTAATAAAAATCCTTGGAGTATTTTTGAGAAAAGTTTATGGAAGGGATTCTAGATGAATGCTTTGAATAATTTATGGAGGGATCTCCATGAAAAAATTGAAGAAATTCGTTGAGAATTTCTTTAGGAATCCCTGGAGGATTTTTTCAGAAACTTGTGAAAGATTTTTTAAATGAATCCTAGAATGGATATCAGCAAGGGTTCATGAAAGTATTATCGAAAAACCTATGAAATTTTTTTCAAAGTAATCCTTGAAGAAATATGTAAAGAAATCTCTGGAGCTACATTTGGATAGTCTCTGGAGGAATTTCTAAAAAAAAAAATGCCAGGAATGAATGAATGAATCCGTGGAAGATCGTTTGAGAACATGCTTAAGGAATTTTCGAAAGATTCTTTGGAAAAAAAAATCTGGAAGAAAGTCCCGAAAAAGTAGTACTAAATCTCTGAGGAATTTGCTAAAGAAATTCCTGGATGAATTTCTACAGAAACTCTTACACAACTTTCTTACACAACTCTTAGCGAAACTTCTGGAGTAACTCCTAGTGGAATTTTTGGAGAAATTGGAAGTCGCTGTGGGAATTTCTGGTGAAATCCTTGGAAGCATTTCTAAGGTAACCCCAATACAAACTTTTGAAGGAACTTTTGAAACAATTTCTGGAAAACTCTGGAATATTTTATTAAGGCGAAACTGGAAGCATTTCCTCATTTTTTTTGGTTTTTGATTTTTAATAAAATAACGAAGCAATATTTTCAAAATCGGTTTTCGTACACATGCAGAGTATGATTCAAGATATCTCCTGAATTTTTCCCTGGTGGAAAAAGTTTTTCGTTTTTGCAGAAACCATTTTTTTGTGCAATTTTGTTTAAAAATGGTTTCTGAAAAAACAAAAACTTTTTCCACCAGGGAAAAATTCAGGAGGTACCTTGATCCATACTCTTCATGTGTACGAAAACCGATTTTGAAAACATTGCTTCGTTATTTTATTAAAAATAAAAATCCAAAAAGTGAGGAAATGGATCCAGTTTCGCCTTAAGGCATCGCAGAATGTTTTATCAAAGGAATCGTTGGAGATATTTCTGAACAAATGTCTAAAGAAAGTTCTGAAGGAATAATAATAAAGTTAAAAATTCTGGGTTAACTTACTTTTATTGCACATCGCAGAATTGCATCAAAAGGTGATCGAGCCACACTACCGAAAGAAAGAAATGCTTGTCACGAATATCTAAATTTCCGCAAGAATTCCTTGAGAAATTTTGTAAGGAATCTCTGGAGAGATTTCTGTACCAATTCGTGAAGGAAAATTTGTGTAGCTATTCGTAAAAGAATTCCAGGTTAAATCCTCGAAGACATTTTCAAATGACTCACTGAATGAATTTCTGTACATTTTTGAATTTTTTGGGACATTTATGCAAATATCGTTATTGTTTATATTCATTGCTCAAAATGTTGACTTTTGAATCAACCATTCATATTTTTGGAGACAAAAGATTTGAATCGTAACAAATAGCGATATACTAGTTTATTCGTTATTTAGCGAAAATTACTAATATATGCCAAATACTCCGAGCGGCACAGTGCGCAAAAACGTGCTTACCATAACGATTGCAAATTAATGATCTGAAATGCGACGTTTAAAACGAAATTGCAAGAAAACGATAAAAGATAGGAGTTTGATGTCAAAGAACGAAATGTACAGGGGATGGCCAAAATGTTTGGGATAGGCAACTTTTTTTTCTCTCACAAAAAAGTTCAACAAGCTGTAACTTTTCATACAGCGCATCAAAAAATCTCAAATTTTTACTGTTTGTCAACCTATTATGTGTGCATCATTGGTACAAATTTGGGCTCGATTGATTAATATTTCGCAAAGTTAGAACCGTTTGGGTAAAACACTATTTTTCAAACAACCCATTTTTGAGGTGTCATATCTCGGAAACCAGTAAACCGAATTAAATTAAATTTTGAACGTACACTAACAATATGTAAATGCTTCACAAACTATTAAAACATAGGTACTTTTTAAATGTTGGAAAAAGTTATCATGGATTGACACTTTTTGGATTTGTCTAAAAAAAATATGATTTTTTTACATCAATGTCAATAAATTTTACTGTTGATATCCAAAGATTTTCCACTTCTGTTCTCAAGTTATCTCTAATCAGATATATTAGAGCCTATTTAGATTGAAGGAAGAACGCATTTAGTAATTTTTGTGTGGTATTGTAAATTTGACTTATTTTCCTCTATATGGGTAAAAATTTCAACCCGGTATAACTTAATTCGCCGTGAGAAAATATTACATTTTATAACGTCGTATTAAATATCAATATATTGTTGATAAACGTTATAAAATTCATTCAATTCGGTTCACTGGTTTCCGAGATATGACACCTCAAAAATTAGTTGTCTAAATAATAGTGTTTTACCCAAACGGTTCCAACTTCGCGAAAAATTAATCAATCGAGCCCAAATTTGTACCAATGATGCACACATAATAGGTTGACAAACAGTCAAAATTTGAGATTTTTTGATGCACTCTATGAAAAGTTACAGCATGTTGAATTTTTTTGTGGGAGAAAAAAAGTTGCCTATCCCAAACATTCTGGCCATCCCCTGTAGAGTGGAGCAGGGGCCACAACTTCGCCAAAGAAAGAATTTTAAATTATTACGCATTTTTTAAAGATAATTAACAAAAACAAATTAAAACACACAACTTTTAAGTTATTTGCTTTAGAAAACTTAGTTATTTAACTAATTCAATCGGTTCAAAGATGCCATTTGATAGAAAATTCAATAATCTTTCGAATAAGGGTAAAAAACTGCGATAAGTTTGACCATTTTAAAGTTATAGCCAGTTAAGGCAATAAGAGTCAAAAACATGGGGAGTTCAATAACTACGTAACGGTTGAGATTTGACCATATGCGTAGAACAATTTTTTTCACCATTTATGGTCCTCTATCACCCTTTAAAAAGTTTGCACTCAGGAACCTAACACCCTGTGTGTTTTGATATATTTTGGTACACAATTTAAAAAAATATATAAAATAATTTGCTAAGAATTCATGTAAAATTCATTTGACATTTCGAAAATTGAAATGTCGATTGAATTGAGGTATACCTGTATAATCAGTTTTATATGTGTCGTTAAGGACATATATGAGCGAAACCAAAGATAGCCGTCACAAATACCGAAAGCACGGATCTCGTCATCTGAACAACAAATAGAGCTAAAAAAGCAATGAGTAGCCTTGCTCACTCGTGGTAAACATTGAGAAGTATTTTCGTTTTCGGGTATTGACGAGAGGATGACGAGAACGGTGCTCTCGAAAATGCGAGTCAAAAATGCACTTGGACGCGCTCCCATTTCACCTTAATAATTTAGCCTCATAACTCTTTACTTTATGCGTAGAAAAAAAACAAGAAATCCTCCAAAACTAACCATGGTCACGATACTGTTTACTTTTTTGCGTTAAAAACCGCACTCTCGGAAAGGATGCTTCTAAATCTAGTCCCATTCATGTTACTTCCCGCATCAATATCGGTATGGAGTTGAAAATTTAGAAAAAAAAATTGCTGAAGCAATCGAATGTCTATTAGGTACTCATTTATCTCGATAACTCGATTGCACCTTCCAAGATAGTAGTAAGCATGGAAAAGTGTATTGCTTTATCAATTTAGAACTAACTTAAGGACAAACGACTTGAAATCCTGCTTCAACAGCGCATCAGAACTTCATACGCACAAATCTCAAAAAACAAGCTTCAAACAACAGTGCATTTTATTATTGTGTTCTTGCTCACTTGTAATAAGCTTGAAATACGAAGACTAGGTGCGTTGATTTTGTTTACGAAGAGATTTGTGCACTCGAAATCGTGAGTAGGTGCCAAAGTCAGCCATTGTGGCGGCCATTTTGGGATTCTAACAAGTCTGTCCTTAATGCAATCTGCCCTTTATTGACAAGTTACGATAGTTCTACATGTATGAATAAATTACGAAACCCAATTCAAGCTCCCGAATCCATTGGCTCTGACGGCAGCAAAAATGCACTCACTCCAATGGGAAATTCCATTTGTATCTGTCATCGTGTGCGTGAAGAAGTATAAACAAACGTGTTTTGTCTCGTTTTTTCTCACGTTTGCCATACGACTCCCGCCAGGCGGCAGCACTGCGGCGCTGTCAAGGCCTATAAAGGTAAAATATTTACTCTACCATTTTATCCAACGCAATTCAAATCCAATCCAATCCAAATAAAACCCTTCTTGGTGTGTGGACAAATACATACACACACTCACCGTTGAATCAACAGTTTTCATCGCCACCGGATCGACCGATATTGGATGATATTTAGATTACGCGTTATAGGCTTAACGCACCATCAAAAATTCAAATTGTCGAAAGCGATTGCAAAATGCAAAAGAGAAGAACTATTCACCAACAACACAGCTATTTTTCCGCACTTCATCCGATGATGACCGGAGAATTCAAATACGGCGGCGGGAGCGGGCAGCAATGGAATGCGAAATACCTTCCTCCACTGGCACAGTAGTTGTTCGATCCTCATCTACCAGCTGGTGGCCATCGACCAGCATCGACCGCCACGCCGGTTGACCGGTGGTTCCGGCTTAAAATTGGTTTCGAGTAATTTCAGAACACTCGAATAGTTGTGCTGCGCTCTTCAATTGGTTTCATCACAGTGCCGCTGCTCCCCCGGTTGGGACAAAATTAATGATTTTCGCTATATATACGGATGCAACAGCTTATCGGGGTTGATCCTGTATTTGGTCATTGGACCCTAACCTTGCGCTGGCTGGTGGAGAGAAGTACTATGGGGTCATAAAAACGGGTGAATAATTCACCTAGCAGTTCTAAAGGATAAGGCTGTAAATCAAATTTACATGTTTCATAGCATGTGTATCCTGCATCACAGAAGTTTACACGTTTCTCTCAAATTGTGTTTCAGTAAAGCAATTTGAACAGAAAAGTGACAATTGGAAAGCGCTACTATGGATGCAATTTGGAACTTTTTTACTTTTTCCCTGTCCAGTACCAGTCAGTGAGTGCACCGTCCTAGTTGTTTTCATTCAATCCGAATTAGTACGCGCGTTGGAGTGATATTGGCGCCCAACCGACACCGACAGAGTAGTTTGCATTTTTCCGCGCCATTTTATTTAGATTTTATTCGTAGATACCGGGAACGACAGATTGAAGTTTTTGTGCGATTTTTGCGGAAAATAGAACCAATCGAGCGGCATCGGATGAGCGGATTGGGAATTGAATGACGCATGTATGACGGATGGAAACGCATGTCGCACAAAACGATGAAGAATGGGAATGCAGAACTTTTCCCTAGAACTATACATCATGTTCCAAAGTTGCACAAATTGAAATATTCAAACGTGGATGGTTTATTGGCAACTATCATCGATAATTTATTGCTCCTTCCACCGAACTCATCCCGATTGCTGCCACATCACTCAGATCATCCAAAACTTGGTGGTACGGTGGTACTACACCGCAACTGAACCCATCAATAGTGGTGGTGGTGGTGGTAGCCCATGTAAAACGGAATGTAAATTGTGGCTTCGGACCTCTAGTGTGTAGTACGAAGTGGCGGAATCAAACTAAAACTGATGGCAAAACGCTGCTGCTCTACCACCATCAGTGACTGACTGAAATTGAATAATCATTTTATCGGAAACATTATCTTCATTCAATTTCCGAGTGGGATTCGGGTCTAGTTGCTGCTAACATCGTTTCACTGCGCCAGAGATAGAGGCAGAAAGCATCAATCGGTTGAAGGAATGTTTTGGAGCGTTAATATAATAATAGGATATGAAATGCACTCCTGTACATGTTCGATTTTAACTTAAGTTACATTGAATACATAGAAATCTGTAAAGGAATACTTGAAAGAATTCCTGAAGAAATTCAAGCTAAATTCCTGTAGAAATCAATGGAGGATTTTCTGAATGAATTCCACGAGGAGTACCTGAAGAATCTCCTTATAAAACCCCAGGTGGAATATCTAACAGACCCTATTGATACATTATTTAAAAGAATAGCGGGAGAAATCCCAATACATGCTACCAAACAAAAACAGGACAGTTACAGTTAGACGAAACATAAGACCAAGAACGACCAAATTAGTTTCCCCCTGAAGAAGACACCAACACCGTGTCGAAACGTCGGGAAAGTAGAAAACATCGTTTGTTAACTCAAGACTGAGTAGCCGATTTTGACTGATATTTGAAACGACCAAAAAAACAGAACTTGTTGAATAACAGCAAACAGAAGCTAAAGTTTGCTTAAGAGTGGTTTGTTCCACTCTTGTACAGCAAAAATGTTTGTTGGGGATACAATCGAGCCTCCAGCAGAATAATCTATATGTATTTCTGTATGGGTTTCTGACGATTTTCAGGAATACCTTATTGAATTCCTGAAAAAAAAATCGAAATCCCTTCCAAAGAAGTACTTAAATATATTTCAGGAAAAGATTATGGAGTCTGGAGGAATATCCCTGGATTGTTGTTAAAGGAACACCTTCAAGGTTTGGTAAAAGAGTCTTTGGATAAATTTCTTTGATTATCTGGAGAATTTTTAAAAGAAATCTCAGGCGAAATTTGCGGAAAAATGCTAAGAGAAATTTTAATAGGAATCCTGAGAATATTTATGAAAGAAATCTCTTGAATTCAGTTTAAAAGGAGTCCGTGGAAGATTTCCCAAATGAATCACACAAGGAATCCAGGAAATTCCTGGAGAAAATTACCGAATAAAGGTCAGAAAGATTTTGAAATAGAACCCATGAAGGAATATCTGAAGGAATCCTTGGAATGTTTTCGGAGAGAATCCCTGGTGGAAATTCTTAAGAAAACCATGAAAGCTTTTCTGGTGGACTTGTTTGAGAAATTTCCGGAAGAACCTTCAAATTGATTTTTTTCTGGAGGAATTTACACAGGAATTTCAGGATGAAATGCTGAAGCAATTAATCCATTCGGAATTTTCTAAGATTTTATTAACAGCTGTCTCTTATATTTGGGTTCTTTTCGGTGTATCAGTCTTTTCGTAAAATCAACAACAGCACCAGTCGTGATTAAGGCGAAACAGGAAGGATTTCCTCACTTTTTGGTTTTCGATTTTTTATTTAATAACGAAGCAATATTTTCAAAATCGGTTTTCGTGCACATGTAGAGTATGGATCAAGGTATCTTCCGATTTTTTTTTTTTTGTAGTGGAAAATGTTTTTCGTTTTTGCAGAAACCATTTTTGAACAAAACTTCACGAAAAAATGGTTTCTGCAAAAATGGAAAACATTTTCCACCTCAAAAAAATTCAGAAGATACCTTGGTTCATACCTTACATGTGCACGAAAACCGATTTTGAAAATATTGCTTCGTTATTTAATAAAAAATCAAAAACCGAAAAAATGAAAAAATGCTTCCAGTTTCGCCTTAATGCAATTAGTAACACCTTATGAAACTTCTAAAAGAAACCCATAAGAAGTCTCCGGAAGAAACTCTTGAGGAATTTCTAAAGCAATATCAAATACTCTAGAAGAGTCTAGGGAAGATTTTTTGAATGAATTCATTGAATAATTTCTTGGAGAAATTTTGGGGAATTTCTTCCAGAAATTTTCAAAGAAATCCCTGGATACATTTCTGAAAAAAAAAATACCCGGGAAAATTTTTTAAAGAAATATAAAAAAATATTCTGTAAAATGTCCAAAGTAATTCATGGATGCATTATTCAAAGAACCCCTGAAAAAAAATAGCGAAGAAGGTGCTGAAGCAATCTATGCCAGATGCTCTAACATATTTTTTGTTGAACTTTTGGAGGAATCCAATGCAAAACTTCAGGAAGAAATTCCCAATGAAATCCCAGGTGGAATACCTAACAGAACCTCTTGGTTAGAAGAATTCCTGGAGAAATCTCAATACATATTAGGCGGATTTCTACGGCAGGGTTCCATAAGAAATCTCTGTATGAATATCTGTACGAATTTCTGACGGTTTTCGTAAAGCAATACGTAAAAATTCTAGGGTCTGAAGGAATCTCTGGAGAAATTTCCTCTTTGAAGGTTTTGTGAAAAAATACCTGAATGAATGTCTTAAAGATTCCCTGGAGAATTTTTCAAAAGAAATCTTCGGCTAATTTTTTGAAATAATTCTAAGAAAAATTTCTATACATAAAAATTCCTAAAGTATTTCTGAAAGAACTTCTTAATTTTTTTTTAAAGGAATCCGAGGAAAATTTTCCTAATGAATTCCAGAAGGAATCCATGAAGAAAGTGTCGAAGAAAACTATGGAGGATTTTCTGAAGGGATCTTTGGAGAAAGTTCTGGAGAAATTTTGCAGAAGCAATAATTCATTCGGAATTTCCTAAGGATGTATTTTTTAATTTTATTTTCACGTAATCCTTTATTCTTGGATTTTTTCGGCGTATCAGTCTTCTCGTAAAATCAACAGCAGGACCAGTCTTGATTAATGCAATTATCCTATATATCCCATATGAAATTTCTTAAAGAAACTTTCGAGGAATTTCTACAGCAATATCAAATACTCCAAATGAGTCCTTGATTTTTTTTAGATAATTCGTTTAGGGATTTCTTGTCCAAAACGAAACCCTCGCGAAATATCTTTAAAAAAATCTGGAGAGCCCCGGGAAGAATTTATAAAGAAATCTCTGAAGAATTTATTTTGTATTTTTTTTTTTTAATATGATCCTAGAAAAATGTCTGCAGTGATTCCAGGACGAACTATTCAAAGTACCCCTGAAAAAAGAAAAAAAAATGCAAGGCGATCTTACATAATTATTTGTAAAACTTCTAGAGAAACCCCAAATGGAAGTTAATAAAACAAGCCATTGAATATTTCCTAGAAGAATCCCTCGTAAAATTCCTGAAAACAAAACCCAAGAGGAGTTTGTTAAGAAATACCTAAAGCAAAACCTGAAGAAAATTTCAAAACAAATCTATAGATGATTTTTGAGAGAATTCGTTGAGGAATTCCTGGAATAACTTCTTGAGGGTACTTTAGGGAAATTTCCAAGAAATACTCTGGATAAATTACTGAAAAAGTTTGGGAGATTTCTGAAAACCATCCGGGATTTTTGATGAAATCTCTAATGGATTTTCTACAGAATTCCTTGGAGATATGTCCGAATAAATATATTTTTTTATCTGTATTAACGAGATTTTTAGCCCTGGGCTAGTTCATTTAACTTCTGAAAGATTTTCATCGTTAATAAAACGATTTTTAACCCGGAACTAATTCATCTCGGGACCCACGTTTGACTTCCCTTCCGAAGGAAAAACTCACATTTTGTGAGTTTGTCATGAGTGGGATCCACTCCCAGGTCATCGGCGTGATAATCACATTTTTTTTAATCATAAAATCAGGTTCACCTCACATTTCTGAATAAATGTCAGGATTTTTTTTTTAATATTTAATAAAAATCTGAACAAATCCTCGCAAGAGTTTTTTAAAGATGTGTTTGTGAAAGTTCTGATGGATTCCTTGGAGGAACTTCTAAAGCAATTCAATTTATGGATAAGTTTTGAAAAGATTTTCTGTAGAAAAAAAAAACAATACAATCTCTGATTTTCGATAAGAATGCCTGGAGAAAATTCTAGACGAATTTCAGATGGAATCATTGCAGGAATTTCGCAAGCCAACCCTAAAAAATCTCAACAATATTCGAAAAATGTTTCGAAACAATCCGTAAAGGAAATCGTGGAAGAACTCAAGGAGAAAATTCAAGGACGAACTGCTCAGTAAATTTCTGAAAGGATTTCTGAAACCCCCCTAGAAGCATTTCTGATGGCGACCCTGGGACAAGATTTAAACAAATATCTGGAGGAATTTCTGAAGAAATTGAATAAGGCAGTTATGAAGCAATTCACGTATTATTTTCTAAAATAATTCTTCGTGATATTCCTGAAACAGCAGGGACGCTGTATTTTTGAAGGAATCCATTGAGATACTTCTAATTCAACTTCTGAAGGAATCTCCAAAGGGTTTTCTATAGGAATCCCTGGAGAAATGTCAGAATTAATATCGAGATGTATTTTGGATTAAATCATTGCAAGAATTTCTCGAGCAAACCTTAAAGTAAAATTCCGAAAAATCCATGGAAGATTTTTTGCAACAATCCGTAAAAAAATTCACGAAAAAACCATGGAAAAACTTTTCAAAAATCTCTGGAAGTACTTCTGGATGAATTATTAAAAGCATTTCAGAAAAAAAATCCTAGCGGAGCAGAATTTTTAAAGGATTAAAGAACCCCTCGGAAAATTTCTAAAGGATCTCTGAAAGAAATTTCTTCAGAAATTCTTGGAGCAATTTCTAAGGCAGTATCAAGGAAAACATTCTAAATTAAACCTAAGATGATTTTTGAGAAAAAAAAAACCATTGAGAATTTCCTGGGAGAATTTCTGAAGTAATCCATGGAGAAATTTGCAAAGAAATTGGAGAAATTTCTGGAAAACAATTGGAAAATTTTCTGAAAGGCCCCAAGAACAATTCCTGAATTAATCTCTGAAGCCAGTACCCACATTTATTTTTTTATGAATTTTTATCCCAGCACGCTTGGACATGGAAAGATTTAGAATACATGGACTTATTTCAGCTACGTAGCAGGCCAGAATCGGTTCCGGTAGAGACCTACGCGGCCGCGTAAATGAAAACTTTATACAAAACAAATTTCATCGTCTTATTTTTGCATGATTCGTCGAGAAATGGTGAGACTTTTTTTACGCTTTTTTATTTAATTTTGAACTGAGTTTTTTTTACGCGGTACGTATCCCCACAAAAAAAACCTGACTGTATTGTTAAGTTCTCGATGGAAAACTATGTAACTTTTGATCTCATTAAAACCCATTCCAAATTTCTTTAAAGAACGTGAGCTTCAAACATTTTTATAAATATTGTGCGCCAAAGAAACTTCTTAAAGTTAATCAACTTTTTTAACTTCGTTCAAAAATCGTCATCTTAGTAAAGGTTAGCCCTTCAAGCTTTTCTAAAGACATGATGACCATGCGTTTTGGTAACGAATGATCAGCCTGGTCTTGAACATCCTATTTTTGTAACCAAATTAGTTGAACTTTTCCACTAATCATTTCTGAAAGTTTTGTAATTCCCACAGAAATCTAAGATTTTCATAAAATTCTGTGAAATCACTATAAATTATCCAGAATTTTCAAAGTATTGCAACAGTTTCACTGTTCTTTGTTGAATTATTTTGAATTAGCAGCTTGCTTATTTATGTAGAAGTTTTTGTTATATTTGTTTAGTTAGTACCATATATAAATGTGACATTTGAAATCTAACAAATATTTATGAAATAAGCATTTTTTTTTTATTTTAAGAAAAACGTTTTGAGAAACTAAAAGTAATCCGGATTTTGAGAAAACATGGTGTTGCTAATTCTTCACAATTTTACATATAAATTTTTGAACTGTAAGTTCTAAAATAACAAAAATTCCCTGTGAAAATATGTAGGTGCGCCACGAAATTTTCGAAAATTTAAAAAGGCGTCTCGATAGCAAAATGATTGGAAACCTCTGTTCTATAGGATTCCCAGGAGAAAATTCCAGATGAATTTCATATGGAACCTTCGTAGGAATTTCTCAAGCGAAACCTAAAAACATCCAATCGATATTCGGTAGATTTTTCGTCACAATATGTAAAGGGATTCCTGGAAGAACCCAAGGAGAAACTTTCAAAGGAATCCCTGGAAGAAGTACCGTAAACTGGGGTGTAGTTGATCAGTGGGGTGAACATGATCAATCAATTACCCGCGAATATGGGCTTTCAAGGAAGTTACCATTCCATTTTAATTTAACGCCACTGGCATGCAAATGGTTAAAATATAATTGTTGCTACCTTGAAAGTCTATATCCATGGATAATTGGGTGATCAGGTTCACCCCACTGATCAACTACACCCCAGTTTACGGTACTGTAAATTTTGGGAAGAATTTCTGAAAAAAGCTCCTAGAAGAAATTCTGATGGAATCTTTGAACAATATTTTTAAAAGAAACCCTGGAGAACGATTTAAAGAAATATGAATCTAGAGGAATTTCTTTTTTTTCATTTTTATTTATGTGTATTTCAACTTAGATGCTAATTCTACACTAGAGGAATTTCTGAAGGAATTACTGGTCAAATTTAATTAGGGATTTCTGAAACAATTCATGTAATTCTTTAACATAATTCTTCTTGAAATTCCTTGTATTCCCAGCTGCGTTTTTCAAGAAATCCCGTGAGAAGCTTCCAAAGCAATTCAGTGTTCGAAGGAACTTTTTGAAGATTTTCCGACAAAATAGATTTTCTGAAGAATCTCTGAGGGAATTTCAATATTAGTCCCTAGAAAAATTTCAGAACAAATATCTAGAAGAATTTCAGATGGAATCATTGCAGGAATTCCTCAAGCAAGCCCTAAATAAATTTTCCAAATTATGCTTGAAAGTTTTTTTTTTCGACAATTCGTAAAGAAATTTATGGATTAAACCATGGAAAAAATTTCGAAAATAAGTGTAGACTTAGCTTTTAGTTAAAATACACACTAATAAAAACAAAAAAAAAACTTTCGAAAAATGTGTGGAACTAATTCTAAATGAATTATTGAAAGCATTTTTGAAAAAAAAAAAAAAGTCTATCAAAACATCTAAAGGAACCTATAAACGATGTTCTAAACCCAACGGAAAGACTTGAATAAATATCCATAGAAACTTCTGAAGAAATTACTGGTCTAATTTCTGATGAAATTCAATTAGATATTTTTGGAACAATTCACGGCAGATTTTCTAAAATAATTCTTCGTGAAATTTCTGAAAATTTCTGCGTATTTTTTAAAGCAATCCCTGGAAGATTTTCTAAAGCAATTCCAAAACATTTTCAAGTGAATCTTTAAATGGTTTTAAAACAAATCCATAAAAAAATTTCTTAGGGAATTTCTAAAGGAATTGTTGGACAAATTTTCGAAGGAATTCCTAATTTAAAAAGGAATTTCAACAAGGAGATCTCCTTTGAATAAATTAAGAAAAAAAAAATCTCTGAAATATTTTCCTAATGGGTTCATGGAGAAAGTTCTTAATACAGGAATTTCTGAAATTATCCCTGTACGAAATTCATAGAAATCTGTAAAAATTTGCGAATGAATTCCTGAAAGATTATTTAAAAGATTCTCCGAAAAAAATTTTGGTGGAATTCCAGAAGAATCTTCCGAAGGAAATTTTGGAAATTTTTCTATAAACGAAGCCCCGAATAAAAAAAAAAGACAATTAACAGCGTCTGCAGCCAGAGGCTGCACAAGCTGAAAATTACGAACACCAAACAACGGAACACCCAGTAGCCCAGTAGAGAATTTACACGAAGACACGAAGGCCATACAGGTAAGGGGACTCTAGGAGGAATCTCTGAAGCATTATCTAAAGGAATCTTTGGAAAAATTGCTGAAAATATATCAAGAGACATTTTTGAAGAAAAACCATTGATCCAGGAAGAACCCCAGGAAGAATTTCCACTACAGTTTTCTTACATTTTATATCGAAAAGAATATTCTTCTTACAAATGCTGAAAAGGCACACCGCTGAGTTTCTTATATCCTTGAGAGAACAAGTAAAACAAGAAGTATAAAAAAAAGTTAATAATCACATAATCTACCTAGTAACCTGGTGTTATAGAGGTGTTCTGAGGCATTTGTCTCTGGATCATAGATTATTGCATTAAATTTTCACAATAACAAAATAACATGAAACGAGCTCACCATTTCATATACACCCATCTATTATTCCCTGACTGCACTGGCTGGAAGAGGATTGAGAACCATTGGCGAAAGAAAAAGGAATTATGTACGTTGTACAACACTCTCACGAATGAGTGACGGCGACTGAGCTAGCCTACAAGAATAATTAACGAAAACCCCATTTCGGGTGTAAATGTTAATTTTAGAAATACTTAATTTTAATTTCCTTTCCGAAGGAAGAACTTACATATTTTTAGTATTCCAGGTCCTCCAATTAGGACTTTGAATGTGACATTTAATCATAATTCCAACTGATCATAATAAAATTAATGATTTAATATTCGTCCATATATCTTAGAGGTGTGCAGAGTTGACTGTTGTTTGTAAAGATTGGTAAGTGTGGTAAAGATGTTTTATTATTTAGATTATGTTGCAAAGATGTTTGTTTAACTTTGTGTTGTTTGTTTCAGTGTTTTGAGGAATCGATCATATGCATTTACTAGGTAGACGTAAACCTAAAAACATTGTTTTAAACTAAAAACTCAATTATCGACGTCAATTGGATTCTATAGATTCCTGGTGTTATAAAAAAAAACTGTCACTCCCACTTCGCCACATGCAACCTATTTCTAGTCATTCACTTTTCAGTAGCAAGTAGTAGTGCTTTAAGCTCTCTTCATCCTAATCTATACAATTCGAGAAGAACAATTAAGTAGAACTATATTACATTATGGTTAGGATCGAGCGAAAGAACAACATATCATACAAGACAATATTAAATTTAATTCTTAAGTTCAAAGTAAACGTAGATGAAAATGGAAATAAGAACTACGCACTTAACTCAACCAATAATACTCTCTAGCGCTCTTTCTCCCATATTTAGTGCTGCCCCCACTGCGCTCTGCCTGCTAGCATCCGTCATCGTCAGAGGTCAAGCAATCAACCTAACAAGCTCGGTGTTCAAAACTTTTCACCAAAAAAACAACTTTCAATAGCACTCCCTACCATCACAGAAACAGCTTCTGAATCTCCTGCAAATTAGCCACCAGCACAGTGCATTTAGTCGTTCTGAATCGCATTGGAGACCCCTCGAGAGGTATATGTATGTAAGTCAGGAAGTGAACCAACCATCAACCATCAGCGACCAGCAATTTACAACCATAAGGTAATAGTTTTACGAAACTTTTCAATTGGTTCCACCACTCAGAGAGCCTCAGCAGAAGCTACTGCATGGTGGATGCAGGAGCTGCAAAAACCAGCGTCATGACACGATCCTTCTCATCGTCTACATGCATGCACTCACTTACTCATCTGCAGTGACGGACTGATGTGCTGATTGTGTTGACCCTCCTCCTTGAAGAAAAGCAAAACCGGACGGGTGAGTACCTACCCTGATGCTGCCAGCACAAATGTTTTCAAGTGATCACGCAAACAAAAGTTTTCCTTTTCCCCAACCCATCGCATCGCATCGTCCGAAGCCTCGGGAAAATCTTGCCGTTTTTTTTACGTGCGCTGTTGCTTTCTTACTGGAACTCCACCCCTTGACATCCTCTAGATGTGTATGATGTCCAAATTATTAAATTGTTACAAACTGGCCCGGGCACGGAGTGCCCCCAGGCGTCTGCTCTCGACTCGAGTCTCGAGTCGAGGTGAAAGTTTTAGGTACCTCTACTACTACACTCCAAAAGTGCGGCGGAGCTAACACACCGGACCCGGGCTCGCCAAGTCCCGAAAATGTTTTCGAGTGTGCTTAACATAAATCAAAGCTTGTCGTTTGCCTCTGTACAACCCACAGAGAGAAAGGGACCCTTTTCCGGGTAGTGGGTTGGGAAGGAACAATGCGGCGTTCGATGGAGAACCGAAGAGGAAGAGAGCTCTTTTGGAGGGATTGAAACAACGACGACGAAGCTTGACCGATAGATTATGGTAAAATTTCTCTACATTAGCAGCTTTCGGCTGCACTACCAAGCATGCATTTCTCCTTGATAAGCTGTTGTAAAATTACGAAATTCAATTATCACACTCTCATTTGCGTATGGTGGGGAGATGCGGAACGAGATATGTACCAGAAGGTTCGATAGGTTCGGCAGTGGCGTGCTGAAGGTTGATCCAGCAGGACTTTTCGGAATATCTGTTGTACATCGATCAACCCTGTTGAATAATTGCTAGCAAACACCAGTATTTATTTCTTCCACTTTTTTTTCCAGAAACAGCCCCTGATTTCCTAAAAACTGTTTCACTCATTTCGTTGAGATTGATCTAAGAAGCCTCTTAGTGTTACGATTTCACCTGATGTTTTTGCTGAGGTTGTTCAAGGACTCCTACACAAATTTTGGTAAAGTTTTAATGCAGTAATTGCTTCAGAAATTTCTCTAAAAAGTGCAGCTGATCCCACTCTAGTCGCTTTCCAAAAAAAAAACAGTGATTAGGCTTAATTTTTCCTGAGGTTTCCGCAAGAATTTCTTGCAGAGTTTTCTGCAGCCATTGCTCCACGAATTTCTCCAGGTATGGAGATTCTCCCAGGAGTTGCTGCAGAACTCGCACCGGGGATTTCTCCAGATTTTTTTAAAAGAAATGGCTTTTGGAATTCTCAAAAGATTTTTTTTCTGGGATTCCTACAAAAACTGCTTCTCTCGGGTCATGCAAAAATTGCTGCAGAATTACTCTGCGCAGTGTCAAAATTTAGGTTATCATCGAACTTTCATGTACCTTGGACATACCTTCGAAAATGGTTAGTGTTATAGTTTTAAACCGAAAAACTCGAAAATGTTTTATCGGCAAAAATGCCTTTACACATTTTGTATGGCACGAATTTGAGCTTTTGGTATGTAAAATAGCTAAAAATTTGCTTGTTTTTACTAAACAAATTTCCCCGATGGTACAATTGCAAACTTTCCATTTATAAATTATTGAAAAATTTGCTGACGTTCGAGAAAAATCCGATAGTAAGTTCGATAATAATCGAAATATTGACACCGTGTAGGAATTCCTTCAATACTTTATCCGTATGATGTGGTTTAATACGATCTTGATGTTCATGGATCGATTCCAGTATAATTCCAAGATTTCTTGTAAGCATTTCACCAACATTATATCAGTGGTTTAAGCTCTCCTATTTCTTCAAGAATTTTCTCAGAGTATTCTCCAGCACTCTTAAAGTATCTGCTTCATAAATTTCTCCA
Organism: Aedes albopictus; assembly: GCF_035046485.1. Classification (NCBI taxonomy): domain Eukaryota; kingdom Metazoa; phylum Arthropoda; class Insecta; order Diptera; family Culicidae; genus Aedes; species Aedes albopictus. The sequence continues at coordinate 398,774,720 of NC_085137.1, forward strand.
ACAAATGGAGGTCGAGAGTTCCACCAGAAGTTGTTCCAGAGAATTCTTTAGGAAGCGCTTCAGCAGAGTTTCTCTCGCAGATTATATCAATGATTTATCTATTGTTTTTTTTATGGACTGCTCCAGAAATCCAGAGAGTGCTCCAAGAACTGCTTCTTCCAGGATATTATTTTTTCAAAAATTGCTGCAGAGACTCCAAGTCATAGTAATTGATCCAAGAATCACTCCAGGGATTTATACCAAACTATTTTGGTGATTACTTTTTAAATTACTCCATAAGATTTTTCAGGGAATCCCAGAAGTTTTTGCTGAGGTTAACACAAGGATTTCTACAGAAATCCACTGAGAATTCCGGCAGAAATTGCTCCAAAACTCATTGTAGGAATTAAAAAAAATGGGTGATTTCTTTTAGAATCCTCTCAATGGATTTTTCAAAGCATTCTTTCAGTCTTTCTCCAAACACGTCTCCTGGGGTCCCCATGGGTAATACTCGATGAAAGTCTAAGATTTCAAATGTTTCTTGATTATTCGCTAGAATATGATAAAAAAGGATGGGAACCACTTTGATTGGATTAAATTAATGTACCTCATGTTTGCCAAGAAGCTGACAAGGTCACAAAAATGACGATTTTGTAACATGTATAAAACTTCACGTTTCTATGAGTAACGGAAAGCAACCTTTCATTCGAAGTTGAAAAAACGACATCTATCTTGGATTTAGACAACAATTTGCATTTTATCCTTAAATCGCGATTTAAGCTGTGTTCGCAGCCACCGATTTCCATTCTGAACTCACTGGGGGCATTCATTTAGTACGTCACGCAAAATTTGGGAATTTTCGAACCCCCTTCCTTTCCCCCCTTCGTACGGGTTTTTCGTATACCCAATACATTGCTTGTCACATTTTCCGAAACCCCCCCTCCCCCCTATGAGCGTGACGTACTTTATGGATGCCCCCCTATTAGACAGTTGAAAGTGTAAGCTTTTCAGAACATCATCTAAAATTCCATTAGGAACTCCAGAAAATTCATCTGTTCGGGAGTTTCTTAAGAAATTCCTGAAGAAATTTCACAAAGAATTCCGTTCTTGGTTCCGTTAGGATCTCCTACGGAATTGCTTTTGAAGATTTGTCAAAAAAAAAACTTCCACAGCACTACATAAGAATTCCTTCAGAGATTGCTCCTGTCATTCTTTATGAGACCAGTGCTTAACGTTGAACAATTCGTCATTGAAATCATCCTCATCACCAAACATTTTGAAAGCAGTTATTTCGTTCAAAACAAAAGTCTTTGTCATGAAAATATATTCACTGTACTCCACATGAGGAATAGAATGCAGTGAATATATGTTCATGGTCGATGTTTTTATTTACAGTGAGAAAACTGCTTTTTATTTTCCGAAAAATGATGACGGATACTTGAGCCTTAACTTGATACTGAGGCAATTTAAAGAATTTCAAATAAAAAACGAAAGACTTTGTTTCAAGGTGAATTCTTGAAGATCAATTGTAAGGCTCTGAGCCATGTGTGAATTGGTTCAGAAGTTTGTGTAGAGTTTCTTGCAGATATTCTATTAAACATTTCTGTAACTATAACAGTTTCAAAGTGACATGTTGATGATCAGTTACCCAGACAACCAGTAATCGTATAAGATGTTGCATAAGATGATAAAGTGGAGGCCATATGCGTGCATGCCTCCGTTTAGGCGCATGTAAAATGTACGCATATCGCCTCCACTTTACCATCTTATGCAGCAACTAATACGATCACTGGTTGACTGGGTAGTCTTATAGAGTTTAAGAACCGTCCTAACACCTTTTATTTTGTTTTTATGATGCTTCTAAGAAAATCTTCTTGCCCATTTGACATAAAATGTTACTTGGACCCTCACAGATTCCTCTCCCTCTTTCCGAACTCATTTAAATATTTTGTAAGGAAATCTACAGAGATTCTACAGTGTTCCAATGGATTTTCATGTTTTATTTAAGGACTTTTTTTGAGACGTTATTTCAGGAGTTTCATTGAATAACTCCTGCAGAGATTCCTTCAGTGTTATTTCAATGAATTCTTCATGAATTTTATGCGTGAATTTATGCAGGCGTTTTCTTATGGGTTTCTTCGAATATTCTTTCATAAATTTCTGCGGGTGTTGTCGAAAAAAAATCCTGCGGGTACTTCACAAGGAATTCCGTTAGAAATTCTTTCGGGAGTTCTTTTAAAGAAACCTCTAAAAAAGTTCTAATGAAGTTCTCAAAAACTTCCTGTTAAAGCTCTTTGTAAAATTCTGCCGGTTGACTTCTTCAATAACACTAGTTTGCAAAATGAAACAAAAGACATGAACAAATGTTGTCCCTTTTCAAACTACCCTGAACACGCCTGTGCCTGTGACCATTCCTACTACTTTGATCTGAAAGGTTCTGCTGTCTGCTTCCAGAGCATAAGTTCAAATAACAAAGTTTCAACTTACATTATAGAACTCCGAGTCCTGCATCCTTCCACATGGACCCCGCACATCCAACCTATTCAACTAATACCTAGATGACAGCAAGTGAGCTCCATTCGAGCTCCGTCAATGAAACTGCCCCAACAAAGTTCACTCGTCGACCGGCGTCGTACCAACAAATCTCATTCGAACAAGCATCGATGACCAAACGTAAGCTTTGATGATGGTGCAATGCATCCCACCTACCATTGCATTGGAAAAAGCATACCTACCCCCAACAATCGGGGTCGAACCATGTCGATAAACTCCGCCAAGCGGAAAGACGGACAGCTCGGTCTGTTGATCAACCAGCAGCCCATTGCTGCTGCTGATTAGCACCCACACGCTTGTAATGCTGACCAGCAGCAAATGTCACAATCACACTAAATAGTACTGGCTGATTGGGACAGGGTGAAGTTTTCCTAGAGGGCAAAAAGACATCCATGCAATGGCAGAAGTCTGTTTATAAACCACGTAGACCAAATTTTGGACTTTTCAGACCCCCCCTACCCCCTCGAAGACTATTGTTCATAAACAAATTTGAAAATTTGTATGGAACGTGGACTTTGGCTAGACCACCCCCCTCCCCCCAAAAAGTTCTCGTGGTTTATGAATAGCCCCTCTGATATGGTGGACTTTCTCGCAGTAGTGGCCACTTGTTTGCCGTAATTGATTTATTTATTGCATTTTCGAACTTGAATAATTGATTTATATTCTGCTCGTTGGGGTACGGGTCTCGCCGCATATGTACAACAATCGGTAGTTGTTATGTACAGCATGAGGCGATCAAAATCAAGAATACTTGGGGAGCTGCATTAATTGTTTCTACAGTACACGTTTGTTCACCGATGGTTAACATAATTCCGTCACCTTGAAAACATTGGAGCATGGATATAATTGAACTTTGAAGGACCTGAAATCTTTTAACTCTGACAGGGATTAGGATTTTCTTCAGTGCTTGGGAATCCAACCTGAATCTACAAGAGAAACCCTTGAGATCTCAGGTGAAACTCTGGTAGAATTCTCAAAAGTAGTCCCTGCAGCAACCGGAATGGCAACCGAGAGAAACTGGAGAAAAATACCAGTAAAAGCTCCTGTAGAAATCTGACGAGCTATGGATAAAATCCTGGAAAGAGTCCCGGAAACCCTAAAGAAATTTCAGAAGTAATGCAAAGCAAAGTCTCACCAGGAACTTCAGGAGAAATTCCGAAAGAAACTTTAGGAAAAATACCAGTACAGATACTTTGAAGAATCGCGGAACTAACATTGGTGGACATTACGAGTGGAATTCTGTGTTGGATCTCTAGAATTTCTGTAGAAGAAATCCTAAAACGATTAAACGATACTTCTACAGAAAATCTACAAATCCACAAAAGATTTCTCATAGTATTTTCCCGGATTTTTAACGGAATTCTTCGTGAGGTCCCACCATCATTCCTTTCAAGATTCTCTTAGAATTTCTCAAAATAAATTTACAATAATTTGCTCCGTAGGAAATCTCAGGAGCAGTTCCGAGCAAAGTCTCACGAGCAATTTTAGGAGAAATTCTAGGATAAACTTTTAGGGAAATCCCACACCTTGAGGAAACCTGGGTGAAATCCTGAAAAATTTCTGTAAGAGAAATCGTGAAACGGTCACAGGAGAAATCCTAAGAGTAACCCGAGTAGAAATGCCTACTGGAACTCCTATCGAAGTTCCGGGCTTAACACAACGGTACCTACCACAGGAACCGATAGAGAGAATACATGCCTCGAGAATCTCTGGGATAAAATCCGTGAAAATCTGGAAGTAGTGTAGAACACTGGAAGGAATCATGAAAACCCTCTAAGAAGTCCCGGGGAAACTAATAGAGGAACCCTAGAGATCCCAGATGAAATTCTGGTAGAAATCTGAAGAGTAATCCTAGAAAAAATCCCTGCAGTAACTGCTGCCTAAATTTCGCTATAAACTTCGAGATAGCAACCGAGAGAACCTCACGGAAAAAACTTCTGTATTAATCTATGACGAACTCTAGAAAAAACCTGAAAAAAGTCCAGAAACTCCTAAAGAAATCTCAGAAGCAATTCCGAGCAAAAGTTTCACGAGAAGCTGTAGGAAACATCCCAGTACAGACACTTTGAGGAATTCTGAAACTTACTTCGGTGAACAACATGAGTGGGATTCTGGGTGGAATCCCGAGAATTCCTGTAAAAGAAATCCTAAAATGATCACCTGAGAAATCCCCGTCGGAACTCTCAAGAGTAACCCGGAAATTCCTACTGGAAACCCTGAGGGTATTTCAGGATAAACATAAGGAGTCCTACCACGTGAGTCTCTAGGGTAAACACCACGAGAAACTCAGGAGTAAAATCCTCCATAACCTGGAAGCAGTCCAGGGAGGACCACTGGAAGGAAATTTTCCCTACGTTTCCCTAAAGTTTTAAATTTTTTCCCTACGTTTCAACTTGGAGATACTGTAGAAGCAGGAATTATTATTGTGTTGATTACATGTTTAAATAGTTCACTTACATTCTGGCTATTCGTTTTTCGTTGGGGTGACATAGAACTATCGGTGTCTGAACTATTAAACATTTTAATTCCCCAAGCAAACAGTACCGAAATTAGTAGCTCTATAGATCGCAACAGTCGAACTCTCTTTAACCTTATACGAGAACTTCTGGGAATGATGGCGGCACCAAACCTTGATATAAATCCAATGATCGTCGTCACAAGATGGATTCCGCGAAGAACTCTGGGAACAATGTTAGGAAAGCTCCTGGAAGATCCAAAGAGGAACTGCTGCATGAAACCCCTTAAAAGCCTTTAGTAGAATTATATGTAGAAGTAATTTGCTTCAGGAATCAAAAAGGAATCTCTCAAAAAATTAAGGAGGAATCCTGGAACGAATGATTCCAAGAGGTGGAATCCAAGGAGAAACCACATGACACATTCCGGGAGAAATTCCAAGTGAAATCAGTGGAGTAATTTCAAAATAACGGAATCTCTGAAAAATACTTCTTGATGATTTTTACTATTTCTAGATTTGCCTATTTTACCTGAAGTTTGTTACTTCTGAGCGAGTATTTTGTAGATTCATATGATATTTTTTCAACACCACATAAACTGACTCTAATCTAGTTTTTCTAATTTGAAATATTTGCAAAATTATAAAAGATTTGCCAGAAATTTTGAGAGATTGTGCATATAGTTGTAGAATCTGTTATTATGTACCATAGTCTGAAAAATCTTCTGAAGTTTTTAATGTACACAGAAAAAAATATGTAATTAAAATTCAGCGAGAAATCATGCACATAAAGGGAATGCTAGAGTTAGTACACTTTAACATGAGATATAATGTAAAGTTACAGTACGATCGTGTAAATTTCCGCCAACCATCGCGTAAACCATCATGTACTCCAACCGGTTACGCGACTATTAGCGGAAATTTACACGACCGTAACGTAATTTTACATGATATCTCATGTAAATATGCACTAACTCTAGCATTCCCTTTATGTGCATGATTTTTCGCTGAATTTTACATGAATATTTTTTTCTGTATACACAGGAAAACCTGAAATTATCGGAGCATCATATTTCGCCGCATAAAAATCGTGGAATAATTTGAGAATGATGGCGTCAATCAGGGAATCGCCTTATCACCAGGATTTTCGTTGCAAAACATGTATTGGAACTTATAAGTCCTTGTTTAGGTTCAATGTTTTTTTTCTCAATTTTAGAGATTTCTTGAGCAAATTTTGTCACCGAAACTAATTATGTAAGAAAAATAATAATTAGTCATGTTAGACTAATATGAATAAGAGCATGTTAATTGAATTGATGGAGACATTGCCTGTGATTCTTGGAGAAATATCTTGCAACATTTTAAAAAAAGATTTTGGCTGGATATAAAGTACAGTCAATAGAGTTCTTGAAAGCTAGTTGTCTATTTCTAAGGGATCTTGAGAAACTTCGAAATCAATCTCTGAAATGATATTCGAAAAGATATCGGATTCTTGGAAGCTTTCCTAGAGGAGGCATGCCTTGAGGGGCTTTCTGTCTGCACTGCCAGAGAACGTTCTTTCTTATGGTAATTTGAAGTACGATTAGTAACAAAAGTATCGAATTAATTCTAAAGAAACTCCTTCTTGATGTTAGAATTCAGTTATTCCAAAATAATATCTGGTAAAACTGGTAAATAATATTCTTGAAAAACTTTTGGTGAATCAACTTAGGAAATGTTTATAGTAGTACCCAGGGATATTTTGACGACATTCTGGGTGTGAATATTTAATTAGGTTTTTTTATCTGGTTAATAATTTAAAAAAATACGAAAATCCTGAGGAAAATTCAAAAAGACTTTCTAACGGACTTCCTCCACATTGAGCAGGAAATTTTGGAAAAACCTGATGAGGTAGATGTTCAAAAGAAACCCAAACGGTCTTCCTGAAAAAAACATAACCAGATTTTTTTCAAAACATCAGGAAGCATTTCTGATGGAATTCATAAAAAATTCTAATGAATTTCCTGAGCAAATATTATTAAAGAAGTATCAACGGGGCCCTTAAAGTAAGACTTGAATGTTCACATCGGCATATTTGTAGGTTTTTGTAGAAGTATTTCTAAGCGAATCCGTGAAATTTATAGGTTATTTATGGCGGCTACTTCTGGAGAAAAATAATCCGTTCTAAAGACATTGTAGGTGAAATTATTATGATAGCTTCTTGCTTTCTGAAGATTTTAATGACTAAAACAACGTAGGAACAACTCATAAAACATTTTTGTAAAAAAAACCTATTAATTTTCGGTTTAGATTCTGCAATAATACAGAAAGTAAAAATTAGGAATACTTGGGCTCAACTCTCAATATAAATGGTAAAATTGCTATATGCTAGAAGCTTGCTTTTGGGAAAAAAAACATTTATAAATATCGCTAGGAAAAAAACTAAGAAGCTTCTTCCATAAATAAACAAACGGTCATAAATCTTTTTTTTCAGAATTTTCGCGAAAAAAATCCATCCCAGTTTCTATAAATTCCGTTCTTCATGATTCTGCTAAAAACGATCCATGTTAAAGAGCTGTCAGTTCTATTCTATATCGATTCTGTATCAGAAAACTTTATTTTTGTAAAGGGGTACAATGAACATGGATAAAACTAAAAATGTTTATCTTTCTGGTTGAAATCGAGAATTTTCAACCTTTTCATTAATTATTGTATTTTTGTCAGAATTGTGGAAACTAATCTTCAAAAATATTCAGGATTGCTGTAGTTTGCGTGAGTTTTAAGCTTTGAATACGTTGTCAAAGTTTCACCCAATTCCAGCACTATACAGATGTTACGTGTGTCCGCAACCAACAAGGAGAAGACGATGTTTCTGGTTTTTTAATACGTTTGTATTTGATCGCATAAAAATTCCCTGCAAATATAGACGTTATGTTAGTTGGTTTACAATGTGTGTGTTTACCCCGTTTTCTTACATTTAGTATTTCTTCTCCTTCTTTCTTCACCTTTCCTCAATTCGCGTTTAGATAATAATCCACTCAAATGTGCTAATTATGGAGATAAACACATTTATGATATAATCATTATTGGATTTAGAAATTTATGAATCCTTACCAGGCAATAACGTGTATTGTTAGAAACCTGCCGACAGAAGCCACCAGCTACTGTCTGGATAGCTTCGTGTGAGTATAGTCTGTGGTAGGATTTAGTTTAAATTAGAACATATTTCAATTCAACAGCATGTTCCTTACCTTATTTATATAGAATAACAAATTATAATAATAAATATTTGTTCAATAGCGATCTTAATCTAGGATAATTAACGAATTCATTTGTTCGATATCAACAATTCACCGACTCATTTTACCTAGCTAAACCACGTTCTCCAGTCTCACAATCGTTTTTCTACTGTCAGAGCTACTGACAACTACCTACTTCTGCACAGGGCGGATCGATCGAGTCGGCGCACATAACAGTCCCCTCCGCAGTACTTGGAAGGTCTTCCTGAAGAGTACTCTGTCTAACGCCGACGTCGAGCACTGCCACCTTGACAGCAGGACGTTCATATATCCCAGAAGCAGTTTGAATAGTTGCGCGCCTTACTTGTCCGTCTTTGGAACGAGTAGTAGAAATTACCTTCCCTTTTGGCCAAACATTCCTTGGGAGTTGAGGATCCGCAATAACAACAATGTCACCTTCTTCTATTGGCTTTGCAGGTTCAAACCATTTGGACCTTCTGGTAATGCAAGGGAGGTAATCAGATAGCCAATGTTTCCAGAAAAAGTTGGCCATAGATTGTGACAATTCCCAGGATTGTTTTAAGGCCAAAGCAGTATCATCACAATTCGTCGCAGGCTTCAATCCACTAGTAGAACCTACTAAAAAATGGTTTGGTGTGAGGACAAACGCTAGCTCGTCATCAACCGGCACGTGTGTTAACGGTCTTGAATTTATGATATTTTCAATTTCGACGAGAGCACTGTTGAGAACTTCATCGGTTGGAAGTCTTGGTAACTTCATCTGATGTAGATTTCGCTTAACCGTCTGCACTAACCGCTCCCACGCTCCTCCCATATGTGGGGATCCTGGTGGAATAAAATTCCATGTGATATTGGCGTTGAAGAATTCGGATGCCAGCTGATCTTGATCGATATTTCCTAATACGGCGTGTTGCTCTTTAGCAGCTCCCTTGAAATTTGTTCCGCAATCACTGAAGATTTCCAGTGGAGTTCCTCTTCTTGACATGAAGCGTCTAAGTGCCATTACGCATGAAGCAGTGTTGAGGGTATGAGCGATTTCTATATGAACCGCACGTACAGTTAAGCAAGTTATAAGAACACCCCATCGTTTTTCTGATCGGCGTCCTACCAGCACAGTTAACGGGCCAAAATAATCTATTCCGATGTAGGAAAACGGTCTGGTAAAAGCGGCAAGCCTTGCGACAGGTAAATCGGCCATTTGGGGAGGTATCGGTTTGGCACGATCTATTTTGCATCGTTGACATTTCGATCGTATATTACGGAAGCATGCGTTGAGACGAGAAATGTAGTAATGGAGGCGTATCTTATTAATGGCAGATGTGTGATTTATGTGATTATACTGTGCGTGATAATGCTGCATTATGAGACGAGTAGTCGGGTGTTCCGGTGGAAGAATTACAGGATTCTTGGTTTGAGGATCAGCATATTCGCATGCTTGAATCCTGGTTCGGCTTCTCATGACCCCGACACTGTCAATAAAGGGTGAAACTCTGAAGATTCTGCTATTTTTCGGAACCTTAATGGGAGTTTCTTCAGATTGATTGCGTAGCAGCGAATATTCATCGGCGTAACACTCCATCTGAGCTTCTCGGTACAGTAAATTCTCTGCTTCAGCAATCTCCAGCTGCCGAAAGGGTCCTGTTGCTTTGACTTGTTTGCAGATCTTGCTACGCATGTTCCTAATGAATCGATTCACAAAAGCTGCCACTCGTTTTGCGCGTTCCCATGTTGAGTATCTCTCCGTTGAAATGACCTTTTCGTTGTTTACATGATGAGAGAGTTGATGAGGGCGCAGCTCGAGTTGAATCGGTACGATGGAGAAAGGAACTTGCGGCCACTCTTGTTCTGGTTTCCCCAAGAATCCAGGACCTATGAACCATCGGCTATTTGTGGATAAATCTGGTATGCGATCCCATTTTGTTCCATCGTCTGCCACGTTTTGCTTCGATGGGACGTATCGCCAACTGGTTACATCCGATGTCTCCAAGATTTCGCCTATCCTGCAGCCGACGTACTGACTGTAACGCCTATGATCTGAGTTTAACCAGCACAGCAAATTACGCGAGTCCGTCCAAAAATATCGTTTAGATACGGTGATGCTGAGAGCTTCCGATACACTGTTGGACAGCCGCACACCCAGTACCGCTGCTTGTAATTCACATCTCGGTGTAGACAAAAACTTAAGCGGAGCGACACGTGTCTTTGCACAAACTAGCGAACATTCAACATGTCCCATTTCTTCAAAACGTAGAAAGACTACTGCTGCAAACCCGTTTTCTCCACCATCGACAAAGGTATGCATCTGAATTATGGTGCTAGGGTTTGTGGAAGTTTGTGTTCGAAAGCACCGTGGGATCCTGACTTCCTCGAGCTGCGGTAGTACCTTTAACCAGGTTAACCATTTTTGAAAAAGCGTGTCTGGAATTGGTTCGTCCCATTGCACAGCTGCTCGCCACACGTCTTGTAATAGTACCTTCAGGTACATCAACACATGCGCTATGAAACCTAATGGATCATAAATCAGCATCAACATGCGTAGAAGCTCACGTTTCGTTGGAATGCGCTGACCCGACAACAGTTCCGGGTTGTGTCGATTAGATAGCTTGAATGTGAAAAAATCAGACGTCGTGCACCACCAAAGACCCAGCACTTTTTCCGTCGCCATTTCGCTGCCAAGATCCAAGCTCATTCCGTTCTCGTGCCTTCTTTCGTTCATAACGCTTAACACCTTCTCCGAGTTGGACTTCCAATTCCGCATCTCAAAGCCGCCGTTTTTATGAACTGTCTTCACGTCGCACGCCAAACGTACAGCTTCATCCTCAGATTCGATGCTGGTCAACATGTCGTCCACGTAATGCCAACGGATGATAGCATTTGCCGCTGCCGGATAAACCTCCTGATGCTCTAGCGCGTTAAGGTTTTTAACATACTGAGCGCACGATGGAGAGCACGCCGTTCCGAATGGCATAACGTTTGTTACATACACACTAGGATGAGGATCGGCAGGGTTTGTTCGAAAGAAAAATCGCAGACATTGACGATCCTGCGGTATCAGCTCCAGTTGTAAAAACATTTCACGCAGATCGCCACAGATTCCTACTTTGAACTGCCGAAATTGGACCAACACCGAAGTAAGCGAGGTTAATTGGTCTGGACCTTTCAGAAGCATCGCGTTTAGCGATATGCCATGGGAAGTGGCCGCTGCATCCCAGACCACACGTATTTTACCCGGTTTATTGGGATTAGACACGGGAAAAATAGGTAAATACCAAATACGATTTTGCGGTTCTTCGAGTTCTGACGTTGAGAGTTTACGAATATATCCTTTGATTTCATATTCCGTAAGTTTTGCCCGTAGTGCTTCTGCAAGTTGCTGGTCCTTTTGCAAACGGCGTTCCAGACATTCCGTTCGTTTCAACGCCATCGCACGGCTTTCTGGAAGTCTCACGTCATCGTACTTCCAAAGTAGTCCGGTCATGAATCTTTCTCCTCTCCTTCGTGTTAATGATTGCAACATACTTTGCGCTCGTGCGTCATTTACCGAGATGAGTTGTTTGTCCATCTTCACGACCCCCATGCTATCAAGCGAGAAATACTCCTTTACTAATTGATGTAGATCTTCTTCCGTCTGACAGTCACAACGACCAGTATGCACGATGTGACAGTTCACATAACTATAGGCTGGCTTGACTCCGCTACAGCTTCCGTAGGCAATCCATCCCAGTCGAGTCTTCACCGCAACTGGTTGATTTGGTGCCCCTTCTCGACCTTTTAGCGCGTGACCTAGGCTTGCGTGATCCAATCCAATCAAAATTTTTGGTTTTGCCAAACTGTAGCTTTCAATCGGCAATCCCTTCAAATATGGATACTTCTCGCGCATTTGATCCATCAAGAGAGTTTGCCTTGGTAAGTTCAGCTCCCGCACTGTACGAACCTCGGATAACGGGAATTTCTCACTTGGTTTACCGGCACCGGATATCTCCAAGTCGACGCAACGCGATCTATCCTCGTACCGCCGTGTATTTCCCGTCCATTTCAAACAAAGTGGTCGAGTTGTGCTATGCATTTCAAGCTGGTCTATCAAATCATCTTCCATTAAGGTCAACTCTGATCCGTCGTCCAAGAAAGCAAAAGTTTCAATTTGCTTGTTCTTTCCATGCAGGGTTACCGGGATGATCCTGAACAACGTATCACTGGTTTGTATTTGGTGAACGTTACAGCTCTGCACGTTGTCGCGATCCGATGGTTGAGCAACATGACCTGATGATGGATTCTGCTGCCTTTTCTCTGTGTGCAGCAATGGGTGGTGTTTGTAAGAGCACCCATTCACACCACAAACCTTTTGCTGCCGACAGGACCCATAGTGACTTCGCAGGCATTTCCGGCATAAACGTAGCTCTCGAACGGCCGCCCATTTTGAATCACTGGTGAATTCCGTGAATCTCCCACATTTAGCAACGGAAATGCAGCTCCCTTTACAAACGATGCACACGCTGGGGTTGTTTTCTTCATCCGACTCATGTTGATTAATACCCCCGGCATCCGGTGAATGTGGTGAATCCGAATGGATATTGAGGAATCTGTCATCCTTTCTTACACGGGTTTTTACAGTTACCTCCGGCATCATTACGTTGCTGGCATCTTCAGCTATTGAATAAAGCCAATGGCCAAAGTCCGAGAGCTTCGGAGTTGGAGTATCACGGGAAAATTTGGACCAATCCAACTTCAAACTTGATGGTAGTTTGTCAATCAACTCATAACGAAGCGAAGCATTGTATATGTATTCATTCAAGTTACAAGCTTCTATGGTCGCGCACAGGTTCTCAACCGATAATGCAAAATTCACTACGGTTTCCAATCTTTCCAAGTTTGGCGGGGGCATTGCTCGTATCTTCCTGATAATTGCGTGGATAATGGCCTCAGGTTTACCGTAGAGCATCTTCAACGTAGATATAACGCCAACCACATTCGACGGGTGTAACAACCGACAGCGAACTGCTTCCAATGCGCGACCTTTCAGGCATTTCCTAAGCCGCAACATATTTTCCTCATTTGTGAAACCACACATTTGTGATGAGGAATTGAACATAGAGTAAAAAAGTGGCCAATCCTCTATGTTCCCACTAAAATCTGGCAGGTCTTTCGGCACAGCCTGACGAGCAGCCAGCTGGCTACGGTTTAGTGTACCAAAGGCTTCGTTTTCGTAATCAATTGCTGATTGACGCTGCATCTGTAGATGAGTATGCTCATTCGGAGTCGAACGCTGCCTAGGAAAAAACCTTGGAGGTTGGTTTACGTATACCGAATTTGTCCGACGTACTTCATATTCCTCATGTTGGTTTCGCTGGCGCTCTACGTCTTCTAAATCTCTGAGATTTTCGGCAGTGAGTCGCGAGTCACGTATTGCACGTTGATCTTGACGACGTGGGTCAGATGGAACTGACTGAGCGCCGTATGCTCTACCTACGGGAAAACGATGACGTGATGGCGGTATCTCATCTGCCCCTCGCTCCAAAGGAATGGCACCTTGCTGCTGTACTAAACGACCTGATTCAACTCCCCGCATACGATCGGCGTGATCGTGCCTGCTTGAATCTAGCGGCTCCTTCTGATTCTGATTCACTTCATCTATCCAAAGCTTAATTTTCGTGGTGAACTTGCTTACTTCACTTTGCTCGTCGTCGACCTGACTAGCACTGTCCATCAGTAGCTCGTACTTAGAGTTCAAGAAGTCACGTTCTATTTCCACCTCCTTTTGGATTTGCTTTAACTTTAACATTTTTGCTTCCTCGAGTTTTCGAAGCTCCAATTCCAAATTGCGCTGCCTTGAAAGCTTCGACCCCTGCGACCCAACAAGGGTAGGTGGTTTTGTTCCCAACGCTCCAGCTACGTCCATGCATCCGCTCGTTCTTGACACCGCCACACTTGCTGATTTTGATGTCTTCTCATAAGGAAGTTTACTTTCGTCCAGATTCGATCTGATTCTGGCTCCGCTAGGATTCGGAAGCTTCAACCTTTGCATTTCGGCCGCCAGTGGTGATAACATTGATGCATCCGACATCACATTTGCAGGCTGACTCAAGAGATGTAGCTCCCGCTCTGCGCTATCCTGCTCCTTCCTTACTAGGTGATTGTTTGAAGGTTCATGGACTGCCGGGTCAACCGGATCCTTCGCTTGCTCACATTTATTACAGATCCAATCCCTTTCGGCAATTCCACCTGACACATCAACGCACCGAAAGTGAAACCAGGTGTCGCAGTCGTCACACTGTACCATGTTATCTTCATCTACATCCGCGCACAAACCACAGTGAGTAATCGCCACTGACTTCTTGTATGCACCCTTCGATTTACCTTTGGAGGTCTTATTGGACTTTTTCGTGCGATCCGACCTGCCTGTACTCACGGTTTCACGATTCGCATCACGCTCATCTTCACTGTTATCTGCGGTGACGATGGGTTGCACTGCATCATTCGACGACATCGTGGGCGAATAAATGGAATTTTTATATTGTTACGTGTGTCCGCAACCAACAAGGAGAAGACGATGTTTCTGGTTTTTTAATACGTTTGTATTTGATCGCATAAAAATTCCCTGCAAATATAGACGTTATGTTAGTTGGTTTACAATGTGTGTGTTTACCCCGTTTTCTTACATTTAGTATTTCTTCTCCTTCTTTCTTCACCTTTCCTCAATTCGCGTTTAGATAATAATCCACTCAAATGTGCTAATTATGGAGATAAACACATTTATGATATAATCATTATTGGATTTAGAAATTTATGAATCCTTACCAGGCAATAACGTGTATTGTTAGAAACCTGCCGACAGAAGCCACCAGCTACTGTCTGGATAGCTTCGTGTGAGTATAGTCTGTGGTAGGATTTAGTTTAAATTAGAACATATTTCAATTCAACAGCATGTTCCTTACCTTATTTATATAGAATAACAAATTATAATAATAAATATTTGTTCAATAGCGATCTTAATCTAGGATAATTAACGAATTCATTTGTTCGATATCAACAATTCACCGACTCATTTTACCTAGCTAAACCACGTTCTCCAGTCTCACAATCGTTTTTCTACTGTCAGAGCTACTGACAACTACCTACTTCTGCACAGGGCGGATCGATCGAGTCGGCGCACATAACAACAGATGTACTGGATACCGTTTTATTAATTTAAAAAAATGAAAAGAGAAGTTAACCTAGAATTTTTTCAAACATTGTGTCAATAATGTTGAAGTTCAAAGTCAGTTGCCACATGGATTTTCAAGATAATTATTACAACAAACCAACAGGCTGCTGAATAAATGTTATTTTTGTTTCCTCTTTGAAACAAGAAGTAATTAATGGCTGAACTTAACTATCCTGGATAGGTACTAATTGAAAAAAATCCTCATATTGACAAACCGCGTGCATTGACCGAGCAAACTCCTGGCAGGATCTCCCAATGCACAGCACCACTATTCCACAGACCCTTGAGCACTAGTCCTTCAAGATCAACCCTTGCAACGCACGTCGTTCCTCATCGATTGTTATACTATACCTACATAGACCAGTTGCATTATTAATCCCCTCTAGCATTGTTTTACTCCTCCTCCTCCTTTACTTCCATCATCCGTTTCCACATCTTTGAAGCTAGGATGCATCTAGGAATATATCACATCGCTTCCCATAGAGGTACTCGCTCCCAAGACGATTGCAGCATCGATGATGATGACGATGGTGTGTTTCTCATCACCTTGGCCTGCTTAATCTGATCCGTTTTCTCACACTACAGTAGGGTGTCCTCTAAGACGCTGCCATTCATGCACCCATCAACCGACAATGGCTGATGAGTGGATGCGTGGATGGCTACGTTCACCAGAAGTCTCGACTGTCTTTGTAGGAGGAACTCTCATGATTGGAGAAAGCTCGACGTGTGAGGAAAGGATGCAACGTAAAAAGCTCCTTCCTCAGAGCACTACTGGATCTTTGCAGCTCCCGAGGGGTGAAACTGCAACAGTGGCACTGCCAGTGTATGATTCAGAGCCATGGAGAATGTACCACTTGCTTGAGTGTTCTTCCGTAAGAACAACACACTTTTGTACCCCGAGTAGTAGAGGTAGCAACCCACCCACCGTACGAGGGTACGAACAAGTTACCAACCACTTCGATGATGTGGGGGAAAATGTGTTTCAGGACAGGAGTATGTACTTTTTCCCATCGTTCCAACGTCTTCCGGGATAAAGACGATGATGATGATGGTGGTACATATAAAACCAGGAACCATCCATGAAGTACGCCCGGTTTTTAGAAAAAGGTGGGAAAATATGGCTCTGTTACAATTCTTAAATGTAAAAACATTACAAAGAAAATCAGGGGTGCAAAGGTACCCACCTATACAGTGGAGTGCGTAATTTAAGGGCAGTGCCTGTGTAAACACACACCAATATAAACGAAAGGATAGATAGTGATGATGTTCGATCGTAAGTGCATAAATCTTTCCAAGACACACTTCGAGAAACAGCTGCCCGAGTTGCAGTGAGAATCCATTGATGCCATTGAATGGTTCAATGCTTTTGGCAAAGGCTCAAACCTCTCAAACAAAATGAGTGTGTTTTGCAGTTTGGAGGCCCCTGGGACGCCCGTATGCCTCTATGTACGCCATGTCTTTGAATTCAGAGCTGAAGAGAGAAGCATAGGATGTGCCAATATAATAGGGTAGAAACTTACATCGTCAATGTACTATTTCCCGTCATATCAGATATTCTAACTCACCTTTGCCAATGACTCATTACATGGAAGCAAAACTGTTCTCCATCACCATTCATTTTTCAGTTCGCCAGATTCACTTATGCCTGGTTTAGACTGTTCAATTGGATTTCACTGCTGCAAAATGCAGCAAAAGTTGCTCAATAGACCACCTCACGGCGAAAATTTATCTTTTTCACTCCTTAGGAAAATTTGATAACAACGGGACCAACAAATTTTACAGGTGCTGGTTCTATTGTTTTCCAATTTCCAATAAGAGAGAAAGAGAGATATTTTGGCCTGACGTCACCGTGCATTAGAGTATTATTGTAATTATTTGCGTTTACCAATCGGTAAATTGTAAACATACTGTTGTTTTAGTAATAATATGATGAATTCTGTACTTTATCATACGAGTTATCCTTGTTTGGGACACGTATGTATATGTTGTAACATGATTTTTTTTTATCTGTATTAACGAGATTTTTAGCCCTAGGCTAGTTCATCTCGGGACCCACACTTTACTTCCCTTCCGAAGGAAGAACTCACATTTTGCGAGTTTGTCGGGAGTGAGATTCGATCCCAGATCCTCGGCGTGATAGTCAAATGTTCTTACCATCACACCAGGTTCGCTCCGCGTTGTAACATGATGTGCTTTCTGCATATTAGGGAAATCTCACGATAGTCATACCTTAACCCATTTCGGAATGAACCAGTATGAGTATCTCCCATATAAAATTGCGTGTCAGTGTAAGCATCTCCATTAGTAAATTGGAGAAAAAACTTGCCTCTCCAAGCTCGTAGACTATTTAACAGAACAACACTTTTTCTTCATTGTTTCTACTCTTCGATTTTAAGCTTAGTCTACATGTAAAAACACAAAAAGGAAAAAATGCGTCGGATAAAACTTTTTTGTAAAATTTATATGGCTAGTTAGTCTTGTAGAGGTTTTGAGAACCGCCATAAAACCTCATACCTTTTATTTTGGTTTTAGATGGTTCTTATAACCTATTCTAGTCTATTTGACCAAAAACTGTGACATGGGATGTAGGTTTTATGATGTACAGGAGCTACAGTTATGTGTTAGAATTACATAACTTCTCCATGCTAAAATTACTTAATAACGACTCGCGTGCAACCTAAAACCTGTGCTACCGTGACTTCTTTGTGGCATATGTGCTGCTTGGGTTTTGTTTATGTTGTGTTAAGCTTTTGAGGCAACTCTCTTAAATAACGCAAATAAAAGTGTGTTTGTACACATTGAAGTACAGTGTACAACTAATGACTCAATCATTAAAATATTTACACAACAATGATGGAAATAGTAAGCCAGTAAAAGTTATTGAAACTGTTTTACTTATTTATCGACCGTATTCAAATTCAAGTTTATTATTTTATGGCTTTATCGGTCATTTTCTACTCAGAGTGTAAAGGAGTAGAGATCAAAGTGGATAATGAAATGATAGATATGATAGTATTCGCTAGGTTGCGACCAAGTGTGAAAATTTATAGAAGGTGAAATTAGGCATGAAGGCCGTGTATTGAACGAATACATCGAACGCGTGAAGCTTCTGCCGTACGACCTGAACTTTCAACAGATCGGCTTGGTTGGTAGTTCATACCACCTTACCAAGACTGGCAAAAGTTTCAGGCACCCGATTGCCTATGCATTGTTCTGTTTTCAATCCTGGCTCTATCGATCAGTAGCTTTTGTGGAATTTACACTTCGAAAAATATTCAATCTCACCAGTAATACTATAAGACAGCGTTTCTTAAATTATAGGTGGCGACCCACAGGTGGATCGCGGTCTAATTTTTAATGGGTCGTGAAAGTTTGGTCGATATTGCTTAAAATTACGATATTTAAGCTCAATTTCAATGCTTTTTTTTTTGAAATTTACGAATTAGAATTGAGATTTTTTCAAAAAATAAAGTTTCTATTTACTTTTATCCAAACTTGCGTTTTAGTCTCATTTATACATTATTATTGAATATTAAAGCTACTATGTCCATCCGTTCTAAAATCGATTTTGAAACAACAAGTTTATCAATAAAAGGCACAAGATTCTGAGATGTTCTATTAATTGAGATTTTTTAGCATTTTTGAATTTATTTACACTCTGGAAATAGTGCCAAGTTTGCAGTTAGAAGCGAAAATCAAACAAAAAAATACCTATATTTTTCAAAAAACTACCGGACGTTTGATATTCTCCACTGAATTCGAAAAAAAATTGATGAATCTACCGAAATCAGCACCTTTACAGAAATCACTACTGCTGAGTAAAGGGCTTCAAAGAAATACTTGCAAATGGTGATATTATTCACAAAATTGATGTTTATCAACTCGTCGTAAAAAAGCTGTAGCCTTTTCCGTCCAATCCTAGTGATTTGTTTTAAAATTTATGCACGAAAAAAGCAGGATGCAAAGTTCAATTTGAAAGAAAATTCTTAAAGTTCAGCGGAAGCGTAAAATTGCCAGTATATTGCAAACTTTGAAACATTTTTAGGTTTTCTTTAGCTTAAAATGTGTGACAGAATCTCTTATAAAGGAGGACTTCTGATCTATTGCATTGAGTCGGACAATTTGAATTTGTGTGAAATACTTGCCAATTTATCATTAATTAAGGCAGAGAATTCACTGGAACTGATCATTTGGGCATTTGAAAAGATAAAAGTTCTGTCAATTGAATTAAATAAGCATCTAAAAAATAAGTGTTTCGTAACGAAGTCTTATCATAACCTTTTGGTAGACATTTTTCCATTCTATTAGACTTATACAACAATTTCCTAAAATGACGTATGCGTGCTGGCGAGTCGCTAAATTCCATTAAAATTTAAAATGGGTCGCATGCTGAAAAAGTTTGAGAACCTCTGCTATACAAATTTACATGATTGCATGAGTTTTTGGAAAAGTCAATAAAAAAATGAATACATTAAAAAAAAACTAAAAAGCACTTCAAAAAATTCGTAATAAATAACTTTGGATGAACATCTGCTGAAATTTCAGTAAAAAATGATAATATAGTAAACAGGAAAATTGTATTTTCCGTGTATATTTAAGGAAAATAATTTAAGGGTATACGCAATTACTCTTTTACTATGAAAGAATGATTAAGGGAAATTTGATAATATATTCATGCCGATGCAAAAATTTGGTTTAATTTTAATCCCCTTCAAAAAAACCAAAATATTGAAGGGGCAAAAAAACATGGTGACCAATGGCTCCATTTTCTATAGAAAAAATGTTTTCAAGCCACAATTTTTCGATAAATGAAATTTTTTTTTTCAAAAATGGTTATAACTTTTGATTTTTCAATTCTTTTTTTTTTTGTTGCCTATTTATGTTTGCCCTCTTCCCCCCGTACACGATGAGAGGTCTCGGACATAATAGAAAAAAAATATTTGCATCAGCCCAATTGTTGACCAGTAGAACCATCACAAAACCAAAGTAAAACGTGTATGATTTTATTACGGTTCTAAGAAGTTCTGCAAGACTTTTAGGTCATCAAAATGTAACTTGGACAGTCAATTTTCTGACGATTTTTCAAAACGAATTAAAGAATGACATAAAAAACATTTCTGCAAAAACCACTGTTCGATTTGCCGATATAAATTGTGGAACATTGCCGCAGAAGCATCGATGAACATTTAAAGATAAACTCGTGAGCGCATTGAAATGGTTTTTTTTCGTTGTTAAACCCTAAGGCAAAACTGGATCCATTTCCTCATTTTTGGTTAATGATTTTTTATAGAATAACGATGGAGTTTTTTCGGAAAAACTTCGGCTTGCAGTTTAACAAATTGCGCTGATTAATTACATATCATCGCCGACGTTTCGGTCCGGCTATTGGACCATCTTCAGGGCTTGTATATCGAGCCCTGAAGATGGTCCAATAGCCGGACCGAAACGTCGGCGATGATATGTAATTAATGAACGCAATTTGTTAGACTGCAAGCCGAAATTTTTCCGAAAAAACAACCATACAGTCGAAACTTGTAACGAAGGAGTATTTTCAAAATCGGTTTGTGCACATATAGAGTATGGATCAAGGTATCCAGATTTTCTTTTTCTTAGTGCAAAATGTTTACCGTTTTTGCAAAAACCATTTTTGAGCAAAATTTCATAAAAAATGGTTTCCGCAAAAATGGAAACCACGAAAAAAGATTCAGAGGATGCCTTGATCCATCTTCTACATGTGTACGAAAACAGATTTTGAAAATATTGCTTCGTTATTTAATAAAAAATCAAATACCAAAAAAAAATAGAAAATGCTTCCAGTTTCGCCTTAATTAGGATTCTCGTAAGAACCCTAAGACACATTCCACGCGTTACGTTTTACGCGAGAAGCAAACTTTGCTTCTAAAAATTGTTATTTCATTAAATACATGCTAACCAACCTATCAAACGATCAGATTTGAATAGAAGATTCAATTTATGCTTTCAAATTGGGAATTGGACCTTTTTACTTCGAAAGAAATCAAGAAATACAGCGTAACGGGACACCATCGCAAAAATAATGATAAATTTTGTCTGAACGCCAACAAATTTGATACTTTCTCGAAACAATTTTCAAAGCTTCGAGTACTGTAAGGAGAATATAAGTAATATTCTTCATTTTGGTGCAAAAAGAATAAAAATTTACAGCAAAAGTCCTAATACATAGTCCAGTATCCAGTTCACTCCTCTGAATGAACTAAGGTATTTCTTCTGGAAATAATGAAGACCCTATGCAATTCCTAAAAAAACTTCTATATAAATTCTGCCAGAGCTGCTGTTTTTTTACAAACCCAAATATTTTAAAAAGATTTTTTTTTATTATAAAAATTCATAAAGGAAAAAAAATAAAAAAACAAAAAAAATCCATTCAATATGTTGAAAGTAATTTTACTTATCAAACATTTTCAGCTGTACCACATTTTCATTTTTATTTAGAACTAGCTGAATAATAATTTCTTAAGCTAAAGTTTGTTTAAGAGTAGTTTGTTCCACTCTTGTGCAGCAAAAATATTAGTTGGGGTGTCTAAAACACTTATGATTTGCGGAGCTGGTTAAAACTCCTCCTGGGAGTCCAACAAATCTATTTTAATATCTGCCAGGAATTCACCAGATAACTCGTTTGGCAATTTCCAACGAAGAGCACAGGAAGTTCGTCAATGAATTATCTGATAAAAAGTCTAGAAATGCCCATTTATATTTTTTAGAGATCTGGACAATTCCAGCTATTTCTTGCCTAAACGTATTGAGAATTTCAGATTTCTGCTCAGAGAACTTTATGAGAAACGTCTCTAAAGATTCATAAAGACTTTTAGATAATGAGAAATTTTAGGTTATTAATGAAAATATTTCAAATGTTTTTGAATTACTAACAATATTGTATGGTAGACAACAAAATATTGGGATGAAATTTGGAAAATTGATTTAAACATGAAAGGTAGAATCACCACAATTTATGAAATTGTTCATCTCGTGTAACTTTTTTATAATTTTTCCCAAAAAATCTAACTCTTGATAAACCGCAGCTTTGGCGGCTATTTACTTCAACTGAGACGAACAGAAGAAACTGTTCACTCCTTGAAGTGTGAAATCTAATACACTTTACCGCCGCACAGTCAGCCACGTTCCGACAGCCAGCTGAATAGATGATTAGCCATTTTGAGCCTTGGGGGATTTATTAGCTAACACTAACTAACCTACATACACATATCCGACGTGTTTCTCGTAAGCTGAGCTGTTGCATCTGGTGGAGCAACACACACCGTTCGATAAACTAACGACGAACTAGAAGCGCCTCCGGTATTATTATTGTTGCAACAGGCAACAGCTACGAACATGGCGAAACTTCTCATGCAACACCTAGTAACAATAGGAAACTTTTCCTCAATCGATTCGCTTGATTACTGACGCCGATGATGCTGGCTAGGTAAGTGCTACGTGTGGAGGATAAGGTAAGTTCTAACCTCTCCTGAAATACTCAGTAGCTTTATTTAAGTAACACTCGTAGCAATTTCAACTTAGTAGTTTCATTCAATTACTCTATTGTAACGTTAGAAATCGAGGAAAAATCCAAAAAAGGAAAACATTCACAAAACCGTCGAGTTTATTGCATACAACGATTATTAGCAGCTAAGCGCAATTTAAGGTCAATAGAGATGAACTTTAGCAAACTGATATGAATACACACAAAAACTATATTTATATACTTCTAAGCATTGCCGTACACTAAAAAAAAAAGAAAGAAAGCATTCTAGTCATAGAAGAAGGCTGAGGGAGCAAGTTGAAAGAATCCATTTCACAGTAGGCGTTGGAATAGTTTTAAGAAAAAAAATTGAGTGATAGTTTTTAATAATTATACATGCAATCGAAGAAGGCGATTCAAAAACAATGTAAAGCAATTGTAGGAAGGTAGCGTGCAAACTTACACAAGTGTTACTATTGTTTGGCAATTTAGATTTGGTGATTCAGTAAGTTTTTGCCACGGCATCGCATCATTCCGTAGATCAAAACGTAAAACGACAAAAAAGTCAGAATTCAGCTCTCGCTTCACATTCCACAGAAGGAAGCAAAATATAACTCACCTAAATAACGACAGTAATGAAAAAAGGAACAGAAAAACTGCATAAGCGATTAAGTTGAAACGGAACCCAAAGTCCGGCGGAAGAGCCGAAGGACATAATTAGGATTTTAACTGACCTGTTCCGTCGTTGTCCTTCTCGCCATCATCATCATCAATTCATTCAATGGAAAAAAACGACAGAAAAAAAAGTAAAACTCGCCAAAAGGGGGCGAATTAAATATTCAATTAGCAAACAAAGCTTTTCGGTAGAGCGTTTTAGAAGAAGAAAAAAACACAAACACAATAAAAGCAATGTAGCAGCAACGCGTCAAATTAACGGAAACCGACGAGAAATGGGGCAACAAAAGGCAATTTCAAGCAAATTATAATCAAATTCAGTAGACCAACGAGCAGTTTGCGGTAGAATAAGCAAGTGATGGAAAAGTATGTCCACTCTGTAAGCCAATGTAAAGGCGTTCGTACGCCCAAGGTAAGCCATATTTACAGCATCAGCAGCAGCAACAGCCACATTTTAGAAGATAGGAAACTACAATGATTGATTGCAAAGGAGAACAACAAGCAACTGTAACAAATTTCAAAACAGTTTATACATTAAATAGGCCTTTTTGATAATTTTTCAATATATTTACATTTGCAAGCCAGGGGGAAGGGACGATAGGCGACGATTTATTACACGTAGGGGTTTGGCAAACAATGCAAAAGTTGAATAAAAGTGATTAAAAAAAGTATATTAAACGAAATACACATTGTAAAGTAGAATGCTTAAAACCAATAAAAAAACAGAAATGCCCAAGCAATATGACAGTACTTATAAAAGTTTAGATGAACAACACGAAACCAGCAAGCAATTTGGATATCCTAAGACCCCATTGAGAAAATGCTAAAGAAAAAAAAACATAAACGAATGAGTTACAATTAGTTATTCCTAAAAATATTTATTCCGATATTGATTTGGAACCTTGGAAAAAAAGCAATTAGCAATTGGTAGCGAGAGTCAGTGCTGAAATTATATATATAGAAATATACACTGAAGATATTGTATAGCAGTAACACGGTTATATTATATTTACTTAAATTTAAAATGAACAATTATAGAATGCAGAAAATTAAACAAAACAAAACATCATATTAAGTAGGATCTAGGGCAAAGCAAGTCGGTGAAGCCGACGAAGAGCAGTACTTAGTGATTAAAGCCTCGGAAAGCAATAAAAAGCATATTTTTTAGAACCGTCAACCAAAGGGGTTTCATTTTGAAGAACAAAAAGAATTTCAAACTTGATGGCATAGAATATCTAAAGAAGAATTTGCGGCAATACGAGCAATACGTTTCCGAAAAAGTGGGCTGTGTTAATCAGTTTCCCTCCCGCTGCGCTTTGATCCTCTACTTTGAAATAACGATTCTAAAACCAGCAGCTACAAAGGTAAGTACCTCTTCAGTAATGAATCAGACTTTATAAAACACACAAAAAGGTATTAACAGAGGTAACAGACAAAAGGTATATTTACACAGATTTCATTTATTTCGTTAACATCAAATTCATGATAATACTGAATCAACAATTTGCCGCCATAATACTCGATTTGCAGCTGCAGCTCTCCAACGTCGGTCACGCCCAACACTCGCCAGATCACGCTCCACCTGGTCCGCCCATCGTGCACTCTGCGCTCCACGTCTTCTTGTATCAACCGCCCAGCCAACCACATATCGTAAATCATTGTGTGGAAAAATAGTATATTTTCATATATTGAATCAGAATTGTATAATAATATGTACATTTGTTGACAATGATTGCGTAAAATCGCATTTCATGCCAAATTAAATTTCAATCGTGGAAATCGTCGCTTCACATCGTATATGAATCTGCTAAATCGAGCTTGCTACCTAAAGGTATGATGAAAATCGGTAAAATCGTATACAACTATAACAATGTTGTATATTGATCGTTTGCGTCACACTTGCCTCGTATACGAAGTGAATGAAATCGTAGAAATCGTATATTCATTTTCACAGTCGCATATGATTGTTACTGCACTTTTAATAGTCGAATCTTAATCTCGGAAATCGTAAATGGTTTTGTTTACATATGTGTATGATGGAGAAAAAAATGGTATTCATCACAAATTTGTATTTTTGTTGTTGTTGACCCATTCCAACCATGGTAGCAATAATTTCAACCAAATATATAGGTTTTCATACTAGCAGATGACTTACAATAAGTGATGTATAGATTCCAACAACGATGTGAATTCCGGGCCTCTTGCACGGCACCACTTTTGGTGCCACTCAATGCACAACAACAACGCTCCCACCACAAGTCTCGCACCGTATCATGCTAATTTGTATTCGTTTCATGCCATTCACTTTGAACTCTCTATTTTCAACTTGGCAATTTAGCCAATAGAGATAACGCGCAGTTCTCAATCTAGATAAGGACCTAAGTTCGATTCCCACTGAACACCATTTGGTTTTTTTGTATTTGAAAATCTTGAGTCGTATATTGGTACTCTCAATCGTAATAAGATCATGCATAATCGTATATTTAAACGGATAAAATCGGTATAATCGTAGAAATTTTTCGAGAAATCGTAAATTATGTTGGATGGAATCACAGTAATCGTATATATGTTTCGATACGGCCTCCACTTTAGTATGTATATGCCTGTGTCGTGCATTGAATGCGATTTCTTTGGTGCTATATATATGTGACTATTTCAGTTGCCTTCTCGATATAGCAACCAAATTGCTGGCTGGGCAAATGGTTAGCAAACACCAACTTTGCAGGGTTGTTGTCCGGCATTCTTGCAACATGCTCTGCCCATCGTATCCTTCCGGCTTTGGCCACCTTCTGGATGCTGAGTTCGCCGTAGAGTGCAGCGAGCTCGTGATTCATCCTTCTCCGCCACACACCGTTCTCCTGCACGCCGCTGAAGATCGACCTTAGCACCTGTCGCTCGAAAACTCCGAATGCTTGCAGGTCCTCCTCGAGCATCGTCCATGTCTCGTGTGCCTAGAGAACCACCGGTCTTATTAACCCTCTAATACCCAACCCCGCCTTTAAACGGGGTATAGTTTGAGCATTTTTGTAATTTTTGTTTCGTGGAAAATCAAAATTTTTATATTTTTGGCTAATGTTAAGGACTGTTTTGTATATCTCAAAATGGTTTTTGGTGTATTTTAAATGCGCTTTACATTTTTTAAAAATCATATAAAAATTGATGTTTTAGTCACCTTCTAGAAGTCATTGTTTATTTTGTATTGAATCGCTACAATTAACATATTTTAAATTTTTCCCAAATCATTCTATCGTAGTTTTATAGTTTAGGGGAATCGAAAACACTCTAAAATTATTTTCCTTAAAATTACACGGAAAATAAATTTTTCTATGAAAAAAATTCAAAATAAAAAATATTTCAACAATAATCATAAAATCTCAAAATGTTTTCATCTCAAAAAATCCGTACCCCAAATAGGCTTCCAGGAAAAATATAAAACTGTGGGGATGTTCAAAAATTAAAATTAGAAAAATCAAAAACTGAAATTCATGAAATTGAGAATTAAAAAGAATCACCTTCCAAAACATGTTTAAATCGATTTTAGATGACGAAAAATGATATAAAGATCAAAATTAAAAATTTGGGTATTAGACGGTTAACGTCTTGTACATGGTACATTTGGTGCGGGGGTGAATCTTTTTTGACCGCAGTTTCTTCTGGAGCCCATAGTAGGCACGGCTTCCACTGATGATGTGCCTTCGTATTTCACGGCTCACATTATTGTCAGCCGTTAGTAAGGAACCGAGGTTCCGAATTCTTCTACCACCTCTAAAGTATCCCCGTCTATCGTAACATTGCTGCCAAGGCTTGTCCTGTCTCGCTCAGTCCCACCTACCAGCATGTACTTTGTCTTAGCCGCATTCACCACCAGTTCGACCTTTGCTGCTTCGCGTTTCAGGCGGGTGTACAGCTCTGCCACCGTTCCAAATGTTCTAGCAATAATATCCATGTCATCCGCAAAACAGACAAATTGGCCGGATTTCGTGAAGATCGTTCCCCGGCTCGTCGCATAACACCTTCCAGGGCGATGTTGAATAGTAGGCAGGAAAGTCCATCACCTTGTCGTAGTCCCCGTCGAGATTCGAATGAACTGGATAGTTCACCCGAAATCCTTACGCTGTTCTGCACACCGTCCATCGTTGCTCTTATCAGTCTGGTGAGCTTCCCGGGAAAGCTGTTCCCAACCCTGATTTTCCATAGCTCTGTGCGGTCGATACTGTCGTATGCCGCTTTGAAGTCGATGAACAGGTGGTGCGTTGGGACCTGGTATTCACGGCATTTCTGGAGGATTTGCCGTACGGTGAAGATCTGGTCCGTTGTCGACCTGCCGTCGATGAAACCGGCTTGGTAACTTCCCACGAACTCATTTACTTTAGGTGAAAGACGGAAGATGACCTGGGATAGCACTTTGTTGGCGGCATTCAAAATGGTGATCGCTCGAAAGTTCTCACACATTAACTTGTCGCCTTTCTTGTGGATGGGACAGATTATCCCTTCCTTCCACTCTTCCGGCAGCTGTTCGGTTTCCCAGATCTTGACTACTAACTGGTGCAGACAGGTGGCCAACTTTTCCGGGCCCATCTTGATGAGCTCTGCTCCGATACCGTCCTTACCAATCGCTTTGTTGTTTTTGAGCTAGTGGATGGCATCCTTAACTTCCCTCAGCGTGGGAGTTGGTTCGTTCCCGTCCTCTGCTGCACCTACATAGTCATTTCCTCCGCTGCCTTGGTCCTCCGTGCCTACATTCTCTTCGCCATTCAGGTGCTCGTCGCAGTGCTGCTTCCACCTTTCGATCACCTCACGTTTGTCCGTCAGGAGGCTCCCGTCCTTATCCCTGCAGATTTCGGCTTGCGGCACGTAGCCTTTGCGGGATGCGTTGAGCTTCTGGTAGAACTTACGTGTTTCTTGTGAACGGCACAGCAGTTCCATTTCCTCGCACTCCGCTTCTTCCAGGCAGCGCTTTTTCTTCCGGAAGAGACGGGTCTGCTGCTTCCGCTTCTGTTTGTATCGCTCCACATTCTGTCGGGTTCCATGCTGTAGTATTACCGCCCGCGCTGCATCCTTCTCCTCCAGAACCGCTCTGCACTCCTCGTCGAACCAATCGTTTCGTCGACTCCGTTCTACGTACCCGATAGTGCTCTCGGCTGCGTTGTTGATGGCTGCTTTCACTGTACTCCAGCAGTCCTCTAGAGGGGCCACATCGAGCACACCCTCGTCCGGCAACGCTGCCTCGAGATTCTGCGCGTATGCGGTGGCGACATCCGGTTGCTTCAGTCGCTCTAGATCGTACCGGGGCGGCCGCCGGTACTGTACATTGTTAATAACGGAGAGTTTTGGGCGCAGTTTAACCATCACCAGGTAGTGATCAGAGTCGAAATTAGCGCCACGATAGGTCCTGACGTCGATAATGTCTAATATAACGTCGATAATGATTTGAGATTCCGTCTGCTGTGGTGATCTCCAGGTGTAACGATAAGGGAGGCTGTGTTGGAAGAAGGTGCTACGTTTGGCCATATTTTTGGAGGCGGCGAAATCAATGAGTCGTAGGCCGTTTTCGTTCGTCTGCTGGTGGGCGCTGAACTTACCAATCGTCGGTCTGAATTCCTCCTCCTGGCCTACCTGAGCGTGTAGATCCCCTATGACGGTTTTGACGTCGTGGTTTGGGCAGCGGTCGTACTCGCGTTCGAGCTGCGCGTTAAATGCGTCTTTGTCATCATCAGTGCTTCCGGAGTGAGGGCTGTGCACGTTTATTATGCTAATGTTGAAGAATCGGCCCTTGATCCTCAACCTGCACATTCTTTCGTCGATGGGCCACCAACCGATCACGCGCCTCTGCATGTCGCCCATCACTATAAAAGCTGTTCCCAGCTCACGTGTGTTGCCGCAACTCTGGTAGATGGTATGATTACCTCTAAACGTTTGCACCATAGATCCTATCCAACACACCTCCTGCAGCGCTACGATTCCGAACCCTGCGGTCCTTCAGTATATCGGCGAGAATGCGGGTGCTCCCGATGCTGGAATGGACGAAAAAGTGAAAGTCGCCGCGTTTGATGGCTCCGGCTTCCACAACTGGAAGTTCCGGATGGAGACCATCCTCGACACGTTCGAGCTTCTTGACTGTGTTCACCGGGAGATCGCGGAGATAGAGGAATTGCGTGAGGAGGCCACCGATTCCGCGGAACAAAAACGAGAAAAGAATAAGAAGACGGTGGAACGGCGTATCGCGGAAAAGAAGTGCAAAGCAATGATTATTCAGGCCATCGCTGATAATCAACTAGAGCTCGTCAAGGATTGTGTAACTCCGAAGCGAATCTGGGAAACACTGAGAGCGGTTTTCGAACGTCGTGGTGTTGCCGGTCAACTGTTCATCCGGAAGCAGCTGCTAACGTTGAAGTACGTAGAGGGGGGCAGTGATGGTTTGTCGGAGCACCTGCTAGTGTTCGATAAATTGATTCGCGAATTAAAGGAAAGTGGTGCTGTGATGGAAGATGTCTCGCGTTCTATTTTCATTGTAATTTAGAAACAGGCATCGACGGAGCTAGCCTCGCTATGGCCTGCGTGGCCATGGTGGACTAACTCCAACAGGTTATGGGCCCAGGAACGTGTTCCACAGCACGTATCGACCGGGAGAAGGATCGGCCGCATAAGCCGCGGAGTCGCAGCACGGGATCCTTGGGCGGATGGATTGGCTGCAACGGAGGACAGGATCCATGGGAATGTTGGCGATACGGGTCAACTGGATGACTGCTGGCTGGTCACCGGACGGAGCTCGAGGATTGTTGGATCGGATGCAGCTCGGTGGTCGCATCTGGACGAAGAGGTTGGCGATAGGAGGAGTGATCCGGAGGACAACATGAAGGTGGAGCTCGGAGATGGACCTGGTCGGAGCTCGGAACTGGTGTAGAGCTGGTGCAAGCGTCGGAGTTGGGCCACTTGCCAAGCGTTGGAGTGAGGAGGAGCTTCGAGCCAGGAGGAGGTAATCGTGTTTGAAAGGTTGCGACGCTAAGGAGGAGTGTTGGAAGTTAGGTAGCGTTGAACGCTCGGATAGCGTCGAACCTTTAGGTACGGGTTTGGAGTGTTGGAGCGAGGTAGATTTGTTGGCGTAGGTATGTTGTTATTAAAGAAGTTAGTCAAATTGTATATACCTGGAATGAATAAAGAGTGTGACGGTTGCTGATTGAGGTATCAGTCGGCAGCCGTCTAGTTTGATGGAAGATGTCTCGCGTTCTATTTTCATTGTAATTTAGAAACAGGCATCGACGGAGCTAGCCTCGCTATGGCCTGCGTGGCCATGGTGGACTAATTCCAACAGTTTAGAGATCTGTAGTTCCACGTACCGAGCTTTCAATCGCAAGTCCCTTTTCGTCGCTGTGGTCGTCCCCATTGGTAATGGTTCGCATTCTTCTCTTGTTGATTTTCCGGTGCTAGTCTTTTTTACGGCTGGCTCGCAGGGCCTGACACCAACCCACTAACCCAGGGAGCTGGGCTTACCTTCCCGGAAGCTACGGGTTCTGCATTCTGCATCCTCCAACTACAGTGCTAATAGCTAGGCTTCGCCGGGGGTAGTGTTTTTAATGGGCGCCCAGGAGATAATATTTTACCTGAGCTTCCACCCCCATATTTACAAAGATATTTATAGTAATTTCACGGTTTAAAATTTCTGATAAGGTTTATTCTGCTTTGATTGATTGAGCTATTTTACTCTTCAAATGAGCTGAATCAGTATTGTACCTTTAAATTCCGCTGAGAAAGATTATAGGTGGTAGTTGAAATACGCGTATCTGTCAAAGGATAAGCATTAGAGGGCACAATTGAATGGTACAACTTTTTTTTTTGTCTCGAGAGCAAACTTATATGTCTCTGACAGATTTTGGGCTGCTGAATCCGAATCCGGGCTCAGATTTGCTCCAGCACGTCACAATTTTGAGCTACAACTCAATTTATAGGGCAAAATATGCGATTTTGGACTTTTTTGACTCATGCAAAATATTTCGATTTACCAAATCAATACCATAAAAAAAAAATCATGAAAATCGGTTGAGTATTGGCGCAGATTATGTCCATACAATAAAATGTGATTTTGGAAACTTTTGGCATCCATTTTAAAAATTATTCAGGCTAAAACTTTGTTGTTGGCTCATCAAAACTTCTAAAAATTTGACTATAATTTCTCCAAGTAAAACATAAGTGGTTAAAATTTCATCGTAATCGGCTCAGTACTTTTTTTAACAATGCAAACAAAAAACGTAATTTTTCAAATTTTGGGCACTTTATAACATTTTCAAATTAGTGTGCACTATTTTGATTGTAAAACTGGCAACACAGTCGCGATTTTTATAAAACTTTGACAGTGTAAAATTGATGTGTTAAACTGTTTTCTTCGAAAAAATTACACACCGGAATTCACTCCCTACTGTCTGATAAGTTTGTTTTTTTTTTTAGTTTTATACACAAGAATGATACCATGTATTGTGGATTTAAGGCTAAGTAGCCGTTCTAAAGTAGCCGTTTTCACATTAAAGTTAACTTAATTGTCAAAAATTGAATGTCATTGAGTAGCTGGCAACAAGGAATCGTGCATTTACTAAAAAAGCCACACTGAAGCGACCGGTGGAATACAAGTAGCCGGTAAATCCACAATAACACTTGACCCTCTAATACTTACCCGACCCCGCCTTTAGACGGGATATAGTTTGAGCCCAGACAAACAGACGTATCACATGGAACAATGTGCGATTAAAATCATCGTAACAAAAGTATAATCGCCCAATGCTTATTACGCTACGTAGATGGCGGTAGTGAGCAAACGTCAAACAAGAGCAAAAACGATGCAAGCGCCACGATCGAGAGATTTGCGAACTACAGAATATTTGAATAGTCCGTTAAAAAGGGAAACAATGGGAATTGAATAGAGTGAGACGTCTGTTTGTCTGTGGTTTGAGCATTTTTTTAAATTTTTGTTATCAAATTTTTTATATTTTTGGATGATGTTTAGGACTGTTCTGTATATCTCAAAATGGTTTTGGGTGTCTTTTAAAGCGTATTTACATTAAAAAAAACATGAAAATTGATATTTCAGAAGTTATTGATTATTCTGTATTGAATCGCTACAATTAACATTTATTCCCCAAATCATTCTATCGTAGTGAAATAGTTTGAAAGAGTCAAATACACTTTATTTTTTATTCCAGAAAATTACACGGAAATAACATTTGCCATAAAAAAAAAATAAAATAAAAATATTTCAACAATAATCATAAAATCTCAAAATGTTTTCGTCTCAAAAAATCCTCATCCCGAACAGGCATCCATGAAAAATATAAAAGAGTGGAGATACTCAAAAATAAAAATTGGAAAAATCAAAAACCGAAATTCACAAAATCTATAATTGAAAACAATCATCTTCCAAAACATGTTTCAATCCCTTTTAGATTGTGAAAAATGATATTTAGATCAAAACCAAAAATTTGGGTGTTACAGGGTAAAAATTAGTTGAACATACTAAGTCAGATTTTTGTTGTAGTAAACACAAAAATCATAGTATTTAGAAGTCTTTCTCAAGTCAAGTAATTAATATTAAATACTAGCTGTACCGGCAAACGTCGTTCTGCCTGACTACTGTGTTTTTTGACATGCAGCTCTGTAGAAAAATGCCCCGCAAAAGGGAATTTCAAACTTTCTTGTTTTCGGTGCGTTCCCGGTCGATTTCCCAATTATTGTTTCGTCTTCGGGGCCCTGCACGAATAAAACATTAGAAGAATGGTGCAGATCCGTTGGCCCGTTCCCGAGCCTATTCGTGACATACAAACACCTTTTCATTTTTATTTATATAGAAGAAGAAATATTTTCAAAATCAGTCTCCGCACACAAAAAAAAATATTCAAAAATTGTTTCTGTAAAACTGATAAACATTTTCATCCAGGAAAACAAAATAAAAAAAAACTTGATCATACCTCTAACTATTAAAAGGCCGGCTCCAGAGGAACGTTATCCTCCATTTGGAGCATTTGTGCCATAATTCCCCTAACTACATATATATGAAAACCGATTTTTGGTATTTTGATATTTTTTCATAAACGAAGTACACCAAAACCTCCATTTAGGTAACGAGTCGGGACTGCCTAAATAGAATTTTTACCTAAATGGATTCATTACCTAAATGGATTCAGTTTATTACCTAAATGGAGTACAAGGTTGTAAAGAAGTTTAAGAAGGGAGAGTTACTAGAAGATTTAAAGGAAGTCATGTGGAGTTTCAGATGGCTTTCAAGGAGTTTCAGGAGGGGATGGGTTTCAGGAGGAGAGGGGCTTCAGGGGCGTTTTCAGGGGTTTTGGAGGGTCTTAGATCAGAATTGTCATTCAAATGACTAGCTGGACTCGAAACATGAAAAACCCTGCACAATTCCGCCAGACTGAAGAATGTTTGAATGTCGGGTCAAAGTCGGGTCAATTTTTATCGAATGTTGGCCCATTGTTGGACCAACATCGAACAACTGTTGTGTCTATGTTGGGTTTGGTTGCCAAAATAAAAACAGATGAATGATAGGTTGATGTCGGGTTTGACGTCATCAATGCTGGAGCTGATATCAATTGAATGATGAAAGGATGGTTGCTTATCTCAATTTCAGCTGGAAATGACGCTGGATACTGACACTTTTCAACACTGCATGAAAGGGGGGGGGGGTGTTTAGGGGGTTTATCTCAACATTGCATCCCCCTCCCCTCCCCCATATCCCCTTAACATCACTCACTACTTCTTTCCCGTAAGCGAACCTTATACCTAATCTTAAGTACTCCAACTGATCTGAACACAACCAAATTCCATTTAGGTAACGTTACCTAAATGGAGGGACCTAAATAGATTTTACCTAAAATTTCAAAGAAATACTCCATTTATTTTAAGAAAATCAAAATACAAAAAAATGAGGACCAGTATCACTTTAAGTAAAACAGGGAAAAGAATTACCAGAGAAAATAGGCACAAAACAAGCAACAAAGAAAGCGCGGCGATTACTCTTTATCTCAACTGGGAACAGATAATGACATGATTTCGAAAGATTTGGTTGGAGACAAAACGGAAGCTGAATTTACTTTGAGCGTACTTTACAACTCAAGTGACTAGATGATCAGAGCTCCAACGCGGGACATTAATTTGAAAAGATGCATAGTGAGGTGAAATCATGATCTTTTTTTTTCGTTAACGAATACGTAGCGATTTTTTTTTGTTCGTAGAATACGAAGCACTTATTTCTTCTACCAAACATATCTTTCTGCGTTGTGAGCTTCGCAGAAGTGGGACAAACTCATAAACATTTTTCTACAGTCTTCAAAAGTAACTGAAATACTGGGCTTGGACAGATTTTAACTTCGGGCAACGATTTCCCTCCAGATTTTTCATCTGACTGTGCGTAGTGAGCACTTATATAGTAATAAAAGTAGTTTTCTACCCTGAAGTTTGAACTTGAGACAGTTTTGTCTACTACTTCTGTAATTGTACTCTTGTCACTCTTTATTTTCTTCACCGAACTGTACAATGATGCTGCTTGACTGTGCATATAAATCAACCAAATATTTGATTTTTTTTTTCTTCAAAAATATAAAAAAAATGCTGGGACTGCTATCGCTTGATAAAAAAAAGCTTCAAACAGTTCAAACTTTACTGCAACCCAGAATCTTCATGTACTTTCTCGCAAAAATCTTTCAGTTTTTGAACTCTGATGTTGAAAGTTCCGTTAATATGTTTGATGTGATTTGTGCTTTGTACAAAACCGATTTGACTATTTTGGCTTTGAAGTTACTACAATATTTTGAATGCTTGTTGATTTTTTTTTCAAACGCGGGACATTTTTACAATTTGAACCGAATGCGGGAGATTTCGCGGGACATAATTTGTCGCGGGACATTTGGTCAAAATGCGAGACTGTCCCGCGAAACGCGGGACGTCTGGTCACTTCTACTAACCCAAAATCGAAACTGTTTGATGGTAGACCTTCAACAGTGTTGCAGTGTTTACGTGTTTACCGACTCGAAGTTAACGCATAAAAATCTCTAAACCCGGGGTGCACGATCTTTATCCTATTCGGTTCATGTTGGAACAAAATTATGTCGCATTCGGATGAGGATTATCGCAACAAATGCAGGTTGAGACATTGTCATTATTGTTGTGCGATGGCTAAATTTTGATTCAGTGGTAAAAACTATTTAATTGAACTTGCCGACACATTTCAAATTATCATATGCAAATGCGATCATATTGTCTGTCTGTCTGGCTGGCTATTTATTTCTGAGTTTATAAAAGTCTACAGATGCATCATTCACGTTTGATCGTTCAAATTCGTACAGATATGATACTCTATCGTCTGAACTCGCTAGTGTCCCTAATGGCATTGCTCTCTCTGGGATCCTCAATTGCGTCCGACTCCAGATGTCCTATCAACCCATCCCAAACGGTACACCTACCGGATCCGACGGATTGTGGCAAATTTTTAACCTGCGTCTGGGGAAACACTCTGCAGCAAAGTTGTCCATCCGGGCTGCACTGGAACGATCGACTGCAGGTTTGCGATTGGCCAGCAAACACGGATTGTCCCTCGAAGCAGGTTCCCAGTTCAACAACACAGAAACCGCCAGCAACAGCAACTCCGGACTGTGACCGGTCCAGGTTGTGCACCATTGCCGAAAAAATGGGATTGAGCTGCTCGTCGGTGGGGCTTGGTAATTCCTTCTTAGATGGACCGTGCCCTTAGCTGTAGGTGAAAAGTTTATTCAAATGTTTGTAGCGTAGAATGTGGCGACTTTATCCGAGAAACAAACAAAAGTTGTTGAGAATAGGCATATTTCTTTTAAGTCACTTTAGTTATTAATCAGCCGAATAATAACGGGTGTTCTTATTCTGTTTGAACAGACATTTATGACTAAAGGTCGTTAGTTATGATCCACCCACCACTGCTTCCCCATTGATTGTACGGTACAAATCAACGAAAGAATAAATCGGGATTCTCTTCTCCAACGATGACTAATTCAAATGGCTACAATCATGCATGCCAACACCCGCGACGTTTAAAAGTCACGTACCGTCTCCAAGCATACCGGTCATTGACTCATATAAATAGTCGCTGCTATTTTATTGATATCTCATTAGTGATAGTTCCTTTCCTGCGCAGTACTAGTTAGTAACTAAGTGTAGTTCCTCCACCCGCCACGACGTCACGATGAAGAAACCATCCACGTCTGCAGCGCTGCTGTTATTCACATTGGTGACACTTGGTCTGCTCGGATCATCAAATGCCGTCATTGCTATCAACTTGTGCGGAATTCTGCCCACGATTGTACCGGGAAGTTTGTGTCAGCAAGTTGTCCTCTGTGGCGTAACGTACGCCTGCCCGTTTGGTTCGATAGTTCAACTTGTAGGGCAATCATATGATTGCGTTTCCACGCAAACGGCTACTTGTACCGTACCGTAGGTTAGGTAGTGGAAGTGGAATTTGTTCTGCCAAATTTGGTACCAACCAAGTTTCTGCATAGTTGATAATCTTTCAGACTTGTAGAACATATTTTTCAAATCTGAGCCACTTTCTTTAACGATGAATAAAATTATTTTCTTGGATAAATACATTTTTAGTAACTCCAAATACTAATTATTGTGAAAGCCGTATTATATGCATTGCATATTCTTGTTCAACAGATGAGAGTGTCCCGGGTACAGGGGAAGTACTGACGATAAAAACGCAACAGATAGTGAGATAGTTATTTCATATTTTAGACTAAAATTTAGAAAGTTTTAAAAGCCGCTTTGAATTATCGAAACGTGATACAGCTCGAACACAATTATTCTTGATCGATTATAATAGACTTGAAAAAAAAACTCCTCGGATAAGTGAGTTTGTTATTTGTTGTCTTTGAACTTTTAGTGGCTACGCAGTCTTTATTCTTGAAACGGGTTTATTATCTACCCAACGTTTCGGCACTTAGGGATGGTGCCTTCATCAGGGGGAAAATAATGTTCTCGTTTCGTCTCTCGTGTTTCGGCTAACTTTAACTGTCCTGACTCTAATTGTTTGGTACATGACTCAATAACACTTCGGTGAACTTATGTGGAGATAAGTTCACCGATTATTCACCACATAAGTTCACCGAAGTGTTATTGAGTCATGTACCAAACAATTAGAGTCAGGACAGTTAAAGTTAGCCGAAACACGAGAGACGAAACGGGAACATTATTTTCACCCTGATGAAGGCACCATCCCTAAGTGCCGAAACGTTGGGTAGATAATAAACCCGTTTCAAGAATAAAGACTGCGTAGCCACTAAAAGTTCAAAGTTAAGAGTTTCAGTCGATCCTTGCAAGTTATTTGTTTTTTTTTGTCTTTATTATCGAGACTTTCAGCCCGAGGCTGGTTCGTCTCCGAAGTTATTTGTTGTTTCGTTTACTTTTAGCTTTTTTTTGTGCTAGGGCAACTTCACTGGTGTTTCTTCTGGGGATTCCACTAACAATTCCATCTGTTGATTACATCAAAAATGCAATCTGGCAATTCCTCCAGAAATTGTAGGGATTTCTTCAGGTACTAATCAGGAGTTAGTGCTAGGAACCAAAAACTCCTTCAGAGTAATTCACTAGATATTCCTTCCGGGGATTTCTTCACGTTTTTTATCTGGGGGTTTCTCCAGGAATTTCTTAATAAGTTCCTTGTAGGGGTTCCTACAAAAGCTTAGTCTGGAATTCCTCCTCCGAGAATGATATAAAAAGTTTGGCTTAAAAGACAAGTGCTCCATCCAATAAGATCGAATAAAGCTAATTGGAAGAACACGCCAGACATACATACCTCTATGAACGGAAGTGTGAATTCAGCAAAAGCTACCGATCGAAAGAACTTGCGATGAAAGCAGAACAATATTGAGCTTCTCGAGAACTATTAGCATTTCGACAAGTTTCTCTTCGACCTCTAGGTTGCGCGCCAGGGTATAATGTGTGTTGGGCATTTTGCGACGATTAAGGTAAAACGGGACGCCGTGCTATTTTTCCTATCTTGCCTCTCTTTCTTACAATTTGCCTCGCGATTTTGAAGATGATAATCTCGAGTTCTATCGCACTGAAGATGCTGACACTGACACTGAGGAAGATTACAAGTGGTAGTCGAAATTCGCCTTGACGGAGGCTCTCTGAGAGAATTGCGCTGTGCGTGAAATCAATTTTTTTTAACATGGGAAAGGATAGGAGCTGCATTTTCAAATGCTTCTAAAATATTTTAGGGACTTCAGATTGAAAAAAGTGTTAATGTTTTGCAATATACTTTCAATTAGCTACATTATAACTGGTTTTAGACAAAAGTTTTTAAATCACAATGTTATGTCTATAATATAGCGTATCAAAATCTCATTCGATAACATTAAGAACGTTTTGCTTGAAAAAATTTCTATAAAGAATTAGAAGCATTTGAAAATGCAGCTCCTATCCTTTCCCATGTTAAAAAAAATTGTTTTCACGCAAGCGCAATTCTCTCAGAGAGCCTCCGTCAAGGCGAATACGTGTATGAACAAACAGCATATGCACTGCAAGTGAGCATACACAATGATAGGATTTTGTTGCAAAATATGAAGTAGAATCTAAGATTACCATCTTAGTAGCAACAGAGCAAAGGCGGATATTTCCTCAACCGTCTCGTTCGCCCTTACTCGGTTCAGTCGATTCACCAGCGCACAATTTGCGCACCGATTGCCTATGCGCCAAGTTTTTCACTAGCCAAATCACTATTAACTCCTAAACTACCAAGGGTCCAAAAAAAAGTCGGAAGTCCAACTTTGACAAGGCATTTCTCGGCCGTTTTTCAACCGATTTCAAAACTTTTTTTTGCGATGGAACCGGACAGGTTTCAAGATCATCGTCCATTCAAAAAAATATAAAATAGATGCATCTACCCAAAGTTATTAAACAAAAGGCACTTCCTAGTTTTTTTGAGAGCGCATTTTTTGCGCACATTGATCAATAAAACAAAATTTAAAGCGATGACATATAGTTTTTTCGACTCTAAATCATGCGTATAGCTAGAGTGAACATGTTTATGCAAAATTAGTGATTTTTCAGTACACTGATAATTTACCTTACTCAAAAAACTGCTAAAATACCCTATTTTTAACATAAAATAAGCAATAAATCAAAATTCAAAGCGATGACATACAGTTTTTTGGTCTTAAATTATTCGTAGGATTGTACTCGACATTTTTGATGAACAATGAAAATGTTCTAATTACACTCTTATTTTGTTTTACCCAGACAACTACGAAAATTCCATACTTTTTACACAAAGAAGTCAACAAAACTAAATAAAAACGATTACATGTAGTTTTTTTAGCCTTGAAATGTTTGTAGCAGTTTGGGGGACATACTTGAAGAATAATAGTGATGTTTTCATTACACTCAAATTTTGATTCACTCAAAAATCAACGAAAGTATCACATTTTTCACGCAAAGTGCTTAACAAAAATAATGGCTTACAATGCAAAGTAGTTTTTTACCTTTAAATTATTCGTGAAAGCGTGCTGGACGTTCTTGATGAGTAATAGTGATGTTTTCATGACACACTTAATTTATTTTACTCAAAAAGCTACAAAAATACCATAATTTTCATACAAAACAGTCAATAAAACAAAATTTAAAGCCATAACATGTAGTTGTATGGCCTTAAATTTTCCGTTACAATGTACTAAACCTATTTTTGATGAAATGTTGATGTTTACATTACACTAATATTTTGTTTTATAAAAAAGCGAATAAGCCAAAATTTAAAGCAATGATATGTAGTTTTTCAACTTTGAATATATCGTAGTAGTTTAGTGGATTCATTTGAACAACATTAGTGATGTTTTTATTACACTCCTCCTCCTCTCCTCTTCTTGGCGTAACGTCCTCACTGGGACAAAGCCTGCTTCTCAGCTTAGTGTTCTATGAGCACTTCCACAGTTATTAACTGAGAGCTTCCTCTGCCAATGACCATTTTGCATGTGTATATCGTGTGGCAGGCACGAAGATACTCTATGCCCAAGGAAGTCAAGGAAATTTCCTTTACGAAAAGATCCTGGACCGACCGGGAATCGAACCCGTCACCCTCAGCATGGTCATGCTGAATACCCGTGCGTTTACCGCCTCGGCTATATGGGCCCCTATTACACTCATATTTTGTATTACTCAAAATACTAGGAAAATACCACATTTTGCACACAAAGTAGCCATCAAATAAAAATAGGAAACAATGCATTATAGTTTTT
Organism: Aedes albopictus; assembly: GCF_035046485.1. Lineage (NCBI taxonomy): Eukaryota > Metazoa > Arthropoda > Insecta > Diptera > Culicidae > Aedes > Aedes albopictus. Next base: position 398,815,575 of record NC_085137.1, read on the forward strand.
TTTTGCCATGAAATTATTTGTAAAAAAGTACTAGACTTGTTTGATTAACAATAGTGATCTTTTAATTACACTCGTTGTTTTCTAAATTTGTTTATAAAAAATCAAAAACAACTCAAATAAAGAGAACTTACTATGCGCAGCATATAGTCACATGTTGATGTATCGTAAAAAATATATTTTTACACAGATAATTATTTTTGATAGTTAAAAGCACTGACATTTTCACTCAGGTGGAGTACTGATTCAATTTGTTATTTATAATTTTATAAATTTCTTCATGTTTTTATACAATAAATTGACCTAACATGTTTCATACGGCTTTTCCCATCATGCTGATACTCTTTGAGCTGCAATCTGTAATAATTTTTGGGATTTAATATGTTTGTCAGAGCACTATCAAAGTTTCCCCAAAATGAAAATGTGATTCTCGCTCATATGAAAAAAATAATATTGATCACCCAAAACAATTAAAATTGTCCAATCCTTACATCGCAATTATAACTGAGACACAGTACTTGTTTTAAAATTATTAAATCAGGAATAATATATTGGGGAAATTTGCTAAAAAACTATCAAAGCTACCCCGTTTTACGGTATTGCATCAGAAACTCTTCTATATACAATTGTTTTTCAGAAATTTCCCAAAAAGTGCATTTATATTTTATGATATCTTTCAAAGATTCTCCCTAAATATTTTGTCGTGGGTTCTTTTCGAAAATCTTTCAAAAATATTCCAGAGATTCCTCCAGGGATATTTTCAAAAACATCAAGGATTCATGCGGAATTTATTTAGGGGTTCTTTTTCTCGAGGAATGTTTGCGTGTATTATTCCTTTGGGTTTTCATCAGAAATTCTTCTAGCGATTGCTTGATAAATTTCTCCAAGGACTCATTTAGAATATTATCATATTTTTTCAGGAATCTCTTATTCTTTTTCTGGAGCATTTTTGAAGTTATTTTTCTGGCTTTCTCCAGTTCTCTCAAGTTTCCATCCTAGTTCCCATGCAAAGTGTTTTTCTTTTATTTGCTCCCATTAAAAGTTACTTCCGTGGTTTTTTTGATATTTTTAGGGATTTCCGATAATTACTTCTGGAATTTCTGCCAAAGAGTTTTCCGATATTTCTTATGAATTTCTTCGCTGATTTTCATCCGGAGTTTCTCCCGGGATTTCTCTTAGAGATTTTCAGAGTTCGTTCATGAATTTTCTAAATATTTCCTGCCAGAGCTTTTTTCCGAGATTTCCCAGTTCTTTTCAGAATTTCTTCCGAAGTTTCTCTCGCGTTCCTCATTGCTTAATTTCTCGTAAAAATCACGTGGATTCATTCCAGCTTTTTGTTTAATATTTTCATACGGAAACGTTTCCGTATGAAAACAAACCAATGCTCCTCGGGAGCCAAAAAGAGAAGGGTGATCAAACGTCAGATAGACTTATTGATGATCGTGTGGGACACGCTTATGAATGATGACGTGTTGGTTGGCCATGAAGACGAGTCTATTCTCCACCGCTCGGGCGTCAGAATGGTCCACTACACGAATTTGTGCTGGCCTGCTTACTCTCGCAGAGGGTTTGTGATTTGGATTCGAGTGGACAGATTGGGGTGAAGATCTGACGAAGCCGCGGCTAGGGTTTTCGTGAATGCGGGTATGAGGAGCCGGGCGCGGGCTGCTCTGGGGGAGGGATCGTTTGGTTACTCGCTGGCGGTGATCAATCTATCGACTTTTAAGCGCGCTACGACATTCGGTTCTTCGGATTTGTGCTTTTGAAGATTTGAGATGTGGCTTCGTCATATCTTCACCTTAACACTGGGTAAGGCAAAAAAATCCAATGCTCAAACATCCTGAATTTTTCGGATGTTTTTTCTTGAGTTCATTCCTTGTCGGGTGTTTGGCCCTGTGTACTTATAATTTTAGTTAACTCAACTCAAATGTAAAAAATAATGTTTATTATCTGTTGTTTGTTTGTTATCGTAGTAGCGTAGGTTGCTATACATTAGAGTGGGTCATCATTTATATGGAAAAATGAAAAATTCAATGGTATCCCATCAGATCAAAGCTTTTTTGATCCCATTTCAGAACCCAAATAAGTGTGCAAAATTTGGGCACGATCGGTTATGTCTACGTTTTGCGCATCGCGGTTGAAGTTTGTATGGGGTTTTACATGAGAAACACACTTTTTTGCATTTCTCTCATAACAAGCTCGATTTTTTTCTAATACCATGTAACCGATAAAGTAAAAACATAGCCTAGGGTATCCTGAAAAACTTTGTCGAAGACCGTGAAGTGATCTGATGCTTATGAAAAAAGTTATAGCGTTGGCATTGCTTGGCGAAACAGCATGATTTTGTTGCTATTGTTATTCCTTTACATGTTAAAACATAAACACATGCATGCGGTTCGTTGGTTATAACTATTTTCACAAGCATCGGATCGCTTTGCGGTCTTCAACAAAGTTTTTCAGAACATCCCAGGCTATCATTTTACAGTATCGGTTAAAAAGTTTCAGACAAACTTTTTCAACTTATGGTTAAAATGCAAAAACGTATGTTTTCCCATACAAAATGCCATACAAATTTCAATTGCAATGCGCAAAGTGTAGACGCAACCGATCGTGCTCAAATTTTGCACAGATACTCAGGACCCGAAACGGAACCAAAAAAGCTTTGATCTGAGAAAACGGTTCCGACGACCCACACTACTATACATGTCTTAGGTCAACTTCTTTATGTTGGGTTTTGGTAGTTTGGTAGTCGGTTGTGGTAAATATTGAGCGATCACTTGACGTTAGTGATCTTTTGTTTGCCTCCCGCGTGAAGCGAACAATTGCGAGATTGTGTGCTTGTTCGGACACGTCGGTTGTGGTATACACTGAGCGATCACTCCCCGCGAGTGTTCGATTGTCTGCTTCCCGCGTGAAGCGAACAATGGCGAGACTGTGTGTTTGTTCGGACATGTCGGTTGTGCTAAATATTGAGCGATCACTTGACGCAAGTGATCTTTTGTTTGCTTCCCGCGTAAAGCGAACAATGGCGAGACTGTGTGCTTGTTCGGACACGTCGGTTGTGGTAAATATTGAGCGATCACTTGACGTGAGTAATCTATTGTTTGCTTCCAGCGTGAAGCGAACAATGGTGAGACTGTGTGCTTGTTCGGACACGTCGGTTGTGGTAAATATTGAGCGATCACTTGACGTTAGAGATCTTTTGTTTGCCTCCCGCGTGAAGCGAACAATTGCGAGATTGTGTGCTTGTTCGGACACGTCGGTTGTGGTAAACACTGAGCGATCACTCCCCGCGAGTGTTCGATTGTCTGCTTCCCGCGTGAAGCGAACAATGGCGGCACTGTGTGTTTGTTCGAACATGTCGGTTGTGCTAAATATTGAGCGATCACTTGACGCGAGTGATCTATTGTTTGCTTCCCGCGTAAAGCGAACAATGGCGAGACTGTGTGCTTGTTCGGACATGTCGGTTGTGCTAAATATTGAGCGATCACTTGACGCGAGTGATCTTTTGTTTGCTTCCCGCGTAAAGCGAACAATGGCGAGACTGTGTGCTTGTTCGGGCACGTCGGTTGTGGTAAATATTGAGCGATCACTTGACGCGAGTGGTCTATTATTTGCTTCCCGCGTAAAGCGAACAATGGCGAGACTGTGTGCTTGTTCGGACACGTCGGTTGTGGTAAATATTGAGCGATCACTTGACGTGAGTGATCTATTGTTTGCTTCCCGCGTGAAGCGAACAATGGTGAGATTGTGTGCTTGTTCGGACACGCCGGTTGTGGTAAATATTGAGCGATTACTTGACGTTAGTGATCTTTTGTTTGCCTCCCGCGTGAAGCGAACATTGGCGAGATTGTGTGCTTGTTCGGACACGTCGGTTGTGGTAAACACTGAGCGATCACTCCCCGCGAGTGTTCGATTGTCTGCTCTCCGCGTGAAGCGAACAATGGCGAGACTGTGTGGTTGTTCGGACACGTCGGTTGCGGTTAATATGGAGCGATCACTTGACGTGAGTGATCTATTGTTTGCTTCCCGCGTGAAGCGAACAATGGCGAGACTGTGTGTTTTTTCGGACACGTCGGTTGTGGTAAATATTGAGCGATCACTTGACGCGAGTGATCTTTTGTTTGTTTCCCGCGTGAAGCGAACAATGGCGAGATCGGGTGCTTATTCGGATACGTCGGTTGTGGTAAATATTGAGCGATCACTTGACGTGAGTGATCTATTGTTTGCCTCCCGCGTGAAGCGAACAATGGCGACATCGTGAGCTTCTTCGGACACGTCGGTTGTGGTAAATATTGAGCGATCACTCAACGCGAGTGTTCGATTGTCTGCTTTCCGCGTAAAGCGAACAATGTCACGGCGGCCGGCATGGCGAACAAACATCAAAAGGTCATATTACTTATCAAAGTGAATCCTGACCCAACGATACCTTCCCTAATAACAAACACTCCTTCCTGCAGCCTTTGGTGGAGTCGCAGCGGTAAACGCGGTCCTTCACTTAACAAAGGTTGGTACTAATATTCCTTTCCTCTCCCAACCTGACTGCAAGGACGTGGCCGGCGCCGTTATTGTACTGTAAAAGAGAATCTCTGAAGCGTGCACAGTGAGAATGTTGACCACTCCCAGTCAATTATTCAGTTGATTCATTGCGCAACTGTCATCGGTTCGGGTCAATCACGGAGTAGCAACCATAGATATGTGCAGTCAGTCTAAGCTAAGCTAAGCTAAGCTAAGCTAAGCTAAAATCACGTGGATTCATTCCGACATGTCTCCGGTTATTTACAACAATGAATTTTATAGGTTATCTCAGGCTGGAGGTTTCCCGAGAAACACTTCTAGAAAAGTACAGTACTGAACGCATTGACCGATTTTCATACAAAATGCTTAAGTTTGGAGCTCTGTATTTCAGCTTCTAGAGCACAAACTCCGAGAGTAATCTCAGGTGAAACTTAAAAAATACTGGCAAGAACCTTTATAAAATATCCCGGATGTAACTTCTGTAGAAATCCGTGGAGAAACTCCAGAAAAAATCATTGAAATTGCCTAAAACTTCGGGAGAAATCCCAGAAGCAATTCCTTCAGAAAACTCGTGAAACACTCCTTTAAAATCCGGGAGGAGCCTCAGTTGAAATCCCAGCAATAGTTTCTGTAAAAACCTTAGAAATCCCGGAAAATCTCATGGAGAAGTACCAAGAGGAATACCGGAAGAAATCGCGGAAAACCTTCAAGAGAAATTCCGAGAGAAACTCTAAGAGAAATTCTACGACAACATCTAATGTATATTCCCGGAGAAAAGAGAATAAATTCCACGAAAATTTTTTTGGGAAAAACGCAGGAGGAAAAATCCAACGAGAGACTCTGAGAGCAAATATGGGAAAAACTCTGGAAGAAAATTTATAGGATTCTCATAAAAACCTTCAGGAGACAATATTTGGATTTTAAAAATCCTGCAATATTCTCCAGGAATTTTTCCGGAAAGAACTGTTTGAATCTAGGGTAAAAACGTCGATAGGAATACGAAAGAATCTCCGAGAGGAATTTGAAAAGGAATCCCAAGAAACAGGAATGAAAGAAGGCTGAAAATCTTTCCAATAAAGACACATAACCTAACCTTAACTTTGGAAACCAGTTAAGTTCGTAACTTTTTTTCATTTTCACGGGATTTCCGTTTATTTTTTGGTGATTGCTACTGCATGTTCAGGGGATGCAAATGGACTCAAACAAAATCAATAAAAAAAATCCCTAGTGATTTTCGGTTTGCCTTGTATTTTTTTCAGGAAGTAGATAACCTGAAACTGGCTCAAAAAGTCAGTAATAGAAATCTGCATGTGTTTGTTTTGAATTTTATGTTATTGGCTATTTTGTGTGAAAAATATGGCACATTCGTTATTTTTTAGTAAAACAAAACGTGGATGTGATGTGATCATCAAAATTTTATCAAATACATGTCTAGTACATTCCAACGGAAAATTTTAAGACTAGCAACTACATGTCATTGCTTTAAATCTTGTTTTACTGACTATTTTGTAAGAAAACTATGCTATTTTAAAAACTTGTTTGGTAAAATGAATTGAGAGTGCCATGAAGGCGGTATTGTTCAACGTTCATCATTTCACGAAAAAATTCAAGCCAAAAAACCAGAATGCATTGCCTTATATTATAATTTGTTGACTACTTTGTGTGAAAAATATGGTATTTTCCTAGTATTCCGAGTGAAATAAAATATGAGCGTAATAAAAAAATCACGAGAATTGTTCAAATAAACCCACTAAACTACTACGATAAATTCAAAGTTGAATAACTACATATCATTACTTTAAATTTTGGCTTATTCGCTTTTTTGTGGTATTTTCGTACATTTTTTTATAAAACATAATATTAGTGTAATGTAAACATCAACATTTTATCAAAAACAGGTCTAGCACATTGTAACGGAAAATTTAAGGCCATGCAACTACATGTTATGGCTTTAAATTTTATTTTATTGACTGTTTTGTATAAAAATTATGGTATTTTTGTAGCTTTTCGAGTAAAATAAATTAAGTGTGTCATGAAAACATCACTATTACTCATCAAGAACGTCCAGCACGCTTTCACGAATAATTTAAAGGTAAAAAACTACTTTGCATTGTAAGCCATTATTTTTGTTAAGCACTTTGCGTGAAAAATGTGATACTTTCGTTGATTTTTGAGTGAATCAAAATTTGAGTGTAATGAAAACATCACTATTATTCTTCAAGTATGTCCCCCAAACTGCTACAAACATTTCAAGGCTAAAAAAACTACATGTAATCGTTTTTATTTAGTTTTGTTGACTTCTTTGTGTAAAAAGTATGGAATTTTCGTAGTTGTCTGGGTAAAACAAAATAAGAGTGTAATTAGAACATTTTCATTGTTCATCAAAAATGTCGAGTACAATCCTACGAATAATTTAAGACCAAAAAACTGTATGTCATCGCTTTGAATTTTGATTTATTGCTTATTTTATGTTAAAAATAGGGTATTTTAGCAGTTTTTTGAGTAAGGTAAATTATCAGTGTACTTAAAAATCACTAAATTTGCAGGAACATGTTCACTCTAGCTGTACGCATGATTTAGAGTCGAAAAAACTATATGTCATCGCTTTAAATTTTGTTTTATTGATCAATGTGCGCAAAAAATGCGCTCTCAAAAAAACTAGGAAGTGCCTTTTGCTTAATAACTTTGGGTAGACGCATCTATTTTATATTTTTTTGAATGGACGATAATCTTGAAACCTGTCCGGTTCCATCGCAAAAAAAAAGTTTTGAAATCGGTTGAAAAACGGCCGAGAAATGCCTTGTGAAAGTTGGACTTCCGACTTTTTTTGGACCCTTGGTAGTTCGCGGGAGTTTTTACCCCCTCGGTAGTTTAAGTGTTAATCAGTGGTTTATTGAAGTAAAAGCGTTGTTACCGTCAATAATGTCTTTGTTGTACATTATTTCCAGACATAAGGAAGATCAATGTTTTAGACAAAAAATGGATCCGAACTCTAAAAAAGATAGAGCTCGTGGCGCGAGCCATTTTGACACTTGTTTATTTACATTTTGTATGGCGCACAACCCGGCGCATGGGCTGTCGGCGCACAAGTTGTTGGCCAGTATGCGGATTTCAGAAAAGATTCGCAATACATAGGCAGTCGGGTGCCTGAAACTTTTGCCACGGCAGTCTTGGTGAGGAGGTATGAACTACCAACCAAGCCAATCTGTTTAAAAGCACAGGTCGTATGGCAGAAGTTTCACGAATTCGATGTGTTCGTTCAATACATGGCCTACTTTCCTAATTTCACCTACTATAAATTTTCACACTTGTTCGCAACCTAGCGAATACTATCATATTAAATTAGGATTATTCGCAACTTAATATATATGTAATATTTTTATAGACAAATAGCTCAAAACGGTAAAAATATAGAAAAATACAGTGATAGACATTCGTTTAGCCGAGACCCAAAAAATTTAAAAAAGGGTCAGGAAACTCATACAAAAGATTTTATGATAACACTTTTTTATCGTAGTGATAACACAGCGCAACATTTTTTTTTGTCTCAAGAGCAAACTTATGTGTCTCCGAAGGATTTTGGGCCGCTGAATCCGAATCCGGGCTCAGATTTGCTCCAACACGTCACAATTTTGAGCTTTACCTCAATTTATAGGGCAAAATATGCGATTTTGGGCTTTTTTGACTGCAAGCCATTAAGCAATGAAATATTTTTTTTAAGCAATCAAAAGGTTAATTGGTCAATTAACATCTAAATTAACGACTTAAATATTTCGTTTTACCTAATCAAATTTGATAGATTTAAGCATTTTATGTTAGTATGAAAACTTGCATGCAACTTTGGAGGATGACTTGTATGGGAAATATCGTACCTAACAAAATTCGCTTAAAACTATCAAATTCGATGTGGTAAAATGAAATATTTTGCATGCGTCATTAATTCAGATGTTAATTGACCAATTAACCTTTTGATTGCTTAAAAAAAATATTTCATTGCTTAATGGTTTGCAGTCAAAAAAGCCCAAAATCGCATATTTTGCCCTATAAATTGAGGTATAGCTCAAAATTGTGACGTGTTGGAGCAAATCTGAGCCCGGATTCGGATTCAGCGGCCCAAAATCCTTCGGAGACACATAAGTTTGCTCTTGAGACAGACAAAAGGTTAATTTTTGTTACGCTGTGTAATATATCTAGTATTGTTTTATAAAAATGTGATACATTACACTTACATATACACTGAAACAAAAACGAGGGTAAAAACCCTTCAAATGTCATTTTTTGCCTAGACATTCGTTTAGCCGAGGTAATTGAAAAATTGGTTTTCAATAGATATTTTGCAATTTCGTGAGTATATTTCAAGGATAATCCCGTAGGTATTTAGTTTATGACGTGTTAGCAAGATAATTGACCTTAAAAGTTTATTTATTTGTGAAATTCAGAGAAATATTATAAAAAAGTGTCCCGATAAGGAGAAGCGATGATAAACTAATTTATTTAGGAAAAAGGATTTCTGTAAACACTCAAACGTAAGCTAGATTAGCAGTTTTGAAAATATGGCACAGCATTATTGTTAGAAATGTTCAAATTATTGCTTAAAATGTCATTAATAAAATTAAGTTTATTGGTTTATGGTTGGTTAAACCTTAAAATGGGATTGATAAAAGCTAAAATAAATAGTTCTGCGTTGAAATAAAGACGTGCTCTAGTGCCTGTGGAGTATACCTATTTGATACTAGCATTACTGAATGAGTTAGAAGACTGCTAAGTGAAAGAACTGCAAGAAGTGTCAGAATTTTTGTACCTTGTTTATTTAAAAGCAGATGTTCATACAAAAATGCAAGATATGGTCAAACAATTGGCTTATTGCATTCAATCTGAAGAAATATATTATAAATGAGTCTTAGTTTTTAACAACATTCATTTTTAACATAATTTATTTGAAAAGAACGTCTAAATTATGAAACAAATAGTTCATGCTAGAAATTTGAATACTTTCGGTGACATTTCTTGAAATGTGAGCCGTCTAATGTATGTTATTTCAGCCAGAATACAGTCTAGAAGATATTGGGAGCTATTAGCAGACGTAATAGTAGTAAACGCTATGATTTATGCAAGTGAAACCATCATATTACATCAAAACAATACTTAAATATGTGATTTTTTGATGGTTTCCGTTATTTTTTTTTCTGTTATAAATATTGTTATAAATATTGTTTCTCGTAAATTTTCAACCTGCATTCGTCATGAAACTTTCATTAGATTCTTTTGAAACACTTCCGATAAAAATAACTACATCAAATCTCAATTTAGAAACATTTACAATATTATGACAAATTTATATGAGATGTATGTAAAATTAATATGGCAACACTTCCAAAAATGATCTTATTCATGATTTACAAGTCGATCTATAATGCAGGTCACCATACAAAATGATTTTGTTGGATATTTTTCGAAATTTGTTAGTTTTTTTTATGCAATTCCAAAAGTTGGACAATTCGGCTAAACGAATGTCTAGACAAAAAATAACATTTCAAGGGTTATTACCCTCGTTTTTGTTTCAGTGTATATGTAAGTGTGATGTATCACATTTTTATAAAACAGTACTAGGTATGCTATCACTACGATAAAAAAGTTTTATCATAAAATCTTTTGTATTAGTTTCCTGACACTTTTTTGAAATTTTTTTGGCCTCGGCTAAACGAATGTCTATCACTGTATGTCAACACGCCAACGAACATCTTCACTAACTTCAATAAAACTGGCTCTTGCCTGTGCCAATTTTTCTAGTATAGTAGGTTTCTAGCATGTTTGTAAACATTTTTTTTAATTTTGCTAATACATTTTTCTAGCACACTTTGAAAAAAGTCCATTTTTCAATGCAAACATTATAGAAAAGAGCGCTATAATCAACTAAGCCAAAAAAAGGTTGAATTTCTGCGGAATAGAAAGCCATGTAGATTTCCGTGAAAAAAGAATAGAATCAAAAGTAAAAGCGGTCTTACATTGCCCAAATTCAATAGAAATTATGCATTTTTTTTTTAATTTCAACTTTTGTGCTCAATACGTATGGGAATGGCCATGCGTCTCCATCACCTTAAAATAGCTGTTTGTTTTATTTTATTTATTTTTTATTTTTATACATACAGCCATAAACTACTGAATTTCACCAGTTAGTAAAAAATGGCAGTGATTTCGCCTGCTGCTGAGTGATAATCCTGCATGAATCGCTTCAGGAATTCCTTCAGGAGTTCCTTTAATGATACCTCCTGGAGTTACTTCTGGGATTCCTGTCCGGTTTTCTAAGATAAGCCAGAAGTTTCTTCCGGAATTTACTCATTGCTTAGAAAATTCAAGAAATACTCCAAGAATCTCCTCGAGGAATCTCAGAAAGAACTCCTTGAAAAATCACAGAAGAAGCTTTTGAAGAATTACCCGAAGGAACTGATGGAGGAATTCCCATAAGAGGAAATCCTAAGAGGAACTTCACGACGAATCCAAAAAGAAACTTGTAGAGAATCCCCTTGTAGGTGTTCCTGGGGTCCCCCGATGGAACCTCTGAAGAAATCTTAGAAAGAACTCTTAGATCAATCTCTGAAGGTACTCTTGGAAGAATGTCAGAAGGAGCTCCTGAATGAATCTAAGAAAAAACTCTGTGAGGAATCTGAGAAGAAACTTGCTTAAGGAAATCAGAAGGAATTTATAGAGAAATGTCTGTAGAAATTCATAAAGGAATATCACTTAACCCGCAAACACCCGGGACGATCTACTTTTGGCAGAAATGCAATATCTTCTTTGTTTTAAAACATTTTACCCCGGATTTTTTTTTATAGTCAAGGGGAATAGTTGTGCTAAGAAATGCATGGTACCTCCCCCCTTTGCACCCTCCCCCCTTTTGCGGGGAGGCGAAAATACGTGGCTTTTTTTGTATTTTTCATAAATTCTACATGTTTTTGCTGAAATTTCATCGTTTTGCTAATCATCAATAGTTTTCACTGATCCTAGATATGCAATGTATTACTACCCATCATAGTCTGTTGAAGTTTTGATCCCAGAGCTATTCTAAGGCCTCCAAAGTACTCCGAAGTTTGTGACACAAATCTAACATTCTCAACCAAATTTTATACACGATGAATGTTTCCAGAACAATGTCTACGGTACTCAAAAAGCCTCAAAGCACCCCTAGAAAATTCATGGTACATGAATTGGGTGACCTAGGCCATCCAAACTACTCTGGAATTCATTTTCTTAAGATCTTAAACATCTACCATCGTTTGTGTTCACTCTGTCCAAGAAATTTAGTCACGTTGATGTCCATTACACCTCACAATGCTATGAGCAACTTGATATTGTGGTAGTTGGACATTCCGTGAAATACAAATGGCCTCCAATACACTTTGAAGTTTGGCTTACGATATCTACATACTGTCTCATGCTTTAGTTGTGAAAAATTTTCGTAGAATCTATTCTTTAATGCTGATGGAACCTCAGTGCACATCTATAATGCTTTTGGTACATTCATGGGATATTCCAGGCTTTCCAAACTATTCTGGAATTAGGAACATCAAGGTCTACATGCTCTACTCTTGTTTTTCTTCACTCTATCGGCATAATCCTTTCACGATTGTGTCTGTTGCACCTCATTATATAACGAGTATCTGTATTTGTTGCTATTTGGGTGTCCACTGGCATACAAATGAACTCAATGTATTTTGAAGTATGCGTCGCAATATCTGTAAATCTTAGGATATTTCTATTGTAACGAATGCTTGCGGAATATAATCTACGCTACTCTTAGAACCTCGGAGTGCAATTCTGATAACTTAGGAACATTCACTTGGTAATCTAGGTCATCCAAACTACTCTGAAATTAAGACTTTCAAGCTCTACAAGCTCTACTCTTGTAAATCTTTATTTTATCGATGTACTTCTTCCACGATTACCTCTGTTGTTTCTCATAATTTGTTGAGTATTTGTGTTACTTGTTCATCCACTGACATACAAATGTTCTTTATGGTATTTGGAAGTGTCGGAAATTACCCAAGAATTCCTGTAGGCGTTCCTTGGAAATTCCTCCAGGAGTCCCTCAGAAATTCATCGTGATATTCTCCGAGAATATCTCTACGAGTTCGTAGGGAATATCTCAAGACTTCCCGTGAAATTTTTCAGGAGTTTCCCAGCAGTTTCTCGAAAATTTATTCAGAAGCTATGCTGGAATTCCTTCAGGAGTTCCTTAGGAATTACTTCAAAAACTTTTCGAAAAATCCTGTAGGAGTTCCGCGGGAATTCCTTCAGAAATTCCCCGAGGATTCCACGGGATTTCTTCATGCATTCCCTAAAAACTCATCAAGGAAGTTTTCCCAAGAGTTCCTCCAGAAATTTCTCCTGGAATTCCTCCAGGAAATTTTCCAGGGATTCCTCCAAGAATTTTCCTAACAATTTCTCCAGCGGTTTCTCTAGAAGTTCTTCCAGGGGTTCCTTCAGGAATACCCCTAGGAATTCCTGCATGAATTCCTCCATGGATTCATCCAGGAATTCATTCAGGTATTCCTCCAGGAATTCCTCCAGAGCTCTTTCAGAGGTTCTTCCAAGATTTCCTCCAGCAGCTAACCCAGGGATTTCTTCAGGATTCAAGCGATTCTTCCAGAAATTTCTCCACTGGTTCCTCCAGAGTTTCCTCCAACAATTCTCCCAGAAATTACTCCGGAAATTTCTTCAGAATTCATCCAGAAATTCCTCCAAGACATCTGTCTAGAATTCTTCCAAGAGTCCCTCCAGGAATTCCAAAAATTCCTACTGTACCTTCCCCAAGAATTTTACCAGAGAACCCTCTAAGATATCTGCCAATAATCCCTTCAGGAATTTCGCTAGAAATTCTTCCAGGGATTTTTCAAGAAATTCCTTTAAAAAATCATTCAAAAAATCCTCCAGAAATTCCTTTATGAATACCTCCTAGATTCTTCAGTCCAACATGAACTCTAATGAGAATTTCTCCAAGACCTGCTCCAATATTTATATCAAAATTCCTCCAAGAATCCGTCCTGGAATTTGGCCAGGAGTTCCTTCATAAATTTCTCTAGGAAAACCTCCAGGGTTTTTCAATAAATACTTTCAGAAACTCCTCCAGAATTGCATACTGGAATATCCCCGGGAATTCCTCCAAGAATTCCTTCAGGTAATCCTCCAAGAATCTCTCTAGGAATTTCTCCAGGAATTCCTTCAAGAATTCTTACAAGAATACTTCCAAGAATTTCTTCAAGAATTTCTTGAAGAAATTTCTGGAGAATACCCTGGAGGAATTCCTGGAGTACTTTCTCCAATTCATGTAGTAATTTGTGAAGGATTTTTTAAAGAATTTCCCAGGGAAATTCTAAGAGAAATTCCTTAAAGATTTCCTTGAACAGCGATGAAATTTAGATTTTTTTTTCAATTTTTATTTTCTGGAGGAATTTCTGGAGGATTTCATGAATTATTTCCTGTAAGAATTCATGGAGTAATTTATACGAGTGATTCCGAATTCACTTGAGGTATTTCCTGTAAGAACTGGAATTGAAGGAATTTCTGGAGAAATTCCTGAAGTAATTCCTACAGCAATTCCTGTTGAAATTCATGTAGTTATTCCTGGAGGAATTTCTAGAGTATTTCTTGAAGAAATTCCTAGGGTGTTTCCCGGAACAATTCCTAGACGATTTCCTGTAGTAATTCCAGAAGGAATTTGTGGCGTATCCGACACGTTAGCCTATCGCACCATATCTTTACAAATCAATATGAATTATTGTATAACCCTTTACACTATGAACACTATTACGTAACCACAACACATATGCATATTTCACTTGAACTCCAGAAATTGTAAATATAGTTTAAGTTCCATATAGACCACCAAACCGTCTACCTACAAGAAAGAACGTCTCCTATCCGTTCCGATCTTGTAGGTACCATTGACCCTACAACTGGTGACCCCGACGTCGCGAAATCATTAGAATCGTGATTTGGAGGAATACCTGACTGAATTCCTTGATTAGTCCATGGAGGAATTCGCGAAGGAAACCCAGGGGATATTCCTGAAGGAAACCCTGAAGGAATCCCTTAAGGAATCCCTGGAAGAATTTCTAGAGAAATCGCTGGAGGAATCCAAAGAGAAATTTCTGGATGAACTCTTGAGAAAATTTTCTTGAGGAGTTTTAAGGGAATGTCTGGAGAAATCTTTGGAGGACTCCCGTGGAATCCTCGGGGAATTTCTGGAGGGATTCCCGAGGAACTCCTGCAGGATTTTCCGAAAAGTTCTCGAAGTAATTCCTGAGGAACTCCTGAAGGAATTCCAGCATAACTCCTGAATAAACTTTAGAGAAACTGCTGGAAAACTCTTAAAGAATTTAACGGGAAGTCCTGAGGTATTCCCTAGGAACTCGTAGATGTTCTCGGAAAACATCACGATGAATTTCTGAGGGACCCCTGGAGGAATTTCCGAGGAACGCCTAGAGGAATACTTAGGTAATTTCCGACACTTCCAAATACCATAAAGATCATTTGTATGTCAGTGGATGCACAAGCAACACAAAGAAATACTCAAAACATTACGAGATACAACAAAGGTAATCGTGGAAGAATTAAGTAAAGAGATACAAGAGTGTGAAGCTTGAAGGTCTGAATTCCAGAATAGTTTGGATGACCTTGATCACTTAGTGAATGTTCCTAAGTTATCAGAATTGCACCCTGAGGTTCTAAGAGTAGCGTAGATTATATTCCGCGAGCATTCACTACAATAAAAATATCCTAAGATTTACAGATATTGCGACCCATACTTCAAAATACATTGGGCCCATTTGTATGCCAGTGGACACCCAAATAGCAACAAATACAGATACTCGTTATATAATGAGGTGCAACAGACACAATCGTGAAAGGATTATGCCGATAGAGTGAAGAAAAACAAGAGTAGAGCCTGTAGATCTTGAAGTTCCTAATTCCAGAATAGTTTGGAAAGCCTGGAATATCCCATGAATGTACCAAAAGCATTATAGATGTGCACTGAGGTTCCATCAGCATTAAAGACTAGATTCTACGAAAATTTTTCACAACTAAAGCATGAGACAGTATGTAGATATCGTAAGCCAAACTTCAAAGTGTATTGGAGGCCATTTGTATTTCACGGAATGTCCAACTACCACAATATCAAGTTGCTCATAGCATTGTGAGGTGTAATGGACATCAACGTGACTAAATTTCTTGGACAGAGTGAACACAAACGATGGTAGATGTTTAAGATCTTAAGAAAATGAATTCCAGAGTAGTTTGGATGGCCTAGGTCACCCAATTCATGTACCATGAATTTTCTAGGGGTGCTTTGAGGCTTTTTGAGTACCGTAGACATTGTTCTGGAAACATTCATCGTGTATAAAATTTGGTTGAGAATGTTAGATTTGTGTCACAAACTTCGGAGTACTTTGGAGGCCTTAGAATAGCTCTGGGATCAAAACTTCAACAGACTATGATGGGCAGTAATACATTGCATATCTAGGATCAGTGAAAACTATTGATGATTAGCAAAACGATGAAATTTCAGCAAAAACATGTAGAATTTATGAAAAATACAAAAAAAGCCACGTATTTTCGCCTCCCCGCAAAAGGGGGGAGGGTGCAAAGGGGGGAGGTACCATGCATTTCTTAGCACAACTATTCCCCTTGACTATAAAAAAAATCCGGGGTAAAATGTTTTAAAACAAAGAAGATATTGCATTTCTGCCAAAAGTAGATCGTCCCGGGTGTTTGCGGGTTAACAGGTGAATTCGCTGGTATTTTTTACTAACTGAACTTCACTCCGGATATTTTAATGTGATGGAGACGCATGGTCATTCCATATGTATGTCATGGCAACACTGAAAACCCTCTCTCGCCTACCGAACCTGGAGCTCAAGCTTTAGGTGACACTTCTCGTGAGTGACGTGGATATCTGTCATCAGATTGTCATCGGGGTGAAAAAGCATAGTCACTGCAACAGACTAACAGCGTGTTTGATGTTCGTTCCGCAAAATTATAATTCCATGAAATTCGTTCCTTAGATGTACCTATAATTACCTTATTGCTAAATTTCTTCTACACTACGTTGAGAATTCGTGAATTGATTATAACAAAGTGAATTTATAATACCGAAGAGCAGTTAAATTTTGGGTAAAATGAATTAGGTTTTGTTTAGCATCGCAAATTGTAATTTACTTAATCTATTAGGTTTAACGATAATAGCGCTTCATTGAATTGGCAGAACGGCTAAGCTAGCTGACGATTGCGTATCGGTAATAAGCTAGAGCCAGGTAAGCCGGCAGAGATTCGTCAAGATTCGTTCTCTAAACTATGTTATTATAGATTTCTCCCACGAGTAAAGCGCTAACGAAGGCCCTCTAAAATTGAGAGGAACGGTCAAAGACCATGTAAGCAATAATACTAATTCCAATCTATTACACTAGTTTACAAAATAAAACGAAAGTCGTGAACTTCTGTCAACGACCAAAGTTTTTGAAGTACATATTGGCGCTGATTTCGAAACCGTGCTTCAAAAAATTTTAAGTTGAACAGTTTTTGAGTTTTAGCTCAATATCAAGTTTTACAACTTTTCAAAATATGGAATTTACTTAAATTCAAATATCTTGCGTTTTGTTCAACCAATTACAAATCTTTTTCCATAAATTAAAAGCTGAATACAATACCATTCGATCATATGAATGCAGGTTTTGCGTCAGATTGATGAAATTCAAGATATTGGCGAGTTTTAGGGACGATCTCTTTAAATTTTAGCCAAATTTCCAAAAATATATGAAGAAATATATTTTTTTCAATAAGAAAAAAACAATATAAAAATTCTTTCTCAACGTATATTTGACATATCATATGTAGGCGAGTTACAGTAAAAAATTCAGCTCAATCGGAGCATTGGTTACGGAGAATGAGATGTGTGAAGTGAGTGACGTTGCTTAAAAATAGAACAAAAATCGATTTCAAATCATCAACCTTGTATGGAAAGTCGAAAAAATTTCCGCTCCACTGTAATTTTTTTCCTTCGTGTTTTCGAACTCAGGGCATGATTCTACACCAAAAATGATCATCAGCTTACCGAGTTCAAAAATGCTGTAAACTAGTGTTATTAAAATTCTAATGATTAAATACATTTGCAGCTTTAAGCTGGCGTTGAGTAACTCCGCTGCTAGAAGACTTTCACCAATCCGAGCATGAGTCCAAAATTTGAAATTTTCAAAAAAGCAGTTCAAAACATTTTCATTTTTTTTAATGTCATGTAAAAATACTTAACCTTTCGTTAAAAAAAATATATAAAACATAAGCGTTGTGTAAAAATTGCAAAAATTATAAAAATAATTTTAATAATATAATAATAATAAAAATAATAATAACTGAAATTTTGACCATTTTTGCTTTTTTAAGTTTACTATTTTTTTCGCGATATTTTTTTTTATTTAATCCAGAACAAATATTTTTTTCATTCGTGAAAACAGATGGCGAATTGGATTATTAGTTCAAAAATTATGACAGAATGAAAATTTAAAAAAAGAGAAATGTCGTTTTTAGAACCATCCTATTTTTAAAATAACCACCCTAACAAAAATTATTCTAAATATTTTTGGTAAAGATCATGCCTACCGAATTTGAGCAATATCGGAGCATTTTTATTTGAGAGTCTATTATTTTTTCATGCAATGGTTGATTCGAGCCCATACAATGAATACCTCTTTTCCCTAAATTTGCTCTCACCTCTAGTTAATGCGAGTAAGTTGCAAATTGATACCTAAGCCGAATGACTTACCTTACCGGTCAGGCTAAGGCCGGGGTGGCCTCTGCTGTACATAGTAGCCGCCTCCATTCCACTCGGTCCATGGCTGTTTGTCTCCAGTTGCGCACTCTGCGTAGGGTCCGCAGATCGTCCTCCACTTGGTCGACCCACCTAGCTCGCTGCGCTCCACGTCTTCTTGTACCGGTCGGATGACTCTCGAGAACCATTTTAGTCGGGTTGCTATCCGACATCCTGATTAGAGATGGGCAAAAAAGTTCTTTCAAGGGGACCATTCTCAACTGAACAGTTCCTCAGAAAGAACTAGTTCTGATGAACCGTTCTTCCGTTCAGCAGTTTTTAGGGTTGTTTTGTGAACCGAAGTTTAACGTTGGTACGTTGCCGTATTATTTACGTGATATGTGGCCAGCAGCAGTCAGAGCAAATCCAACTCTGCATAAATATATAGGATTTGCCATACTGTACATTGACACATTATTTATCAACTGCTGTCCTTCGGCCGGCTGCATACGTCATCGAAGCACTATTTTACAAAATAATTGCAACATTCGCTCTCTCAGAACCCAATATTCGTTCATCAGAAAAAACTGAATGAAAAATTTTGTAGGATCTTAATTTCCTTAATTTTTTTAGAAAACGGAGAACTACCGTTCTTTTAAAATGAACGACCGTTCAATCATTCTTTCCTTAGAACTAGTTCTTCAGAACCGTTCGCGAACGGTTCGCCCATCTCTAACATATACCAATCAACTCAGCTCGATGAATCAAGGTGATGTCTGTGTGTGTGTATTTGTGTGTGTATGCGTGTGTGTGTGTGTATGTATGTGTGTATGTGTGTATGTGTACAAAAAAACTCACATCACTTTTTGGCAGTAAACCTCAATCGATTTTAATGACCGACGGTTCATTCGACGCGGAATCTGGTCCTATTGTTTCCTATTGAAAATGGTTCGGATCGGTCCAGCCGTTCCGGAGTTATGGCCATATAGGTGTTCCGGACCGGTACCCCAGGAAGGGGCCAGATATGAAAACGCTCCAAACCCATGCATGCGACACATCAAACTACGGCATTTTCGATAACTTGATGAATGGTAAGCAGGAAAATGGTCTTAGACTATATCTGAACCGGTAGTGTCTCGGAACCGGTTCCGGGTGTCCCGCTGGAAGTGGCCAAACATAAAAGCGAACTACCCATTCATTCATGCGCCATATCAAACCGCGGTTTTTTGAAAACCAGATGAACGGTAAGCAAGACAATGGTCTTAGACCATATCTGAACCGGTTCTGTTTTGGAACCGGTTCCAGTGTCCCGCCGGATGTGGCCAAGTATAAAAGTTAACCAAATCTATGCATGCGACATATCAAATAGTGCCTTTTTTGATATCTTGATGAACAGTAAGCTGGAAAATATTCTCAAACCATATCGGAACCAGCAGTGATCCGGAACCGGTTCCAGGTGTTCCGCCGGAAGTGGCCAAATATAAAAATGAACTAAATCCATGCATGGGACATATCAAACCGCGTCTTTTTCAATATCCTTGTGAACAGTAAGCAGGAAAATATTCTCTGAACATATCTGAACCAGTAGTAATCCAGAACCAGCTCCGGGTGTTCCGCCGGAAATGGCCAAATAAGAAACTGAACCAACACATTAAATCGCGGCTGTTTGGATAACCTGATGAACGGTTAGCAAGAAAATTGGGTCAGGCAACATCAGAAACAACTGGTACTGGTTCCGGAATCGATTTCTGGCTCCCCGCCGAAAGTTACCAACTATTAAAGTAAACCAAACCCATGCATGCGACACATCAAATCCTGGATTTTTAGGTGTCTTGATTTAGCAAAAAAAAATTCCGACAATATTTGGGACAACCGATACTGTTCCGCAACCGATTACGGGTGTTCCGCCGGAAGTGGTAAAATATAAAGGAGAACCAAACTCATAAATGCGACACATAAAATTACTTTTAATATCATTAGTGTAGGGCCCATATAGCCGAGGCGGTAAACGCACGGGTATTCAGCATGACCATGCTGAGGGTGACGGGTTCGATTCCCGGTCGGTCCAGGATCTTTTCGTAAAGGAAATGTCCTTGACTTCCTTGGGCATAGAGTATCTTCGTGCCTGCCACACGATATACGCATGCAAAATGGTCATTGGCAGAGGAAGCTCTCAGTTAATAACTGTGGAAGTGCTCATAGAACACTAAGCTGAGAAGCAGGCTTTGTTCCAATGAGGACGTTACGCCAAGAAAAGAGAGAGAGATCATTAGTGTGCCGAAACAGGTTCCAGGGGGCCTGCCGGAAGTGGTCAAATGTAAAACGAAACCAAACGCATGCGCGCATCACATTAAATAACGGCTTCTTCGATAACGCGAAGAACGGTCAGCAAGAAAATAGGTCACATTTAAGACTACCAGTAGTGTTCCGGGATGTGTTTTGAGTGTCTCGCCGGAACTGACAAAATGCAAAAATAAACCACACTCATGCATACTAGAGATGGGCAAAAAAGTTCTTTCAAGGGGACCATTCTCAACTGAACAGTTCCTCAGAAAGAACTAGTTCTGATGAACCGTTCTTCCGTTCAGCAGTTTTTAGGGTTGTTTTGTGAACCGAAGTTTAACGTTGGTACGTTGCCGTATTATTTACGTGATATGTGGCCAGCAGCAGTCAGAGCAAATCCAACTCTGCATAAATATATAGGATTTGCCATACTGTACATTGACACATTATTTATCAACTGCTGTCCTTCGGCCGGCTGCATATGTCATCGAAGCACTATTTTACAAAATAATTGCAACATTCGCTCTCTCAGAACCCAATATTCGTTCATCAGAAAAAACTGAATGAAAAATTTTGTAGGATCTTAATTTCCTTAATTTTTTTAGAAAACGGAGAACTACCGTTCTTTTAAAATGAACGACCGTTCAATCATTCTTTCCTTAGAACTAGTTCTTCAGAACCGTTCGCGAACGGTTCGCCCATCTCTAATCCTGATGACGTGACCCGCCCACCGTAGCCTCCCGATTTTCGCGGTATGGACGATGGTTGGTTCTCTCAGCAGCTGATGCAGCTCGTGGTTCATTCGCCTTCTCCAAGTCCCGTCTTCCATCTGCACTCCGCCGTAGATGGTACGCAACACCTTCCGTTCGAAAACTCCAAGGGCGCGTTGGTCCTCTGCACGTAGGGTCCATGTTTCGTGCCCATAGAGGACGACCGGTCTAATCAGCGTTTTGTAGATGGTTAACTTCGTGTTACGGCGAACTTTGTTCGATCGTAGAGTTCTGCGGAGTCCAAAGTAAGCACGATTTCCTGCCACAATGCGCCTCTGAATTTCTCTGCTGGTGTCGTTGTCGGCGGTCACCAGTGAGCCCAAGTACACGAATTCTTCAACCGCCTCGATTTCATCACCGTCGATATGAATTCGGGGTGGCGGGCGCGGTGATTCCTCCCTGGAGCCCTTTGCCATCATGTACTTTGTCTTCGACACATTAATGACTAATCCGATTCGCCTGGCTTCATTCTTTAGTCGGATGTACGTTTCCGCCATCGTCTCAAATTTACGAGCAATAATATCAATATCATCGGCGAAACCAAGCAGCTGAACGGACTTCGTGAAAATCGTCCCACTCGTGTTTATCCCCGCTCTTCTTATTACACCTTCCAAAGCAATGTTGAACAGCAAGCACGAAAGACCATCACCTTGCCGTAACCCTCTGCGAGATTCGAAGGGACTCGAGAGTGCCCCTGATACTCGAACTACGCACATCACTCGATCCATCGTCGCCTTGATCAACCGTATCAGTTTATCCGGGAATCCGTATTCGTGCATAATCTGCCTAAGCCGAATGAGCGAACCGAATTTTTCACAAATTCATCTTTCAATTTGTCAGTCAACAACATTCTATGTAACTAGAAGAGGTTCTTAGATTTTAGAATCATCATAAAAAGTAATGGTTTTATAACGATTCTAAAGAATAAAGAGAATTCAGATTTTTAAAGCATTCTGTGGTTTCCTTTAATGTCTCCTGGGTTTCCTCCAAAGATTTTCCAGTGATTTCTTGCGGAATTTAAGAATTGATTCTGCTTGGAATTCTTTCAAGATTTTTTCCGACATTTTTTCTGGGATTATTTTTGAGAATATTTCCGGGCTTACTCCACTGACCCGTCCCGGGTTCCCTTTGTGAAATTCTTCTGGGATTCTGACAAAGATTCCTCCTGAATTTTTTTTCTGAAAATTCGTTGGGGATTCATTGGATTCTTTCATCGATTGTTCCCAGGATTCCTTCAGAGATATACCTTCTACGATTTTCCCGAGATTCCTTCATTGATATATCCTATGATTGCTGCGGGCTTGGTGGTCTAGTGGCTACCGCTTCTGATTCGTATGCAGAAGGTCATGGGTTCAATCCCTGGCCCGTCCTTTTCATCCTACTTTGTATCTTTCTATCCACTTTCTCTAGCTCTCTAACTCATGTATATTCATATGTTCATAGCCATCGCTAGAACCAGAAACGAATTGAAAAAAGTCGTTTCTCTCCCTTCCAACTTCCACTCACAGCACAGTGTATATATAACGCCTATAAGTTATGCAACCAAAGCGTGCTGTGCCGCTTGACCTTATTCACCTTATTCACCACACAATCTATCACGAACACTATAAATAACCCTATCCATGGATCGCATCGCCGACCCAACGGTGACTCCCAGATCTCCCATCCTTTCCGTCTAACAAATACCCCAGTCCGTGCGGGTTGTGGGAACGCAGAGTGCTCTCGGTCTCTAGTAGCAACAACCAGTACACTCTAACATTCCTTTCCCTCCCCAGCTGACTATAAGGACTTGGCCGGCGCCGTTATTGATCAAATATGCATGAGCTGCTAAAATTGCACTTTGAGAATAAGTGGAATGTCCCAGCCCCTTATTCAGTTGGATCTCAGTGCAACTGGTACCAGTTCAGATCAATCACGGAGGAGCAACCATTGACATGTATAGTCAGAATTGATCGTTGATCGTTATATATCCTATGATTGCTTTAGTTTCCCTCAAGGATTCCTTCAGAGATTCCCAGGGATTTCTTCATTGATTTCTCCTGAAATTCTCCAATGGATTTCTTCCAGGCCTTTTTTGTCAGGATACCTTCAGTGAAGTTTCCCGACAATCCTTCCGGAATTCTTTCCAGGATTCTATCATCGAGCCTTCTCGGGTTTTTATATGGATTTCTCCTGGGATTCCTTCAGGCTTTCCTCCAGGACTCTGTCAAACTTTCCTCCAGAAATGATTAGTAGAATTCCTTCAGGAATTCCTTCTGGGAATCCTCCATTGATTCATCCCGGGATTGCTTGAGGGGTTTCTGCAGGGAATTCTTCCGGGGTTTTTCAATGGATATTTTCCGGATCCTCCCAAGGACCCAGCCTTCAATGGTTCCTCCCGGGTTTACTGCCGGGATTCTTTCACGGATTATTCCCGAGATTGCATCAGGGATTCCTCTAGGATTCTTACTTGGTTCCCTGTATTTCTTTAGCTATTTCTCCAGTGTTTTTTTATTGATTTTTCCAGATTTTCTCCAGAGATTCCTCCTAAGATTCATTCAGTGATCGTTTCACGGGGTCTTCCTGTTCCTTTAGGAATTTCTCCCGAGATTTTCCAGGGCTTGCGTTGGGTATTCCTCCTGGATCATTTCAGGGATTCCTTCAGATATTTCTCCCGTGATTCCTTCATTGATTCTTCCCGGGTTTCCTTTCCAACAAGATTAATTTAATAATAACTTCAATGATACTTTCAGAGAGTTCTTTAAGGATTTCTCCAGGCATTTATCTTCAGAGGCTCATACCGCGGTACCTTCAGGGGGATTCCTCTAAAGATTTCTTCAGGGATTCTTTTTTTATTTTTTTGTCTATATTAACGAGATTTTTATCCCTAGGCTAGTTCGTCTCGGGACCCACGTTTTACTTCCCTTCCGAAGGAAGAACCCACATTTTGTGAGTATGTCGGGAGAGGGATTCGATCCTAGGTCCTCGGCGTGATAGTCAAGTGTTCTACCCACCGCACCAGATCCGCTCCACTTCAGGAATTCCTTCTGAGATTCTTTCGGAGATTCATCCAGGACTATGTCCCGAGAATCGTACACTAAATCCTGTTGGAATTCCTCGAGAAATTCCTTCCATGATTCCCTAGAGGAATTTCTCCTTAGGTTTCTTCAGGGATTTCCTCAGGATTGTTTCAGAAATCTCTTCCAGGAATTCCTCTAGGAAATGCCAAGAGACTTCTTTTGAGATACATTCCCCAACATTCATCTAGGGATTTCTGGCGAGACTGTTTCAGGGATTTCCTACGGGCTTCGTTCCACGCTTCCTTCCGGGTTTTCTTGCGGAATTCCTTCCACAATTCATCACATTGCTTCATCATTACATGATTCTTCCCGGGTTTTCTTTAGGGATTGTACCCGAGATTCCTTCAGGAACATTTTCAGCGAATACCTCCGGAATTCTTCTATGGATTTCTTCCGGGATTCCATCATTAATTTCTCCCATGATTAATTAATTCCAACGTTCTTTCAGGAGATTTTTTGGATTACTTCGAGGATTTCATCTGGGTTGTTTCCATTTCTTCGTTGGGGACGTCTACCAGCATTCATTCAGGGACTTCTCCTAAGCTTCTTCCAGGGAATCTTTCTGAGATGATTTCTCCAGGAATCCGAGAGAACTCGGGATTCATTCCTAACTTTTTTCTGGGGTTTCTTCTGGAATACCTCCAGGATTCTCTCAGAAACTCCTGCTGAGATTCTTTCGTGGGTTACTTCCGGGATTCTTGTAGGGATTTCTGACGGATTATTTTAGGGAAATCTTCCGAAATTCCTCCTAGGACTTTTCCTGAGCCTGAATTCCTCCAGATAGTTATCCCAGGATTCCTGCGAGAGTGCGAGGATTACTCCATATGAGGAGTGCGTTTATTCTTCAATAGTGTAATATGCTATAAAGGCAGGAGAATGTCAAAAATTGATAAAAAAAAAAAACGAATCGTCATTTATGAAGTTCCTGGACCGACCGTGAATCAAACCCAGACACTCTTAGCTAAGTAAATGTGCACAAAATCACAATCTGTCTTGTTTAGCTTCAGATAGTCGGCTGAACTCACATTGCGCAGGTAAACCAAGCGCATTTCAGCACACACTGAATGAGAAAGGGTAGAAATCTACTTCGTCATATGCTCTAATTCCCGTCGTATCAGATGGGTAATATCTAATATTGTCGGGGCCCGTGGCGTAGTGGTCCACACGTTCGCTTCATAAGCGGATGGTCATGGGTTCGATCCCAGCCCCGGCACTTGCAATTTTTCGTCAGTTGCTCTTCCCCCCGAGAACAGCTGACACTTGACCCTCTTCGGAGCATATGCTCCAACGGACCCGGAAACTTGGATATCGGCGAACCGCAACTCATAATGGACGACCCCCAATTGGACTGGAAAAGGAACAACAGCCACACATCAGCATCATCGTGCTCATCATTCTACTGTGGACAGGGTAGAAAAGTGAAAGCAGCACAAGGCACCAGTTCGATATAGTTGAATTTGAATAGTATACATTTAGGCGTTGTACAATGTGTAAGTGCAGCGTCCAATTGGAATCGCTCACGTAGTGCCCTAGTGGACAAAGGAGCTGTAAATTAGGTTAAGTGATTAAGAATAAAAAAATATCTTATATTCAAATAACTGCGTAAGCCATGTTTATTTTATTATTGAAATGTTTCGTATATGGTTTACGCTGTTTAGTGAATCCCCCTAGTTAGGTTTGTCTATTTCATCTTGACTTTTGAACAAACTGATTCCTAACATTCGTTTGCTAGTTTCGATTGACTCATTCACAAAAACTCAAGTATGTATGCAACGCCATCATCTAATGCATCTGTCCAGACGGAAAGATACGACAAATCTTCCGGCAAAGCTCAACTTATCAGCACTTTTCCACTTCAGATGATACACGATTCGGAAATGGATGCCGCATGTTTTCAAACAAACGCAGTTACGTAGAACTCACGAAAGAAAGTGGCGAAAGGAATGGTCTAACAAGTCTACCAACAAACTCCCACGTATGGTAAAAGTCTGAGCAGAATCCCCACGCGATACGATAAGTTCCTTATCTGAGACGCTATCACGTTTATTGTGAGCTTAAGGACAAACTTCTTCAAATCCCGCTTCAACATTGCATCGAAACTTCAGATGCACAAATCTCAAGAAGCAAGCTTCAAACAACAATGTATTCCATTATTCTGTTCTTGCTCACTTGTAATTAGCCTAAAATAAAAAGCTCAGGTACACTGGGTTTGTTTACGAAGAGATTTGTGCCCTCGAAATCGTGAGTAGGTGCCAAAGTCGGCCATTGTGGCCGCCATTTTGGGATTCTAATAAGTCTGTCCTTAAGAGTAAATAGCTATCGTATCGTTCGAGTACCTATAAATCAAACCAAATTAAAACTGTCTCGAACAGTTCGGCGGACTAGTTGTCCTTCGTGAGTTCGATCAAGCACCCCCTTTCTACAATGCTCCGATACATCTCGATTGTGTTCCTTTTGGTCACCGTAGCCACCGCAAGTGACCCGAGATGTCCGGATCAGGCAAGCAACGCACAAACCGTTCATTTACCACATCCATCCGAGTGTGGAAAATTTCTAACCTGCGTGTGGGGTAAAGTCGTAGAACAGGCCTGCCCGGCTGGCCTCCATTGGAACAGTCACGGTAACTACTGCGACTGGCCGGCGAACGTCGATTGTGACTCTTCGGTGAAGGAACCGCCGTGTGTTGACGGAGCGTTTGCACCCCATGGAGAAGACTGCAGCAAGTTCTACGTTTGTGTTCATGGAAAACAGTGGCTTCTCAGTTGTCCTCCGGGGTTACATTTCAATCCCAGTTCAAATGTGTGTGACTTCCCTTCGAACGCCAACTGTGCAGGGCAAACGAGTACGGTGGAGAACGAAGTGACTGACACAACTTCAGCATCTGTAACAAGCTCTGAGGGCAGTACGACAATCGAAAACACAACAACAGCAGATTCATCGAGTGAGAGCTCTACGGAGCCTGGGTCAACTACTTCTGAACAACCTGACCCCTCAACGGAAGGTACCACAGCTGAAGCAGATTCTACAACTTCAGAATCGTCGAACGAAAGCTCTACGGAGCCAGTGGTATCTTCGTCTGAACAATCTGAACCCTCAACGGAAAGTACTACAGCTGAAGCAGATTCCACAACATCAGAATCGTCGAACGAAAGCTCTACGGAACCCGCGGTATCAACTTCTGAGCAACCTGAACCCACTACGGAAGGTACCACAACTGAAGCAGATTCCACAACTTCAGAACCGTCGAATGAAAGCTCTACGGAGCCCGCAGTATCTACGTCTGAACAACCTGAACCCTCTACGGAAGGTACCACAGCTGAAGCAGATTCCACAACTTCAGAATCGTCGAACGAAAGCTCTATGGAACCCGCGGTATCAACGTCTGAACAACCTGAATCATCTACGGAAGGTACCACATCTGAAGCAGATTCCACAACATCAGAATCTTCGAACGAAAGCTCTACGGAACCCGCGGAATCTACTTCTGAGCAACCTGACCCCTCTACAGAAGGTACCACAACTGTAGAAGACTCCACAACTTCAGAATCGTCGAACGAAAGCTCTACAGAACCTGCGGTATCCACGTCTGAACAACCTGATCCCTCAACGGAAGGTACAACAGCTGATGTTGATTCTACAACTTCAGAATCGTCGAACGAAAGCTCTACGGAACCCGCGGTATCATCATCTGAACAACCTGAACCCTCAACGGAAGATACCACAACTCAGGAAGATACCACAACTTCAGAATCGTCGAGCGAAAGCTCTACAGAACCCGCGGTATCTACATCTGAACAACCTGAACCCTCAACAGAAGGTACCACAATTGAAGCAGATTCCACAACTTCAGAATCGTCGAACGAAAGCTCTACAGAACCCGCGGAATCTACATCTGAGCTACCTGATCCAGAAGGTAGCACAACTGTAGAAGATTCCACAACTTCAGAATCGTCGAACGAAAGCTCTACGGAACCCGCGGTATCTACGTCTGAACAACCTGATCCCTCAACGGAAGGTACAACAGCTGATGTTGATTCTGCAACTTCAGAATCGTCGAATGAAAGCTCTACGGAACTCGTGATATCTACCTCTGAACAACCTGAACCATCTACGGAAGGTACCACAGCTGAAGCAGATTCCACAACTTCAGAATCTTCGAACGAAAGCTCTACGGAACCCGCGGTATCTACGTCTGAACAACCTGAACTCACTACGGAAGGTAGCACAACTGAAGCAGATTCCACAACTTCAGAATCGTCGAACGAAAGCTCTACGGAACCCGTGGTATCTACGTCTGAACAACCTGAACCATCTACGGAAGGTACCACAGCTGAAGCAGATTCCACAACTTCAGAATCATCTAACGAAAGCTCTACGGAACCCGTGGTATCTACGTCTGAACAACCTGAACCATCTACGGAAGGTACCACAGCTGAAGCAGATTCCACAACTTCAGAATCATCTAACGAAAGCTCTACGGAACCCGCGGTACCTACGTCTGAACAACCTGAACCCTCAACAGAAGTTACCACAACTCAGGAAGATACCACAACTTCAGAATCGTCGAACGAAAGCTCTACGGAACCCGCGGTATCATCATCTGAACAACCTGAACCCTCAACGGAAGATACCACAACTCAGGAAGATACCACAACTTCAGAATCGTCGAACGAAAGCTCTACGGAACCCACGGTATCAACGTCTGAACAACCAGAACCATCTACGGAAGGTACCACATCTGAAGCAGATTCCACAATATCAGAATCTTCGAACGAAAGCTCTACGGAACTTGCGGAATCAACTTCTGAGCAACCTGATCCCTCTACAGAAGGTAGCACAACTGTAGAAGATTCCACAACTTCAGAATCGTCGAACGAAAGCTCTACGGAACCTGCAGTATCTACATCTGAACAACCTAAACCCTCAACGGAGGATACCACAACTGAAGCACATTCCACAACTTCAGAATCGTCTCACGAAAGCTCTACGGAACCCGCGGTATCTACATCTGAACAACCTGAATCCCCAACAGAAAGTACCACAGCTGAGGCAGATTCCACAACTTCAGAATCGTCTAACGAAAGCTCTACGGAACCCGCGGTATCTACGTCTGAACAACCAGAACCATCTACGGAAGGTACCACAGCTGAAACAGATTCCACAACTTCAGAATCGTCGAATGAAAGCTCTACGGAACCTGCGGTATCAACTTCTGAGCATCCTGAACTCTCAACGGAGGATACCACAACTGAAGCACATTCCACAACTTCAGAATCGTCGAACGAAAGCTCTACAGAACCCGTGGCATCTACTTCTGATCAACCTGAATCCCCAACAGAAAGTACCACAGCTGAGGCAGATTCCACAACTTCAGAATCGTCTAACGAAAGCTCTACGGAACCCGCGGTATCTACGTCTGAACAACCAGAACCATCTACGGAAGGTACCACAGCTGAAACAGATTCCACAACTTCAGAATCGTCGAATGAAAGCTCTACGGAACCTGCGGTATCAACTTCTGAGCATCCTGAACTCTCAACGGAGGATACCACAACTCAGGAAGATACCACAACTTCAGAATCGTCGAACGAAAGCTCTACGGAACCCGCGGTATCATCATCTGAACAACCTGAACCCTCAACGGAAGATACCACAACTCAGGAAGATACCACAACTTCAGAATCGTCGAACGAAAGCTCTACGGAACCCACGGTATCAACGTCTGAACAACCAGAACCATCTACGGAAGGTACCACATCTGAAGCAGATTCCACAATATCAGAATCTTCGAACGAAAGCTCTACGGAACTTGCGGAATCAACTTCTGAGCAACCTGATCCCTCTACAGAAGGTAGCACAACTGTAGAAGATTCCACAACTTCAGAATCGTCGAACGAAAGCTCTACGGAACCTGCAGTATCTACATCTGAACAACCTAAACCCTCAACGGAGGATACCACAACTGAAGCACATTCCACAACTTCAGAATCGTCTCACGAAAGCTCTACGGAACCCGCGGTATCTACATCTGAACAACCTGAATCCCCAACAGAAAGTACCACAGCTGAGGCAGATTCCACAACTTCAGAATCGTCTAACGAAAGCTCTACGGAACCCGCGGTATCTACGTCTGAACAACCAGAACCATCTACGGAAGGTACCACAGCTGAAACAGATTCCACAACTTCAGAATCGTCGAATGAAAGCTCTACGGAACCTGCGGTATCAACTTCTGAGCATCCTGAACTCTCAACGGAGGATACCACAACTGAAGCACATTCCACAACTTCAGAATCGTCGAACGAAAGCTCTACAGAACCCGTGGCATCTACTTCTGATCAACCTGAATCCCCAACAGAAAGTACCACAGCTGAAGCAGATTCCACAACTTCAGAATCGTCGAATGAAAGTTCTACGGAATCTGCGGTATCTACGTCTGAACAACCTGAACCCACTACGGAAGGTACCACAGCTGAAGCAGATTCCACAACATCAGAATCTTCGAACGAAAGCTCTACAGAACCCGCGGTATCTACGTCTGAACAACCAGAACCATCTACGGAAGGCACCACAACTGAAGCAGATTCCACAACATCAGAATCTCCGAACGAAAGCTCTACAGAACCCGCGGTATCTACGTCTGAACAACCTGAACCCTCAACAGAAGTTACCACAACTCAGGAAGATACCACAACTTCAGAATCGTCGAACGAAAGCTCTACGGAACCCGCGGTATCATCATCTGAACAACCTGAACCCTCAACGGAAGATACCACAACTCAGGAAGATACCACAACTTCAGAATCGTCGAACGAAAGCTCTACGGAACCCGCGGTATCTACGTCTGAACAACTTGAACCATCTACGGAAGGTACCACAATTGAAGTAGATTCCACAACTTCAGAATCGTCGAACGAAAGCTCTACGGAACCCGCAGTATCTACCTCTGAACAACCTGATCCATCTACAGAAAGCACCACAACTGAAGCAGATTCCACAACTTCAGAATCGTCGAACGAAAGCTCTACGGAACCCGCGGTATCTACATCTGAACAACCTGAACCCTCAACAGAAGTTACCACAACTCAGGAAGATACCACAACTTCAGAATCGTCGAACGAAAGCTCTACGGAACCCGCGGTATCATCATCTGAACAACCTGAACCCTCAACGGAAGATACCACAACTCAGGAAGATACCCCAACTTCAGAATCGTCGAACGAAAGCTCTACGGAACCCACGGTATCAACGTCTGAACAACCTGAACCATCTACGGAAGGTACCACATCTGAAGCAGATTCCACAATATCAGAATCTTCGAACGAAAGCTCTACGGAACCTGCGGAATCAACTTCTGAGCAACCTGATCCCTCTACAGAAGGTAGCACAACTGTAGAAGATTCCACAACTTCAGAATCGTCGAACGAAAGCTCTACGGAACCTGCAGTATCTACGTCTGAACAACCTAAACCCTCAACGGAGGATACCACAACTGAAGCAGATTCCACAACTTCAGAATCGTCTCACGAAAGCTCTACGGAACCCGCGATATCTACATCTGAACAACCTGAATCCCCAACAGAAAGTACCACAGCTGAGGCAGATTCCACAACTTCAGAATCGTCTAACGAAAGCTCTACGGAACCCGCGGTATCTACGTCTGAACAACCAGAACTCTCAACGGAAGGTACTACAGTTGAAGCAGATTCCACAACTTCAGGATCGTCGAACGAAAGCTCTACGGAACCCGCGGTATCTACGTCTGAACAACCTAAACCCTCAACAGAAGTTACCACAACTCAGGAAGATACCACAACTTCTGAATCGTTGAACGAAAGCTCTACGGAACCCGCGGTATCTACGTCTGAACAACCTGATCCCTCAACGGAAGGTACAACAGCTGATGTTGATTCTACAACTTCAGAATCTTCGAACGAAAGCTCTACGGAACCCGCGGTATCTACATCTGATCAACCTGAACCCTCAACGGAAAGTGCCACAGTTGAAGCAGATTCCACAACTTCAGAATCGTCGAACGAAAGCACTACGGAACCCGCGGTATCTACGTCTGAACAACCTGAATCCTCAACGGAAGGTACAACAGCTGAAGTAGATTCAACAACATCAGAATCGTCGAACGAAAGCTCTACGGAACCCGCAGAATCTACGTCTGAACATCCTGAACCCTCAACGGATGGCACTACGATTCAGGAATATTCCACAACACCAGCGCTATCCAATGCGAATATAACAGAAGTAGAAATTCATACCACAGAAGCATCTGATTCTGTGATATTAGGAAACTGACTGGTTACGTGGACTCATCGAACAAGTGCATACAAAATTTCATATTCTAAAATTTCATGAAATCAAGTATACAATAAATGGGATTTCAGGCCAAATAAAAAGTTGTCTATATTGTTTGATATTTCTCTTCACTTAAAATACTTAATCTATCAAAAACGTCATTATTTAGACAATCTGACAGATAATGCTGATTTTCAGAGAGCATGAGCATATGGCTTTCAATGCTACAGCAATAATTTTCCCCATTTTCTCAATAAACACTCCGATTCAAGAGGGGGAAACATATTAACCAACGCGGATTTCAAACACGTCGTTCGAATATGAATGGCATAATAATTTCGCCATTGAAAAATGCTGGCGAAAAAGTGTCACGATCCATTCCGAAAAAAAGACAAGCCATGGGCGGGCACTCCATACGCAAACATGCTCCCGAACCCAGACCCAGAAAAAAGTGACCCCATCATCATGCAGAAGATCCGCCGCCGCGTCCAAGCAAGGCCGCATGCATCATTCATTTATATGTTCGTTCGCTCGCCTGCTCGCTCTACGACTTTGCACATCAGGGTGGCGATGCAATGTTCATAATAATTTTATTTATCCACACACAGACTCCGAGATTTATCCGTGCATCCGATATATTTCCAACCAGAATGCACGCTCGTTCGACTTTTAGCCGGGGCAGAATTAAAAATTGCTTGAGCCATTCCTCCCTCACCCAGGGAGGCTGCGCCCCAGCCTCAGCCAACAACGCTTGCACTGTGGGTTAGAATGGGGAAAATCGCGCTGGCGCTGGAAGTATAGCCTGAATGCGAGCTCTACCGTTGACCTGGAAGCTATCGTGATACTAGCTTTCAACAAGTTTAAGTGCCACCTGGGGATGGTGTAAAACTGTGCCCAAAACTCTCTGTCATGGGCAACGTACGGTACCGACGGCTGCCGCCTCAATACGAGCTACAGCGACTGAAGCAACCTGATGTCGTCTTTGCATTCGTGTAATTCTGAAGACATTCTTTACCTCACGAGTGTGTGTTCAATGGGATCCCTCTGAAGGACTTTACTGGAACTATCAAAGCATCCACTGAAGAGCAATCGAGAGCACCATCAGATGGGTAAGTGGAACGGAGGCGACAAGATGACTGGTTGGACGATGAGTGTAGAGATGATTGGAGAAGAAGAAAGCACCGTGGGTGATCATGCTGCAGCATGGAACCCGGCAGATCTGTATAGGAAGCGGAGTAGCAGACACTACATACGTCAGTACAACAGAGAAAGGAAAAGAAGGGCCTCGGGAGTTCGCAAAGCGAAACTGGATTTCTAGCCTTTTCTAGATTTGCCCTTCTAGTGGTCAATTTAAAGATCGGTTTTGGGCGTAAGACAGTATTAGTAAAATTCCTACAGGTATTCCTACAGAAATGCCTCTAAAGATTCCTCTAAGAATTCCTTCAGGAATTCTTCTAGAGATTTCTCCAGGAGTTTCTCTAGAGATTTTTTTCGGGAATTCTTGCAAGCATTCCTCTAGTATATCCGTCAGGGGCTTTTCAAAGAATTTCTCCAGGACTTCAATCGGGAATTCCTTCTGTGATTTTTTCTGGAACAACTTATTTTAAAATATCTCCAAAATCCCCCTGGAACTCTTCTTAGGATTCTTTCAGGAATTCCTCCTTGTATTCTTTAAGGAACTCCTCCAGGAATTTAATCAGAACTTCCTCCACGAACTGTTTAGGAATCCCCTTAGGAATTCCTCTTGAAATTGGTTCCGGAATTCCTTCTGGAGTTTCCTCAGGAATTCCTTTATGCTACAGGGATTCCTCCACGAACTTTTCTAAGGATTCCTCCAGAATTTTTCAAAGAATTCCATCTGTGATTTTTTCTTGAATTTTCCCTGGTATTCCCCTACGAATTACTTAGGAGATTCCACCAGAAATTTCATCAGGAATTCGTCCCGAAATTCCTCTAGGAATTCCTGCAGGGATTACTCTAAAAATTACCCCAGGAATTCCTGCCGAGATTCCTCCAGAAACTCCGCCAGAAATTCCTCTAGGGTATCCTCTAGGAATCCCTCCGAGAATTCCTACAGAAATTCTTTCAGGAATTCCTCCAGGGATTCTTCCTTAGATTCTTGCAGAGATATCTCCAGGAATTCATTCAGCGATTCCTCCAGGTATTTCTCTAGATATTGCTCCAGGAATTGCTTCAGGGACTCCTCCAGGAACTCCTCCAGGAATTTCCCAAGAGTTCTTCCAGGAATTCATTCAGGAATTCTTCAAAGGATTCCTTCAAGGATTTGTCCAGAGGCTCCTACAGGAATTCCTTCAAAGATTTCTCCACGAGTTACTTCACGAATTCCTCCAAGAAACAATCCAGGAATTCTTCCAACGATTCCTCCTTGGATTCTTGCAGAAATTTATCCAGGAATTCTTTCAGCGATTCCTCGAGGAATTCCTTCAGATATTCCTTCAGGAATTCCTTCGAAGACTCCTGCAGGATTTCATCCAGGAATTTCTCCAGGGTCTCCTCGAGGAATTCCTCCAGATATAACCCCAGGAATTTCGTCAGGGATACCTCTAAGAATTTCACCAGGAATTGATCCGGGAATTCCTTCATAAATTCTGTCAACAATTCATGCAGGTATTTCTTCAGAAAATCCTTCACGGATTCCTTCAGAAATTCATCCAGAATTTTCTCTAGGAATACCTTCTGGAATTTTTCCAAGGATTCCTCCAGGAATTCTTCGAGATTTTCAGGAATTCCGCTAAAAATTTCTCCAGCAACATCTTCAGGGATTTTTTCAGGGATTTCTCCACGATTTTTTCCAGGGATTTCTTCAGTAATTCTTTCGAAGATTTTTCCAGTAATTCCTCCAGAAATTCCTCTAGAATTTCCTCAAATAATTCCTCCAGTAATCCATCCAATATTTTTTTCAAGAATTCCTCCAAGAATTGCTCCAGGGATTCTTCCAGCAATTCCCACAGGAATACCTCCAGGCATTCCTCCGGGATTTCATCCAGTAATTTCTCCAGGAACACTTCCATGAAATTCTCCAGGAATTGATCCAGGAATAGCTCCTGGACATCCCTCAGAAATTATGTCATCAATTTCTCCAGGAGTTTCTTTAGAAAATCCTCTAGGAATTTCTTGAGAAATAGATCCAGGAAATTCTCCAGGAATGTTTCCTGGAATTTTTATAGGCATTCCTCCAGGAGTTCTTCCAGAGATTCCTCCATTAATTGCTTCAGAGATTTTTTTTACTATTTTTTTCAATAATTCCCCAGGGATTCCTTCGGGAATTCCTTGGAGCATTTCTCCAGAAATATAGAAATAATAGAAATAGAAATCTCCCAGAATTCTTCTACAGATTCCTATAGAAACCCATCCATTGCACAGTGGGAAAAATCGACCCAAAAAACGGATCTTTTAACGCCGCTGGTTTCGGTACGTGAAGTTGACCGTTTCTGACGTAAAAAAATACGAGAAATCGATTGGTGCTAAATTCATTCACCGCACGGCACGGGAAGTGGTTCATTTTGCCCCATTTTGCCCTTTTTTCATACAAGAAGAGATTCAAAATGTACTTTCAAACAACAAGCACAACTGTAGATCGTTGAAAATAGCTGCAGGTATAATTAGAGATTCATAACAATCATAAAAATACAATAAAGATCCTTTTAAATGCTTATTTTGCCCCGTATGCCCCCACAACTGCTGGAAATTCACACTTTTACCTAATTATGAATGGATTTTTAATGTTACTGATTTGAAGTTGATTTTTTTGATATAAACAAAAAGCGCTAAATCTTCTATCACCAGAATCATCTTCGGGAGTTGTCCAATTTGCCCCATTTTGCCCTATTTTCATTGAAAAATGAGATTTAAAACGTATTTATAAGAAACAGATACTGCTAAGGAACGTTAAAATTAGTTTTTGGTGCAATTGGCAGCTAACAGTAATCATACTCGTATATGAAAGATATTTTCCCTATTTTACCCTACATGCCCCAAAAACTGCTGGATGATGAAATTTTTTGTATTGTTTTGTAACATCACTCTACATCATGGTTGCAACATGAAGTCATTTTTGATACATACAAATACGGTTTATCGATTAGCTTTAGAATCACGGGAGGGTACAAACAGCTGTCCATTTTACCCCAATTCGCCCTGATTTTTTGTCGTCTCATGAATAAATTGATTTCTCGTGTTTGCTTATGTCCGAATTCATCGACTTCTGGTACTGAAACCAATGTAATCAAAAGGATAGTAACTGTAATATATGACTTTTTTCCAATTCTTGCTTTTGGTGGGGAACTGAGGGCAAAATAAGCATTAATCTTAATCTTAATATGTGGCAAATATGCTCAGAATTGATTAAATGTAGCATCTTTAATATATACATATTGGTACTTTAAGACGGCCTATTTAATCAGTTTTGTTTATATTTGGCACATTTTATAAAATACTTATTATACCCTAATTCCCCATGAGAAGCTAAAATTATAGAAAAAGTCGTATATATGACTGCATTTTCGTTTACGTTGGTTTCAGCACCAATGAAAATGAGGGAAACTAATTTATTAATTTAATGAATTTATATATCAGCTTATAATTCATTACATAAAAAAGCAAGGCGAATGGTGGTAAAATGGACAGCTGTTTGTACCATTTCGAGAATGATTTTAGTATTAATCGATAAACCGCATTCGTATATATCAAAAATGATCTCATTTGCTTTGCAATCAGTGACATTGCAAAACCATACAAAATATGGTATTATCCAGCAGGTTTTGGGGCATGTAGGGTAAAATAGTGAAAAGATCTTTCATATACGCGCATAATTACTGTTAGCTGCCAATTGCACCTAAAACTAATGTTAACGATCCTCAGCAGTATCTGTTTCTTATAAATACATTTTAAATCTCCTTCTATGAAAACAGGGCAAAATGGGGCAAATTGGACAGCTCCCGAAGATGATTCTGGTGATAATAGATTTAGCGCTTTTTGTTTATGCCAAAAAAATCAACTTCAAATCAGTAACATTTAAAATCTATTCATAATTAGGTAAAAGTGTGAATTTCCGGCAGTTGTTGGGGCATATGGGGCAAAATAAGCATTTAAAAGGATCTTTATTGTATTTTTATGATTGCTATGAACTAGACGTGTGCGCCGAAGCAGTTTTCACCGGCGGCGGCGTGTATAGTAATTTGAGGCAGCGGCGGCGGCGACGCCGGCGTCACGCCGTACGTCCTATTCGGCGGCGGCGGCGGCGGCGTAATCGGCGTGACCAAATATTTTAAGTGCAATTTTTAGCCAATGAAAAACGTCAATACAGAATCATTTCTTTCTTGTACCTAAATTACAATTTTCATCTATTTTGTGTGAAAAGTTTAAACGTATGTAAATCAGAGATTTCTATAAAAAACATCCTCATAAGAATTATACTATCAATTGAGAGAATCCTTGAGGAGTTTCTCCAGGGGGCTTTTAGAAGATTCTCAGATATTCATCCATAAATGGGATCGTAAACTTCTCTGGAAATTTTTACAAACCTTCCTTCAGGGATTCTTCCAGATTTTTTTTGGTGATCCTTAAAAATCCCCTCAAAGATTATTTCTGGAGTTTCTTTAGAAATCACTTCAGGATTTATTTCTTAACGTTTCTCCAGGAATATCTAAAGAAATTCTTCTTGGAATTACTGCACAGCATTCACCAAATTTCCACGCATTGCTTCAGAGATTATGGACGATTCCTTTACGAATATTTCACAAGTTCCTCTAGGGAAATTGTATAAGGGAATTCCATTTACTAATATCATTCAGACATTGCGCAAGAAATTCTTTCCAGAGTTCAGTCCAGAAGTTCTTTCAGGGTTTGTTCTACTAAAAAAATCCTCCAAAACCATCACAGGAATTTTTTTCCTACTCCTCTGTTGGGGAAATTAAGCCACTGCATCCAATTAACTGAACTTTTGTCACTAATCTCAGGAGTACCTCCAGGTATTCCCCAGTGACTTTTCCAGGCGCTCCTCCATTGATTGTTTCTGAAATAGTTTCAATAAAATTAAATCTCATCAGGAAATTTTTTAACATTTCTTTAGAAATTTCATTAGGTAACCCTCGAAGAGTAACTCCAACATGGTTAATGTTATTTCATTAAAAACTTCTGTAAGTATCTGTGGAGGAATATCTCGAAGGAAATATTTCTAAAAGAACCGCTGAAAATTCCCTAAAAATTCTGAAAGTAAAAGAAACATGGAAAAATGTTTGAAATAATCTCTTACTGACAACCATAAAAACCCTTAAGTAATATTTCAGAATGATTGCTTTAGTAAGATTGAGATAAATTCCATGGGAGAATTTCTAAGAAAAAAAAACCCTGATGAAATCCATGGAAATATTCTTGAACGATGCCCTGCAGGATTATGTGAAAGTATCCCAGGGAATATTCTAAAATAGTTCTAGAAAGAATTTCTAAAGAAATTGTTGAAATCCTTGATTGAATCCCTACAAGGATTTATTAATACATATTCAGAAAAATATCCAAGAAAAATCTCTTACCAAAATTAATGGAGGATGTACTGAAAGAATTCGAGGAGAAATTCATGAACACATTTTTAAAGCAATCCCTGAATGAATGTCTGGAGGAATACTTTAATTGTTAAGGTTCCTAGAAATTTTTGGTCAAAATTTTCCACGATAGGGATATAATCAAATTTTAGAAAAGATAATTATCGGTTATGCTGAGATATAACGCAGCCTTGCTTTTTTACAAAACAAAAATCATTAAATTAGGTACAGCGACAGTTTTAACAATTTTAAAGATCAAGATAAAATGACTCCGTACTTCAGCCAATCTGAATCTTATAGATTATTTCGAATGGTCATAGTTTCTACCACTAATGCTGAAGACAACAACCTAATTTGATTTAACTTAACACCATTACTCAATAAAAACTAGTCGAAATACCAATGCAAGACGTGCGTGCCGACTGAAAGAAACTTGAGACACATTTGCAATTATTACAAAAGGATAAAGGACAGTTTATTTCAAAACATATACTGTATTTGATCAGTATTATGTGAGCTTTCAATTAAGGACTGTTCAATTTATAAAACGGACAACTTGCTTGTGCGATATCTTTTTTATTTTTCAATGAAATCATTATCAGTTTTTTGCATAACTTTCTATAGCTATTCTCAAATGTAGGAAAAATATAATATTAAGCAAAATGTTCTTGATTGTGTAACTGAAGCGGCTTTCGTAAAACATCAATAAAAACCCATATCTCAAAATTCGTCATAACTTTTCACATACTAAACATGCATATTTTCATGAAGTTTTTATTGTATAGGAATCTACTATACACTACTATACTACTAATTCTACTAAAGGTAAAGCTCAACAGTAGGTTAGTAATAATGCACCAAGCAGCCTCCAGCTTGATATAGTAAGTTGCCTTGTTTACAAAGAAATTATTAGAAAAATATGTATGTATTTAAGTCCTGTGATGCAATAGCTCAACAGATTCGGCAAAAACTTTGTCCAGAGTAGAAGAATATTGCTTTCTGAATGATGCAGAAGAAAAAATTCTTTATTTGCATTCTTCATCAAAAATTTAATCCATAAAGATAGTCATAGTAAAAAATGCATACTTTTTGCTCCATTGACGCAGATTTTCAACTCTAGCGAATCTTATTATTATTATTTATTTTTAACAAGGTTGGTCCTATGTTATTATATAGGTACCTTATTTAATAACAATCGGATGTAATTTTTTTAATTTCCAACATCATTGTTATGTAAAATTTGCGTTAGGTTGCATTGCTATTTGGAAGAACCTTCGAAGAAAGAAAATGTTTTGATTACTGTGCCTGTAATGGCACACAGTAACCAAACCAGCAATGCTATTAAGAAGCAGTTTTCTGCATTAGAAACCATATTATTCCTACTTTCGACTGGATGTATTAAAATATTGGTAATTGAATATGTTCATGCCGTTTTTGCTTTACAATTGAATTTTAATCAAAAAAATCGAATCTCACTTGAGACTTTAATATTTCAACAACTAATTTTTCAATTGGGTTTCAACTTCGCCAGAATGTTTATTACTCTTGCTGCTGCAGTATGCCACATACTTTTCTGATATTAAAAATGATATCTACCATATGTGAACAGTAATTTTATATTTTCAATTTTCAGCAATCGTAAAATTCGCTTCATTTAACATCTGGCCAATTTTCTATGAAATAAAACTATTCTAATTCGATTCAAAAATCATTGCTATAATGAAAGATGATGTACTGAACAATAAAGCAAGGGTGGTTAAATTTGAACTACGCGTCCGTTTTATAAATTGAATAAATTCAATTTTATTATGTATCCGAACTTATTGAACACAATAGAAATACACTAGAACTCTTATGGCGCTGTAGTCAGTTTTCTTATTTAATTATTTTAATAACTTTAATTGCAATAATTTACTATTTTAAAGTGTCCATCTTGTAGAGGACCTTTTGTTATGGTAAACAAAATTAACTTGACACTTCTAGTACCGCTGCTGACGCTCTAAGGGCGTGGCAAACTAGATGTTAGTCACACGAACAGTCGCGACATTGGACTTCTGTGGCTAGTTATTCTACTTTGAACACCGTGTATATGATTTTTTTTGCAAAATTACAAAGACTATCTACTGAAATCACTGGACAAAATAACGGAAGAGCTTCTGGAGAATTTCCTGGAGACACTCCATGGAGAAATTTATAGAAGAAGCTCTGGAAGAATGGACCTTATTGCACGTGACCTATTTATAAATCCTCCATAGACATTCTTTGAAAAAATATGGAGGAACTTAAGAAATCATCAAATTTTCCTAATATGCATAAAGAAAACAAATATAAATTGTTTTAAAATCGTTTTAAACTATTGGTAGCATATTTAAATAGGTTGGTCGTTCTCTCATCGGCGTGAGAAATTTTGTTCGGCGGCGTGGAAAAATATGAACAGCGGCGCGCCGGGTCAATTTAACTGGCGGCGGCGGCGTGGAAAAATCGTCGGCGACGGCGGCGCGGCGCGGCGGCGCACACGTCTACTATGAACCACTAATTATATCTGCAGCTATTTTCAACGATCTACAGTTGTGCTTGTTGTTTGAAAGTACATTTTGATTCTATTATTGTATGAAAAAAGGGCAAAATGGGGCAAAATGGACCACTTCCCGTGCCGTGCGGTGAATGAATTTAGCACCAATCGATTTCTCGTATTTTTTTACGTCAGAAATGGTCAACTTCACGTACCGAAACCAGCGGCGTTAAAAGATCCGTTTTTTAGGTCGATTTTGCCCACTGTGCATTGTTTCAAGAATTCCTCTAGAGAATCCTCCAATAATTTCTTCAGGGAGTCTTCCAGCAATTACCACAGGAATACCTCCAGGCATTCCTCCAGGATTTCATCTAGGAATTCCTCCAGGAGCTCTTCCATAAATTTCTCCAGGAATTGTTCCAGGAATCGTTTCTGGACATCCCTCAGAAATTATGTCACCAATTTCTCCAGGAATTTCTCTAGGAAATCCTCTAGGAGTTTCTTGAGAAATTGTTCCAGGAAATTCTCCAGGAATATCTTCAGGAATTTTTCAGGCATTCCTTCAGGAATTCTTCCAGAGATTCCTCCAGGAATTGCTTTAGGGATTTTTCACTACTTTTTTTTCAAGGAATTCTTCAGGGATTTCTTTAGAAATTCCTTCGAGGATTTCTCCAGAAATATAGAAATAATAAAAATATAATTCTCCCAGAATTCCTCTACAGATTCCTATTGTAATCTATCCATTATTTGTTTCAA
The DNA here is from genome assembly GCF_035046485.1 of Aedes albopictus. Classification (NCBI taxonomy): domain Eukaryota; kingdom Metazoa; phylum Arthropoda; class Insecta; order Diptera; family Culicidae; genus Aedes; species Aedes albopictus. The sequence goes on from NC_085137.1 coordinate 398,858,135, forward strand.
GAATTCCTCTAAAGAATCCTCCATGAATTCCTTCAGGGATTCTTCCAGCAACTCCCACAGGAATACCTCCAGGCATTCCTCCAGGATTTCATCCAGGAATTTCTCCAGGAACTCCTCCATGAATTTCTACAGGAATTGATCCAGGAACTGCTCCTGGACATCCTTAAGAAATTATGTCATCAATTGCTCCAGGAATTTCTCGAGGAAATGTTCCAGGAAATTCTCGGATTTTTTAGGCATTCCTCCAGGAATTCTTCCAGATATTCCTCCATGAATTTCTTCAGGGATTTTTTCGCTATTTTTTTTTCCAGGGATTCCTTCAGGAATTCCTTTGAGGATTTTTCCAGAAATATACAAATAATAGAAATAGAAATCTCTCAGAATTCCTCTACAGATTCCTAAAGAAATTCATCCAGTAATTCTTTAAAGAATTTCCCTATAAATTCCTCCAGGAATGCCTTCAGGGATTCCTCCAGAAATTCCCACAGAAATACCTCTAGGAATTCTTGCAGGCATTCCATCAGGAATGTTTCCAGTAACTTCTCTAGAAACTCCTCCAGGAATTACCTCAGGATTTTCTTTCAAGAATTTCTCCAGGAATTTTCCAAGAATCGCTCCTGGACATCTTCCAGAAATTATGTCAGCAATTCCTCCAAGAATTTCGCCAGGAAATCCTTTAAAGATTTCTTCAGAGTCTCTTCAGGATTTTTCAGTTATTCCTTCAGGCATTCCTCCCGGTATTCCTCTAGATATTCCTCCAGGAATTCCTCCAGAGATTTTTACACGAATTTCTCCAGGGATTTTCCCAGAGATTCCTCCAGGAAATCCTTCGAAGATTCCTCCTGGAATTCATCAAGAAATTCCTCCAAGGAATCTTCCAGGAAATCCTCCTGGAACTACTCAAGAGATATTTCAGAAATTTCTCCAAGAATTTCTCCCTGAATTCCTCTGGAGATTTCTCCAGGAAATCTTCCAGGGCTTTCTCCAAGAATTTATTCCAGATTTTTTCAGGAAATTCACTAGGAATACCTACTGGGTCTCATCCAAGAATTGCACCAGGATTCTCTCCAGGGATTGCACCAGAAATTTGTTCAGAAGTTTCTCCAGGCATTCCTTCAGGATTCTCTATAGATTTTTTTCCAGGAATTGCTTCAGGAATTTTTCCAAGAATTGCTTCAGGAATTTCTCTCAGAATTCCTCCAAAGATTTATGCAGAGATTTTTTTAGGGATTCCTTCCTGAATTCCTCCAGGTATTTCCAGAATTTATCCAGGAATTCTTTCAGATATTCCTCCAGGGATTGCTTTGGGAATATCTGAAGTGATTTCTTCAGAAATTCCTCTCATTTTCTCTTCGAAAACTCATTGTTGGCGCATCACATCAACGGCGTCATGTGATGCGGTCCGCACCGGGCCCCCGAATTTAGGGGGCCTCCAAATCAAGTTAGGATTCTATCACTAGTTTGGATTAAGTTCTTTAAATTGCCAAAAATTTCCTATAAGTTCAACATTTCGCAGAACTGCTGATAGGTATGTGGGGGCCCCTTCGTGATTATCATGGGGCACATGGATGTCCCCAAAATTACAAGAAAAATGTGTTAGAAATTGAAAATGGATTTTACGAAATTGATTACCGATTAGGAGGTAAAATTTATGGGCATTGTGAAAACGTCCTTGATATCCTGATAACAGGACCAAATATAGTTGTTGACTCAGCTTAAGGTGAAGATACATATGACGAAGCCACACATCGAATTTTTAAAAGCACAAATCTGAAGAACCAAATGACGGATTGCACTGAAAAGTTGATCGATTGGTCACCACCAGCGGCTGATCAATCGATCAACTTTTCAGCACTTTGCGATATTTGGTTCTTTAGGTTTGTGCTTTTGAAAATTCAAGGTGTGGCTTCGTTTTATATTCACTTTAAGGTAGCAGCTAAAATTCAGGGGCCGCATTTATGAAAATTATGATGTAAACACATGTCAAGTCAAAACCGTAATAACAGTATTTTGTCGTTTTTTTTTTTTGCTTTCGTATAAAAAAGTGCAATCAACGTATTCCAACAATTTCATCAAATATTTCTTTCCAAGTATTCCTTGAAGGGTTTCTACGAGAATTCTTTCGAGCAAGGTAAATACTTACATACCTTGCCTTCGGGAATATGTATTACGATTTATCTAGCAGTTACTTCAAAGACTTTTACAAAAATTCCTCTAAGATTTACATTATAACTTTTTCAATGGATTTTTTTATTAGAGAGACTTTACCTCTGAGGCATTTGTCTCTGAATTTCAATGGATTGCTTTAGAAATTCTTCTAAGCATTTATTTTGAAATACTTGAACTTACTTTACAAATTCTTTCAAGCATTCCTTCAGGAATACCTCTCCGGATCCCTTCATAAAGTCCTTCAAGGATTATGTCATGGAGTCCTTCAACGAATCCTTCAGATGAACCTTAATGAATTTCTCCAAGGATCCTCTAGAGACTCCTCAAAGAAATAATGTTTTTTATTTATTTATTTATTCACCGCCTTCAACATTTAATGGGTTGCACAGACTGTATCTTATTCTAATGTCCTTAACCTATGTTTAAAAGTTGTCTTGGAAATATTAAGGACATAGTTGCTGGGGTTACAAAATGGCAGCGAGTATGGCCGCCACTCTCTCTCCCCTCACCCTAGTCGTCGAGTAGCGCAAAAGTAAGCAAAGAAATTATCAAAATTATACGTGCTTACCTTCTCAAAATGCACTTAGGTTGCTACTGATGGTAGACAACTATATTTTTCGTCCGTCGGGAAGTACTGCTTTGCATTTTTCACAGTCTTTTCACGATTTCGTGCCAAAATGTAGCACACACTGCACTTTTTTTTTCTTCGTCTAATGCGTCCAACCTTTTTAAGACCATTTTTTAGCAGTCTTCCAAACAACACAGCACTGTAATAAATTGATCGATTACGTGAAATTGTCCTCACTTTCGCCTAATCTACCGTTTATCGCGAAAAACTTACGCGTTTTCCACTTTTGTGGTCGAAAACCCGGATCAATTTACATCGCGGTTCGCTAAAACGCAAAAGCGTACCGTTAAACTGAGTGGTATTGTTCAACGTACGGTGAAATTGATTAAACCGCAGTTCATGTTCATCACGAAACAAGGCTGTTATTTTGTTAATCTTTTTAATTATTTTTAATATCATACTGCCAATGTAATTTCAATAGATAACAGAACAATCGTTCGTTGTTTATGAGTTGAAATTACATCAAATAATGTCACCCCATAACACGGTGGTTTTCTACGGTCAGAGAGAAAAAGTACGAGAGAAAAGAGGAGAGAGTTGTCAACAAAAACGTAAATAAAGTAGTGCACAATGGGATAATTGGTGAAAACATTGGGCAAAGTAGGAATTTAAATAAATTTTAAAATGTTTTATAAGAACAAATTGTGTTGGTGGGCATATGCAACAAATCAAATGTGTGCCAAAATTCAAAGTTAAAACTGCTATTTTACTACAGCTCATTTTGGAATGTTTTTGTTAGTTTATTTGACCAAGTCACACTACACTGTGCGCCGTCTGATTTGTTTGTTTTGAGTGGGTGGTTGAGAGGGTTATTAGAGCGGGAGAAAAGCTTATTATTATGATCTCGAGCAACCTTCACCTTAAAATCAAAAGAAGTGGTCGCGATGTTGAAGTCGGCAGTACGAGATCAGAGGGCTATTACTACCATACGCTGTACGATGGAATGGAATGTGAAGCAAAGCACGGTGACGTAGAGTTCTACTGGGAGCATAGAAGTTCACTTGCTGCAGTAGGTTATAGCAGTTGATCCGATTCGTGATTGGATCGAAACAGAATAGAGTTTGCAAAAAAATCCTCCTGAAGCTCAGAGTACTGAGCCCTATGAGCTTGCAGCGGTTTTCATAAGGCGGAAGCCTAACTCGGTCGTTCCAGGGTATAGCCTTCTCAGAGCGTAGCGAATGAAAGATCGTTGTACTCGCTCGATTCGATCAACCTGAACCCGATTATATGGTGCCCAGACTTGCACTGCATACTCCAACACACTACGAACAATGGCACAGTATAGTGACTTGAGAGCATAAATGTCACTGAAAGATGCAGTGATCCTACGTAGATATCCTAGTAATGCGAAGGCCTTCGATGTGCTAGCAGGAGTTCCTCATGGAAAATATCTTTGATGAATTTCTGAGATCATGCTTGATCACGTATGGCTCTTCAATGGATCCTTGTGAGATTTTTGAAGGAATTTTGGAGGAATTCCTGAAAGAATCTTTGTACAAATGCTTGTAAACGAATCCTTGAAGAATCTTCTAGATGTATTCGAAAAGAATCGTTAGGTTGATTTTGGAAATATCTTTGATAACATTCTTGACGGATTGCTACAGTACTATGAAGTAGTAGTAGTAGAAGTACTAGATGTTTTATGAGGAATTACGTAAAGGATTCCTGGAGAAATTTTGAAAGCGGTGGGAGTTCTGGAAGAATCAATTATGAAATGCCTAGATTATTTTTCAAAGACATCAATGACATGAATCCCTAAGAATTCCTCTCAAGTTCGTTGATGCAAATCAAACAACAATTTTCGAAAGATTTCAGTAGAAAAATTTCTTCTGGAAGCCTTGGGGGAATTTCTTCAAGACTCCCTTAAGGGAATTTGTGCAGGAATCCTTTGGAGATGAATGTACCCTAGTAGGATTATCTGAAGGAAAACTTTGAGAAATCACTGAAGGAATCTTTGTAACATAGCTTGAAAAAAATCTTGAAAAAAAAGATTAAATATTTATTGGATTTTCTTAAAGGACTCATGAACGAATTGTGAAAGAGGAATTTAAAAAAATGCGTAATCTTTGGACGATTTCATACAGTAATTATTGAATGAATTTCTGAAGAAATCTTTGAATTTCTTGAACAATCAAAAATGCTTCGTAAGAAATACTTGAAAGGACTTGACTTTAAGAAAACCGCTTGAGGCATTGCGAAAAGAACCCTTGCAGAAATTTCTAAAAACAAATCTTGTAGAGATTTCTAAAATAAAATCTTGGAGGAATTTGTTAAAAAGTCTTTGAAGTAATTCCTTGATGAATCGTAAAAAAAAACTTTTGGAGTTCCTCGTTTGGAACAAATGTTTGATGGAATCGTTAAAAAAATCCAAAATACTTCGTGAAGGAAATCCAGACGAAATTAATGCTATCGCTAAGTAGATCTTTAATGGTATCACTAGATGGAAACCTTGGAAGAATACCTAAACAATTCATTGAAAGAATTCCAATAAAATTTCTTGGAGGAATTTATCTGAGAATTCTTGAAAGAATTCTTACAATATTTATTAGATTTTTCCTTCGGAAATTTCTTTTGGATCTTTTTCAGTAATTGCTTTGGAAATCCGGTCAGCAATTCATTAAAGAATACCTTTGAAATTTTTTTTGGAAATTCCTTCGGCAGTTATTCTGAAAATTTCCTTCGGAAATTGGTTTGGGAATTCCTTAAGTAATTTTTTTCTGAATTCATTCTTCATTATGTTTAAATAAATTCTTTGGCAATTTTTTTGAAAAATGTCTCAGCTATTGTGTTCGCAATTCCTTTGGTAAAAATATTCAAGATTTTTTTCAGGGATTCGGTTATGAGTTTCATAGAAAATTCCTACGACAACTCTTTTGAGAAATTGTTAGGCAATTCCTTTTGAAATTTCTTTAATCAGTTATCGGAAATGCTTCAGAAATGGCTTTGCGAACTTTTTCAGATTTTTATTTCTACGGAAATTTCTTTGAAAATTCCATTCACAACTTCTCGTAGTTTTTTTTTTTTTGAAAATTCGTTTGAAAAGTCCTCTGGTAATTACTTTGGGAATAACTTCAACACTCTTCTTGAAACTTCTTCCGGGAAATTCATACGGAATTTGGTTGGGTAAGTCATTTGGCATTTACTTTAGAAATGCATTTGGTGAATTTCCTATGAGCTGACCCGTGAACATTTTTCATATTACCTTTGGCGGGTTTTTTTTTTGGCAAAACGTTTGGAAATATTTTAAGCATTTTTTTAATTCCTATAAGATTATTTTTGGGATTTTCTTTTTTTTTTTTGAAAACTATTTCGGCAATTTTTTCGAAATTTGGTTCGGTAACTCATTCGGAAATTTCTGGGCAAAATTGATGTAGGTTTTTATTTTAGAAAGTATTTATGGCATTACTTTTCGAAATACTTTGGGAAACAGCTTCAGGCAACCCCTGCGGGATTCCCCTCAGCAATTTCTTTGGAAGTTTCACCGGCAGTCCCTTTGCTAATATACCTGACAATTATTTTTGTAGTTCATTCAATAGTTCCTTTCAAAATTTATTCGGCAGGTAATCTGAAAATTCTGCAGTCAATTCGCTTGTAAATTGAAGCGGTAATTTTAGAAAATGCCTCTGGTAATTCTCAGAAAATTTTAGGTTCTATGAGATACACTCTTGCAAATTAAAAAAAAAAAACAAGAATTTACAATGGAACTGCTGAAGATTTTTTTTATATAACTTTATTATCAAGAGCCGAAAGCCGAAGAAAATCTCAAAAGAATTATCTAAGAAAAATGTTTGTGGGAATGGCAGTAGAATTTCTTTGGGGAAATTCTGTGAGAATTAAAAGATTTCTTACATTTTTTTTAAGTTTGAATCTGTTGAATCCTTGGAGAAATGGCAAGAGAATTTATTGGATGAACTATTTAAGAAACCTTTGCAAAAAGTGCTGAAGGAAGTTTGGGAAATTTGAAGAAATATTTAAGAAATCCTTGGAAAAATCCCGTAGGAATTCTTAAAGCGATTCCTGAAGAATTCTCGATGGAAATCCTTAATAAAATCTTAAACTTCCATTAATCACTTAAAAGATGCTTCAAAGCATCCATAAAGAATTCTTGAAGAAAGTAGAAAAACAGTTATCCTTGGAGAAACTTCTGAATAAATTATTCGATTTTATCTTATCAAATCAGGTTCCTGTTCCTTTACTATTTTTATTCTACTGAAAACAAAGGAATAGTAGGGGTCGTCGGGGTAATTTAGCCAATGGGGCATTTAGAGCACCACTGGGAAATCACCTAAAATCGAGTATATTTTGCAAATTCACCTTCCAGCTCTAATACTGGTCTGATATTGGAGCGATTGAAGCATTAGAATGAAATTATTTCATCTCATAGTAAATTAGAAAAAAAAATTTTAAATTGTTGGCCAAATTACCCCGACAAGGGCTGAACAAATACACCACATAAGACATCTCTTGTTTAAATACCTTAGATGACTTTCAAATTAACTGATTTTCCATGTACTTCTAGTTGATACTATATGATACAATATCAAGCGAAGCAAATGAAGTTTGTATTACGTTAGGCGATTTAAATTCTTCATTGAAAATAGGGTGCTCATATTACCCCGTCAGTTCAAAATCGACACAAAAACAACACTTTTTCAAAAATCATTTTTTGACATAACAACACGATTGGACTATGATATGTTTATGCAACTAAGTAAGTAAGTGTACCAATTATGGCTATAGTACCAATTATTCGCCATAGTTAATTTTCACCTTTTAACGATGTAAACCAACAAGAAAAATTTTGTGAACCACAGATCACGTTCACAAAAAATAGTCGCACTAATTTAAATTCCACATTTTCCTCAAATCATGATAGAAATAAATCATTTTCCTTAAAATGGCCTTCCTTGCATTTCCTTTAAACGGCTTCCTTGCACCCTTTTTCGCCATAGTGTACCAGTTATGGCTAACCCCATAAGGAATACATGCAAATGGTGCGAAAAGGAACCGAAGTTATAAAATGTAACCATAACTGGTACAGGGTTCCTATCATTGGCACACGCTGTAATCAATACTAAAAGTAGTTTTGGCTCCGTTTCTATATTTAACCTGTAAAGTATGGAAACTAAGCTGTCTTTTAACTTATTGATGACATTCGTTGGTCTTCTCGTTATTTTTGTATAAAAAGTTTTCCTTAGGTAGTGCCATAATTGGTACATCCACCTTAGTGTAGTATTATCAGAATCATTCTGGCCATACGATGTGCGAGAGATTCAATGTTGTTTTCTGCATCTTCAATCGACTTTTGCTTAGGGTGGCCAAATTACCCCGATTTACCCTAGGTACGAATGATTACGAAAATTACGTAATCAATCGGTGCGGTAATCGCTTTGTTTTCGAATATTATGAATTTGGGATTGTATGATTAATAAGGCACGTTGACCCTATTAGGAACCCTTAGAGATTGTTTTAAACGAATTTTCGGAAGAATTTCTGGAGGAATCAATCATAAATCCTGAAAAAATTCCTGACTGAGATGCTTGATAGAATCTTAGAATGATTTTCAAAAGGTTTTGCGAAAGATTTTTTATGGAGTCTTATCAAAAGTCGCTATAGATATTTTTAGAGGATCTCCTAGAGGAATTCTAGCGAAAATTCCTGCAGAAATCCTTGGGGAAACTCCTAGAGTAGATGGATATTAAAGAACTCGTTGGAAGAAATCCAGAAGGATTTTTGGAAGGAACTTCTACCAAAGTTCCTCTTAGAATTTTCTTAGAGGAACTTCTGTAGGGATCCTTGAAGGATTTTTTTTTAATTCTTATCCAATGGCTTCTTTGGAAATTTCTTGGAGGATATCTAGGATGAATCCTAGAAAGAATCCTTGGCAGAAATTCTTAAAAAATCTTCAAAGGAACGCCAAGATGAGTAATGAATGCTTGAGGAAATGCCGAGATAAATTCTTGGATGTATCTATGGAGAATGCTTAACTTCCGTGGAAAAATCATTTAAGGGATATTTGGAGGATCTCCTGAAAGAAACCACGGAGGACTGTTTGAAGAAATTATAGAAGGACTTCTCTTCCTCTGACGGAATTCCGATGTAATTTCTTGGAAAAATATCTGATTCCAAAAAAATCATTGGAAATTTTTTGTAGTGCTTTTCTTAGAATTTCTTAAGAATTCTTTGGTCTTATAGATGCATCCTCAGATTTATTATTGAATCTCCGATGGACTTCCTGAACAAATGTTTCGAGAAATACTTGATTAAGCCTTTGCATAAATCGGATACAACACTGTAAGAATACCTGATGGAGTGTTTAGCGAAATACTGAATGACACACTTGCGTTAACCACTTAAAAGGTTCTTGAAGACAAATTATCATTCAGAAAGGTTAAGCAATCTTTGAAGGACTTCCTAAGGGATTACTTGATGAAATATCTTAATAAATTCGACATTATTCTTTCAAAATAATCTAATGCTCATTGATGGAACTCCGGGATGTATCCTTGCAGAAATCCCCGAAGAAAATCATAAAAGAATATATAATATAATTTTTAACCTTCCGTCAGTCAGTTGGCCACCACCGCCAGCATCACGCTAGTGCTGAGTTGGAAAGTCGAGATTTTTTTCAACGTTTTGTACAAAATACAAAATACGGCGTGATCATTTGAGGATCATTAGAAGGATAGACTTATCATTGTACATCTCATTGTACATCATTGCATTGTGTATCATATGTACATCTGTAATTTTCATGGGGGCCACAAATTTGGTTCCGCACCAGGCCCCCAAATTCCTAGCTACGCCACTGGGTCAACCCTTAAATATTCAAATAAATCGTTAAATCGATGTACGATGGCAATTATCAGAGAGTTCCGTCTGTTTGTCTGTGATATTATGTAGACATTTAAAAAAAAATCTTTGGACGGGCGGGCTTTTTTTTTCCAACGTATTGTACATAATGCAACAGCGTGACTGCTGAAGGGTTAAATGCTGCTTTTCGAATGTAATTTCATCGTGTTGTGTTTAGTTACAAAAGCTAGATAGGTACAAATCTGCCAATAGTGTTTCTCGTAAGTGGTCTCTGGTCTGGTTCTCGAGATACAGAAGTTTGACATTTCTGAGACTCACTAGCACCACCTAACGGATAAACCTAGAATCAACTACATAGTTCACTATGAGCCATTTTACGAAGTGACAACAATGTTGATGATGATATTGATTTTCGCGGGTTATTGGACGCTACCTCCTGTCAAAATTCATTCATAAAATCGGCTCGTAAAATGGACTATTGGACTTCTATTGGTGCCCCGATCAACTTTGCTGGAGACTCTGAACAAGAATGGTTTCAACTTATGCTTCAACCATGTTGTCATGTCGTCAGGCTGTTTGTCTGAATGCCATTAAGCCGAATGATCATTAGGCCGAATGGTCGTTATAACCAAGAATTATTTTGTCGCGAAACATAAATTTACAGCACATCGTGCGTCGACAAACACAAAGCGTGATCTCCCACCGCCCCCCGCCACCTTGTATCCTAACTGATCCTGTCGCCTGACGGGTGAGTGGCGCACAGGGAGGCTGCGATTTGGATATGCCAATGAAGTGCCAGTTGTTGGTTGGTCGCCCGTGCCGCGCGCGCCACGCGAGAACCACGTCGATGGGTCATAATTTATCGGAATTATTAAATTTGTGTGTTGATGAATTTGACATCCATTATGTTCATTAATTTATAGCGCATTCACCGAGCGAACGTGAGGCGGCCGATTCCCTCCTGCTTGCTAGCAGCGAAAAAATAATGTCCTCGCGGCCGATGGACGATGGTTCTGGATGTTCTTTTTTTTTTGGTGGTGGACTCTTCTCGAGAACAAGCCCCAGAACCGCAATGAATGGTGCGGATAAAATTGCTGCAGAACTGCAGTGTTTTTCGCGTCTTTTTTATTTGGGCCCAGCTTGATTAATGATTTGTGTACCATTCATTCACGATCGCGTTACAGAATTCGTTTATTTCGATTACGACTACCTACGAGGACGATGCGATAGCCATCATCGCAGTTCAAGTAAACAACCATTACCAGAGCGTGGCGAGTACAGCAATGAGTTGTTCTTTGATTTATTTGATGGCCAAATTGTAATGCCGCCTTTGGTCAAATGGACGCTTGATAGTGTGATTTTTCGGACATTAATCACATGGTAAGCTACTCTGAAAATGAAGAACAGTTACGGTTTGATTTCGAAGACGATTTGCCCGCGAGGACACTGCTCAGCGCGAAAGAGAATACACTGAAGTACGACTGAAGAAGGACTCAGCAACGACCTCAGCGAACAAAAAAGACTTGCGATTGAAAGCTCGGTGTCGGTACGTGGAACTGCAGATCTCTCAATTTCATCAATTTCATGATATACTGAAAGACCCCAGGTGCGGCATTATAGCGCTGCAGGAAGTTTGTTGGGTAAGAACGTTCAAAAGTAATCATACCATCTACCAGAGCTGCGGAAATACACGGGGGCTGGGAACAGCTATTATAGGGTTAGTTAAAGGTCGATTCAGGTCGGGCTGCAAGTCGATAAGGAGAGCGTCCAACATAGCTCTGGTCCTCACAAGTTCCTACCTCATGCTTCCACGGGTGAAACGATGACAAAGCCCGCCAGCTAAGAGTTGTGTGCTTAGCTGGTAGTGCAACCTGGTCACTGTTGTCCTTCTGACTTCAGCTAGATTGAGGAGGTGCGTCCGAGCGTCTGTTCACCAAGGAGGTGCGGCTCAAACAGCATCTGTTCTGGCATCCAGCCAGCGGCTGAATATGAAACGCTGTATCGCGTCAGCTATACCTAAGGTGGCAGCCCCACCAACGCGATGTAGGCAGCGCGACCCCGGTGTAGCCTTTCAACACTACGAAAAATGAAATAAGAAAAAGAATATGCTAACGATACTCTCGGAAACCGACCCAGCAACGAAATTAGGACTATGATTGAAAACTCGGTACCTGGAACGTCAGGACCTTAAATGAACCTGGACGAGTGAGCATTTTGGTTCGTGAATTGCAGAAAGTTGGTTTGTGCGTGGCTGCTACACAGGAAGCGCGGTGGCCCAAAACTGGTGAACGTGAATTCAGGGCGGTGGATCCCGTACCCAACACATCGTTCAAATACATATATCATCTACCACAGCGGCAGCGATAAGGCAGAACATGGGGTCGGATTCATATATGATCGGAAAACAGATGAAGCTAGTTATGAGGTGGAAGCCGATCAACGAGCGGATCTGCGTATTGAGGATCTGGGGCAAATTCTTTAACTACAGCCTGTTCAATGTCTATGCGCCGACCAACGAGAAAATCGATGATGTGAAGAATGCGTTGACAAGACCTATGGAGAATGTCCAAAACACGACGTTAAGATTGTCATCGGTGACGCCAACGCACCCCAAGTAACCAAAAGTTCCACTTCCCATGACAAAATGCACTTTCAAGTTCCGTGAAGATCAGATAAAGTTCCAAATGGAACTTTCTAGCTGCTTAAGAGGCTAACGACGAGCCGTTCTGGAACTTCGGTCAGCTAGTTTTCTGTCGGCAGCTAGTTTTGAACATTTGTACAGTAGTGAAGTTAGCTTGACTTTGTCAAGTGTCTTCAGCAGCGCAGCGGTAAGTCGGCAGGCTATCACGTAGGAGGATCCAGTTCAAATCTACATAGCAGCGAACTGTGTGAAAATATAATTATCAGAGGCAATTTCCAGCCGTAAATCACAGGGTTGTGATTCTGAAAAACACATTTTTGTTTCTGCATGAATTTTGTCAAAGCTCTGTCAGAAGCTGCTTAGAAGGCTATCCAGCGTGCTTATGTGAACTTTCAAGTTCCAAAATTACTTAACAACGAAGCTGCTTAGAAGGCTAATGAGCAACCTCGAACAAGCTGCTTAGCTTATGAAGTACCCTTTTATCTGAACTTTTGGTTACTTGGGGCAGGTCGGAAGAGAGGACTTTTTCCGTCCAGTCATAGGTACGGAGAGCCTTCACTCCGTCACTAATGACAACGGCCTGAGATTAGTCAACTTTGCTGCCGCCAGGGGGATGGCCATTAGTAGCACCTACTTTGCACGCAAGGATATCCGCAAGCACACCTGGTGACACCCAAACGGCAATATTTGCAACCAAATCGACCATGTGCTAGTGGATGGCCGACATTTCTCGGACGTAATTGATGTTAGAACCGCAGATTAGAACTTTTCGAGGTCCCAACATCGACTCAGATCACTATCTCGTAGTTAGTAAGATTCTAGCTCGGTTATCAACCGTGTCGGACTCTAGGAACCGGCGATCGATGCGTTTCAACATCCAGAGGTTTTCAGCAGACGGTACGGTAGCTGACTATCACCAGAAGCTGGACGAGCGGATAAGTGAGATCAACGAGAGCGATAATCTCAACACTCTGTGGGAGTCTATCCACGGAGCGATGAGTACAGCAGCGCGGGAGGTGATAGGTACTGCTAAAAGACGACCTAGAAACGGGTGGTTCGACGAGGAGTGCCAGAGGGTAACGGACGAAAAGAATGTTGCCAGAAGCCGGATGTTGGTGTAGCCGAAAAATGAATCCACCGCAAAAAGAAAAAAGGGCACGAGGAAAATGTGATTGCTCAGGCGCAAGAAAGTATGGAACAGAATGATATGTGGAGTTTTCATGAAACTGTCAATGGCGTGCGAAGAAAAATAACGCCTTCTCCCGTCATGTACAACGACCGTAATGGAAACTTGCTGACAGACAAGACAATGGTGGCTGCCAGGTGGAGAAAGCACTTCCAGGTATTGTTGAACGGTGGGAGTGGAAGAGCGACGGACAGAATTCGGATCGACGACGACGGACAAGCTGTTGAACCTCCAACGCTAGACGAGGTCAAGACAGCCATTAGGGGACTGAAGAACAACAAGGCTGCTGGGAAGGACGAACGCCAGGCCGAGCTTATCAAGCACGGTAGTGAGCAGCTGTATCAACTCTTACACCATATTATATTGAAGATATGGGAGGACGAAGAACTGCCTGCTAGTTGGTTGGATGGTCTCATTTGCCCTCTTTTCAAGAGAGGGCATCGACTGGAGTGCGTGAATTACAGAGAAATAATACTCCTCAATTCAGTGTACAAAATTTTGTCCGGAGTTCTGTTCCACAGGCTGAGGCCGATTGAGGAGTCCTTCGTCGGCGAATATCAGGCAGGATTTCGTGAGGGCCGATCAACGACGGAGCAGATGTTCAACCTGCGGCAGATTCTCGATAAATTTCGGGAGTACAACTTGCAGACCCATCATCTGTTTATTGATTTCAAGGCGGCGTACGATGCAGTGAAGAGAAACGATGATCGAACATGGATTTCCGACGAAGCTGATTAAACTGATTCGTGCGACGCTTGACGGATCGAAATCAAGTGTACGGGTTGCGGATGAAATTTCGTCATCGTTCGTAACCTTACAAAGACTGAAGCAGGGCGATGCTCTTTCGAACTTACAGTTCAACATAACACTGGAAGGAGCGATAAGGAGAGCTGGTGTGCACAGGAGCGGAACCATTGACGAACCTGGGATTCGCGGACGATATCGACATCATTGGAATCGACCGTCGGGCCGTGGAAGAGGCGTTCGTACCTTTTAAGAGGGAGATTGCGAAGATTGGACTTACGATTAACACCACAAAGACTAAGTACATGATTGCTGGTGTTCAACGTCGGTCCGGCCGTGGTAGTGGCCTTGAAATAAGTCTATGGTCCAATACTTCAAAATCAATTTTCAGCTTCAGATGTACACACGTAGTAATGTATATAATGAGTTTCAAACTTCATTAGTGTTTGGGAACTTTTAAGGTGACTTGGTGCATCACAGAATTTTCATAGGAATCATTGACTTTTTAATTTTCAATGATTGTTTGCCTCGCGTTTTTGAAGTGATAAAAAACGGGCAATTCTGCAGTTACGCAGTAGAAAAAGTATCATCACACTCACACCACGAGTGAGCATATGGGATGATACATTTTCATCCAAATTTGCGCTTTGGTAACTGAGTTTTATCACTTTGAAATTTCGAGCGAGATTTCAATGATGCTGATGACGCACTACGCGTCGTTAAGGAAGGTTTAGGGGGTTTTTAACGGAGTTTCAAGGCGTTTCAGTGAACTTCTGGAATTTTTGGGGGGATATCATGGGCTTCATAAGGCTTCAGTGCTGTTTTGGGAAACTCTGAGGTGTTTTCAGGGGATTTGGAGGCGTTTCAGGGGACTTCCGTGAAGTTTTGGAGAAATCTACGGGGTCTTAAAGAGGTTTCTTGAAGAGTTTCAAAGTATTTTCAATGGATTTCAGGCATTTTCGGGGGACTTCATTAAAATTCAAGGGAAGTTAACGAGAGTCTGAAGAAGGTTTTCAGAGGGTTTTAATAGCGCTTAAAGAGGTTTCAGCAGGTTTCAGTGGCTTTCAGAGGGCTTCAGTAGAGTTTAAGGGAAGTTTATCGGGACCTCAGATGAGTTTACCTAAGGGGTTTCAAGGCTAAGGTATTTCAATTTCAGGGAGGTTCAGTAGAATTCAAGGATCTACGCGGGTGTCAGGGGGTATTTCATGGAAGATTCCCTTAATAATCCCTGTTATTCCATGGCATTCTATACTTGTATATCCAACGACTTATACTCAAGGCAGTTCCTTTAACCCTAAAAGGGATACCTGGGGTCCATTGGTTATTCTGATTTTTTGTATGGGAAAATCGAAAAATCGTAAAATATTGGGGGGGCAAAACCATGCTTGCCCCCCCCCCCCCTAAGTTAGCGCCATGACCAAGATAGAATGTATCTAAATAGATGGCTTTGAAACTTTATTGTCATCCTAAAACATCCTGAACACTTGCAAGTTTGAAGAAACAAAATGGTGTACATACCAGAAGTACATGATGCTGCTTTTGAACACGGTTTATATTCATACGTATTTGTAAAGTCTTCTTTATAAAGATGAATCAAAGTTCCACATCTTAGGAAGTTCCAGGTGTTCAAAACTGTCATGAAATTCAGGCCTTTACGTCTAGAGGATCAGCTTTGCTCGTTTATACACTATACTGCCGTGAATCGCATATCAGTCCCATCTTTGCTGGATTTCCTATGCAAATGGGACAGACATGCGATTCACGGCAGAATACAGAGTAATGTTGCATAATCATCTATAGTTACTTGAAGGCCAATAGATTATGTACTTTTGAGATCCAATCATAATGAATACCATATCCAAATAGACACAGAGAACAGACACTCAAGTCCAATCTGAATTTTGTGTAAGGAATATTTCATCGGCAACACAAGTGGCAATAGTGTGGCGCTGCAATAGGTTAATTTCCCATACTAATTTAATTCACCACTTGAAATGTTGCAATTCACCACTGACTGTGGCATTGTGTTTGGCGGCATTAGTGTTGTCATCGTGAATTGGTTTGCAACCTTACTCAAGTGAAGATTCAAATTCATACACAACTTTTTGAATGAAATTTGTTCTAGCCTGGATGACTGTTCTCTGTGAAATAGATATGCACCAGCCAGCCATTAGCTGAAAATTTCCCTAACAAAGCAACTAATAGTAGCAAAATTAATCCACCAAAATTGTTGAACAACCTCCTCCGTTCTAGCTAGACAAAAGCTGACAAACGCAGTACTCGGGATCACTCAACAAATTTGCCATTCTAATTTCAATCAAAATTTTAATTGCAACCACATTGTGTCCGAAAAACGCTCCGCACAATATAGTGATTGTTGGGTAATTACCAAACCACCACCACAGCCACCATCAGCCACTTCGCTCAGAAGTACAGTACAGAGGGCATTGAGGAGGGCCCTCACCATAAAATTTGATGACAGCTGGAGTCATATTTGCTAATCTCTCAATCATTGGCACCATCAGTAACAACAGCGCATTCCGATTCTCTATACTCGAGCCCGAACGACAGAACCAACTATAGAGGTGATGCCGGAAGTTCGAAAGCCTTTATCGGCTCGGCACACATCAATGTCCGTCATCGGCAGGCAACAAAGCAAGCTAGCAGCAGCCTGACGACTGCGGCAGCCACAATTGGAACACCGGCGAACTTGTTTCTTTCACCGGCACACGGACGGTAATTATTCAAAGTTATAAATAAATTAATTAAAATTTAAAGCCAAAATTAAATAGAGTCGGTAGTGAGGCGTGCCCCGTGATCAAAATAGGCGTGATCAACAGCCGCTGCGATGCTCCCAGACATCGAAGATGCTATATAGCTGTAGAAAGTTCAATAAGCTAGAATAGATAAGATAGAAGTCAGGAAACAGAAGAGAAGGCGAAATAGCAGTACAGTCAAAGAAGAAGACCAAGAGTAAAATAGAAGACAAAATATGTAAAGCAGAAAAAAGAAGATAACATTAAAAAGGAACAGAATATAAAAGACGGAATATAAAAATAATTGAGAGAAGAAAAAATAAAGCAGAAAAAAGAAAAATAAAAATAGTAGATAGTAGAAACAAGATTTAAAACAAAAAATGGAAGATGATATTTATTTCATTGAAAATTGAAATCGTGCATAGCAGATAGAATATTGAAAGTTAAAGATAAAAGATCTAAAATATTATACAAAAAAATGCATATCGGAACGACTTAACTGAACTATGCAAGTTTACGTTATTTAACTTAAAACTTAAACAACCCAGGTAACCAATGAGCATTTGAATTAGCCGTATTTCTATTTTATATCTGCATTCGGCCTGCTTACTGCCATATCGTAGCAGTTCGACTGCTAAACTGCCCTATATTAACAATTCAAATGCTACTTAAAATCTGACAGCAGTTTTGTAGCATTTCAAATGCACGGTATGTTTTGGTCAACAGGCATCATAACTGCTACTTTATTGCCATGAAACTGCTAAGAGAGATGGGTGATGCTAAAGCCACAACACATTTTCACTTTCTAATTTACGTGCCACGGCTGTAGAAGCCATTATGTTTCGCATGTCCAGTCAATCATAGGTAACAACGAAGAAAATCAATAGGAAAACATGCTTTGCCAAAATAATTCCATGATTGGTTTCCTATGATCGATTCTATTATCAGCACCTGCCGAGTTCATAACATAACGAAGCAGCTGCCGCCAGTGGTGTAATACTCATGCCTTAAATAGATCAGAAATCCAACGCGCTTTATCTGATCATCTATAGCTTACCCTGTAGCGCGGTTCAGCAACATCATCAACCTGAGGATCGAGGGATCGAATCACAATTTGGCCGAAAGCAGCAAAAAAAACAGCAACAACAGTTCAGGATGTGCCCCGAGCCTCAAAAGTTCCACAGGAGAGTGAGAAAAAAAGAAGATGAAGGGAAGCCGTAAAATGCGCAGGGGAAAATATTTGTTTTTATTTTTGACAATCTGGGGGATAGGAGAGATAAGCATTTAATTAGCCGTATATTGGGCCAAAACCTGCATTTAATTAGCACTAATGGCGCATATACGGCAGATTAGCATTTAATGACCTGCTGTAATGGCGCATATAATGCAGAAATAATGCTATTTTAACTGCTTATTGGTTACCTGGGAAGCATTAGATGTGGTCTTCTGTATATGCAATCTTCCCTATCACCAACTCCATACGTTCCAACCACGATGTCTTCCAATCGGAAACCGGGAAAAATTGGCCGGCAAATTATTTTTACTGGCTGCAAATTTGGTCATTTGTTTTTAGTGTCTACACCAGAACAGTGAATGGGAAACCGAACGTAGGCACATGATGATGCGACGTGATGGTCGTAACGGTGGCTTTTCGATTGGCATCATACGCTTCATACACATTCTGTGTATTATAATATTTAATAATCACGTTCTCTCATCATAATGACATTGTTGGATTTTGGAGCAGTCTCATTATAGTGGCAATGAAATGGGGCATTCGATTGGAGAATGAGACAAGTATAAGCATAAGCATATATAATTCGAAGTTGGTACTCCGTAATTGATCAGAACCAATGTTATTAGAGACAATGAATATGGTTTGGGACTATGTTAAGATGGCAAAAATTTCCCAAATGGAGGAGAACGTGCCTCTGGAGCCCATCTACTGATACTTGAAGGTTGGGACTACATAGATAACCATTATCAATCTGGGATGACTTGTACTGTGCTTCAATGAGGCCGATGATTTTTTTTTCCGGGATACCGTTTTGCCTGAGGGCTCACCACATATTTTCGTAATTGAATCGGTCGAAAGCATTTTCGTAATCAATGAACACCGGGTAGAGAGACTCTTGGTATCCATTGATTTCCTCCAATTTCCTTAGCGAGGCTAGCGCTTTCGCAAGAAGTGGGTTGGCTAGGTCTCCGTTAAGGAGAAGCGACCCAACTAACAATCACTCATTTTACAAGCACCTTTACGACAAATTGATTCAGCATGATGCTGAATAACATTTGGATAATTTCCAGGCACAACCTTTGTTCGGGTTTTGTTCACACAAATTTGGAGAAACTATAAAGCATAGTTTTGTGTAAGGTACACCGGGGCAAGTTTAAACGGCTGGGGCAAATTGAAACACAATGTTTTGAAATAGATATCAATACAATTTGGAAATTTTTCTTTCGCGAAAAGATTGTTTGACTCAAAAACAAAGTGTTATGGCATTCAAGCTGTTTACCATCATTGGATATCATCATATTATCCCGCTGTTTCATCTTGCCCCACCCGTTTCAACTTGCCCCGGTGTACCTTACCAACTGAACTGTTTGTAGTTAAATCGTTTTACAACTATGTAGTAAAGCTGTTATTCAGCTTTAGCAAAAATGATTAAAAATTTAAAAAATGCAAAAAAAATCAATTTCCACGAGAGTGAACTTAATGCTGTGAACAAATATTGTGAAATAATAACTACACATAAATTTACCCGTAGACTACTTTATTATTTATATTGATAAAGTGGTCTTCGATTTACCTAAATCCAGATTCGAACTCGAGACCCGTCGATTGCCAGCTGCATGCCTTCCTATCTGCGCCATCCTTGAGATGATGAATTGCAGCGCTCAAATAAAACATTAATGATCAGACTTCGACTCCTATTCAGCAGTGGTGAATTAACACAACATTATGGTTAACGACTGAACAACAGATTAGTTCAGCTGTTGTTCAGTAAAAACCACGTGTTTTTAATCATGTACTCTGAGTTGAAGTATGATGAAACGTAAGTGCTTATTTGACTTGTGAAAAACACATTATATAGAAACATGTGCTAATTTGTACATGAACTCAACAAGAAGCAGAAAAAAGTCTTGTTAAACTATGTTATAAAGGAACTACTGTGAGTCGAATAAAAAATACATTGAACGCTTGAAAAGTGTTTTTAACTATCATTGTTATTTAATACCATACGAAAAGTTGAACATTGGCTACTTTTTCAATTGAAATAGCATTTGTACAATAATGTGTGCAGCATAATTTTAGTTCAGCTATTATTACTATTATAAAGCAACAATTCTGCATGCATGCTTGTTTGCGGCTGGTGATTGTTAGTTGGGTAGTCTCCCAACTAACAATCGCCAGCCGCAAACAAGCATGCATGCTGAATTGTTGCTTGGGTAGTCCCTTAACTAACAATCGCCAGCCGCAAACAAGCATGCATGCTGAATTGTTGCTTTATAATAGTAATTATAGCTAAACTAAAATTATGCTGTACACATTACTGTACAAATGCTATTTCAATTTAAAAAGTAGCCAATGTTTAACTTTCCGAATTGGTATTAACAATTATAGTTAAAAACACTTTTCAAGCGTTTAATAAGATTTTCATTCGACTCGCATTAATTCCTTTACAACATAGTTTAACAAGACTTTTGTTTGCTTCTTGTTAAGTTCATGTACAAATTAGGACATGTATCTGTATAATGTGTTTTTCACAAGTCAAATAAGCGCTTTCGTTTCATTATACTTCGACTCAGAGTAAATGATGAAAAACACGTGTTTTTTACTGAACAACAGCTGAATTAATCTGTTGTTCTGTCGTTAACCATAATGTTGGGCTAATTCACCACTGCTGAATAGGAGTGGAAGTCGTTGTAAAACGATTAAACAACAAACATTTCAGTTGGTACACAACACTATGCTTTATAGTTTCTCCAAATTTGTGTGAACAAAACCCGAACAAAGGTTGTGCCTGAAAATTATCCAAATGTTATTCAGCATCATGCTGAATCAATTCGTCGTAAAGGTGCTTGTAAAATGAGTGATTGTTAGTTGGGCCGTCTTTGATCCATCTAAAACTGCTGGTGGTGGCAGGAATCCTTCTCCAGGTCTTCTCACGGACATGCTTCAGATGAAATAAGCTTGTAGGCTTCTTGAGGAAAAAATGTTCACTTGTCGGCTTCGTCGGCTTCAAACAGACCGGTTGCTTAAGGTTCATCAGTCGGTAAGAGCTATCCTGGGCTCATAACCAACTCATAACCTGATAGAATGAAAAGCGTCTGACCAAGTGTAGTGATCAACGAAGAATGATTTATTGAGGGGATACAAATTCAATGTTCATTGTGTTAACAGGCTTCTGAGAATCTCATGAGTGTTTCATGCGTTTCATCAAGTTTTAGGAGCATTTTAGGGGGTTTCAGGAGGGTTTTAGAGGTGTTTCTGGAGGTCTCAGAAGATTTTATGGAGTATTCAGGAGAGTTTCGAAGGGCTTCAGAAGAGATTTAAGGCGCGAGTGTATTGGGGCGTTTTGGGAGTCTTAGGACTTTAGGAGGTACCCGGGAACCTTATGGGATTCAATGGCACTCAGGGCGTTATACGGGCCTCAAAGGGCTTTCAGGTGTGGCTCTATAGCTCTGATTCCCTTTGAAACATCCCATGAAAACGCTCAAATTCCTTTGCACCCTACTCGGATGCCCGTGGAAAATCCTGAATTTTCACAGTGGGTAATTCTCACTGAGACCGGCCCACTATTTACACCTTGTCTTCAAAAATGTTTAAGGTGCCGATTTTCTGAAAGCCCTCACTAAAAAAGTAAGAAAAATGCATTTGGTTACTCGAATTGATGGACCCCTCGTTAGTTTGAGCCACAACAATTTTTGCAGACCCCTCGATTTTGGTCAAATCAAGCAAAATTTTTCAAATCGACGTATCTAACTTTTTCACTGATCTGAGTAAATTCATGGTCAATGTTGACGACCATTTCACTAAAATAGTTTTTTATATAAATACTTTTCATAAGTTTTTTCGTGCTTAACATCACCAGGGATATAGCACGCACTAGGTAAGAAACAAAACCTACTCATTCCATATTATTTTCACAATGAATTTTGACAAAAATACACATACACCGGGTTGGTTAGAGATACGTCATGCCAGATACGTCGCTTTTGTATGGTGCCAGTTTGGTGTATCTGTTACTTTTGATTTTGGCTAGATACGTCGTTTGGTTTTCTCATATATCAAAACGGTGTATCTATCAGTTAAGTTGTAAACAACGAAATAGTTAGATACGTCGTTTCGAAAAATATGCTTAGTTAAACAAATTAAGCAATAAATCATCAAACAGTGATGTGGATTCTTCAATTGGCTTCTTTGGCGGTGTTGAGATAATTCCATATTCTGAATCTGCATGCCAAACTGAGCCGAAATCCAAATTTTCATGAATTTTGGTGCCCGGGAACCTATTTTAAAATCAATTTGAAGTTTGTATGGGAGCGATTTGATGAATCACCCCTCGACGGATTTTGTACTGGGCGGAGCTGTCAAACAGTTACCCAGCTGTCAAAAGGTGATTTGAAAAAATCTCTTCGAAATTGATTTTAGGTATCAAAATAAAGTTCAAAAAATCTGAAAAAAATCATAGTGGCTCAGAAAAAAGTGCTCTTTCATTTAAAAATATAAAATCATTATTTTTTTCTTAATTAAAAAACCCAATTTGCTTTATGAATCATGCATGCAGCAGTTAACCCGGATTTGTTTACATTCTCGAGTTACGTCGGATTGAAAAGTTATGCTTGAAATGGTGGCTCACATAAACCTTTATAACTCAAAAGTTTCTCCAAAAAAACACCTCAAAACGAATTGTTGTTGAAAAGAGGAAAGATAGAGCTACTATTTACAATAATAAAAATTTGGGTCGGCCATATTGATTTTGGCCGCCATCTTGGATTTTTATACCAAAACATTTTTTTCACCATGAGGGCAACCACCGATTTTCAAAATCTTTGCCTCAATCGAAAGCTGAGACATTTATACATAACATATCAAAAAATCAGAGATGTCTTTTCCTTCTTTCAAAAGTTAACCAAAATCGAGGGGTCTGCAAAAATTGTTGTGACTCTAACTAACGGGGGGTCCATCAAATTGAGTAACCAAATGCATTTTTCTTACTTTTTTTAGTGAGGGCTTTCAGAAAATCGGCACCTTAAACATTTTTGAGGACAAGGTGTAAATGGTGGGCCGGTCTCAGCGAGAGTTGCCCCAGTAATCTTTCGAAACGCTCCTGGAATGTCCCAGAAATGTTCCTTTAACTTCCAACTTGCTGAAACCTTCTCAAATCCCCCTGTAGACCTTCACAACCCCCCCTTCATTTTAAAACTCCCTTGAATCCTCTTTTTAAGGTGAAAACCATCTATAGAACCCAGAAACCACCTCGCTTAGGCTCTGCTGAAATTCCTGGAATCCTCCCTTGGTATTATCTCCGAGATTATCTCAATCCAACACACCGAAAGCCACTTTACGGTGATAACAACCTCAAAAATGTGTTCAACAGTGGCAAATTTCCGTTCAGGATTCCAAACAGACGGCATCAATTTAGACCACAGGCGAAACTTAACGATCCCGCGGTGTTGCAATTTTTATGAAGCAAAATTCCAATTGGAATTAGTGCCCCTCGACCGAATTGTCATTTGAGTGCAACAGCGAAGCTTTGCAGCGCAACACTAATTTGAGCGACTGTCAAAACGTGTATGTTGGTGGTGGCATTTTGCCTTGCATCGCATTTTCTTCATCCCAGTATTTTATCGGTGAAAAACGTGAAAAAAAACATAGATTCTGTACAAAAATAACAGAATTAGTGATAGCGAAGTGAAATCTCTTGAGTGGATGTGTAAAAGTGTAAATAGGTGCTGAATTTTGCTCTTCCGTATTTTTTTTCTCCTTGGAATTTTCAGAGGTGATTTCGTGGGGCTGGGTTACGTGACGTGCATGTGAGAGGGTGAGGAAGAGTGCCTGTGTTTGACAGTGCTTGGAACAAAACCGATTTATCGTGAGTTCCTGCCTACGCGACAGAAAATCTAAACAACGAAAAAATCAAGTGCGGAAGAGACGTGTGCTGATCCAGTTGAAAAAGTTGATTTTAGGGATAATTTGTAACGCATTTCCAGTAAATATAGCAGAAAGTAAGGATTACCAACTACAAGTGGTGATTCACATGAAATGAGCTACTCAAGAGGCCAATATTACGAGGTAAATTGAGAATTTAAATCCACGCTGGTTTCATAAGTATTTTTTTCTGACGCTTCGTTGTTTCTCCATGTCTAGCAAAGCTCTCGTTCTCGTAGCCGTGATCGGAAGTATCGCCGTGAATATCGTGATGATGGCTATCGGTAAATTTATCAGGGACATTCCGCCGCGTTCGACCTACAAGTTAAGGTACATTACTGTTGTTTCTCTTCCAGGTACAGCTCTTCCTACGGTGGTGGTGGCGGCGGTGGTTCCGAGTATGCAGGGGGCCGCAGTGGTGGCGGAAGCTATGGCGCCGGCCGCCGAAGCTCCCGGCCATCGCATGCCGTCGAGTCACAGTCACATCATCACGGTGGCGGCGGCGGCAGCGAGTACGACGAGAGCAAGTTCGTTCTGGCCGTGTTCAATTTGAGCATTTACACCACCGAATCGGAACTGTACGACGTGTTTTCCAAGTTCGGCCCACTGAAGAAGGCAACCGTAGTGATCGATGCGAAGGTAATCTTTGATCCGGGATAGTGTTGGTAGTGGAAGAGAGAGAGGACTGTGCTAAGGAAATCACCAGAATGAAGCTCGTTTGAGAATAGCGCGCTGGTAGCTTTGTCGAAGATATCGGAAAAGTTCTGCCCAATGAAGTGTTCTGGTTACAGAAACATCGTTCCACGATGGCGGGAGATTTAAGGAAGAAATGTGCGAAGAATCTAGCATTTCTTTAAAGGCTCTCCCGGACAATGGCCACTTTGCGAAATTGGTTGAAGATTTGCTATTTTGTGTATGCCCTATTTACTAGTTGTATCTGTGTCATTCATGAACGTGAATCAATTAGTGATCTGGAAGATTTATTCATTGTGGGTCTCGAATATGGTAAGAAGATAAAATATTAAGTTAGAAAAGATTAGCGAAGATTTATAAATGATTGCGATTAAGTAGTGTGGGTGAAGAAATTGTCGTTTTCAGAAGCTTCTGGCAGCTGTCGCAGAAAGGAATCATCCTTCCTGCCAAAAAAAGCGAAGAAGATGGTCAACTTGTGGAGAAGCAAACAGTACCTCGAAGAAAGTCAAGAAACCAAAATGTAGAAATCTTGAAGATGGCAAGCTTGAAGATTGGAAAATTTCTTGAAAAGTTCAAGAAAATCCCCACGAAAATGATGGAGAAGAGAGAAGACCCGAAGATGCACAGGAAACGTGTGAAATGGGAAGATATGCGCTTTTTGCTGTGATGCCAAGAAGATGGAAAATCAAACAAATATAATGTCAGCCCTGAGGAAATCCGACGGAGACCGAAGACGACAGATTGCTGCTAAACTAGAATAAGAAGATTGGGTCTGTTGTAGTGGTATACGGCACTAATGTATTTCTAAGTTCTATTGAGAAGAAAATTCCTAAGAAGACAGAAGACCAACGATACCAACTGCAACTTCAGATTCCAAGGAAACTTTACGCGCAGCTGAATCATGTACAGGTTGTATTACCTATCTTCATCTCAGGTATTCATTTTATTTTCAATTGTATGTTCATTTGTTTCAGGAATCGGAGAGTAATTGTTATCTGTATAACAACAATATTTTTGTTGATTAAATTTGTGTAGATTGAGTGGTTGTATCTATTATTTTTTTTTCTTGATTCTGTCAACACATTTTTATTGATGCGCATCAGTTTGGAAACAAAAGATGCTACCTTAACCAGGCGGATTAAATGTGCCTATTTCATTCATATCGTCTTCTGTATCCGGTTAAGGATCACTTTGCAAAGGACATTGAGAACCATAAACAGTAGCATGATGTCCCGCCAAATATCGTATACAGTTAGGTTACTCCTTTTGGGTATATTTACTAAGACACCTTGCATCCAGTCGGTCGGAAATGTCGTGGTTTCCAATATGTCGCAGAACAATTGATGTAGTAGGTATGCAGATACTATGGGGTCTATGGGGCTCTGTTCACGGATGGCAGTTTCTATCTCCTGCTACGGATGGCAGTTTCTATCTCCTGCAATGATGGAGCTTCGGTGTTAACACGGGTAATGCATCGAACTCTTGGCGGGTCATGTTGAGATGTTGCCTTTCACTGGCATCTTAGCATTCACCTTAGTCCTACTAAGGCAATGTGAGACATCGTTGAGGAGGCTAATGACGCCGGCATTTTCGGCTTTCTCGTCTTCGTCGGCTAGTGAGTCAGCCAACGCTCTTATGTCCCGTCTACATGAGCGTTTCACTTCCTTCTCGAGAGCCGAATAGCGCTGACGGGCTAAAAAGGCTTTGGCTCCTCGTGTTTCCGCTCGCTCTATCGCGGCTTTGGCGTTCCTTTTTCCACTGCTTTCTCTGGGTGCGTAGCTCACCCAAGTTATTCTCGCAGGTGACGATAAAGGCGTTCTTGATGGCGCTCTATTGATCTTCTATGCTTCCGGCGTCCGATTTTCTCCTTCTTTCGATGGATTCTCGCAATGTGCAGTCGAATTGCCAATTAAGATATGATGGTCGGACGAAATATCGGCGCTACGTTTGTTCCGCACATCATAAGCAGACTCTGTCTCCATTTCGGCTGATTATTTATTTATTTTATTTATTTATTAATGTAATCCAACTGACTTTTTCAGTCTTATTGAATATTTTAAGCCTAATATATTCACACATGAATCATAAAAAAGCAGCAACATACTATTTAAATACAACCACAATAAAACAAACATGCATAAGCTTCACAAACTGAATATACAATCCATCATTTACAAGATTCAACATTGAACTAAGCCTAATATCGATTCTGTAATATTTCTAACGTTCTGGCCTCCAAGTTAAATTATGTCGTGGAACAAATTCCCTACATTTCACATATTTTGGCCAAATTATTTGATTCATTGCTTTAGATTTCCACTTTTTATCGAGCGAAACTTTGAATGAAATATAATCAGGTGGCCTGCTATTATTCCATTTCGAAACTAACTTTAGCTCATCGATGCGTTCGGGAACGCTAGAACCCAGTACCCGTGAAACCATTATACGAACGTCGCACTCAGACACACTAGCATCAATGTTTGAAATAAACAATGACAGATCGTCGTCACTCTCCGCACGGTGTGATATTTGATCATTTTCCACGTTGCTTACATTTATAACACTCGTATTGATCACATCGGACGGATCGGACGGCAAGTTTGTCGAAACAGGTGTGGAATGCAGTAGTGCGCATTCATTCGAAGCAGTAGTTGGAGCAATTTGGGAAATCATCTCTAGTATTCCCGCCACAGCGATTTTGAGTTCTTTCACTTCGTCGTCGATGGGTTTGGGTTGGATCGAATCTACAGGTGAATCTGCCGACGCTCGCTCGCTCGTTCTACGAAATCGGATCAAGCATGTATCGCACATCCAGACGATGTTTGTTTTTAGTGCCATCATACACAAGTCTTCTTCGTGTATACCAACACAATTGGCGTGGAACAAACAAGCACATTCTCCTTCACATACGCTATACAGGTCTTTTGCATCAATACTCAGAAGACATTTATTGCAAATGCGCTCACCCGCCATTGTAACCGAAAAAACGCACCGACGTTATGAAATGAACTGCCTTAATACGTTGTTTTTTAAGGATTCCGCGATGCAAGGAACAACAAGTTTCTTAAATCGGTTTCAATGGATATCACATTAGACGCTAAAACATACAGGTCTTTTTATGAGAAGCTACAACAGTTTGAAAATCAAAAACGTATCCGGAGCTACAACGTAAACAGCAATGTACACTCAATCGACAAATCGAATCCAAATGCAAATGTGGTCGATTTGATTTTATGTGACGCCATCAGGGATAACCAATGTCACGTTGTACACTGACCAATGGGGAAAGAGCGATCCCCCAATCATCATGTCATTGTTGCCACAAACAGCTCTCCGTTTTCGTTCATTTCTTCGAGACCATGACATCCCATGACATGCTCATTAATTGTCCAAGTTGTTGGAACCAACCCTCGTGTTAAAGTCGCCCATGAGGATCTTAATATCACCTTTTGGAATCTTGTCCACGACCGTATTCAGTTGGCTGTAAAAGTTCTCTTTCTCTTGCATTTCGGCAGCATTGGTTGGCGCGTAACATTGGATCATAGTAAAGTTTCGACCCCGTGTTCTGGATCTGGCTACAATTATTTCTCCCACTTCAAGAGCGCAGCATGTGTGTGAGCGCTGAGCAGGAAACCAATTCCACGGTTACTAGAAGCGTGTTTGCCTCGTAGGCCAGAGTATAGCAGAATTTGACCCGATGCCAAAATGTGTTCTCCAAAGTTCGGCCAACAGACTTCGCTCAGTCCTATGATCTCAAGCTTCATACGGCATGCCTCATTGGCTACTTGTGTCAGTTTACCTTGCTGGGCTAGAGTTAGTACATTCCAAGTTCCAATTCTTGTCAGTTGTTTCGCGCTAAAAGTCGTTCCCATTGAATCAGTTCGTAATCTTTCATTTTGGGTTTCAAAAACAGTAGGTTGTTGGCCTAAGGTCCCCTTTCTATCGTGGTGGGGCTGCCACCTTAGGTATAGCTTCCGGTAGAGGAGCATTTTATATTCATTCGTTGAATGCCAGAACAGACGCAGAACTCCTAGATAAGGAGACACTCGGGACGTACCTCCTCAATCTAGCTGAAGTCAGATTGACAACAGTAGAACAGAAGAACACAACTCTTTGCTAGTGGTCTTTGTCACAGATTGACCCGTGGAAGTGTGACGTCGGAACTTGTGAGCTATGTTGAACGCTCCTTCTCCGACTCACCATTTTGCAGCCCAAGAAAAGGTCAGAAAATAACAATGAGTACAAAAAAATAGCCTGTGATAATTAATTCGATCATCCTTGTTCTGTAAGAACGGGTTTGGACACTCTATCGAGATATCCAAGAATTATGAAGACTGGTAAAAAAGCAACAGGTTCTGTACCGACTCTTCGAACCCTCTAAGAGGAATACCCTCTTAGCATGAGTGTAATTAGTTTGTACCTTTTAATTCCGCCCTATTTTACTTATCCTGCGCCAGATACGCGTATTTCAACTACTACTTGTAATCTTCCTCATAAGTGGATAACTGACACAAAAGATGATTAGGTACATGTGGGAGTCGAAATACGCGTATCTGTCACAAGATAAGCAAAATAGGGCAGTATTAAAAGGCACAAACTGATTGCACTCATGTGAAGGCGACAGGTGTTCTGAGGATGGCCGTAATGAGAATGACGTCTGAAGTCAATAAGCAAACTATATCTCGTGCAGAGCGTTCATGATTAACAAATATTTTAATCATGATTAATCATTGGTGATTAAAATTCAAATTTCGGTGATTATTGATTATGATTAATGATTAATTTGATTTTTGGGATGATTAATGATTATGATTAATGATTAAAATTGATTTTATCTGTGATTATTGATTATGATTAATGATTAAAAATGGCTCATTGATTAAAAATCATGATTAATCATGATTAATCAATCACAAAAAACAGGAAATGATTAAAATATAATTATTGTTTAAAATATTTTTGAAGTTCCAAAAGTAAAAGGTAACTCTGTCTGGGAGATTATTGAAAAAATAATCAAGAAGAACAGCATTTGAACCAATTCAAATTGGATCATATATTTTATATGGTGAAAAATTTTTGGTGATGAATGATTAATGATTGATTAATTTTTTTTCTTATGATTATGATTACTGATTAATGATTAAATTGCGAAATCAGTGTGATTAAGATTAATGATTAAAGATTAAATGAGAAATTTTGGTGATTATGATTACTGATTTTTGATTAATCTTAATCATTAATCATGATTAAATTTATGATTAATCATTAACGCTCTGATCTCGTGTATTAAAACATTTGTAAATAACACACGTTAACGTAGACTTCGAAAGTTTAAAACTGTTGAATATCCCAAGAACATAAAGAAAGCATTTTAAAAACTTAAAACTTTGAACCGATAGTTACTCCAAGAATTCGACAATGATTTTCCATAAGAGCCCAACTGGCTTGATAAATTTCTCTTCATTTATTATTTCTTTCGCTAATAATTTGATCAAAACAAACCAAATCATTATTCTTGTTTCTATGGCAAGATGTCGTAATTACCTACTAACTGTCTCGGATTCGGCCAGCGTACTCAACGCTCTACAGACCCCTAGCAATAAGCATCCTTTCGTCCAGGAGATTCAGGAGTTGTTGAACGATTGCCGCAATGTAGGTGCCGAGCCACTGCGGCATCTAGGGAAACGAACAAGCTGACAACCTGGCTCCTCTCGGAGCACTTCTCACCCTAAAGATACCAGGAGACGATGTCAAGATGTGGCTTATGTACAAGATCCGAGAAGCGTGGTACTCTCTCTTGTCAAGACGAACACATTTCATCCGGAGACCAAGTTGTTCTCTCCAGACTACGAACAGGCTCTCCCACAGTATGAACGACACAGAAAACTTCTGATTTCGGTACTCTACCTGTTCAGAACCGAAAACAGTGTAGCATTTCATCGTAAACTGTAAGACCCTGGATCTACGTATCCAGTACAACAACACGGACATACAAAGTGCTCTATCTCTAGACAAGGTCCGACAAACAACGTTGATTCTTTTCTGAAAGACGCAGGACCGTACGAGCAATTTTAACACATTCCACTGCCGGTAGCTCGCCATCTCTGCCCCCTGTGGGTTTCAAACCGGGACTTGCACGGGCACTTTATTTTAAATCGTACTTGTAACCACAAATCTTGATAACGACCCAGCTCAAAAACGGACACTTCTAAGGCATCAAACATTCACTCCCTCAAGCCAATGAAAGACCCAACCTGACACGGACAACGATCAACCACAGAAACTCTATTTAGGACATGACCGAACCAAAAACCAATAATATTGACCTGAACCAAAAATGAACCCCGATGGATTTTGACAAGACTTACCAAGAACCAAGCCATACGATGACAGACCCAGCTTGACCCGGACCAGACATCTTTACCAATTGCCAGTTAATTTCACGTTTATTCTACGCACATAAAACTCTTTTAAACGCTTTCCCCTCCCTGACTCCGTCAGGGTTCTCCTCTTCTCCCTCTTAATCTCCGTCATACTTTTAAAGGGATGAACCAGCAGGGCTGAAAATCTCAATAATAAAGTAATAACATTATTAATAACCTACGTATGTTTACCAAAAATATCTTCGGAAAATTCAATACACATTATATAATACATAATACAACGAGAGGATCGATGAAGAGAAATCGACAATGTCAGTTAGGCCCTAATGAAAAATCATTGTCGAATTATTTAGCAACGAACTAGGTAAACTTCCAATGAAATCCTTAGTTCACCTGGCCTTAAACAAAATCTATAAATATTCTGAGTACCTACGTTTTCGATGCAGTCATAGGAACAGTAAGTTTACACAATCTAATTTTTGTAGAACTTTATGTAAGTATTGCTGGGAAGAATATGTTGCCCAATTCCTAAAATTTGTTCAGAAGGCAACTTTTGACTTTCAAATCAAATTCTGAAAGAATTTCTGGAATAAGTTCCCGGTAGAATTACAAATACATTCTTGAATTTTATAAATAAACCACAGAAAACAAACAAACTCATTTTGAGAATCTGTTCCGAAATTATATCGGACACTAGGAATCAACAGAAATTAATTTCAAACTCTCTTTATTTTTATTTCATGAAATTTGACAAACGAATTAAACTAACGAGCTCTGCGAGAAATCCAAAAAAAAAATGTTAAAACTTCTGGAATATTCAAGACATTAGAATTATTATCATTATTATTTCTTTATTATAGAGATTTTCAGCCCTAGGCTGGTTCATCTCTTAACATTAGAAAAAATTATCAAAACTTAGATTATTGAAGTCTTCTACAAATTGGACAATTTTCAGAAATTGTGATCTAAAACAAAATTCATAGAGTATGCAAAAAACTCAGCATGCTGATGTATAAGAAGTATTATTCTTTTGAGAGTTTAATAATTCTAAGCTAAATATACTGTTTCAATAAAATATTCTAGTTCCTTTATACTTCTGTTGAAATGTCTTTAAGTGTCTGTAAATTTAAATAATTTGTCGATTCAATTGAATTAATC
This sequence comes from Aedes albopictus, assembly GCF_035046485.1. NCBI lineage: Eukaryota > Metazoa > Arthropoda > Insecta > Diptera > Culicidae > Aedes > Aedes albopictus. The sequence goes on from NC_085137.1 coordinate 398,890,462, forward strand.
AACATTCTGTGTCTTCTTATTTCTAGTTTATCCAAGTAGGTTTTGAGATACCATCAATTCTGAATTTCTGATAAATGCCAGTATTCAAAGACATTGACATGCGTTTGAACTACTGGTAAAGTTTTCAACAGAAGTATTAATAAACTCGTTATTTGTTTTCAAACAAATTATAAAATATGTCATAATTTTCTAGAACACATATTTCTTTGCATTCAATCTACAATCTTTTCCTAATTAAGCACACACTAAGCACCAAGATCTCAAAATTCTTAAAAACTACTCGCAAAAAAAAACTATCTACTTTACACTTTTTTAAACTCAATGTTGAAATGGAATACGCCGAATTTATATTTCTGTCATAGAAATCCACAGAATATTTCTTTATCTAATTGGTGATTTGTTGTTGCATGAAGAAGAAGAAGAAGAACGATGGTGTTTTGAAAAAAACCTATCCCTACAACACAGGGGAAGTTTTTAAAATGCCTCTTTAAAATCTAAAACAAAATCTAATTAAAAACGGTTTGATGTACGGTGTTAGACTTTGGACGGACTACGCATTGAACGTAGAAATTTAAATTTAACATTTTTTTCTTGATAAGGTACTTAATTTGTAGTCCGTTCAAAGTCTAACACCGTACATCAAACCGTTTTTAATTAGATTTTGTTTTAGATTTTATAGAGGCATTTTAAAAACTTCCCCTGTGTTGTAGGGATAGGATTTTTTCAAAACACCATCGTTCTTCTTCTTCTTCTTCATGCAACAACAAATCACCAATAGGTATGAAACATTTTTTACGCTGCCATCTAAAAAAAGCCACCATATCTACGTCGAAGTTGCTATCCTTAGAAAAGTTCATGCTTTTTGTCTGCCGAGAACATTCATAAAGACGGCATATTCCTTTGAGGTTTGTCTTCAGCATTTGAAGATACTTGATGATTATTAGTTATGTTGCAACACTTTTTTATCAAACATGTTCAATAATATTGTCGAACCGTCACCAAACCGGACGTCGCCGACGTCGCACAATCAAGTCGCGACGCGACCCAACTCGCGACGTTTTTGAATCATGTCAAAAGTAGTGCGCATTAGCGTGGGACACAAAAAGACATTTTACTCCTGTACACTTTTTGAGTTCCATTTTGGTCCCATATCAACTGTGCAAAATTTCAGATCGATCGGAGAAACTATATTTTAGCGCCAGCCATTTTAAGTTTTCATACGATTTGGTATGGGGAAAATCACTTTTTCAAAGAAAAATCGCCACAGATTGCCCCTTAACCCCTAAAAATAAATCGATGAATGATTTCTGTTGGAAATTTTACGAGGAACCAACCCTCCCAAGACCGCAAAACGATCTGAGGTATGTGGAAAAAGTTATTGACTGAAAACCGAATGGCATGCAAACGCTGTTTAACATGTGAGGAATAACAATAAATGATAAAATCTCGTTATTTTATCGATCCGGTGAGGACTAATAACTTTTTTCACGAACGTCGCATCGATTTGCTGTCTTCGGAGGTCTGATTTCTAGTAAAGTATTCTACAGAAATCATTCGTCGACTTATTTTTAGGGATCAAGGGGTGACTTCTAGCGATTTTTCTTTGCAGGAGTAAAATTTACCCATAGTAAATCGTATAAAAAACTAAGAATGGCGGGCGCTAAAATATAGTTTTTCCGATCGATCCGAAATTTTACACAGTTGATATGGGACCAAAGTGGAACTCAAAAAGTATACAGGAACTTGAGTTTTTCCATTTTTTGTATTTTCCCATATAAACCGTGTACCAGACTAGTGCGCATCCTTCCCGTTGTTGTCAGCAACACAGCACACTAGATGCGAAACTTCTGGACCAAGAAAATGGCAATTTTCGATTGAATGTCTGTCGTGATTCCTACCGAATGAACAATATAAAGTGAGCGGAATTTGGGACAGTGATTCTATTTTGAGCACTTTTCCGTTACAACTCACCCATTTTCAAACCAAATAAAATTGAATATTTGTATACTGGTAGTTGTTGTATATACAAATAATTGGCCTCCTAAAGTGAGGTTAAGTTTTGTAAAATCTCATTTCGTATTGATTCGTTCCAGATAATCTTTTTTGTGGGATCGGGGTAAAAAAATTGTTTTATCGGTAAATTTACCAAAAAATTGATGATTAAACTGATGGGAAACTAGTATTTCCCTTTCAAACTTCCAAATGTTCATGACATAACCTCTACTTTTAATCGCCAATTAAGTCAAAATTTAAAAACTGGGTTGTAGCGGAAGAGTATCCAAAGTATCGCTTTCCAAATAGTTCCACATTCTGCTATTAACTCAAACTATTTTGTAAAATTTACAAAACATCTCATTGCTTTCATGTGTAATTTACAACTATCCACTGATCAACTTCTCCCTTTCTGTCCGTCCCCTTCTCAACAGACCGGCCGTTCCCGTGGGTTCGGTTTCGTGTACTTCGAGAGTACCGAGGACGCCAAGGAGGCGCACGAACAAGCCAACGGCATTGAAATCGGCGACCGGCGGATACGCGTTGACTTTTCGGCAACGGAGAAACCACACGATCCTACGCCGGGCGTGTACTATGGCAAGGTAAGCTACCCGAAGGGAGGTGGCGGCGGTGGAGGCGGTGGCTACGGAGGGGCACCTCCTTTGGGGCCACCTGCCCCGGTGGCTGCACCTGGCGGTGGCGGCGGGTACTATCACTGTCGGGCTTGTGAGATTGAGGCCCGGGAACGTGAACGATGGGAACGTGAGTCACGGCGCTACGGAAATGGGTAAGTGTTTGGTATACATAAAAACAAGTAATTTCATGGTAAACTAGTCGCCTTTTAAGGAAAAAAAGCAGATTTTCTGATGTGTATGAAACATTCTCAGAAACTAACTGTTATAAGTCTTATAGTGGTTTCTGATTGACAAATATTAATTTGCGAAAAAAAAATCTAATTTCGGCGAGCTTTGAAGCCACGTCTTCATATCTGCTGGGCCGACGCTTTAACCAACTACACCAGATATCAGGCAAGGGCGTTTACTACTTGGAAAACCCTGGAAATCTGGAAATATCAGGGAGTTCCATTTTACCTGTAAATACTTAACGTTGTTTACACAATCTTCCCTGTATTCTCATGACCTATTTTGTAACAAACAATTACTTCCATAGCAGCAGGGACTACTACTACCAGGACAAGTATGCGGCACCGGAGCCTCCACGAAGCCGCGATCGCTCAGGCATGTCCCGATCCCGAAGTGACTACTACCGAGGTGGTGCAGGTGTTCGCTGACAGTGGGCACCGATTGCTACCATCGCACCCGCACCACCTGCCCTGCCCGTTGGGTATCCTGCTCCGATGATGCTGATGATGTAAACATTTGGAACGTAAATAATGTCACAAAATGAAATTTACTGATTTCCTTACTAGCTATCACTCGGTGCCATCGGGAGGTGACCCAATATCCAGACATTGTTGAACTTCTCTGGTGGTTGTGAAGGGTGATAATAAGAACTCGCATCGTCGATCGATCGATATTTATTGTACAATAAATGTAAATGTGTGTATCTAATGCACAAAACTTCATATTCAACAGACTACTCGTACATATTATAATATTATACTTATATATCTACTGACACAAGGAACACATTGAATGATAACTGCATTGATGAAAAAGATAGCATGTAACCAATAAGATATAGTAGTTGGAACCTCACGGTAAAAATGTCGAATATCTAATGAAATTCTCTTGAATAAATATTTTAGAGAGACTCATGTAAAAGTGTAATCATTTTTCTTCGAAAAGTCCACATTCTACAACTACTTTTTTCTAGCCCTCTTTGTTTCCAAGAATCCTATACATACGATTAGCTCGTCCACAAATGCATTCGATCTAAACTAAACTAGATGACCTAGGTACCGTAAACCGGGGTCAAATTGATCAGCGGGGTGAAATTGATCACTCGGGTACTACATTGTAATACCATACTAGGAACTCTTAAGCGTCGTAATGATCTTAAACTTTTTACGTCATCTGAATCGTAGATGTCTAGAGATGAGTGTAGACTTCTATTTTTTTAGAAAAAAGTTAGTTTTGCCTTGTTTTTTCAAGGAATTTGCAATGTATTTCTCATTTAGCTGAAATCATTGCTACTAAACAATCAATTGCTAATAGGACTTCCCGTGAATTCTCTGTTTTGACATTTTTGTAGAGCCTTGGTAGGGATGTAATGCAGCTAATCAGAAAATGAAATAGTTATAAAAAGTTCATTTTATGAAGAAATAGTCATTTTTTGTGATAGAAATCCCTTATTTTAAATGAAATTGCCTACCTTTAGGCGTTTAAGGGGAAATTTCAAAATTTGATTTTGCATTTAAAGTAATAAATTCACTAGTTGTAAGATTTTAGACGCGTTATTCGATTTTAGAAGAGCAAAATTAAGCGGTGAAGGAATTTTCCTTTTCAACCGATGCTTAATTGTATATCGATCAATTTCGCCCCAAAGTGGCATTTCCAATTATTTGATATTTGAAGTTATTTAACTTAAAGTTTAAATTGGGCTTCGTGGCCGTGCGGCTAGAGGCGTCAGTCATCTAGGCGTTTCGTAAGCCTCGGAGTGTGGGTTCGATTCCCGCTCCAGTCGGGGAAAACTTTTCGTGAAACGGAAAATTCTCCACTGGGCCACTGGGTGTTGTGTGTGTTGTCCGTTGCCATATGTAAGTGCTTGTTCAGTCTGTACAACCTCTGGTTGAAGACGGTGTTAGTGTTAGTGTCTTTTAAATTTGTTAAACAAAATTCTGTCACATGGTTCCATGGAGATCCACTGGGTACTGGTTTTACAGAAATTCTTTTGGCAATATTTGAACAGGCACTGATGTTATCCGCAAAAGTTGTTTTAAAGTGATGAATTTGACCCCGGATTACGGTACTCCGTGATTAAAGCAAGAAGGAATGTTAGTAAGTAGGCAACCTTTGCTATTAGAGACCATATGTACACTGCGGTGCATACAAAGTGGCCAACTTTGAGATGTTGTAACTATTGTTTGCTTCATTGGATTGAGCTCTGTGTGGTATTAGTTGGCTTATATCCCATTTCCCCTTAAGTGTGTAAAGTGCTTGAGTTTTACCCCCCAACTGACAGATGGATGAACGGGCATTCATCCATCCATTCAGCGCGCCGGTCGTCGTGAGGCAGCAGCATCGTGTCGCGTCCTCTTGCATCGATAGCCCATCGGACGACACGGACGCATCGAGCAATCCGCGGCGCCGGGTGGTTCTCACTTGCGAGTTATATTCTAGCTTCCACAATGGCGATCCTGCCAGGTTTTGTTGTTTGATGGAGCAGCAAAACAAATAAACGAACCAACAAGGCTAGTGGGAACCATCCGGCAGAGTTTGGTTAAATTGTGAAAAGTGTGAGTAAAATGTGTACGGCAGGAGATTGGAAAAATGGAGAAAGCAAAGCTAGCAGTGTGTTCTAGTATTGTGTGTGTATGCATTGAAAAAAAATTGCGCCGCTGTTGTGCGGACGGGAGTGAAAATAACGCTTGACAGTGTTGGGCAATGGTGATTTGTGTGCAGCTTTTTTTCCAAGTGATTGTAGTGATTCAGCACAGAAGTTCTGGTGTTCGTATTTGTTCGCGTGAAAGTATTGGAGTGGAACCTGAATCGGGTTTCTGCAGTCTATTCAAGTCACCTTGTGATGGATAAGCTCGGTAAGTTGGCGTTTTTATTGTCAAAGAAGAGCGACGGTATGAAGTGCTGCAGGAAAATTACATTTTCGTTGAATGTTTAATTTGCTGCTACCACTTGAGCAGCTTCGGCTTTCCTGCCATATTTGATCAATGGCGATTCCCTAACCACAAATCTAATCTGTTTAACAAGTATAAATATCGATTGTTTATGAACTATTAGGTTTCTAATCGGTGTACAATGAGATAGAGTGATGATTCTGGTTGTTTCCGCTTTGTTTTTGTTTGTAAATTTGCCGGAATTACTGATTCTTGGATCGTAGAACAGGTAAAAAGTGAGGTTACGAGACGCCACTGGTTTTGATAGTTTCCAGTACAGTAGACGTTCGGTCGGTGCAAACGGTTTAACTACAAAATTAAAATTAATTTTCCATGCAAAACTTTATTGCTGTTTTCTTTTGCTGGAGGAATTGTGGTTAAATGTCTTTGAAAAACTTAGTACCTGTTAAGATGTGTTCTTATAAGAAATCCTTGTAGGTTCCTAGAAAAACTATCCTAGGATGAACCAACCGGCATGAAACTATTGATTTTCAACTTGATTTCGAACAATAAAGTCGGTTTGTAATAACTTTTGTCGAAGCACTTTTTCGTGCGAATGCCTTTTGGCATAGGAACAGTCATTCAAAGTCGTAGAAAATAAAGGTTAAAAGTGGACGGCGTATCCGCATAAACGATAACCATAAGACTTGCTTAACCACCCATTCGGAATCTATATAAATGAAAATATAATGGTGTGTGTATTTAGCTAGGGTTTTAATTGTTATATCCGTGAAGGGCTCTGATGTGTTACAGAGGGAAAGTGAAGCCAAGAGGAAAAGTGATCGGAAATGCAAAAATATACAGAAAAAACTTGAAATTGAAATTAGAGTTCTCCTTCAAGGAACTGAACCTCAAAATAAGCTGCTAGTTTAATATCAACTACCCAACTAACAATCGCCAGCCGTAAACAAGCATGCATGCTGAATTGTTGCTTTATAATAGTAATTATAGCTGAACTAAAATTATGCTGTACACATTACTGTACAAATGCTTTTTCAATTTAAAAAGTAGCCAATGTTCAACTTTTCGTATTGGTATTAACAATGATAATTTAAAACACTTTTCAAGCGTTTAATAAGATTTTTATTCGACACGCAGTAATTCCTTTACAACATAGTTTAACAAGACTTTTTTCTGCTTCTTGTTAAGTTCATGTAAAAATTAGGACATGTATCTGTATAATGTGTTTTTCACAAGTCAAATAAGCGCTTTCGTTTCATCATACTTCGACTCAGAGTACATGATGAAAAACACGTGTTTTTTACCGAACAACAGCTGAATTAATTTGTTGTTCAGTCGTTAACCATAATGTTGTGCTAGTTCACCACTGCTGTATAGGAGTCAGAGTCTGATCATTATTAAACCACGGGAAGTTTATGTTTTGATTTGAGCGCTGCAATTCATCATCTCTTGGATGGCGCAGATAGGAAGGCATGCGGCTGGCAATCGACGGGTCTCGAGTTCGAATCTGGATTTAGGTAAATTTATGTGTAGTTATTATTTCACAATATTTGTTCACAGCATTAAGTTCCAATCATAAACTCTCGTGGAAATTGAAAAATTTTGCATTTTATTATTTTTAATCATTTTTGCAAAAGCTGAATGACAGCTTTACTATATATTTGTAAAACGATTTAACAACAAACATTTCAGCTGGCACACAACACTATGCTTTAAAGTTTCTCCAAATTTGTGTGAACAAAACCCGAACAAAGGTTGTGCCTGAAAATTATCCAAATGTTATTCAGCATCATGCTGAATTAATTCGTCGTAAAGGTGCTTGTAAAATGAGTGATTGTTAGTTGGGTATTACAAAGAAACTACAATATGTGCAGAATTTTGTGCATGCGGGTTTTACACTTATTTTCAGATTGTATTTTGATTATTACTGCTTCTGAGGACTTTATTAATCGAATTAGAAGCGTTTATATTGCGCGCGAATTCTTGTTAGCGATCTTTGACACCTTTTCGTCGATATTCGGCTGCCATTGTCTCCAACATTCACAACACAAGCGATCAAACTACTGTACGGAACAAAAATGTCGAATGAATGCGCTTGACCACGAATGCGCCTTCGGGAGATGGTCCGGCTTTTGTTATTCCTGTATTTCCCATAAAGAGAGCTGTTTTGGATAAATGTATGTGTCGTAATCGATTTATCACACACGAATAAACTAATATTATACCAATCTTAATCAAAATTGGATGCAATCTTGCGAAAAACTGGAATTAAACAGATGTCATCGTGTCAGAAGACGTTGATTTGATCCACTTTTTTGTTTATTAATCTTCGTTCTGCCGCTCGTGTGTGTGTAAGAGGTAGCGGTCGCGCTCGAATGAAACAAAGCAAGTTGACACCCGACCGCGACAACGAAACGAAGGTGGTGAAAAGTGTCGAATGTTTACAAGGCTGGCGCTGATGTTCAACTTGCGTGACTTTTTTATCATCGATTGGTTGTGTGACTGTATTTTCCCCATGCGTGTACAACATTTCGCTGGAAATGCATGTCCCGAGTATCATTTCTTGTTGTGTTTTTGAGCATAGTGGCAAATAACTAGGTTGCCGAAGCATGCGCTGGGGAGAAATGTACTAAAAGTAATAAAGCAATAACTTGAAAGATTCTTAAATTATACATATTGCATGTTCTTTGGACATTGAAATTTGTCTCAGAGAAAGACAAATTTGCGTGCTGTTCGGGACGACCACGCAAAGAAGGACGTTGCATGTTGCTCGGGATGACCATGCATTGAAGACATTTTGTTTCAGAGAAAGACAAGTTCGCGTGCTGATCGGGACGACCACGCAATGAAGGACGCTGCATGTTGTTCGGGACGACCATGCATTGCAAAAAAAATGTGTTTCGGAGGAAGACGAATTCGCGTGCTGTTCGGGACGACCACGCAAGAAAGGACGTTGCATGTTGTTCGGGACGACCATGCATTGCAAAAAATGTGTTTCGGAGGAAGACGAATTCGCGTGCTGTTCGGGACGACCACGCAAGAAAGGACGTTGCATGTTGTTCGGGACGACCATGCATTGAATTAATTTTGTTTCAGACGAAGACGAATTCGCGTGTTGTTCGGGACGACCACGCAAGGAAGGACGTTGCATGTTGTTCGGGACGACCATGCATTGCAAAAAATGTGTTTCGGAGGAAGACGAATTCGCGTGCTGTTCGGGACGACCACGCAAGAAAGGACGTTGCATGTTGTTCGGGACGACCATGCATTGAATTAATTTTGTTTCAGACGAAGACGAATTCGCGTGTTGTTCGGGACGACCACGCAAGGAAGGACGTTGCATGTTGTTCGGGACGACCATGCATTGCAAAAAAAAATGTGTTTTGGAGGAAGACGAATTCGCGTGCTGTTCGGGACGACCACGCAAGAAAGGACGTTGCATGTTGTTCGGGACGACCATGCATTGAAGAAATTTTGTTTCAGACGAAGACAAATTCGCGTGTTGTTCGGGACGACCACGCAAGGAAGGACGTTGCATGTTGTTCGGGACGACCATGCATTGCAAAAAATGTGTTTCGGAGGAAGACGAATTCGCGTGCTGTTCGGGACGACCACGCAAGAAAGGACGTTGCATGTTGTTCGGGACGACCATGCATTGAATTAATTTTGTTTCAGACGAAGACGAATTCGCGTGTTGTTCGGGACGACCACGCAAGGAAGGACGTTGCATGTTGTTCGGGACGACCATGCATTGCAAAAAAATGTGTTTTGGAGGAAGACGAATTCGCGTGCTGTTCGGGACGACCACGCAAGGAAGGACGTTGCATGTTGTTCGGGACGACCATGCATTGCAAAAAAAAATGTGTTTTGGAGGAAGACGAATTCGCGTGCTGATCGGGACGACCACGCTTTACAGGATGCTGCATGTTGTTCGGGACGACCATGCATTTTATAAATTCTATCTCAGATGAAGATGTACTCGCGTGTCGAGTGGGACAACAACGCATGAAAAAACGTTGCATGTTGTTCGGGATGACCATGCATTAAAGGAATTCTGTTTCAGAGGAAGACAAATTCGCGTGCTATTCGGGAGGACTAAGCATGGAAGCGCGCTACATGTTGTTCGTGACGACAATGCATTTATGAAATTTTTGTTTCAGAGGAACACGACCTCGCTTTACAGGATGCTGCATGTTATTCGGGACGACCATGCATTTCAGGAGTTCTACCTCAGATGAATATTTATTCGCGTGTTGTTCTGAATACCCACGCATGTAAAGATGTTATATGTTGCCGAATTTTCATATTGAATGTTCCACACATGAGAGGGAGTTTAATGCTGTTGGAGAATACTACATACATACAGACCAGATTGCTGTATCCGCATACACGTGATGTTTGGCAGCATTCGCTCTTAACATTCGTTTACATTGAACAAAAATGAATAACCAGTTTTTTTTTTAATGAAGTATTATTTTCATTCAACTGATAAATCTCCAAACAGCAAAATTTTAAGCAGGAAAAAAACTTATTTCACGTGGTAGAGACAGAAAAGATCATTACCACGCAAAAGGAATTGGAGGCCACAACGACATGGAAATCTCCAGGACCCATGCCGCAGGGCTAACACGTTCACGGATAGTCATGGGTTCAAATATTTGAAGATTTTTAAAATATAAAAGATACCATGCACGTGCACGATTCAGACTTTTTTTTTCTTCAGATAAAGGAACGTTATGTCGGCAGTCGTAGTTGTCAAAAAATGCGTTAGTAAATAGGGAATGTACCGCAGCATGATTCAATTTACACCGTTTTAATTTAAATCACGTTGGATGCAGTGTAAGACTAGCCCATTTTCGTGAGACACATTCACAAATTAGTTGTAGGCTGATGCTGAAACAAGAACAAAAAGTTAAACATACGCTGAATTCAGCGAGCACCATAGTCTTGAGGATAAGGCTCGCAGTTTGCTACTTCCCCATAAAATTGTATCATGCATCCATAATTTCTCGAAGCTCATACCCAGTGAATCAAAATTCAACCATCGCGCAACAATAACGACAATGTCGCAACCTGAATTTGTTGCGACATTCTACCCAATGCAACATACGTTTGTCCCAACTTGAACAGAATAGGACAAAGATCGTGCACCACAAGTTTAGAGATTTTTAAGCCTTGCACTGCGATTTTCGTGCGTTAACTTCGAGTCGGTAAACACTGTAACGCTTCTGAAGATGTATCATCAAAAAGTTTCGATTTTGAGTTAGTGATAATTGATTATTCACGAGTTGAAAAGTACGCAACAAATTCAGCTTCCGTTTTGTCTGCAACAAAAAATTTCGAGATCATGTCATTATCTGTTACCAGTTGGGATAAAGAGTAATCGCCACGTCTTTTTGGTTGCTTGTTTTGTGCCTCTTTTGTCTGACAATTCTCTTCACTGCTCATACCCCTTTATTACGAATAATAATGGCATCAACTTGAAGAAGTATCTCTGTTTTATGTTACTTATTTCCTATTTCAGGTTTAAACAGGAGAATGTTTTTTAATGAGTAATGCACAAGATTTTTTTTTCATTTTTTTATTTGAGTAGAAGTGGGATGTGTGGTATTAGTTGGCTTATATCCCATTTCCCCTTAAGTGTGTAAAGTGCTTGAGTTTTACCCCCCAACTGACAGGTGGATGAACGGGCATTCATCCATCCATTCAGCGCGCCGGTCGTCGTGAGGCAGCAGCATCGTGTCGCGTCCTCTTGCATCGATAGCCCATCGGACGACACGGACGCATCGAGCAATCTGCGGCGCCGGGTGGTTCTCACTTGCGAGTTATATTCTAGCTTCCACAAGCTCAACTTTTGGCACGGAACTACAAATATGCTGAGTTTGATGTATACGAAGTACAAAACGTTTTCGTTCACGGGTCTGGGCGTGACAAGGCGTTCAAAATGTGCAAAAATGATCGGACAGTCCTTTGACTTACATGCTTGCCGCTGTCCAATTCAGATTTGCAAATGTTACAGGTCGGACTCGGTTATCCGGGATTCGATTATCCGGAATTTTTAGACTCGATTATCCGGAGTATTTTTATTGAGATTTTTTTAATATTTTAATGCAGAAATTCGAAATCGTTTAATATTATAACACTGTGCTGACCCGATTTTGGGAGGCCTCGATTGCGTTTTCTCCTGATATTGTCGGTTTTCTGACCTGGTTGTGTTAGCTTTTTTTAACAAGAGAAAAAGTGTTTTACAATCAATCTTAATATCAGTTGGTATATTTATTTTGGAATCATATATTGTGGATTTACCGGCTACTTGTATTCTACCGGTCGCTTCAGTATGGCCTCCAAAGTAGCCGTTTAATAAAAATGATTTTAAACATTTTCATTGTGTGCGCTATTCCCCGTTGCCACTAGCTACTCAGCGACATTCATTTTTTGACAATCAAGTTGATTTTTATATGAAAACGGCTATCACGCAGAAAAATGAAAAATTCCAAAGTTATATTTCCTTGTTCTTACTTAGAGTTTATCGATCAAAACAACCAATTCCCATCATTTCATATAACTTTAAAATCTTCATTTGTTTCAACAAAATGGGGACCATAAACATGGCCCAGAAGCATTCAAACATCTTCAAAATTCTTACCCCAACATCGCCACAACAAAGAAAGTGTAGCAAATCCATCACTCCAACTTCCAAGTGCAGCTTTGGCCGTGATGGATAACGCGCAGGTATCAGGTATCAGAAGGCCGGCTCCAGAGGCACGTTATCCTCTATTTGGGACATTTGTGCCATCGCCAAAATAACAGCCTATTTCATCATCTACCTGAGGGAAAAGGAAGGAAAAAGGATTTGGATGGGGATAGGGACAGGTAGAGAAATAGGGAAAATACGCTGGAAGAGGGTACTAACGCATAAGCGTACCACAATGGGTTCAAACAGCGCCCTGAAAAGGGCACTGTAATAACGCATAAAGCGAAAGAGAGCCTACATATGCACGCAGAAAAATAAATTGTAAACACAATTAAATTCTAGTTCAAATCAACCAATTTTTCAGTTTACTATAGCGACAAACTGATTTCTAGTTTAAACTGAACTGTTCAATTGTTTGATAATACAAATATTTTCATTTGTCGAAATTTTTGAAAGTTTGTTAAAACAAACAGAGATATGGTATTTTCAACATAAAATAATGGATTGATTCAAACGACTGCACTTTTGCCACTAACAAACCCGGAATGTGACTGTGTTGGTGACGGCAGCAACTGCGGCAGCTCGGAAATCTATTTTTAGACCGTCGGTAAGCGGATGGGGAGGAGAACGACTAAAAAAAAGACAAAAAGGCGAAACCGATCAACTTTTTGTGGATGCTGTCGTGAGTACCTGCGTTATCCATCACGGCCAAAGCTGCACTTGGAAGTTTTTTTTTTTTTCCTTCTAAACCATAGGGGGATAATCTGCTCAACAGACACCCTAACAGAAGGTTAGGGTAGTGTAGGTCTGACAGGCCGTCTTCTACAACAAAAGTAAAATCCAGGACTACTCTCTCCTCGTACCCACTAAACCATTCCTATGGTCGCCAAACCCTACGTCTCTCCGGAACCACCAAGAAGGTATTGCTTCAGAGAGGGGCTAGTGCACATCGCACCCACAAGGTTAGCTGCGTAGCCTGCAGCAACGAACATCGATGACTCGCTTTGGAGAGTCCATCACGGTAGCATGCTGGCGCTTAGCCAGTTTCCCGAGTGGTCCTCGCCACTCCCTTTGTCCTCGGAAGGCGGGCAGGGTCAACCCCGCCCGCGCCCTACTGCTGAGCGGACATCAAGAACTGATGCCCACGTGCAACCCGATCTGACCTGCCCGCAAAGGAAGGGTATCACTACCCTTCAGGCCCTATCAGATGCACCCGTAGGTTGCAGACAGCAGGATCTCACCTACCCCGACCCTTGCCGGGGACCCCTTTCCAACCGCGGGCTCGGATCCAACCCAGTAGACCGACGCCACGACAGCACCGCTACCGGGACTTCCTCTCCGCGGCCACTTAATCGTTGTAAGGGTCGATTTCGACCGCAGGGCACCGGTATGACCTACGAAGCCGACTCCGAACCCCTGGACCACCTCTTGTACTGCATCTGGACTAGCCATTCTCCGAGTCCACGCGCCACCTCCTCTGTAGCTCCCAGACGATGTGGGTAATAGCCGTTGAAACGGCGTTCCAGCCAAACTCATCCCTACACATCCTCTGGACCAAGTTGTCCGGAGTTGTGTCCTCCCCGCATGTGGCAAGCATGCGGTCACGCATTGTGCGAAAACGCGGGCACACGAACAAAACGTGTTCCGCCGTTTCCTCTAAATCATTGCACACTGGGCATTCGGGAGAATCCGCATGCCCGAAACGGTGTAGATACTGTCGGAAGCAACCATGACCTGTAAGGACCTGTGTCAGGTGGAATGTGACTTCCCCATGGCGCCTATTAATCCAACTATCTACCCTCGGTATCAACCTATAGGTCCACCTTCCTTTGGTGGAACTGTCCCACGCGCGCTGCCATTTGACCATAGAGGCCATCCTGACAGTCCTGCGTATGCCTCTTGTGCCGCGCATTTCGAAGCACTCCATGTCCTCACTGATAAGAATGCTGATAGGCACCATACCAGTAATGACGCAGAGAGCGTCGTGTGACACGGTACGGTACGCGCTTGCAACCCTCAGACACATAAGCCTGTAAGTACTTTCCAGCTTCCGTCGGTAACATTTAGTACTTAGCGCGGTGAACCACGCCGGGCCGCCATACCTAAGTATGGATGTAGCAACACTAGCCAGAAGCTTGCGCTTACTGGCGTACACCGCAGAGCTATTGGACATCATCCGGGACAGTGCCGCAATAGCTGTGGAGGCTCTTTTACAGGCATAATCGACGTGGCTACCGAAGGTAAGCTTATCGTCGATCATCACGCCCAAGTGCTTGACGGAGCGCTTTGACAGGATAGTACAGTTTCCTACACTGATCTCCGTCTGCTGCTCCGACTTCAGGTTGTTAACAACCGTCATCTCTGTCTTGTGGTGAGCCAGCTCCAGTTTCCTGGACCGCATCCACGCCTCCACAACCTTGATCGAGTGGTTGGTAGTCAACTTTACCTCCTCGATCGTTTCACCGTAGACTTCGAGCGTAATGTCGTCGGCAAATCCGACAATCACCACTCCCACTGGATACTCCAACCTCAACACCTCGTCGTACATGACATTCCATAACACCGGACCCAGGATGGAACCTTGCGGGACTCCTGAGGTTATGTGAAAGCACTTCCGACCCACCTCCGTGTCGTAGACTAGTACACGATTCTGAAAGTAACTTCCGAGAATCTTGTACAGGTACTCCGGTATCCCCAGACGCAAGAGCGCATCGGCAATAGCAGACCAGCTGGCGCTATTAAACGCATTCCTTACATCCAGAGTCACTACCGCGCAAAAGCGAATTCCCCTCCTCTTAGGCTCGAGTGCTTTCTCGGCGGTTTTTGTAACCGACAAGATAGCGTCTACGGTGGACCTCCCCTTCCGGAAGCCGTACTGGTTACTCGAAAGACCATTTTCGCCCTCGGTGAACCGCAACATTCTATTGAGGATGATCTTTTCGAGTACCTTCCCCGCCGTGTCAATCAAGCATATTGGTCTATATGCCGACGGGTCTCCGGGTGGTTTCCCCGCCTTTGGCAATAGTACCAGGCTCTGCCTCTTCCAAGCTTCTGGGAAAACTCCCTCGTCCAGGCATTTCTGCATAGCAGACCTGAACATCTCGGGAGCCTCTGCAATAGCTACTTTTAAGGCCAGGTTCGGAACTCCGTCCGGACCTGGGGCCTTACCTACGCTAAGGGACTTAGCTATCCCCGCAAGTTCCACATCGGTGACCCTCTCCTCATCGCCAGCCCCAGTCCCCGGCTGTCCTACGAAAGGAGGCCAAGGACTAGGATCATGACGCGGAAAAAGTCCTCCAATGATCCCCTCCAACATCTCTGGAGATTGCTCTGTAGGAGCCATCACACCTCTCGTCTTGGCCATAACGATCCTGTAGGCGTCACCCCACGGGTTCGTATTGGCACTCTGACAGAGACCCTCAAAGCAGGCCTTTTTGCTTGCTCTTATCTCGGTCTTAAGCGCGGCTTTTGCAGCGGCGAACACCACCCGCCGTTCGTTTCGCTCTTCCTCTGATCGTGCTCGCTGCATCCGCCGCCTAGCCCGTAGGCAGGCGCGGCGCAGGTCCGCAATCGCGTCAGTCCACCAGTAAGCCGGTGGCCTCCCATTTCTAGGGTGGACTCGCCTAGGCATGGTCGCATCACACGCACGTGAGAGCACCGCTACCAGCTCGTCGCCGTCTAAACCGATTAAGTTTCGCTCACGGCGGAGCGCCTCCCTAAATACCCCTTCGTCGAAGTATGATGTCTTCCACCTGCGAGGGCTTGGCCTTGGCCTAGCCGCCTCTTCTTCTATCCGCTGTCTGCTGTTATTGTAGTCGATACTGTAGCGAACCGCCAGGTGGTCGCTGTGAGTGTAGCCATCATCTACTCTCCAGTTCGAACTACTTGTTAGGCCAGGACTACAAAAGGTCACGTCAATAATTGACTCCGCTCCGTTTCGACTAAAGGTACTCTTGGTACCGACATTAGCCAAGTCGACATCTAAGATGGCCAGTGTTTCTAGCAGGATCTGACCCCGCTGGTTCGTGAAACGGCTTCCCCATTCCACGGCCCAGGCATTAAAGTCGCCCGCTATTACCACCGGCCTTCGCCCTGTTGGCACGGTCGTTAAGCGGTCCAGCATTTTGCGTGAACTGCTCGATCGGCCACCGCGGAGGCGCATAACAGCTACAGAAGAAGACCCCGTTTACTTTGGCGACCACGAAGCCCTCATAGGTAGTAGACACCAACTCCTGAACGGGGTATTTACCAGTCGTCCATATCGCCGCCATTTTTCTGGTCCCATCCGCGACCCAGTTGCCGTTGCCGGCGGGTACTCGGTATGGGTCCGATATGATGGCGATATCCGTCTTCCACTCAGAAACCGCCTGACAAAGCAGTTGCTGAGCCGCATCACAGTGGTTCAGGTTCAGCTGCGTTACCTCCACTGTGATTTGTTGTTCACTGCGGCTTTCTTGAAGGCCGGGCACCTTGGACCACCCATCGGATGTCTGTTGTTCGAGGATTTCCCGGTACAGGTCATGCAGATGGGCGGACTCGTGCAGCTTTGGGCCTTATGACCTTCAGCGCCGCATCGCCTGCACAGTTTGCGCCTGTCAGGGCCTTTGCAGTCCCACGACTTGTGTCCTGGTTCCAGACACCTGAAGCAAACCTCTGGTGGCTCGTGGAATGTCAGGTGACATACACACCAACCCACCTTTATACTCCCTACTTTAACGGACTTTTTGACGTCCGCCACAGGTAGCTGAACCAAAGCTATCTGTGTCCCTGCTGGCCCTTTCCGTAGCTTAACGGCTGCGGCGGCCACCTGCACATCGCACTGTTGCCGCAGTGCCGTGACGAGCTCTTCCACTTCGGTGATCTCATCGATGTCCTTGACCTTCAGAGTCGCCTCATGTGTCAGAGCCCTCACCTGCACACCCTCACCAAGGACCTCTTCTGCCAGCCTCTTATAGGCGGCGCCCTTGTGCTCCTTCTGGCGCTTCAGCTCCAGGATCATCTCGCCCGTACGAGTACGTCTAATACTGCGTACGTCGGCTCCAAGACCCTCAAGCTTGGCGTCGCTTCGCATCATCTTCAAGACGTCCGAGTACTTGGACTGTTCCGTCTTGATGACGATAGCGTCGCCTTTCTCGCGCTTGGCACCTGCCCTCCTACGCCTTGGCTTGGCGTCCTGCGCTACTACCTGCGGATTCGCCTTCTTCTTCCTCTTCCGCTCTACCTTCGTCCAAGGGGGGTCCTCCCCTTGGATCGCCCTACTCTGTGGCAGTTGAGGGCCCACTAGCGGTCGCAACCCTTTGTTCCCATCGTTCCGGGACGGGCCAGCCTTTTCAGGCCCACCCTTCCCAGCTTTCCGGGAACCCTGGCTGGGGTCCGACCTTCCGGCATTATTACCGACTTTCGGGGTAATGATTCGCCTGGCCTTGCGGGCACCGCCAGACAGCTCCTCGCCTGACGGTTGCCTCGCCCGCTTCTGCGATTGCTTGCCCCGTTTGTCGCGAGCAGTCGCTTCCGCCTTATTCGGACTTCCTGCGAAGGAGAAGGCCTCCGTTTGGGTAAACTTCGGCACTTTCTCATTTGCAGGCTCCGCTGCTGCAGCAGTCAGCAACGCGAGTGCCGCGTGCTCCTGCTTGGCATCGTCGATCGACGCCCTAAGTCGAAGCAAGGCCGTTTTCAGGTCCTTGCTTATGTTCGACTTAGTGGACGCAAAGTCGATGATTTTGCCAAGCTGCTGCTCAGCCACCTCTATTGCGGACCGTCCTTTGGATTCTCGGTTGACGGCCCTCAACAACCACGCTCCGTCCATAACCTCCACCGGCTGGCTTGCCGGGAAGTGGACTGGAGCACCTACGCTTGAGCTGCGTACGCAACTCCCAGCGCCTATCTCCTCACTTCTCCTTGTCGGAGATCTCATCAACCCGCTTCTTGCGAAGGGGTTGATCCCACCACTATTTCCACCTAGATTCTGATTTCTATTTGACTTCATGATTAAATCCCACGAGTAGCACGGGAAAGAATGTCCACCACGCCAGAGCCCTGCATTACCGCGGTAAGGGACAGCTTACTGTGGGGGGTGCCCAGGTACCCCACAGGCTCCGTTAAAGATCGAGCATCTTTTTCACCCCCTCGATCACTCATTCCTCAGCACGGGTCGCTTGACACCTTGAATTCGGGTTAGTAGTCCTATTCTTAGCCGGCGACTACGCGGCTGACTCGCAAGCGGGGGGGTGCGTCAGGCCCCAGGACTTTCGTCCCTGCTGCCCCTGCTGCACTTGGAAGTTGGCGTGATGGATTTGCTGCACCTTCTTCGTTGTGGCGATGTTGGGGTAAGCATTTTATAAATGTGTGAGTGCTTTCCGACCATGTTTATGGTTTTTATTTTGTTGAAACAAATGAAATTTTTGACATTATATGAAATGATGGTAATCGGTTGTTTTTATCGAGAAACTCTAAATGAAAACAATTAAATATAACTTTGGAATAAGTAAATTCTCGGTTTGAAAATCAACCATGCGTTTTGTTGTTTTAAACAAGCGTCATTTTTCTGCGTGTGTATATAGCTCTTTACCACAGCGGGTTAAGAACAACAGAATATCCTGAATATTCAGGTCTCTGAAGTCAGTTTCACTTAATAAGTGTTTCCCGAGTACTCGGAAACGCAGTTGCGCAAAAACTGGACAGTTACATATCAAATGATACGAAGTTCCATAATCGGATTCACAGCTATCACATGCAAATAATTCAGCTTGCTGAATATTCGCCATGTGATAGCTGAGTCGGCAGTGGCCAGTCAATGCAATTCTGCTTTGACAGATTTGTAAGATACTTCGCCATCCTTGGGGATGGCTCAGTACAATACAATTTGGTTTGACGACATGACTCCCAAACTATTCCAGTATTGTTTATGTTGAGTGGCAGCCCAGGTGTGAATCTGAAGCTGTACCCAACACTTCGATATCGGAATAGCTGGCTCAGGGCCAATGAGGTCATGTGATGCTCTAGTGCGAGCTAACTCATCAGCCAATTCATTTCCAGCGATGGAAGAATGACCAGGTACCCATACAAGGTGAACAGCGTATGCTGAATTCAGCTCCTCAATTTGAGTTCGACAAGCGATAACTACCTTCGACCTAGAGTTGGCCGAAGCAAGTGCTTTAATAGCAGCCTGGCTATCTGAACAGAAGTATATTACTTTGCCCATTACGTGCTGCTGAAGTGCTGATTGCACTCCGCACATAAGAGCAGCGATTTCGGCCTGAAAAACGGTGCAGTGTCTACCAAGTGAGTAAGACTGATACAGCCTTAGCTCACGAAAATAAACACCAGCACCTGCTCGACCTTCAAGAAGGGAGCCATCAGTGTAACATACGATGCCGTCTGAAATACTTCTTTCCAGATAACCAGATGTCCACTCTTCCCGGGAAGAGAATGTCGTGGAAAATGTCCTATGTGGAAAATTACAAGCAATTGTAAGATCACTTGGAGCAAGAAAAATTTTGTCCCAATTCATCAAAAGTGAAAACAACGAGGTGTGTGTTGATGTGCGGTTCACAGGAGTTTCCTCTAGTAGACCGAGTACCCGTAACCGGTAAGTGCAAGAAAGTGCTTCTTGTTTGAGATGAATGTGTAGTGGGGCAACGTCAAAGAGAACTTCGAGCGCTGTCGTGGGAGTTGAAGAGAACGCTCCAGATATCGCCATTAAGCACATCCTTTGGAGATGGCCTAATTTTGATTGAATCGTTCTCACTTCGCCCTTTTGCCACCACACAAGACATCCATAAGCCAATATTGGCCGAACCACAGTTGTGTAAATCCATTTGATATACTTGGGTTTTAGATCCCAAGTTGTACCAACAGTTCGCCGGCATTGCCCGAAGGCCATACAAGCTTTCTTGATTCTGAACTCAATGTGAGGTGTTTAGGAAAGCATGGAATCAAGAATGACTCCAACGTACTTTACCTGTTCAGTCACATCGATTTCAGAATCAAAGAGACGCAAAGGTCGAACACCATTACGGTTTCGCCTTTCCGTGAAAAGAACAATAGATGTTTTACTTGGATTAACCGAAAGGCCATATTGGCGACACCAACCCTCAACTACCTGAAGGGCGTTTTGCATCAGGTCGAAAAGGGTGGTGATACACATACCAACTAACAATGCTAGGTAGTCGTCGGCAAAACCATAAGTAGGAAAACCGCTATTATTGAGTTGCCTCAATAGCGTATCTGCTACGAGATTCCACAAAAGCGGTGACAAGACTCCCCCTTGGGGGCATCCACAAACACTCAATTTCCTAATCCCTGCTAGACGCAATGTCGAGAAGAGATATCGGCTTTTGAGCATTTGATTAATCCAATTGGAAATCATTGGATATATACCATGACTCCGTGCGGATTCCAATATGGCATCGAAAGGCACATTGTCAAATGCACCCTCGATATCTAAGAAAACACCCAAACAAGATTGCTTTTGAGCGAATGCTTTCTCGATATCGTAAACAACCTTGTGTAAAAGAGTCACAGTGGACTTACCAGATTGGTAGGCATGTTGGTTCACATGAAGAGGCACGTTGGCCAGATGAACATCACGGATGTAATGATCGACAATGCGTTCTAAGCATTTCAGAAGAAAAGAGGTCAAACTGATAGGTCTGAAACTCTTTGCTTCTTCATACGACGCACGACCCACTTTCGGAATAAACTTCACAGTAATATCCCGCCAAGATTTGGGAATATACCCTGTAGCAAAACTGCAAACAAGTATTTTTTCAAAACATGTTTGAAATAATCAAATCCCTTCTGAAACAAAATATGATAAATCCCATCTGCCCCAGGAGATTTGAAAGGAGCAAAGTTATTAAGTGCCCACTCAATCGATTCTATAGTTACAATACTCCGAGCCGAAGCCAGGGAATCGTAACTACAAGAAAAGACATCAGGTTCATCCGAAGATGTAATATCCACACATTCAGGGAAGTGTTTGCTGAATAAGCATTCCAGAACTTTCTCATCAGAGGAAGTTGTGGTGACCGAAAATCTCTTCGCCGTCCATTTTCTTCCCGGAACAAATCTGCAGCACGTCCGATAGCTTCGAAGTTAGTTTTCTGAATGCCCGTTTTTCACCAATCCTGTACCTATCATTTGCTTACGCATACATTCAAATGCTTTCAACTCCGAATCATCCTTATCCATTTTTGTCGGAACGCAAGACTCTCACGCACACACAAAAGATCATCCGTTCCCACAAAAGCTCATTTTAAGATCCACACAAATATTCCACAAAAGCTCATTTTAAGATCCACACTAATATTCTATACACGTTCCACAGAAATCGTAGTCGATTTACTTTTTGAGATCGCTCAATGCTTTCGATCGCAGCAATCCGAGAAACGTCAAAAGTATTTTGTTTTGTTTTGTTCCAAATTCGTTTTCATCTCGAGGGTTGCAGTTCATTGGAATAACAATGATTGGTGAGTAAATCAATTTCATTTTTTTATTTAGTGCTTACTCTTATATACTACAGAAGTCAGATCGCCATTTGGCAAACGAAGTTCGTTAACTCGGAAATCCTTAGATTTCGCAAGGATTTTATTTAACCGGCTGGCTTCACTCAAACTGGAAACATTTGTACAAAGGTTTTTCCAGCCGGATCGTTCAGCATACCGGAGGGCTTTCCTGTAGGCCTTGCGAGCCGACCTGAAAGCCTCCGAACCAGTCGAACGTCGTCTGTTCCAACTCTTTCTACATTGTTTCCTGAGTTTCGCCAGATCAGAGTTCCACCAAGGGGTTCCTCTTGTGATCTTCACATACCTTAGATGGCATGCTTCTTCAAAAGCTTGCACGATGATGGTCGTTGTAGTATCAACGGTATCATCTAAATCACTTGGAGTGTCAATGGATGGTGAGTATCCATGAAATTTGGCCGCAACCAAATCAGTAAAAAGATCCCAGTTTGCTAACCGGATGTAGCGATGATCAGATAAAGATTCTTCATCTGACACATGCCAATTGGTCAGCTCGTGACTAATTCTACTAGAGCAAAGCGTTATGTCTAACACTTCCTCTCTAGCAGATACCATGAAGGTTGGGCGGTTGCCTATGTTAAGTAATGCAAGATCTGTACTACTTAAGTACTCCATCAAACTGGAGCCTCTCAAGTTAATGTCTGAGCTGCCCCAGATGATATGGTGAGCATTGGCAACAACTGCCAACAATAGGGTCCTAAAATTAAAGACGAAATCTCGATTATATTGAATAATACGATCAAGCATGGTATTCTTATCGGAACTGTACTTTACTCGAACTTGAAAAACAAAGGAATAATGAGAAAATTCGAAATAAGTAAAATGGCAAATAGTTCTACTTTGACATTTGAGGTCAACCTTGTGTGACTGAGCTCGACATTTTTCGCACTGGGATTTCAAAAATGTTCCTATCTGACATACACGGTGAAAAAAAATCACTCAAAGTATGTGTTATAAGCTAGGGACTAGACAAAAGGCTAATAGAGCTTGCTGACGTTTATTCACCTTTCTCTTTCAAACATGTAGGCGGAATAGGATTTGTTGTCATCAGGAAAGGTTTCCCGATGAAAACAAATCCTATCCCGCCTGCATGCTTGAAAGAGAGAGGTGAATAAACGTCAGCAGGTGTTAATAAAAACGTCAAAAAATGAGTAAATATGTACTCTTGAACCATATATTGTGGTTTAAAACAAGAATCCCGATAGGACTTTAGGAGCCTATTAGCGGAAGGCCTTTTGAAGTACAGTATGCGATGATTTGTTTGAAAGCATCCGTAGGGGATGGTTCATGCGGTAAATAAACCGAACAATAGACGTATTTCGTGTTGAGATTTCCAAAAGATACATCATCTCTAGTAGTTAGTTCAGAGATGAGTGTAGCAACTATTGCGTTGTTGTCAAGCACACAGGCTCGAGGCATGACACGCGAGTTTGCCATTTCATGTTTATTGAAAGTAGCAAACACCGGGTTCACAAGGTTGGATTTTTCTCCAAATCCGGACATAACTTCGGAAGTGGTTCGCTGTACAGCGGACCAGGTTTACTATACAGCGCACCACTTCCGAAGTTAGGTCCGACGCATGGATTTGGAGAAAAATCCACGTTCGCTAGGCGAAAACTCCGATTTTCAACTAAATTGAGAATATTTCACAACTGTACTCGCCGATCGATTGTTGGAGAATCCTGTTTTTTTTAGAACAGACAAAGGGTTAAACGTCAGAAATGAGTGACTGTCAAAAAGTTGTATTACTTATGTCGAATTCGTTTTTGAACCTGGGTTGGAACTGGATCGGCGGAAAATATGTAAACAAACAACGTCAAACAAAGTTTAGTACAAGCGAAACCGAAGTCGGGTTGGGGTTGAAACTGTGATCTGATCCAGTTCCAACCCAGGTTGGAACTGAATCAAAAACGAAAACGACATTATCCGTGAGTGCGAAGAGACAACGATAAACTTCGTCTTCACTGCTCCGGTAAAATTCTACTAGAACTCTTGTAAAATAGTATGTATGTATACTTAACAAATTGGTATCAAAATCATTTTTTAATGAAAACCGAGAATATATGGAAATCTGGTGAATTTTGCAATAGTTACTGAGAGTTAGCTGCAACCATTATTAACATTTGTCGCGTGACAAAATCGTTAGCCTCTATGCTTTGCAGGGCGTGAGTGCTTGTTTACGCGTCAAAAAGCAAAATCCAATAACAACAATCCACCGTGAAAGAAGACAGTGACCGATCATCCATCAGGCAGCGGTAGAACTTCCTCCGTAAAATCCATTTTTTGGGAACAGTTTTATTTGCATTAATAGAAATTATAGTGGAAAGTGAAGTTCATCAAGTGCGAGTAGGGGCAGCACCACAATGAGCCACGCAAGGGGCCAATATTATGAGGTAATGTTCAGTTTTCAATTTCTGGGGCTTTCGATGTTTTGATCCATGAGGTGTAGGGTTTTGAAAATTATCAGATGGGACAGGAGGAAGCTAATGTTCCAAAGGAATCTGTATGGGGAAAATTGATTAAATGTATAAATAAACAAGATAACACTTAATTGATTTAACTTCTTTGGAAACTTATCTTCACAACTCTCGTTCAAGGTCGTCCGAACTAGTCGAGTAGTTATTAGAGGAAGCGAGGTAAATATGGAATTCAAATTGATCGAACTGTATTGTTTTGTAACATTTGTATTTTTCCTCCTGTAGGCTAACTCTCGTTCTCGTAGCCATGATCGGAAATACCGTCGTGAAAATCGTGACGATGGTTACCATCGGTAAGTCAGAAATATTCGATTTCTTATATTATCTATAAATCCTCCAAATTTTGTACTTCCCTTCCTGCAGTTCCTACGGTGGCGAAACTACTGAGTATGCTGCCCGCAGCGGTGGCGACAGCTATGGCCGACGCAGCACTCGACAAGCAATAGCTCACGATCACCACGGTGGTGGCACTAGCGAGTACGACGAAAGCAAGGCCGTACTGGCGGTCTTCAATTTGAACCTTTATACCACCGATGCGGAGCTCTACGACGTGTTTGCCAAGTTTGGACCCCTGAAGAAGGCAACCATCGTGATTGATGCAAAGGTAAAGTTTTTTTGATTCGAAATTGTAGGAATTAAAAATTACCAGAATTAAACCTGTTCAATGACGGGTTGACAGCTTTGTCGAAGATATCGGAAAAGATCTGTTCAATTACACCATCTGGTTACAAAAACATCACTCGATGTTGGGAGAATTCTATAGAAATGTGCGAAGTAGTTAGCATTTCTTTAACGACGCTCCCGAACAATGTACGTTTCCAATTTATGCAGAAGCGCTTACCTATCAAAGAAGTTCGAGCTAATGTTATGCAATGACATTCGTATGTTGAATAGAGTTGTTCAACCCTTATTTTCTTTGATAAAATATTCAAAACATTCTTGACATGATTCTTGGCAATTGTTACTTAACTTTGTATCAAAAAGTTATGTGTAACCCGACATTCGATTTTCAGTAGATTCGGTCAGTTTGTTTGCTTTGCGGATAACACGGACATTAAACCAAAATCTTGCAGCTGGGTTGCAAGATTCTCAAATGTCTATAACAACCATGCATCTACTACTAATATACATCTACTCCATCCCTTCACAGACCGGTCGTTCCCGTGGGTTCGGTTTCGTGTACTTCGAGAGCACTGAGGACGCCCGGGTGGCGCACACTGAGGCCAACGGTATCGAAATCGGCGACCGGCCGATACGTGTCGACTACTCGGCAACGGAAAAACCTCACGATCCCACGCCGGGTGTGTACTATGGCAGGGTCAGCTATCCGAAAAGAGGCGGTGGCTACGGGGGTGGACCTCCGCGAGGGCCACCCACTATGGCAGCACCATCAGGTGGTGGCCACTTCCACTGCCAGGGCTGCGAGATGGAAGCTCGCGAACGAGAACGATGGGAACGGGAGGCACGACGCTACGGCAACGGGTAAGTGTGCAAAGTTTGTCCTGAAATGGCCGTGATTTCAACCTACAGGGGGATCAAACACGAATCGGTTTTATGCTAAATAATTTAATGTTTGATGCTTTTGTTGAAATATCGGTGTTGTTAAGATCATTTTAATACCCTTTAATACCCTTACCAAACGGGGTAAACCTGTCAGATAGAAGTCTACATACAAGTACGTACTTCAAAGAGTCTGTTAAGAACTGTTCAAGGAAATGTCTTAAAAATGTTATTTGTCAATTTTATTTGCTAATTTCACTGCACTTCGGAATTATTAATGTGTGATGTCATTGATTATCCACAACTAATCAGCGTTATGGACTGGTGATGCGTACAAACACAAATTTACACCGAAAGTGATGTAAATAGAAAAATATCATGACATTTATTCATGAAATTTCGCGACATTTTCTACCTATACAGTTTGTAGCAATAACCGAATTGAAGTACACAGTGTAACATCTACTGTACACATTATGAAAACTTCTTTCGAAACCTAGATTAATAGGTTGGTAGTTTTATTTATATTTTCAAACTTGAAATTTTTGAAACAATGTCTATGAAAACGTTTGAAAACCTCTGAACTAGAGCTTCTTATAAACAACAATATGAACTCTTTCTGTTACAATCGATTCTTCATTGCCAGCCGGGAATACTACTACCAGGAGAGGTATGCAGCTCCGGAGTATCCGCGTGGCCGCGATCGGTCGGCCATGTCCCGATCTCGAAGTGACTACTACCGCGGAGGTGCAGGGGTTCGCTGACAGTGGGCACCCATGGCACAGGTTGTCACTGTGCCCCTACCAGGAAATTATCCTGCTCATCCCGCTGCAATGATGATGTAGAACAAAACACACAACCGTAATGTAATGTCACAAAAGCATAATATATCGATCGACCCTATGCATAGCTGCGTACAATTCGGCATACGATTTCTTCAGAATCAACGGATTCAATGCCGAATTGTGTGGAATGACAAGCTAGCTAGTTGGGTGTGAACCATTTCCTCCATCTCATTTCCAATAGAATGTCAATGTTTCAGTATGTAGAGTCGCATTTGGAGTGCCGGAGCATGAAGACGATATTTTTATTTATAATTAACAGAACTACAAACGTACAGAGAAAACTCCGTGGTAAACCTTTAGTGTAGTCGAGACTATAATGCAAAAATCTTAAATAACAATGCATCCTTCAATAAACCTTAAGATAGATGAAAGCAAAAATAGTTATCCATTACCTACATTCGAAATGTCCATGACTTTTTATATCGGGTTCAATACAATCTACCTAATGCTAGACCCATTGAGAAACCGTTTATAACCTTGAGATACGTCCCTAAGTCATCAACTATGTTAATCCTGCTCCTGGGTGTAGTGTCTATTTAAGAAGAAACTTTAGATAATGCAAACATGGCTACCACAATGGCGTCAGACTTGTGCCTCTAAAGTTTGTATGCAAAATTGCAATGGGTTTTCTTGATGTTTCAGCTTAAGGCACCCTACACACTACTCAAACCGTTTGACCAACATTGCCACCGCCCCCAGGTTGGTCGAACCAGCGAATGTTTCTGAAACCGTATGACGAACTGCCAAATCGTGTTGCACCAACATGTCACTTTGGTTGCACCAACATCTTCTCCCATTTGAAATCGCACTATGTTTGTGCAACAACGCTACACACGATACGATCGGTTCGTCAAACATTGGCTCCGCCCACCGTTGGTTTGAGTAAAATCAAACTGGTTTGATTTTTGCCGACCAAACGATCAACCGTCAAATCGGTTTGACGAACTGCCAAATCGGTTCGTCAAACAGCATCACACACGGTCAAACACAACACCAACTCAACCACCAACCTGGGGGCGGAGCCAATGTTGGTCAAACCGTTTGACTGGTGTGTAGGGTGCCTAAAGAGAGGTAGAAGGTTTACAATGTCTACCCACTGTACTGTACACTGTACTCACATACTACTTTTATCTACTTGTCTAACAAGGGAAGGTTACGATGGTGTCCCCTAGAGATTTCAACCGGACTATTTTTGTTGCATTCTGCATGTGGAAATATGAATAAACTAGCTGTCCCGGCAAACTTTGTCTTGCCGTCCGTCTTGTGGTGGTTTGACAACTGTTGTGCTTAAAATAACACCGCACTCTAGATTGGTTTCATTCCGATCGTGTTGATCTCCTTCCCAGCTCATGAAAAATCAGTAGTTTATAAATTTTCTTGCTTTTCTAGTTCATTTTCGTAACTTTTTGTACATATAAACACAGCCACCATGAATACGAACCGAACCGTGCAAGGGTCATCCCGATCGGTTCAGCCGTTCGTGAGTTTTGTTGCCTCAAAGGGACTTCAAACTCATTTTTATATATATAGATAGATCCAAAGCCTATCGGGTGATGGGCCAGTGGTGTAGTCAGGAGGGGCCCTCAAAGGGGCAATTTAGGCAAAATATAGCAATATTGAAAATGCTTAAACGTCATAAAAATGCAAATTTCAAAATGTATTGCAGTAGAAACAGGCAGAATATGCATGAATACATGATTTCATATCAAATTTAATTTACTATAGGCGTTGCCAGATAAAAAACCAGTTGAAGTTATTTTATTAAAAATGTATCACTTTGTTTATCACCCATCTCACCCTGGCAACGCCTATGGTAAATTAAATTTATTACGAAATCATGTATTCATGCATATTCTACCTATTTCTACTGCAATAAATTTTGAAATTTGCATTTTGATAACGTTTGAGCATTTTCAATAATGTTATATTTTGCCTAATTTGCCCCTTTGGGGGCCCCTCCTGACTACACCACTGGCCCATCACCCGATAGGCTTTGGATTTATTCATATTTCCACATGCAGAATGCAACAAAAATAGTCCGGTTGAAATCCCCAGGGGGCACCATCGTAACCTTCCCTTGTAAGTACCAAATGTTTAGACTTTCGATGGTAAAAGTACCGGTGGTTATTGGACCAGAGACTGCACAAGCCTTGGACTCCCGCATAGAGAAATACAATTTGTCATAAAATCCAAACAATAAATTGGCTCTTACTGGTAATGTTAACATATCACAAACTGTGGATTTCAAGTTGAACAATATAAATCCTAAAGCTATTAACCATAAATAACAGTTTGGATAACCTATACCAAAGATTGACAATATCTTATTGTGTTCAATCATTGTTGAAAGATATGGGGATCTGGATTTGCATATATTGTTTCAATATGGGATCACATCATACCATATGGTTGGCTTCTATATTTGCGCAACACACTTACACTTACACATTTCACTATACTGCCTATGATCGCATAACTGTCCCATATGAATAGGAAACCCAGCAAATATGGGACTGATATGCGATCATAGGCAGTATACGTAACATTAGCATAACAGCATGACAAAGAGTAGGCAGTATGTTTGTGTTTGTGAACGACTATAGGGCAGTGCATGAAATTATCTCCTTCTCTTTCACTCTTACAGAAATTTTGTAAATAACAAGGCCACGAAACGTCAAAATCCCATACAAAATCAAAACAGTGCAGTGCCCTATATTCCCTATGTTTTGCTGCAGGCTCTCGTATGTTCTGTCATTTCTCACATAATTTTTCATAAGTGAATATCTCAAGACAATAAATTCTGACAAAATGTGTTTGCAAATATGTACATTATTTAAATCGCTCTATTAAGAAGTATAAATTGCATTGAAAATTTATCAAAAGGTAAAAAAGATTAAATAATAACTTATAATATAGTGCAATTATTTATATTCCGTCAGTATTTGCCCTTTCAAAAACCCATCATAATATTGTTAAATGGCTCGCTTGAAATGTTGAAAGCCCTTTTGATTAAAATTAATTGAGAAAAAAAAATAAACTTTTTTGAAATTTTAAATTAACTCAAGTTTGGAGTTTAGGACTTTTTCAAATGTGATGCGTGTTTTTCTTACTCGCGCTTCGCGCTGTTTATGGTGAGCTGGTCAGAAAAAAAGCGTTACAGCGACCGTGAGCAAACCACCCCGGGGATGATTTCTTCTCCTGCTGCAGCAGGAAATCATCAAGGAAACCATCAACTCCTAGCATCGGATCGGAAGAAACGGAAAAGGTAAGTTTTTATCGTGAATCTTTTGGATTTCCCCAGTTCTCACCTCACACAAACTTCCGAACTTTCAGACTCAGCGCTACCGCCAAGGCGCTGTAGAAGAGAATGCCGATACGATCGCTGCACTGAACCGATTCCAAGCAGGACACCGAGTTAACTCGCTTGTTGTTCCCCAGGAGTATCCCACCGGGGGTATACGAACTACATTAACGTGATGCAGTTCCGGTTTGCCGACCATGCAGTTTGTACGGCCCACTGCCGTATGTTTCTTAACGGCACCGAGACTAATTCTGGATTTCTAGTGCCGTAGCTTGCCTACGTTTGCTGAATCCGAATCTGACCCACTTTCGTCTTCCGCGCGAGAACAGATCCTACAACCACAGGCTACAGAAAAGAGAACAGCGGGATGGTGCAGCGTATTTTGGGAACGTTCAAAAATTACGTTCATGATTTGGGGGAGGGAGGGGGGTCTAGAAAAGTGTAACAGTACGTGTATTAGGTATAGGAAAATAGTGTGACAGAGGGGGGAGGGGGTCTAGAAATCCCGAAAAACGATGGACGTAATAAATGAACCTTCCCTTTGGCGGTTTTTTTTTCTAGTTAAAAGTTTTAGCTTTGCTTTGTGCGGAAGTCGTTCAATAAATAATTATCATATTTTTTGAAATAATAAGCCAACATATTCTTAGCCATTTCCGAAGTGCTTTGGTCGGCATTTTGTTATTTTTGAATATCTGTTTCCCCAAGCAGGAACTTATATAGTTCCCTTGCAATAGCAGTTATTTGAAAACAGCAAATTGCTTGAATACGATATTCTTATAGTTGAAATAAGTAAAATCTTGCAATAAAGCATACTGTCGATAATAACGCATTGTACAATAAACGAACAATTCCATAGATATTTCAAATTTTGTCTCAAATTTATAGTTTAACTGATTTGTAACAATTCGATTTATTGTCATTGTCGCGGAAAATGAACTACATGCCTATGGCTTGTTGTTTTGCGAAAATTTTGTTCGAGAAAAATGCCGATTTTTTATTGTAACCTAACTTAACAGCCTATTCGCCATATTGTTGTTTAGCCCATTACAATTTGCCAAATGGTATACTACAATATATGAACAATATTTCTTGATGTGATGCCGGATAACATGTGGAGTTGTGCAGGTATAATTTTAGGTAGTTGTGGACATTAAGCGAGATAGTAGGCTTACAGTTTACAACTATGTTAATTAACATCTTTATTATTCTTCAACCCCATATAGCCGAGGCGGTAAACGCACGGGTATTCAGCATGACCATGCTGAGGGTAACGGGTTCGATTCCCGGTCGGTCCAGGATCTTTTCGTAAAGGAAATTTCCTTGACTTCCTTGGGCATAGAGTATCTTCGTGCCTGCCACACGATATACGCATGCAAAATGGTCATTGGCAGAGGAAGCTCTCAGTTAATAACTGTGGAAGTGCTCATAGAACACTAAGCTGAGAAGCAGGCTTTGTCCCAATGAGGACGTTACGCCAAGAAGAGAGAGAGAGATTATTCTTCATTTGAAGAATGTTAAATTGGATACAACTTTATTGTATGTTACCATTCAGCAAATCTTCCACCTGGCTGCCATTATTCGACAAGTACTGATTATCGCTTCCTAGTAGCAGCAAAAGTCACAAGCCACTTGCAATTATCGTTTGTGGTGGAATGAAGGTTATCCGTACCAATAAGAGGTCGAAAGAAAGTTTCCTGTTGATCTGCGCACTTTTTGATCTCGTTTAGAAGTTGACCATCAATGGTAACTTCCCGATCAGGCTACCTATAGTGTAGCTATAGAATAGCGCTACGGACGGACCATCCTCTTAACAACAAACGGAGCCTGTGGATAATTAGGTCGTTCTGCTAATAATCAGTTTTGCTCTTCTTAAGTCCTCAATTTGAGGTTAAATAAGAGCATGATCATCAAAATTTTGTTAACTAGCTTACGTTATCACCAATCATGCAAAAAAAAATAGTGTTCAAAAATAAAGTGCTTTGAATCAAATAAAATAAATCATTGAACCACGGTTTAATAATGCAACACAGTGTTGCCCAAAAGGTTCTACTTCCAAAAACTTCTTTTGCGTAGGTTAACTTTTGTATAACTTGTGAACCTTTGTGTTACCTTGTAGAGTTTTGCTTCTTTCATTATATAAATATGAAGTGGTTGAAACATACGGTATGTTATTGCTGCATTATCAAATCTTGAGTGCTTTTAACTAAATATAGACACTGTGGTATTGCAGAAGCATATTTAACCCGGAGTCGGTCGTGTTTCTCAGGGTGGTCGAAGACGCGACTGTTTGAGGATTAAACGAGAAGAAAAATTAATCTTTAAGCTTAAAGTAACTCTATATTTCGTATATATAAAAAAAAACTAAAGGATACTAGGAAAGAGCCGTGAATAATGTTGGGATGATTGGAACAATCAAGTGATATACGTTTTAAGTAGATAATCAATATGTACTGTCAATTCTGTCCAGCGTATTTAGAAATTGTGAATCAGTTCACTAATAGCAAGTGAATAATACGGTGATTGAATTCACTAGTAACGTACAAAATACGCTGTTTGTGCATTCACAGTTATTTTTTTTTTTTGCTTTTTTCTACACCGTGCTTTATAAATGCTTTATAACCCAGCTCACCCGGGTACCCTGTCGGCCACATAACCAATAAACAATATTGTTCTTTCTTACAGTTTTTATTAGTTATTTTATATTTATTTAGTTGTTATCAATGTTAGATCAGTAGTTCTGGTATAACTAGAAAGAACGGTTATGCTTGCTTAACAAGCGCTCCCAAATCTAAACGTAAACATTGTTCAGCGATCGACACAAGAAATATCCCAGAATTTCACACATGCAAATTGGTTGTCTGACTTGAGTCCTTCTTTCAACCGGTAAGCACAATCAATGTGAAATTATCAAAGTAACCTAATTATTTCTGTGTAGTGTGTACTTGTATAACATAACATGTCAAACACTTGTTATTTGCTGTTTTATTTGCATGATAGTCATAAAAACCAATGCACAAAAACAAATAAAGTAAGAAAAGTAGATTGTTTTCATTGATTGTGTTATCAACCCATAAAGGAGATAGCTCAAAACTGTTTTCAGCAAAAATAATATTTACAATATTCTAGGTTGAGTTTAAATAAGGGCGAAAGTAACATGAGAGAGTTCTCTTTTGCAAATTAAAGTGACAAGATGCATATTCAATCGAACTTTTTTACACTTAGACGCTAGATAACATCGCAACCTAGCGATTTATGACCAAAAAGTTCAACCATACTTGCATCTTGTCACTTTAATTTGAAGAAGAGAGAGTCGATGAAGAGAACTCTCTCATGTTACTTTCGCCCTTATTTAAACTCAATCTAAAATATTATTTTCTATAAAATAAGGGAATTGCGAATCGCAGTAAAAAATTCAAAATCCTTATAAATTGAGCATTTTTGAAAAAAATGGTAAAAATAGCGATTTTTTGATATTTTAACTTTTGCCAAATATATGAAATCAACTTTGATGACCTCCAAACATTGTTTCCGGTATCCAGAACTATGATTTACTGAGATTGATGTCTTTTATTTCTTTTATTTTTCAACTCATATTAGCATTTTTTGGTAAAAATACTAAAAAACGTTTATTTTTCATAAAATCGATGCGTGCAACCTCTAAATATTTTTTGATTGAGTTTTCGTGTATGGAACTATTGTTACTAAGACCCTTATATATTATTCTAAGGGTGAGCAAGTTAACTTTTTGACACTTTTTCTAATTCGGGACACCCTATTGTATACGCTTCCAAGAAAGCACTCGCTCAAACATGTTTTTGCTTGGGTGGTTTCTTGAATTTTGAGGACGCTTTTGAAAATTGGATTTTCAAAGTCATATTGAAAGTCGCATGGTGTTACAAGCTACCGCACGGTATGGCTAAACTAGCAGATTATAAAAATTGAATCTTCAGGTTTTTTTTTCACAGAATATCAGAATTTATGCCATATTATCATATGCAGAAATTTTTAAAATATTACATCGGAGAAATTTTGATTTTTTCATCTTTTTTTTATGCATGAAATTCTCATTTTTGACAAATTTCTCTCCCATACAAAATGTATGGAACAATTTTCACCGATTGAAACCTTCTGCAAATGAAAATATAGCTTGAATACTGATGTCTGGTCGAAAGAAACCCGATGCACATTCAATATTTTATAATCTGCTGGTTCAGACATATAGCGTGTACCGCCAATAAACACCCTTCTGAGGTTCTCTTCACGCTTATGCATTGATTCCCTCTTCTAGGGTACCTCTTCCCATTTCATCCCCTTCCTAATCCCCATCCAATGGGATTGATTATCGTTTAAACGGAAAGAAGGAATGAAGAATCCGTATCAATGACGGCTTCAGAATCAAATCGAGCTAGTAGCAACACTTACCAGTAGAAATGCGTACCATATTTTGCAAAAGACATTAATTTTTTAAGTGATCTGGATCCTAAGATCGAACAAGTGGAAAAGCCTGAATATGCACATTTTAGCGCTACGTTTCTGTTGAGTTATGTAGCCAACATTCTACTTTTTGTGCGCCGTAATGTCTATGAAAAACTTTGCAGGAAACATGAACTATCAGAGTGGTCCACCAAACCGTGAAATATTTTAAATGCGCACGTTGCAGAAGAATTGCGTACCAAATATTTCATCATTTGAGAGCCTTAAGACTTCTGAACAACTTTGCTGCAGTTATAAACTTTCACGGTGGTATGGATCATGAGATATGTACATGCGAAAATGTTATACATACTTTGAATGCACACTAGCACCACATTGCGGTAGAATTGCGTACCAAACAAGCCAGTTGAGAGCCATGAGGCAAAGAATAAAAATAAAAAGAATGCCCTCTCTTGCCCTTTTGTATGTAAACGTCAAGCGACAAGACAAGTGCCGCTCTCTAAGCGTATCAAGGTGTAACAGTGTTCGTGATTTATCATATTGCTTTTTTCACTGAAAATTTTCCTTGCTTCGCTGAACAACATGACGTTTTCTTCCAGCGAA
The DNA here is from genome assembly GCF_035046485.1 of Aedes albopictus. Taxonomy (NCBI): domain Eukaryota; kingdom Metazoa; phylum Arthropoda; class Insecta; order Diptera; family Culicidae; genus Aedes; species Aedes albopictus. The sequence goes on from NC_085137.1 coordinate 398,925,586, forward strand.
GGCTTACGCGATACAGAAAATCGCTGAATTTCACACTAACACTGCAGAAAATCTGTCAACAATAACTCAATACACATGCATTTTCAGCGAAAATATCTATTTGCGTGACAACAATCCACTCCCATGCCTACTGGGCGGCCGCCGTCAAATATCAGGATTGCCAACTGTCCGGCGACTGCTGTCAGTTTTCTTTGTCGCCGAATCTGGCGCTGGGTCTTCGGCGCGGAAACCCAAAGGTGGGAATAAAATTTTGGGGTTTGCGCGCAATAAAAGAAGGTGGTGTGCGCATGTGTTGGTATCTGCATACAATCAGTAACGCACATTAACGCATGAAGGTTGAACTTTCATCCGCAGATAGCGCTGCGATAGTGTCCCCCGAGCATCAGCGGAGTGGGCATTCTTGATATTCTTATTCTTTGCATGAGGTCTCAAAACAACTTTGCTGTGGTCTGGATCATGAGATAATCACAAGATATACCACGCATCAACAATTAAACCTACTTAATACCAGAAGTCATCTAAATACTGCCGAAGACCGCAACTTGATAGAAGCTATAAATTTCAAGATATAGTGTCTTGAATTATGCGATTTTCAGATGATGGCAAACTTTTTCGGGATGCTGCAATATTCAATCAGGGTCGTCGTGTTACAATAGGACAGATCTGTGAAGTACTAGATTTGTAGTAATGAGCTGAATTTTTGTATGGTGAGAAGGTCAATTCTCCGTTTCTGCAATGAAATGGTGCAAAAAGTGTGGGTATTATGATTCCTTGCCTAATTTTATGCTGTTTGAGCAAAACTTTGGGTAACAGTGTTGTTGTTTTCTCCATTTCTTGCAACATAAACAACAAAGTTATCCAAAGTTTTGCTCAAGCAGCATTAAATTAGACAAAGAATCACAATACCCACGCTTTTTGAACCATTTCTTTGCAGAAACAGAGAATTGACCTTCTCACCATACAAAAATTCAGCTCATTACTTCAATTCTAGTACTACACCGAACGTGCCCCATTGTAGATGAAGATATCCCATGTTTATGACGGGTAGCACTTCACCTGGTGCCACTGCCTTATAATGAAAAATAACGGGTTGTATGTTTTTCAACTCGATATACTGCCCCCACTCGCATAACAGTCCTATCTTTGCTGGGTTTCCTATTCATATGGGACTGTTATGCGAGTGGGGGCAGTATTATACTGATATTGCGATACAAGCAGAAAAAAGGCTTGAGTATCACTGCTAAGAACTGCTGATGAGTTTTACTGGTGTATAATTGGCGTTTTCAGTATTTCGTCAGGAACCACAAACTTTTTTGTCATAACAGTACCTACTTTACTGTAGCAAATTTGAGAATTATTTTTATATTTCCATACTCTAAAACCGAAATATGTCTTCAAACAATGTATAGTAACTACTAGCTATTATAATATATCTACAAAATTCGCTGCCCTATACACAATGGGGTTCCCAACAACGGCCCTATCCTAGTGCGGTTTCGGTTTGTGTCCATCCACGTAGAAATTCCTCGTCGCCTGCGGTAGCTGCAGTTCCATACCTTCCAGCTCTTTGGTTAGCACTATCTGGCAACCCAGTCGGGAGTTTTCCTTCAAAAATGGAGCCATGTCTAGTAGATCGTCTTCTTTTTCCTCCGAAGGTGGCAACTTGCTCCCGTAGTCCCCCAGGACGTACACGTGACACGTTGTGCAGGCTAGCGAAGCCTCACAGGCGCCCTCCATTTCGACGCCGAACCGGTGGGCTAGATAGAGGACATTGTCACCTACTTTACCTCGAACCGGCATTCGCTTTCCGGTTTTGTCGATGTAGGTGATGTTGACCCTGGAAGCATACGCAAAATTTAGTCATCTCGAAGATGATTCTTGCCTAGTAGCTGGTACTTACACTTCATCCTCGCTTTTTGGATCCTGCCATTCATACTCTCCATGCAAGAGATCTGAAACAATGAATATCTTTTTATCATACAAATTTCGTAATATGATTTCGATTTAGTCACAGATCACATCATACTGCGTGATTCAATCAGTAAGCTTACATCGTGAGAGATGAACATTGCGAGGAATGAGTAAGCAGTACCAGCTGCTGTAAAGATTCTGAGCCAAGTATCGTGCACTGGTTGAGATTGACATTGTTGAAATTGATTCTATGGTGCGTTTATATCTACTACTAAACTATAAAATAAAATGAGTAAACGTCCTCGAGATAGTATACGCACTATCTCACGAATGACTATCGAAACTGCGGATTGATACTGATAACGAGTTGCGAGGCGCTGCGAATCAAAACCGTTCCGATCCGAAAGCATTGCGAATTTGGGAAGCAAAACAAACTCGGAAGAGAAAAGGGAAACCCTTTCGGTGACAGTTTCTAATGCTAAACTTTTCGTTAAGTTTACTGTTCCACAGACCTATTATTCCTACACGGAAAAAATGGAATGAGCCATTTTACGAACCGACATTTGACCAATCCAAATTCCTGTGTAGTAGTGGTTTGTGTTCAGATTTCCCGTGTTAATCTATCTGTAAGAACTTTGTAAACATCTTTTGTTCTCACGTATATGGATAAGCTTGCAGTAGGTTTCGTGAGACTTTTTTTGGACAACTCAATGTTGATGTTGATATTGCTTTTTTGCACCGAATTCGACCCTCTGTAGAAATTTGTTCACACCACAATATGTTCCCACCAGTTTTAGCATACATTGGTTCGTTTCGCTGCTAGAATTTTTCAGCGTCAGTTACACTTTTTGGATGGTGCATGGAATAGGGCACTGCACTGTTTTGAATTTGTATGGGGGTTTGACGTTTCTTGGCCTTGTTGTTGACAAAATGTCTGTAAGAGTGAAAGAGATGGAATGAATTTCATGCAGTGTCCTATAATCGGTTTGTTTATTTACTACTTCCTTTGGTGTTTGACGTACTTAAACAAATCAGGCCAAACATTTCAATAGGTCCTATCTGCATTTGAGAGGCTCTTTTTGTTCACTTTCTCTTTCAATTATTGCAATGTAATGGTACACTTTTCAACTATTTTTGCAGTACAATTCAAAAGACGATTGTTTTGTCCATCGTTCAATGCAAGGAGACAATCATAATACAAATATACAGCTGAGATATTAACGAAAGAGAGGGAAACCAAAGAGAGCCTCTCTTCTGCAGATAGGACCTTTAGACATGTTTGGCCTGAAATATTTTAAATTGTTGAACATTTGCACAAAACGTAATCGCCCAATGCTAAACATACTGTGTTTGGCCGGGCCGCCACTAGTTGACGGTAGTGAGCAAACGTCAAACAAGAGCAAAAATGATACCAGCGCCGCGAGTGATCAATCGATCTACTACTGAATATTTGAATCAATCGTTAAAAATGCGATCGATGGGAGGCGATGAGAGTGTGACGTCTGTTGCTCCGTGGTGCATTTTTATCAAACTTTTTAGGCGTACCAAAAAAAGTGTGATAGTCCAATTTGGGATGTAGTCTGCAATACATAGGGTAACCAATATAATTTGGACCCCCATGTATTTTGGACCCTTTGGGTCGTATTATCACAACTTACACAGGTTAAATGATGAGATGACGGAAATTTTCAGAATCATTCGCTAAATAAGATTGCTCTGCACGGGCAGCAATCATTTCCTCACTGGAAATATCCTTATTTGTCTTGAAATTAATTTTTACCAATCTCGTCATCCGCGCGAGTGTCGCATCATGTTTACAAAAAGAGATTGCGGTGCTGTGGAAACTTGCAGATGTAACCAAAAACGTTTATCATTCTAGCGCATTAAATTCGCAAAGTTCGTCTAATCAGCCTTTGTCAATCAAGTAATTAGGATGTGATCCAGCATATTCAAGCGGCAAATTCGTCCAAAATAGCTTCAAACGAGTTCAAACACCGAGTGTCCAAAATATATACTGAAGAGGGTCCAAAATATATTAGGGTGTCCAAAACAGAGAAAACTGATGCTTCAAAAATCAGTTATTTTCATCAAATTTTCAGCCCGAAATGACCCTGTGGGTATTTTTAACGGACAGTGGAGGGTTTTACGAACATACTTACATCATCATTATGTGTAAATACCCTCTGAATCTGTTTGGTTTTGACTTCAATTCAAATTAATGTCCTCTAGGGGTCCAAAATTCAACCGTTACCCTATTTTCGGGCCGCCACCAAACCGGACGTCGCGACGCGACCCAACTCGCGACATTTTTGAATCATGTCAAAAGTAGTGCGCATCGCACTGATCGCACTAGATGCGAAACAGTTGCGACACTTGTGGACCCAGAAAATTGCATTTTTTTTAATGTCTGTCCTGATTCCAACCGGATAGACAATATTTTAAGGACAGACTTAATAGAATCTCAATATGGCCGCCACAATGGCCGACTTTGGCACCTACTCACGATTTTGAGGGCACAAATCTCTTCGTAAACAAAACCAGCGCACCTGAGCTTTTTATTTTAAGCTTATTACAAGTGAGCAAGAACAGAATAATAAAATGCATTGTTGTTTGAAGCTTGCTTCTTGAGATTTGTGCGTCTGAAGTTTTGATGCACTGTTGAACCGGGATTTCAAGACGTTTGTCCTTAAGGGACATCTATTTTACGGTTGCGTTTGAATTGGGTTCTTTAGGGGTATTCAGATTATTCCATAATTGGATTCTCCATCTAAAAATTAGTCGATATCCAAAATTTCATATTTTTTGGTGGCCGGGAACTATTCTTAAAATGCATTTAAAGTTTGTATGGGGAAAATTTTTTGTTCGGGACGAACTGTCATTTTATCGAATGAACTGTCATTCTATCCACAGAAATTAAATTTGTTTTGTTTATTCAACCATCAAAACAAAGGAATTGGATCGCAATAAAATCACGTTATACTCAGAAAAATGAGCTCTTTCGATTAGGATATAGCAAATAGCAATATTTTATTCACTAAACAACCCAATTTGCGGTCTCCTTTTCACCTTAATTCAAATTATCGAGACAAATCAGCACAGCTCTACGTCGGAACGACTTCGTTAGGTTTTTGACGTTTCCTTTTGAGCTGATGGCGTCTTCCGTCACTTTTTCCTCTTTTCGTCTTCCATGTTTACTTCTGTACGGAACGTCACTGCGGTTGGAGGTGTTTCTCTTTGTGCGTTTGCGAGGGCGCTTTTTAATTACCTTCATCATCAAAAATTCATACAAATTAAAATAAATTAATTCCATCGGTGGTGGTTGCGCGTCCGGTTCGATAGTGTTGCTTCGGGAAAAAGTGCGTTCATTGGTTTGGCCGAAAAGCGAGGTGTTTTCGTGAGTGAGTGTTTGATTGCTTTTGGATTCCGGTTCCTTCGTGTCGCGCGAACGCCTGTGACCTCTTTCAAAATGATGCAGCAACCCGTCTCCATCAAATCGGAACCGGACTGGAATGATTTGCTATTGCCAGAACCGGATGCGAGACAGTATGGAATGCATCCGCAGCAGCAAATGCATTACAACCAACAGCTGCAGCCGCCACAACACCATCAGCTATCGCCACATCAAATGCAGCAGCAGCAAAGCCAACAACAGGCAATGAGAAATGGCAATCATCCTGGCGGCTTGCAGCAGCAGCAGCAGCAGCCTCCTCAAAATCCAACTCAAAATCAACAGCAACCACCTCAGCAACAACAACAGCAGCAGCAACCGTTGTCCAACGATCCGGTGGACAATGAGCCGCTGGACATTATCGAAAATGTTGATTCCGACGACAATGACTTTGCAGAGGCGGAATCGCTCACTCTGCAGCAGTATAAGGTAAGTGGTCCACATACGGATTCATTATACCCCAAAAAGCATCCCAAATCGATTACGGACGAGCGGATTAATGCGGTCCATGTGCCCATTTTGACCTTTTTGGTCCAGATTGTGGGTTCAATCGAGAAAAACTTCCAGCCTGCAAACATAAAATTAATTATCCCTTGTCCGTCCTGGTACGCATGCTCCCACCCGTCGTCGTCTGCCGTGATGATGGCATCAATCTCTCCGATCCGATCCGGCTGGCTGTGGTGTCTCACGTACACACCGACCGTCCTACCGATGATGGTAATGGCTACAAATACAACGACACGTACGCACGTGTAAACAAAAGGCATTATGCCAATGACATAGTAACGCGTTTGCGGGCACGGATGCGTTATAATCAAAGGGCTTCCTACACGGAACCAGAAATCAACCCAAATATAGATTCTTTTCACTCATATCGGCTCTTCCGTACGAGAACCCAAATTTGGCTATACCGCGTTAAAGCTCTGAGTGGGTTGTTTCCGTTTGATCTCGGCAGAAAAGTGCAACCCATCGCAAAGTTCTTTCTACCTAGCGTAGACTTTCGAAGTACCCTAGTGGGTTGAAATAAACCCACTTTTGGGTAAACGGCAAAAAACCCAAATTTGGCTTCTCGCACGGACTCGCTGCTTCTCCTTTGTTTTTGACAACATTGCGAGCGGGAGAGCGAGGAAACAACCAACTGCTGGGTAAAAAGTTCAAGCGGTTTACTTATTTTTGCGTTCTTTCAACGTATTTTTTAGGTAATCTGTTTTTTTTTTCGTGTATCTCAGACGTTCAGCTTTGCGGGTATCGCTCCCGCGCACGTTTCGCATGGCGCGTCACTATGACAGCGCATTTACAAGTGCCGCCGACGCTCAAGCTGTCTTTCTTTATTATTTACATTAGCTATCCTCATTTCGCCATCCACATCTCTCTAATGATAGTTTCGATTCGATTCAATTTCACACAAAAGCTGGATTTAAGAAATTTTAGAAATATACCTTCTGTGAACTTCCGGCAACTTACGATCTTCTTCAGGGCACGTCCATAAACTACGTAGACGCTGGGGGAGTCTGGCCAAAGTATACGCTCCATACAAATTTCTAAAATTTTGTATGGACAAAAGTCTACGAGGGGGGAGGGGGGTTTCTGAGATGGCCAAAAATGAGCCTATGTAGTTTATGGACAGGATATTTTCTAAAACCTGGTGAACTCAAAATTGGCTTAAAATATTTTCCTAATCAAGTGAATTGTAATGCCAAGTTTTTTAAGAAACCCATCATGGATCACCAAACAAATAAAACAGCGAAAAATACCCAAAGTCATCCTGTTCTAACGATCCCAACGCATGGAATATATACGCATAAGAAGAAGTTTTTGAACTGGTCTACTTTAAAATGCCTTTGTCATAAAACTTCAACTATTTTCTATATGGGGTTACATACCTTGCGGGGATCGGAAAATTGAACTCCTGTTATTGGATGATCTGAAATTCTGTAAGTATATTAGTTAGACAATACACATTCCAAAGTTCATAAAGATTGGAGCACTAGAATTGAAGTTACAGTACAGTGGTCCACGAACCAGATTTACGAGGAAAGATGCATTCAGCGCCTTCAAATGATTTTTTAGACAAATATGATCTTCTCCGACATAGGTTCCCAAACTTTCAGGTCGCGCGACCCCCTTTTGCCAGCAGACGTTGTTTTTGCGACCCACTATAGAAATTCCTTTTACAGTGATATATTTTACTGTCCCTTGCGACCCCCTGAATGAAGCCCAGCGACCCCCTTGGGGGGTCGCGACCCACAGTTTGGGAAACCATGTTCTACGAAGTTGTTCCTGATAATAAGGCCCTCTTTCCAATGTACATGAAAATTATATTTTGAAAGAAATTGGAAACCAAACTTTTACAGTGTCGGACAAAACAAAAGACCATCAGCCATTTTTCACACAACATGGTTAAGTTTGACGATTTGATGCTCGGTTTCTAGTGAACCGATTTGGCTAAAATTTTAACAGTCGCAATGGACGTGAATTTTGATTTGTATTTAATTGATTGAGTTCTGTTCACTACATCAAAAATTACAGATATACGAAACTACAAAATAGTATTTAGGATCACTTTCAGATTGCCATTATCAAAGTATCTGATGGTTGATTGATAAACAAATACTAAAAAACGATGCCATTCAAACTTGGGTATATTTTTATTGAATTGACCACAAATAACCATCATAAAATTCTGGTTTTATTATTTTGTCACGCCGTATATTTGTAACTTTGGAAGTAGTGAACAGAAATAAATCAATTTCATACAAATCAATCTCGAAATAAATATTCTCGTGATTCCATGTCGGCTATCAAAATTTCAGCCAATTCGGTTTACTAGAAACCGAGTACCATATCGTCAAACTTTGCACTTTTGTATGAAATATCAGGTATCAGGTATCAGAAGACCGGCTCCAGAGGCACGTTATCCTCCATTTGGGACATTTGTGCCATCGCCAAATTAATAGCCTATTTCATCATCTACCTGAGGGAAAAGTAAGGAAATAAGGATAAAGATGGGGATAAGGACAGGTAGGGAAATAGGAAAAGTACCCTGGACGAGGATACTAACGCATAAGCGTACCACAATGGTTCAAACAACGCCCTGAAAAGGGCACTGTAATAACGCGTAAAGCGAAAGAAAGCCTATAGCTCTTTACCACAGCGGGTTAAGAACAACAGAATATCCTGAATATTCAGGTCTCTGAAGTCAGTTTCACACTTATTAATGTTTACCGAATACTCGGAAACGCAGTTGCGCAAAAACTGGACCGTCACATATCAAATGATACGAAGTTCCATAATCGGATTCATAGCTATCACACGCAAATGAATCAGCTTGCTGAATATTCGCCATGTGATAGCTGAGTCGGCAGTGGCCAGTCAATGCTTTGACCAGAACGCTGCAATTCTGCTTTGACAGATTTGTAAGATACCTTGCCACCCTTGGAGATGACTTAGTACAATACAATTTGGTTTGACGACATGACTCCAAACTATTCCAGTATTGTCTGTGTTGGGTAGCAGCCCAGATGTGAATCTGAAGCTTTACCCAACACTTCGATATCGGAACAGCTGGCTCGATATCGGAACAGCTGGCTGGAAGTCATGTGATGCTCCAGTGCGAGCTAACTCATCAGCCAATTCATTTCCAGCGATGGAAGAATGGCCAGGCACCCATACAAGGTGAACAGCGTTTGCTGAATTCAGCTCCTCGATTTGAGTTCGACAAGCGATAACTATCTTCGACCTGGAGTTGGCCGAAGCAAGTGCTTTAATAGCAGCCTGACTATCTGAACAGAAGTATATTACTTTGCCCATTACGTGCTGCTGAAGTGCTGATTGCACTCCGCACATAAGAGCAAAGATTTCGGCCTGAAAAACGGTGCAGTGTCTACCAAGTGAGTAAGACTGATACAACCTTAGCTCACGAGAATAAACACCAGCACCTGCTCGACCTTCGAGAAGGGAGCCATCAGTGTAACATACGATGCCGTCTGAAATACTTCTCTCCAGATATCCAGATGTCCACTCTTCCCGGGAAGGGAATTTCGTTGAAAATATCCTATATGGAAAATTACAAGCAATTGTAAGATCACTTGGAGCAAGAACAATTATGTCCCAATTCACCAAAAGTGGAAACAACGAGGTGTGTGCTGATGTGCGGTTCACAGGAGTTTCCTCTAGTAGACCGAGTACCCATAGACGGTAAGTGCAAGAAAGTGCTTCTTGTTTGAGATGAATGTGTTGTGTAGTGGAGCAACGTCAAAGAGAACCTCGATCGCTGCCGTGGGAGTTGAAGAGAACGCTCCAGACATCGCCATTAAGCACATTCTTTGGAGATGGCCTAATTTTGATTGGATTGTTCTCACTTCGCCCTTTTGCCACCACACAAGACATCCATATGCCAATATGGACGAACAACAGTTGTGTAAATCCATTTGATATACTTGGGTTTTAGACCCCAAGTTGTACCAAAGGTTCGCTGGCATTTCCCGACGGCCATACAGGCTTTCTTGATTCTGAACTCACAGTGAGGCGTCCAGGAAAGCTTGGAATCAAGAATGACTTCAACGTACTTTACCTGTTCAGTCACATCGATTTCAGAATCGAAGAGACGCAAAGGTCGAACGCCAATACGATTTCGCTTTTCTGTGAGAAGAACAATAGATGTTTTACTCGGATTTACCGAAAGGCCATATTGGCGACACCAACCCTCAACTACCTGAAGGGCGCTTTGCATCAAGTCGAAAAGGGTGGTGATACACATACCAACTAACAATGTTAGGTAGTCGTCGGCAAAACCATAAGTAGGAAAACCGCTATTATTGAGTTGCCTCAATAGCGTATCCTCTACGAGATTCCACGAAAGCGGTCACAAGATTCCCCCTTGGGGGCATCCACAAACATTCAATTTCCTAATCCCTGCTAGACGCAAAGTCGAGAAGAGATATCGGTTTTTGAGCATTTGATGAATCCAATTGTAAATCATTGGAAATATACCATGACTCCGAGCGGCTTCCAATATGGCATCGATAGGCACACATTGTCAAAGGCAACCTCGATATCTAAGAAAACACCCAAACAAGATTGATTTCGAGCAAATGCTTTCACGATATCGTAAACAATCTTGTGTAAAAGAGTCACAGTGGACCAGTGAAGATAATTGTTAGACAAAAGAGGCACAAAACAAGCAACAAAGAAGGCGCGACGATTATTCTTTATCCCTACTGGTAACAGATAACATGATCTCGAAATTTTTTGTTGCAGACAAAACGGAAGCTGAATTTGTTGCGTACTTTTCAACTCGTGAAAAATCAATTATTACTAACCCAAAGTCAAAACTGTTTGATGATAGAGCTTCACCAGAGTTGCAGTGTTTACCGACTCGAAGTTACCGTTCAAAAATCGCAATGCACGGCTTAAAAATCTCTAAATTCGTGGTGTACGATGTTAATCCTATTATTTTCAAGTTGGGACAAGCTTATGTCGCATCGGGTGGATTGTCGCAACAAATACAGATTGTGACATTGTCATTATTGTTGCGCGATGGTTGAATATTGATTCACTGCAGTGGACTTACCAGATTGGTAGGCATGTTGGTTTACATGAAGAGGCACGTTGGCCAGATGAACATCACGGATGTGATGATCCACAACGCGTTCTAAGCATTTCAGAAGAGAAGAGGTCAAACTGATAGGTCTGAAATTCTTTGCTTCTTCATACGACGCACGACCCACTTTCGGAATAAACTTCACAGTAATATCCCGCCATGATTTGGGAATATACCCTGTAGCAAAACTGCAAACAGGTATTTTTTCAAAACATGTTTGAAATGATCAAATCCCTTCTGAAGCAAAATAGGTTAAATCCCATCTGCCCCAGGAGATTTGAAAGGAGCAAAGCTATTAAGTGCCCACTCAATCGATTCTATAGTAACAATACTGCGAACCGAAGCCAGGGAATCGTAACTACAAGAAAAGACATCAGGTTCATCCGAAGATGTAATATTCACACATCCAGGGAAGTGTGTGCTGAATAAGCATTCCAGAACCTCCTCATCAGAGGAAGTCAGATCGCCATTTGGCAAACGAAGTTCGTTCACTTGGAAATCCTTAGATTTCGCAAGGATTTTATTTAACCGACTGACTTCACTCAAACTGGAAACATTTGTACAAAGGTTTTTCCAGCCGGATCGTTCAGCAGACCGGAGAGCTTTCCTGTAGGCCTTGCGAGTCGACCGGAAAGCCTCCGAACCAGCCGAACGTCGGCTGTTCCAACTCTTTCTGCATTGTTTCCTGAGTTTCGCCAGATCAGAGTTCCACCAAGGGGTTCCTCTTGTGATCTTCACAGACCGTAGAGGGCATGCTTCTTCAAAAGCTTCCATGATAAAGATCGTTGTAGTATCCACGACATCATCTAAATCACTCGGAGTGTCAATGGATGGTGAGTATCCATGAAATTTGGCCGCAATCAAATCAGTAAAAAGATCCCAGTTTGTTGACCGGGGATTCCTGAAACGCAATGTTTGTGAAGTAACATTTAAATGTTCAAAAAGATGTAGCGTTGGTCAGATAAAGATTCTTCATCTGACACATGCCAATTGGTCAGCTCGTGACTAATTCTACTAGAGCAAAGCGTCAGTGATGGCATACACCTCAGAGCGCTAAGTGAGAAGATAAAAAAATACACATTACACACAGCCTGCATGATGAGAAAGAATGCGTGTAAAGAATTATCTTCTGCGTGGTCCGACTGCACGCGCTCGGCATCGTTGTCGCATCGCGCACGACGGTGAGCGCAGGAAAGCAAGAGAAAGTACAGTCCAACACACAGCTCACATCACAGCGCTGCGCTACTCTGTACTGCCGAGAGGCTACAACTTACAGCTCAGTCAGCGCAGATGTGTAGCACATTCCCAGAAATGAGCAAAGCTCACGCAGAAGAAGTTTGAGCTCTGCGACGTCTCGCGCAGCTGGTGTGGTAACTTACACATTCGCACTCTCACGCAAAGTTTTGCGGCTGAGCGATGTGTGTTTGTTGCCGGTCCACATTCGTAGCAAAAGAGAGTGGCGCTCATTTTATTGAAGATGTGTACGCAGAGCTGTTTATCAGTGTATCTATGCCATCTCTGCAAAGCGTTATGTCTAACACTTCCTCTCTAGCAGATACCATGAAGGTTGGGCGGTTGCCTATGTTAAGTAATGCAAGATCTGTACTAAGTAAATAAGTGTAAGTATTCCATCAAACTGGAGCCTCTCAAGTTAATGCCTGAGCTTCCCCAGATGATATGGTGAGCATTAGCATCACTGCCAACAATTAGCGGAAGGCCTTTTGAAGTACAGTATGTGATGACTTGTTTGACAGGATCCGTAGGGCATGGTTCATCATGCGGTAAATAAACCGAACAATAGACGTATTTCCTGATGAGGTTTCCAACAGATACATCAATTGTGATAGCACATACATCTCTGGTGATTAGTTCAGAAATGAGTGTAGCAACTATTGCGTTGTTGACAAGCACACAGGTTCGAGGCATGACACGCGAATTTGCCATTCATGTTTACTGAAAGTAGCAAACACCGGGTTCACAAGGTTTCCTAGATAGAAATTCCCCTTACGGAAGTAAGGTTCTTGGACCAAGGCCACTTGGGCTGAACCATTTTGCATAAGTCTGTAAAGATTGATTGTTGCTGTTCTTTTATGCTGAAGATTGATCTGAGCTATCCTAACCGTAGCCACTACCCAAACTAGGCAAGATTAAACTCTTCGCAACAACAGTACAACAAAGAACAGCAGCAACAAAACCAGATCGGTATCGATTGGAAAACGCCAAAGGCGAGGATACACAGAATACACTGTGTAAATCGCATAATGCGAAACCATATAGGTGAAAATTTAAACTAATTAACAACATGTTCATAACCCCACTACAGAAAGGCAGCTGATTGTCTCGGAGAAACACAAAGTCCACTGCACCATTGCTCCGGTTAGCGCAGTAAGGGCAACATACTGTGGAGGGCGCTCCGGTACTCCACGGGCTCCGTTTGCGGTTAGGTTTTTATTAGACCCCCCTAGCCATTCATTCCTAGGCACGGTAAGCATGAAGCCGCATCACACCATGAATTAGGGGTCACCTGTTGGTGGACTCTTACCACCGGAACAAGCGGCCCGTAGTGTTATTCTTAGCCAATTGAGACAATCGCTAGCGACACTACACAGCTATCTAGGCTGATCGAGAAAAGAAGTTATTATTGATGATCAACTTCAACGGGCTCAAACAGCCACCAACAATGTTGCAGCTGCTGTTGTGGCTGGGGGTCACGGGAAAATAATGCACTGAACGAAAATTACTTGAGGGATTCCGTTTGAAGTGCATACCTCGCATAACGTGTGAAAAAGCCAGGGTTCTTTTGGTAAACAAACTTATTCCTATTGCGCACAGCTATCAGGAAGAACACACCATAGACAAACAGACGTAACACTCTTCAAAACGGCTTGGCACATGCGTTTAACGATCAATGCAAATTTCATTTGATTTGCGCGATCGTTCCACCAGATGCGCTAGTGTTCGATCGCTTTGACGTTTGCCAGTGTACACGTTGCTGAATGATGCAAACGAAAATTACAGGCAATTTGTGTAGTAGTGTGCGTGTCAGCAAAACGTCAAATCGAAATCCATCATGGCCGACAGTGTCGCGCGCGGTTCTACCAATTTATTATGTAATGCCAGGATGTTTTCTCAAAGGAATCAATGGCGGAAACCCCAAAAAATTTCTCTAAAATTCTTTGATTCAAATTAAAAACCAATCTGAAAAGAATTTCTACAGATTTCTTTGAAGGAATTTCTGCAGGAGGTTTTGTGTAAACTTTTGTAGCGCCCATTGAGAAGATTTGTGCAGGAATCCTTTGGGGATACATGTGTTCATCCTTGTAGGATTGATTTGACTTTGATAATTTCCTGGAGGCATCTTTGGAAACGTATCTTGACAAATATCCTTGGAGAAGTTCTTGAACACTTGGAGAAAAAGATTAAGGCCTTACTTGAATTATATTATTTAATTAAATCATTATATTAATTAATTATTACTGGAATTACATATTATATTATATTACATATTATATTATATTGAACGAATTGTAAAAAAAGATTTGAAAAAAAACCTAATAAATCTTTGGACAATTATCTACAGCAATTTTTTTAAAAAATCATTTGTTTTCGATCGAGCTGAAATTTTGTACAGTTGATATAGGACCAGCATGAAAAGTATACTAGAACGAGATGTTTTTTTTTTCATTTTTTTTTTTCATTGCTGCTGCATACCCTGATAGACAGTATTGTCGTTTGCGTAAAGCTCTTACCAACATGCATGTGTCATAAACCGATTCCCAACCGTCATTGAACGATTTCGTTCGGCTTCAAATAAACGATTGAAAGCTGGTGGCATCGAACGTGTTCGAAGTCTGCTTACTGGCAAGAGATTATCTTTTACGAGAATGAAACGACTTTATTGTAGAGTTTTATACATTTTATCCAACGGAACACAAAAATAAGAAAAGCGATTTCGTGTGCTGTTTCTCGAGGCATGGGAGGGAAGCAGTCGTAAAATTCCAGAAAGTCATTCGATGAAATAAAATAATATAAAAATATGCTTTGCTGTTGGCTTCGGTAAGATAAACCTAACAGCGGACCGCTGTCGACGACGACGCTATGTTATTGTTAATACAGCGAGTTGCTGACTCGTTGTTGGTCTGGGGTTCGACCTAGAATAGCGGCCATAACAGTATAAAAAGAATAAATGAAAAATGAAAATAACCGAATAGCGATGGAAAAATATAATAATTATACTGGTAGGGCATCGACACAGCAAAACACGTACACTAGTATGGGACAAACATCAAATTCTCGCTCCAGTCGACTTATTCGATTCCATTTAGGTCCCATATAAACTGTGCAAAATTTCAGCGCAATTGGTGAAACTATAATTTAGCGCAAGCGGTTCAAAGTTTTCATAGGATTTACTATGGGAAAAGTTACACTTTCAGATAAAAAATCCCAGAGGTCGCCCTTTGTCCCCTTAATTCAAATCGATCAATGCTCCTTGTAGAAAAATCATTTTTGAAACTTTCCTTCGAAGACCGCAAAACGATTGGATGCTTGTGGAAAAAGTTATTGATTTATTACCGATTAGTGATCCAACGAGCGGCTTTTTGTTTTGTTTTATTAGCAGCACTGTAGCTGCTGCCTTGGCTGCTGCTGTTTCTGGGGGTGGTGATGCCTCCCGCCACCCCATGTAACAACGGCAGCAGCAGTGCTGCTGATAAAACAAAACAAAAAGCCGTTCGTTGGATCACTAATTGGTAATAAATCAATAACTTTTTCCACAAGCACCCAATCGTTTTGCGGTCTTCGAAGGAAAGTTTCATCAATGTTATTTCTACAGGAAGCGTTGATCGATTTGAATTAAGGAGACAAAGGGCGACCTCTGGGATTTTTTGTTTGAAAGTGTAACTTTTCCCATAGTAAATCCTATGAAAACTTTGAACCGCTTGCGCTAAATTATAGTTTCACCGATTGCGCTGAAATTTTGTACAGTTCATATGGGAACTAAATGGGATCTAAAAAGTCGACTGGAGCGAGGATTTATTTTTTCCATACAAGCGTGTCCCATACTAACGTACACATAGTGCGACATTAAGACAAGCAACGGCGACACAACGGCACGTCCGTTTTGGTAGTAGAGAGCTAACGACAAAACGGAGGGGAAAAGCAGGGAAAGATCTTAAGTCGGTCGAGAAACAGCTTCAAATATAATAACAATAACAAATGAATGAAACGAACTAGCATAGAAAATAGAAGACGGTTCATCGTCTGGCTGCTCTGGGTACGGATGTGTGGAATTGTAAATTTTAAGATTTGTTTTTTTTTTGAATTAAAGAAGCTTACTGTGAAAAAAAAACACAAAGAAAGTTATGCATGTGTAATGGGAGATTATAGTTAGAAGGCAGAATAGTACGTTGAGTGGATTTGAAAGTATGAACTGTGGAAAATTTCAACGTAATCGGTTCAAAGTTTGCATACGATTTACTATGGGAAAAGTTACACTTTTAGACAAAAAATCCCACAGGTCACCTCTTGTCAGCGTGGTTGTGATACAATTAAGTAGGGTAGAAAACGCCAAGTGCTTTAAAAAATTTCACATTGCAATCGCTCTACTACTGTCATAAATAAAGTTATTAGGAATTTCTGGAGGAATCCTGAAATTTCTGGAGGAGTTCCCGGTGCAATTACTGGAAGAATCTTTGGAAAATTTACTTTAAAACCCTGGAAAACTTCCCTGGATGTGGAGCGGACCTGGTGTGATGGTTATAACACTTGACTATCACGCCGAGGACCTGGGATCGAATCCCACTCCCGACAAACTCGCAAAATGTGAGTTCTTCCTTCGGAAGGGAAGTAAAGCGTGGGTCCCGAGAGGAACTAGCCTAGGGCTAAAAATCTCGTTAAAACAGATAAAAAAAAAACTTCCCTGGAGGAGTTTTTGAAGAAGTTCCCGGAGCAATTCCTGGAGGAATGTTTGGAAAAAAAAAATCCTGGAAGAATCATCGGAGGAATCCTTGGAGTAGTTCTTGAAGAAGTTTTAAGAAATATCCCTGAACGAACTTCTAAAGGGATTCCTGGAAGAACCGCCGGAGGAATTCCTGCACTAGTCCCTTAGAGAATTCCTGGAGGAATTTCCGGGGAACCCTCGAAGGAGCCCCCGAAGGAATAACTGAAGGAATTTCTGGAAGAATCCCTGGAGAAATTCCTGAAGGAATCTTTGGAGAAATACAAGGGGTAATCCAAGCAGGAGCCCCTGGAACAAACCCAGTAGAGAGTCCTGAGTGAGTCATAGGAATGGAGTAAACCCTATAGGAATTCCTGGTGGCATCCCTTGAGAAGTCTTGAAGGAATTCTTAGAGATAACCTTGTAGGAAGTCCTGGAATTTCGAAGAAACCCCTGGAGGAATCCATAAAAGAAATCCTGTAGGATTCTTGGAGGAATTCCTAAAGGAATGCCTGTAGGAGAAATCTTTCGTGAAATTCCTAGAGGAATCCCTGCAGGAATCCCCGGAGAAATCACAGGAATATTCCCTGGTGAAATTTCTGGAGGAATCTCTGGACGAATTCTTGAAATATTCCAGGATGAGTCTCAGAGAAACTCTGTGAGCAGTTTCATAGGAAT
This sequence comes from Aedes albopictus, assembly GCF_035046485.1. Lineage (NCBI taxonomy): Eukaryota > Metazoa > Arthropoda > Insecta > Diptera > Culicidae > Aedes > Aedes albopictus. The sequence continues at coordinate 398,943,160 of NC_085137.1, forward strand.
CGCTAGAGGATACTCTGGAGGAAGGTCTAGAAAAATTGCTGGAGGATTTTCAAAGGAATTCCTGGAGGAAGTTCGGGAATTTCAGAAGAATCCCAGTAAGAAATCCTTCAGGAAGTTTTAGAGGAATATCTGAAGGAATTCCTTGAGGGATCCCTGGAAGTATCGCTGGAGAAATACATTCAAAAAAACTTTGGAGCGATTCCTACAAGAATCACTGGAGTAATTAATGAAGGATTTCCTGACAAAATTTGAGTAAGTTTTGCTGGAGGAACTCCCCGGAGAGAGTTCCTGGAGAAATCCTCAGAGGAAAATCCTCAGGGCAACTAATGGAGGAACTTTAGGGAATTCCCCAAAAACGAACTCCTGAGGGATTACCCAAACGGAACCTCGTGCGGAATTCACAAAGGGACATGCTGGGAGAGAAAAAATCCTGTTGGAATCTTCAAAGCGAATCCCCAGCGGAATCACCATAAGGAATTCCTAGAGGAATATTCACAAAGAATCCCCAAAAGGAACTCACTGCGAGAAAGAATATCCGGTGGTGTCCCCAAAGAGTGAAATCCTAGGAGGAAATTATCGAAGGAATGCCAATAATGAGCTCCCCGTGAATCCCCATAAGAAACTCTTAACGGAATCCCGAGGAGAACGATTTCTGCAGGAATACTTTTTGGGATTCCTCAAGGAAGTGCTCCAGGAAATCCTCCAAAGACTCCTCCTTTATACAAGAATTCTCCCTTCAGGAATTCCTCCACAGACTCCTCCGAAAATTGCTGCAGGAACTTCTATAGGGATTTCAAAAGAGAATCCTCCGGAAATTCCTCCAAGAATTCCTCTAGAGATACCTCCAGTAACTCTACCCCCAAGAATTCCTCTAGGAAATGTTTCAGGGATTCTCCTAAGAACTATTCCAGAGATTCTTCTTGAAATAGCTTCAGTGATTCTTCAAAGAATTCTTCCAGGAATTCCCACAGTAATTCCTACAGGGGATTCTCCCTAGAGTTTTCCCAGGAATTCTTCCAAGACTTCCTTCTGGCATTCCTCTAGGGATTTGTCCAGGCTTTCCTTCAAAAATTTCTCTAGGAATTCTTCTAGGGATGCCGCTTGGGATTCCGCTAAGCGTTCATCCTAAAATTCCTCCAGCTAGCTATTCTACCAGGTATATAACAGGAATTCTTCCAGGAGTTCCACAAGGGACTCCTCCAGTGATTTCTACATCGATTCCACCAGGAATTTCACCAGATATTTTTTAGGTATTCCTGGGGGAATACTTCAAGATATTTCATCACAAATTTCTCCAGGGATTCTTTCCAGAATTCCTCTAGGGGTTTTCCCACGAATTTCTCCAGGCATTCCTTCCGGAATCCCTCCACGCATTCCTTTAGGAACTCCTGCTAGACTTGCCCCAGAAATTCATTCAGGAATGCTTTCATTAGCTCCTTCAAGAATTTCTACAGGAATTCCCCCAAAAATTCCAACAGGAATTCCTCCAAAAAAATTTCCAGGAATTCTGCCAGGTATTTCCTCCGGAATTCCTCCAAAGATTCATCCGAGAATTGGATTCTTCCTGAGAATTCACAAATTATCCAAGTTTTCCTACAGGAATTCCATCAGGTATTCATCCAGACATGCCGCCATTTCTCAAGGGGTTTTTCCCAGATTTTCTGCACGAGAACATCCAGTGATTTCTCTAGGCATTCTTGCAGATATTCCTCCAGGAGTTGATCCAGGAGTTCCTCCTGAAATCCAGGTATTCTCATAGGAATTCCTCCAGACATTCCTCCAGGATTTTATCCAGCATTGCTTCCAGGAGCTTCTTACAGAATTTCTTCAGGAATTTCTCCAAGAATTCTTACAGAAATTTCTCTAGGAATTCCTCCAGAGATGCATCCAGAAATTCTTCCAGAGATTCCTCCAATAATTCCTTCTGGCACTTTTCCAAGTATTCCTTCAGGAATTCCTCCAGGCAATCCTGCAAGTATTTCTTAAGGGATTTCTTCAGATTTTTTTTCCAAAAATTCCTCCCAGAGTTCCTTTAGGGACTCCAGAGATTCCTGCAGGAATTCTTCCATGGGTTCCTTAAGGGAATTCTCTTGAAATTCTACCAGATTCCTTTAAAAATTCTTCCAGGGATTCCTCCAAGGATTCCACTAGTAATCGCCTCAGAAATATCCCCAGACATTCCTCCAGGCTTGAATTCAGGCATTTCCACTGCGTATGCCTCCCGAGATTCCTCCAGGAATTACTCCTGGGATTCTTCCAGGAATTCTTCCTGGGATTTCCTGGGATTTTTCTGCAGGCATTCGTTCAGAAATTCTTCCGGGAGTATTTCCAGTATAAATTCCTCTCAGGATATCTTCAAAAATAATATTCAGGGGTTCCTTCATACATATATTTAAAAAATGCTGCCATCACTTTTTGCAGGGATGCACCCGAGAATTTCTCCAGGGATGTCTCCAGGAAAATATTTTCCCAATTTTCTCCCAGAGATTTCAGAAGTTAATGCACGAATTTAGTCGGAAATCCATCCTTGAATTTCTTCAAGAATACTCCCTGCAACAAGAAATTCTTCTTGCGATTCTTTTTTTTCTCCAAGAAATCCTTCTAGAAGTTATCCATGGATTCCTTCACGAAGTACTCCAGAGATTCCTCTTTGAGAGTATGGGTATGGGTGTTCCTTTAGATAGTCCTTCAGAGATTCTTCCAAAACTTTGTCAAGGGGTTCCCTCGGAAATTTTCCCGGAACTTCTTCGAGGATTTCCTCCAACAATTGTTATAGGACTTCCCCACTAACATGTTCAGCGCTATAAGCTTCGGTCATTTGCGTTCTGTTGTGTAACCATCGAATTGAAGCAGTCAACGTTGAATAAAAGGGAAGCTAGTCAAATATAAACCATAAGCTAATAAACGGCTGCAATACAAACACCATACAGCTTGCTACCAAACTCGGTTTTCAGTAATCAATCACTTGTCACTGGGGCTGCCCTTACTGCAGCTATTCCAACTCCGAAAGATTTCCCAGAAGATGTGAAAACTTGAACAAATCGAATAGGAGTCCCCACGAACAAAACAGCTGCGCAATTCGTAATACTGACAAATCCACAAACCAGCAGCGCTTTGAAGGCCGTAATAAAAAAAAACTGCCCAACTAACATTTATTGTGAATGTAAACGTCAACAAACCGTCCTCAATATGGCTTAATGCTGAGTAACTGTGTTCTACATATGGACGGAGGCTTCTATGCAAGCCCTATACCAATGAATCTGGCGAACTTAACCCACATGTATATGCTGTGCGAGCAGCTTCTATGCCACCAAGTCATAGCACTTTTCTCGGCTCTTATGTAACCACTAAAGCCTAGTATGCACCCATGTATGCACCTGGTAAGAAAAGCACTCACAGGCCTGGTAGCGAGTCACTATTTAGTGACTTGGTCACTATTTTCGGGTCAGTCACTAAAAAGTCACTATTTTCATGCTGTTTCAACTAAAGTCACTTTTTCTGTTGAAAAGTCACTATTTTCAACTATTTTTAATGTTTTGTGGCAAATGATAATTTAGCCAACGAGAAAAATATTATTCTTTAGTGATAAAAAGTGCACATCTATCATTGGCGTGACTGGAGACAGTGTGAGATTACGAGTGTCACTTCACGGTGAAAACAAAAAAGTGACACCTGTGATAAGGACGGCGAAAGTGATTCCCATTTGATTAACCCACAACTTTTTCACCGTGGATTCGCAATGTGTCACCGTGATCGATTTTCACCGTGAAGTGATATTCATAATAAGGCCCAGTAACATGTTTAGTAGGTGTGCTAGCAAATGTATCAATCGCCTATGTAGAGTGACTGATTTTGATTCGTATATCAGTATTGTTAGGTTAAGTTATGTGTCTTTATCAGAGAGATTTGCAGTCTGAAACTGTTTCATCTATTTGTGACAGTGTTGTTGTTTGCATAAGATTCATGAGACTCTATGAAAAGAGTAATTATTATAATTAAAAATAATTAGAAGGCATTCTGTTCCATCGATTTTTTTTCCATTGAAGGTAAAGTGATAAATACTTCTGAACTATTACTCGAGCAAAGCCTGACAGCAAATTGAAAACAAATTTTGATGTTGTGATATTGCAAAGTATGATAACTCAGGTTGTTGTCGTTTTGGTCGTTTTAACGGTTAAAAAAACAAAAATGAGAGCAGGAAAATGTTCCCGTAACAGCAAGTTGAAAACAATTCCTGCTATCAGTGATAGCAAATTGATATCTGTTTTTGTTATCAGTACGAAAATACGGAAAAATCGTTAAATACAAGGGTTTTTCGATTGTTATGACATCCTGAATACCATAAGATAATTACACTAATGATATACCCTTAGAGTTATTATACAAGGTTGCCTAGAAGTTTTAAAATAACTTAAAAAAATATTTTTTACAATAGTTTGAAGTGATAGCAAAACGAAATCTAAATTTAAAATCCAAATTTCGTCAAGACAAACTGATATCAAAATGTGATACCAATTTGCTGTTGAATACAAATCGAGTTTTCGATTTGCTATCATTTTGTTGTTAGACTCTGCTCGGGTACCGATCTATTGGTGAAAAATCTGAATAAGCTTTCAATGGCATTCTCAGAAATAAAAAGTAGATTATTTTTGTTAAGTAAAATAGGAATTTTAGGAAATATTTGCCAGAACTCTTGAAGAAATTCTCGGCGGTATTTTACAATTATCGATGTCGCCCTCGAAATGTGCTCCTGTATGACCTCATTGACAATTTCTGCATGAATTCATGCAAGATTATGGCGAAAATTACTGAATATTGCTTGTGAAATTTTATCATTAGCAAAAGCTTTTGTGTGTATTTCTGTATGTATGATATTCTAGTTCAACGCCAGGAAAAAAAATCTGATAAAATTCTTTGACGAATGTTTGGAAGAGAAATCTTCGTAATGATATCTTCCAGTAATTTTCAAAAATTGTGCACTATTTATGACATGAGTTTATCTCGTAAACATCGCCAAATACAGTTTCGACTATTTTGTTTTTCGCCTATATTTATGAAGCTTATTGACAACAATAGCTATCAACACTTATTATTTCCTGAAGAAACATTGCAGATTTCCAGCTACTCCACGGAGAATCCACTCAAAAATAAGTGAGAAATTGCACCTCGAACTATTTTAAGAATTTGTTCAGAAACTCTTCAAATCTGAGAGTTTTCGAAGAAGTTAGAAATTTTGTTTAAATTTCAATTAAATTTTCGTCATTCTCGTCGATGAGCGTTGTTTGTAATTCCTCATAAATGTTTGAAATGCATACGTGCAATACTACAGGAATACTATCACAGTTGTGTAACCAATTTTTGTTTAATTTTCACCTTCTTATAGTTTTAAGGGGTTCCTCGCAAATAATTTCAAAGAAATATGAGAAATTCTTACATAAATTTGACAATCTACCAAAAATACTTTCTGGATCATTTTCATGAAAAAAATCATCAAATAAATTCTCCCGGAATTTTTAAAATACATTTCGTACCCGAAGCATAGTCATTCCCTACCAGGAAAATATATGAAAAAAAACTTTTTAAATTTCGTACAAAATTTTGTTTAGAAATTGGTACATGATTTTTAGCAGTAAATACACGAATTGGGCTGAATGTTTTTCAAATAAGGCTCAAGATTCCTGAAAATGTCCATTACCCAATCAAGTTCGGCTCACAATTTTTGGCCGCTAACATTTTTTTTGCCAAAAGTCACTATTTGGTCACTTTTTTGCCATTTGTAAGTCACTATTTAGTCACTATTTTCGTAAAATTGGTCACTAAAATAACTATTTCAACCATTAGTCTTTGCTACCAGCCCTGCACTCAAGAAAAAATCCCTCTAATTACCAAAGGAATTTTGACAACTGATAAGTATGGGAGGAAATGTCAGTTTTCCTTGGGGAATAATTGAACGGAACATTTTTCCGCAAGGAAAAGTGACAGCTCCATTTGATTTGCCCGGCAGGCGTTACGAGCGTTACACAATTTTCATTTCTTTTCAGCTGCGTACTACACTTAACTGAATAACACCTGGAGAAGGCACTTTTTCAGCCTTTTCACAGTTGTTAAATAATAGTTATACGGCATCCCCAAATTGATCGATTAAATACAATTAGTTTATGGATACCGTGACGCAATACATGACGAACTGGAACTATCGCTTTTAAAATTGAATAATTAAAGTACTTGCCGCTTCTTGGAATCGAACTCCCGATCTCCGTATCCACTGGTCCCGATGATTTCCTCGCTGACACACTGCTATATTTAAATAGCATAGAAAGTAGCTCGTTTTGATGATGATTAACCTGGGCTTGTTAGGGGAATATCTGTAAATAAAAAGAAAATCGGGTTAAGTACGGTTTCTTTGAATTCCACTAAGAATTTGCATCCTTTGACAGATACGTATTTCGACCTCAACTGTAAGGTCGTCTTCAGTGTCTTGTACTTGACTCGACTCGAGTCAAGTACAAGACACTGAAGACGACCTTACAGTTGAGGTCGAAATACGTATCTGTCAAAGGATGCAAATTCTTAGTGGAATTCAAAGGAACCGTACTTAACCCGATTCTCTTTTTATTTAGCTCGTTTTGTTTTACTCCAGACAAGGCTTTATAAATGTGCCACAAGAAACCTTAGCTTGTGAAACGTAAAACTCAGTCATGTTTACGTTGAACAAGCTGTGTGGTTGCGCCAACAAGTTCTTCGACACAGCTTGTAGCTGAAAGAATGTTCTTTAAACAGTTACGAAGCGCTGCTGTTTTGTGTATTTGGCAACATTACAAAACGTACAGTATAAAAGCAGCTGTTTTATAAACTCCTCGGACTCTTTCTCGATTTGCACATCTTCCGGCAAATCTTCCGGAGTTGGATTGAAGTGCAAGCAACCCAAATAATTTCACAGCACAGAGATGGATAGCTGTAAAGTATTTGTGTAGTAGCTATATATTTAGCTTAAAATTTGTTTTGACAATAATGTTTACATTCGACAAGCCATGTTGGTACATTTACCAATAGTTTCTTTATTACAGCTTCTTGCTGTAATGATATCCCAAAACGGCCTCCAAAGCGCTGCTGGTTTGCGGATTAGTCAGTATTACGAATTGCGCAGCTGTTTTGTTAGTGGGGACTCCTATTCGATTTGTTCAAGTTTTCACATCTTCCAGGAGATCTCCCGGAGTTGGAATAAGGCATTTTATGAGACGTTTCAAATCAGCTGCTTTTTCAATGTTTACCAGCTTTGAAGCCCAACCGGTGGGCCGATTTATTTACATTTTCGCTAGCATAACATGTGATACAGGCCCATCCAATAAACAGGGTTCATTAATCTGCAAAAATTCGTCAATCCACCGACTAGAACTAATATCCGTAGACCGTGGGGATGCTTTTCCATCTGCTAGTGACATCATGCAGCTCGGGGGATTGATACATGCCACATTAGAAACCGAAACATCTCTGCCAGCAAAAATCTGATTGGCGCTCATCACATGTTATGCTACTTTTCGCGAAAACAAAAACATCAAATGTAAACAATAACAATGAGCAGCCCACTGGAACATCTCGTAAAATAGCTTATAGAGTGCAGTAAAGGTAGCTCCAGTGACAAGTGATTGATTTCAGCAAACCGAGTATGGTAGTTGTATGCGAGGGGCGATTCACTGTTCTGCGTTACTGCATTGAAAATACACGAATGAAAATAATACACAAAAATACATCCAATACACGATAAATTCAAAACTGATTTAAAAATCCGCTTAATTCTAAAAAATACACAAAAATGCATCAATACACGGTAGATTCGAAATTGAATTAAAAATACGCCACATTCGAAAAAATACACAAAAATGCATCAATACACGGTAAATTCAAAATTAAAATAAAAAATACGCCACTTTAAAATAAAAATGCAAAAACTCTCCACTCCACGAGAAATGCAATTGTAGTTCAAATTCGAGAAAAATGCTGCAAATACAAGAATTCGGGAATACTGCGACGATCTTGTGAGAAATCAAAGAACATTTTGTAAATTTGGACTTTTTGCAGCGAGGTTTGCAGACAACGGGACTGACAAACAACCTGAAGCTTCGGAAGAGGATACTTTCAAGGAGGAATGTTTGTGGAGATTCGTCCAAAAGGAATTTTCTCGAATATTATCCCAAAGCAATTTGAATGACGCTGGAGGTTGTAGGAATAGTTTACCGGTTTCCTGGATCACATAGAGAGGAATCGCTCCGGAAAATCCTGCAAGAGGAACGTGTGCGAAAATTCGCCCAAGAGGAATTACGCTCGGAATTACCCCAAAGCTATTCCAACGGGGATAATGAATTAACTACATCGGCTGTTTTCCTACTCTCCGCATCGACCAATGTGGTGCTAGCTTCTATGCGCGAAAAATCGCTAAAAGTAAATCGCAAAAATATTGTATGGCGAATACCATCTAAAGGCAAATTCTTCAAAGTGGAACACATTATTCGAAAAAATATTTGGTAGTGGTTGTGCACAATGGTGACCACTATTAAGCCTACCAAATATTTTTTCGGGAAAAGCTCTGTATTTCAAGTAATTCAAGTTTAGATGCATTTCGCCATACAAAATTAAATTGATTTACTCCTGCTGATGAACTGTGGCTGCGCGCAAAGCGGGTAGTCCATTGCATGTGATATTCAATCGGAAATTGTTTTCAATAATTCCGTCGAGAGTAGTTCCACCGAAGGTTTCTCTAAACGGAATTCCTTTGGAGATTCCTCCAAAAGAACTTACTTCATAGATTGCAATGAACGAATTTCTTCGAAACATCCACCCTCACATTTACCAAAATTTTAACAAACGGCATTGCTTCAATAATTCGCAACAATAATTATCCAGGCAATCAATCAGGATTCTCTCATGTGTCCCACCGAAATTCTTTCAGTAATCGCCTCTTCTATTCCTCCAGGAAATCTCTCGGGAGTACCCTCTTCTGTGATTTCTCCAGAAGTTCCTTTTTGGGAATTCTTCTAATAACTTCTGTTCAGATTCCTCTAGAACAGTCTTCCCACAAACTTGACACATGTTCAACTTCTGTACGTTTTCTCGCACTTGTGTTGAACATCAAACGCCAAACATCGGAGTACCCGTGTTTGCTACCGTACTCCGTACCGAAGAGTACTCAAGTACAAAACTTGTGTACGTACAGAAGTACAAAACGAAAATCGATCCGAGCACAAACCGAGAATGAAACCCGAAGCGGCGTTCTGATTGGCAAACGATTGGTGCCGAACTGTCAATCGTCGTTCGAGAAAGTTCTTTTTTCCACGATTGCTTTCCACTTCGTTTCGCACGGTACACATGTACTGTACATATGTTCGAACTTGTGTTTGAAACGAACTTTGAACATACACACTTAAAACCATTTCTCGAGCTCGGCAATAAAAAATGCCGAGGAAGAACGGCAACTTAAAAAATTGCTGATTATTCAGCAAAATAAACTGCTATTGCTGAGATTCGGTTAAATTATTTACTGGGAATACGGAAAGACACCCTAATATACCGAGTTTCGGAAATGAAAATTGCTGATCTATTCGGCAATCATTGAGTTTACCGAAATCAGCAAATGCGTTTGACGGAATTTCGGTAATTGTACAATGTTTTGCCGAATTACGCAAAGCAACTGTCACTTTTCGTCGTGGTAGCACGCTCTGTCAACACCATTTTATTTTCAAGTGTTTTCAGAAAATGTCGAGTGTTGGAGATTTGAGTCGGCCTGAGCCTAGTTTCGATGCTGTAATTAGCCATACCGGGGGAGAGAAGAGGTAAATATCAAAGATCTGTTGCGTAAGTAGACAAAAAAACACATTTTCTTTAATTTTAACTGCAGATTGCGGATGCCTTTCCGATACCGGATGATTTTCCGACAACCTGCAGCAACAAAGTGCCGTATGCCTACAAGTGTTGGAACATCGGGTGGAACATTACTTTTAGAGCGTATCATGAATAAATCCTCTAAATTTTATACCTACATGAATTTCAAATAAAACAAACATGCAAACTTAATAATAATTTATGATTGTTGACGAAATTGTTCACGCAAGCTAACAAAATTACTGACTCTACGGCAACTCATGAAATTTTTCAACTTGCTGATTAGTCGGCAATCCCTGATTTGTTTTGATTTTTTTGCCGACCAAACAGCAAAATTTTTGACATTTCATCAAAATGCAGGATTGCCGAGCGCTCAGCTATTTAATCTTTTGCCGAGATGATTGCTGGGCACTCGGCTGTGCAAATCTCGGCAATTATTTTGCTGAGATTCGGCAAATAAAACTAAGTGTGTAAGTACACGTTTGGGTACTGATTTATGTGTTGCGGTACGAACGCACAGTCAGAGTACAGGCGGAGTATAAATACAGCAGTACTTAGCGAGTTTGGTGTTCGTTTGGGAAGACTGCAAGTATCTTCCGGAAATTCCTCCAAGAGTTGCTTCAAAGATGCCTCCTAAGATTCCATCCAGGAGATTCTTCTGAGATTTGACCATGATCATAAACTCTTGAAGGATCTAGTGGAGGACCTCGGGTTTCTTCTGGAAAAAATTCCAGAGAAATTTGTGGATGAACCATCAGAATGAATTACAATGGATGTCCCAGAAGATTTCTAAAGAGATAAAAAGTCAGAGGAGCTATCGAAGAAGGAACTCTTAGAAGAATCCCAGAAAGAGGGAATCACAAAATCAACTTTTGAAGGAATCCGTGAAGGAACTCCTGGAGACATTCCTGGATGAACTGATGGAGGAAACACCGAGGTCCCAGTGGCTCTTCCAGCAATTTCCCCTTCATTTCCACCATGAATTCCATTTTAGATTCCTAGGAGTTCCTTTTGGGAATTCCTCCAAGAGTTACGTCAGCGATACTTTCAGGGATTCATCCAGGAAAAAAAACTCGGAAAGAATCATGAGAATTCCCAGAATGCATTCTAGGCGATGTCCCAGAAAGAGCTACTGGATATACCGGGAAAAGAACACTTGAAGGAATCTCAGAACTTTTGAGCAATCCGCGAAATATCTCCTGGAGACATTCCAAGAGGGGCTTGGCCTCAAGCAATACCAGAAGGAAATCCCGGCGGAATCACAAAAACCACTTTTCCAGCTTTTTTGCCTTTTTACCAACTTAGGTCTCAGCCATGAAGAAACCTTTGTTGATTCCGAAGTTGCTCCTCCAAAACCTACGGGTGCCTACGTTGAATATTGTGCTAATCGGTGCCAATGTCGGGGAGGGTTGTAGCCGTTGTTGCATGCTTCTATTCTAATTATTGCTTGGGAGTGGGAGTTTTGCTCGGAGTTTTGGTCTGACCTGAGAACGGTGGTCGATATGGCAAAACAATGAAAATATTGGAATTCGTGTTTGCAGTATTCGTAAACGTGGATGAATTTCAGTTTGTTTACAAACATACAATTATCAAATGCAAAATGTGAAAATCAATTTAATAATACACATTTTTTCGGAAAATACACAATTATTGCATCAATACACGTCAATTCTATTTTATTCACAAAAGTGCAAAACAATGCAATAATGCAAAAAATACATGCCAATACACCAAAAATACATCAATTCGATTTTCAATACACATTGCTGCATCGAAAATACATGAGTGAATCGCCCCTCGGTTGTATGATGCTTGTTTTGTAGCCGTGTATTAGTTTATGGTTTATATTTCACTAGCTTCCCTCTACAAGACGGGCTTGGTGGTCTAGTGGCTACCGAACTCCCAGATCTCCCATCCTTTCCGTCTAACAAATACCCCAGTCCGTGCTGGTTGTGGGGATGCAGAGGTGCTCTCGGTCTTTAGTAGCAACAACCAACACACTCTAACATTCCTTTCCCTTCCTTCATTTGGATCTCAGTGCAATTGGTACCAGCTCAGATCAATCACGGAGGAGCAACCATTGACATGTATAGTCAGATTTTATCGTTTTTTGATCGTTGATCGTATATCTGACTAGCTTCCCTCTTATTCAGCGATGATAACTTCAATTCGATTGTTACATAACAGAAAGCAAATTACTGAAGCTTATAGCTCTGAAAATGTTAGTTGGGTGTTGGCATACAAATACGGCTTGACGGATGGAAACATTATGATCAAAACAAACTTTACGCGGGATATATAGCTACTACCGTCTTACCCCGCTGGTTCGACACGTTTTAATACGACACTTTTTAATTCGTACCCCGCTTATTGGACACATGTCGAATTAAAAAGTGTTCAAATGTCACAGTGATGTACATCGTAAATGCAAAACAGTTTGATATTGTACTTATACTTGCACCCGCAGCAGTTCCTCTTGCAGCCGCTAATTTCGGAAGTTCTGAGTTGGTACTATTCAACACCCAAACTGCCTGGAGATCAATCGGAATGAACTGAGGATGGCAACAACCGTAAAAAGAACGAGCCTTTAATCAGTGAGCCTACAACAGTGAGGAATGCAGCTGAGCAGACACAAACGCAAAGCTATCCTACTCGTGAACAACAGAAGCCAGAATATATTCGCACTTCCTTCACTCGCGAGCTAACGAAGCTGGTCGCACTCGTGATTGATTCGCGAAGCAGCTCTGAACATTTTTCAATTTTGTGAAAAAACGAATTTAGGCGGCCGACAGATTTACTTTTCAGGAACAATAAAGCACAAAACACTAATATCTGATGGATAATTACTTGTTTTGCTATTAAAAACGCACTAAAATGCAATTCCCGCATCTCCACTTGTTCTTCGCGAATAAAAATTCATGAGTGTTTTTGTTTTTGTTTTGCTTCATACTCGTGAAGCAAGCGGGTGCGAATAAACTCACACACGGCTTACTCTCGGCACCGTGAGTAAACCGTTTGTTGGTTTAACACTCGCGAGTTGATTCACGATGAGAGTGTTTCCATCTCTGCCTTTAATTCGCGCCACCGCAATATTTGCTGAAATTATGTTTCAAAAGAAATCCGCAAATCAAAACAAATATCAAAACTAGAGTTGCCAAATTTCAATGAGCATGGTGGTGTAGGATAACCAGTTTGTCGAATAAAAGTTTACCCGGTTGAATTGCGATTTTTTTTCTACTTAGACTTCAGTGCAATAAATTTCGTCGTTCTCCGATTTCGCTTTCGGTTTCGCTGTCGCTCTCTGTTGCTGCTCTTTAGCAATTCGCCCGATCTAATGACAGATTTCGCCGGCCGCCTCAATGTTTACCATTTTCTCTCATTGTTCTCGGTCTACCAGCTGATCATGTTTACACAACAAAATCAGCTGGGCATCCGATGTTTACGTTCATCCTTATTGTTCGGCTACCACCAGCTGATCTTGTTTTCACAACAAACCAAGCTGATTTCGCCTGAATCTTGGGTAGGAAGCGAAAAGCTGTCGGAAATGACAGATAAGTACGATTTTTGGGCGATTTCAATTTCGTCACGAAAGTCTGATTATTCGTAAAAAATACAATATACCATTTCACCGAAAACCATTTCGCGGAATTTTTTTTCGTGGTGTAACATTTCGCGGAATGCACCATTTCGTCGAATACCATTTCGCGGAACGACTTTTCGCGGAATGCACTGTTTCGCGGAATTTAATACTTTGCAAATAATAATGGAATAACGCATTATTTTCTCTGCTTAACTTTACTAGCTCCCCATCACCGATTCATGCGCAATCATAATCACTTTATGTAGTTCTACGATCGTACTAATTGATATTAAAACTATTACTTTTCTGAACAAAAATTTACCTTCTTTGATTCGTAGGCTGTTCTTGAGAGTTCTGAACGTCAGGCCAAAGGCCATTCGACCGAATGTCTTTAGGTCGAATGGAAATGCGTCATAATAGACATTTGGCGCAATGACAAACAAGCCATCGTTGTCACATAAGTTGTACTTTCAAGGGCTTATATTGCTAACTCTTTCAGAGTTTTCGATTTCCTTAAAATAATTCTGTTCTTTCCAGTAACGTTGTTGTTTGGAGACTGAATTGTTCAATTTTTCATCATTTACCTTCTTCTCTTGAAAGGCTGTTCATGTGGTGTGTAGTTTGTAATGATAAAATTGATAGATCTCTATAGGAGATTTGGCCTTCTTTTGATAATAGGCTGTTCTTTCAAGTTTATTGTTAAAAATGTTGGCTAGAGACCAAACTGAGATTTTTCATTCTGTCAAAAACGGGCTGATCTTTAGAGTAACACCACAGACAACAGACGTATCACTTGGAACAAAATGCGATAAAAATCATCGTCACGAAGACATAATCGCCCACTGATAATTACGCTGTGGTTCGCAAAACCACTGCGAGATGGCGGTAGTTAGCAAACATCAAACAGGAGTAAAACGATGAGCAAGCGATTTGCGAACTACAGAATATTTGAATAATCCGTTATAAAGGGAAACGATGGGAAGTGAGTAGCGTGAGACGCCTGTTTGTCTGTGGTAACACTGCTGGTGAGTTTTTTTGGTGGCCAGGCTGCTGACGTTAGAGATTTATCCTTCTTTAAAACAAGGGCTGTTCATTCAAGTTGCACTGGAGTTATCTATTGGCGGTCTTATTGCTAACTCTGTGGGAGATATGTTTTTTAGATCTTTCGAGGCCTATTATCTTATTGATCTAACATCTATTCAGCCCAATGATTGTTCGGCCCAACGTCCATTCAGTGTAATCTCGTTCGGCCTAATGACGCAGAATCATAATTCAGTAACTGAATTTGCTTATCAGCTTCCACACTTTCACCTTTATCGATTGAAAGCATTGTAATTATGCCAAAATGACCGCGTAACCCATAAGCCAAGTAACACTCCTTAGTGATAACTTTACCAGATTTCTCTTTTATTTATTGTTTGTATGTTCTAACTAACTCAAGCTGTTGTAATAGATATTAGATAAAATGTCATTTATGTATCACAGATTTTTCCATCTTTCAAACAAACGCTGTTTTTAACAGATATGCTATTATGTTCAATACGAAACTTCTCCTTCATCTGGTCAAATCTGTTCTTTCATAAATTGTATGCATTATACTTATTTTGGCATAACAGCCAAATTAACATTATCAGAGAATTTCCCTTCTTTCATACCTAGGCTGTTCTTTCAAAGTATACTGCTACAAGTATACTGCTGAAGCATTCCATTTTTCATGTGCTGATTTGAATTTTGAATCTCATCATGATGTTGTCTCTCGATAAATTAAATTGTTTGCTATTATTAACGATTTTCCGCGAAACGGTACATTGCGCCAAATGGTTTTCGGCGAAACGGTGCATTCCGCGAAATGGTTCATTCCGCCAAATGTCATTCCGCGAAATGTTACACCGCGAAAAGGAATTCCGCGAAATGATTTTCGGCGAAATGTTATACAATCGGTTGTCCGACATTTCGCGGTAAACCATTTCGCGGCGACCCATTTCGCGGTGAGCCATTTCGCGGTGTGTACCATTTCGCGGTTTACGGTTTCGCGGTTTACGGTTTCGCGGTGTGTACTGTTTCGCGGTATGACATTTCGCGGTTTATACCATTTCGTGGTTTACCGTTTTGCGGTTTTCCTTCCGGCGGTGTGTTTTTGTTTTTCAACAACTTGATTATTTTTTAAGCTTTCTTAGAGAAAACTCGTACGCCATTTACCAGCACTTTTCATATTTGCTGTTTTACACTATGGATACACAAACAAGGCCGCAGAAGGGTTAATTTACTATGTCAAATATTTACTGTTGTCCGTCATTTCCCGAAAAATAATTTTCCGAAATGCCCAACTTTACGGAAATTCATTTCCCTATAACTTTTTATAGATAGGTAATTATGTCTATATGTGTATAGTAATTTTTGTTTTTTTTTACATGTAAGGATATTTTACAAATAGCATAATCTTCCTTCTTATTAAATAGGCTGTTCTTTCGAGATATCTTTTGGAAACGATTGGTGGCACAATCAGTCTGATAATGTTTCCATCAGGCATTTTCCCTTCTTTTAAACATAGGCTATTCTTTCTAGTTATACTGGTCACATAGTTGTTGGCAATTAGGTTACTAATATTTCACTGGTATATTTTCGCTTCTTTAACAAATGAGCCGTTCTTTTGAATAACATTTGATAAACGTTCATTGAAATCATTCAAGCTGTTAACTTTTTCATCAAATAATTTACCTTCTTTCATTTCATTTCAAACTAAAAAACTAATTGTTTGGAAATGAAATGTTGTTGCCATAAACCAAAAAATGTCGTTTGCAGCAGATGGGTGAGTTGAGTTGGTTGTTTTTACCTACAGAAACTCTGTTATTGGTAACTTTTGCTTGGAAACAGTACATGTTCTATATTCCATGCTTGTTGGTTCATTTGTTATGATAAATAATAAGAGATATGGGTTTAGATTCCTATATATTTCTATGTAGGTTTAGATTCGTTATTAATTTTGAAATATACGCCCTTTGTGAAAAAAAACGGCCAAATGGTAAACGTAGCTGTTACAATAATTCTATTCTAATGTCTGCGATTGTGCATCAACCGAAGGCACATTACAGTGCTATCGGCGAGCATGCAGAAAGGCAATACTATTTAATCCAGTGATTCTCAACAGTACCGCGTGATGGTATCGACCGCGAATTTATTAATCGCGAAATGGTCCATACCGCGAAATGACGTACCGCAAAATGGTACAAACCGCGAAATGTAATACCGCCAAATGGGACACCGCGAAATGGGTTACCGCGAAGTGGTTTACCGCGAAATGTTATACAATCAATAGAACAGCTGCTTTTATACAGTACGTTTTGTAATGTTGCCAAATGCACAAAACAGCAGCGCTTCGTAGCTGTTAAGGCCGGACGGGACGGTGGTTGAATCGTCCGCCATTGCTCTGTTGCTAGTAAGATGCAAATCTCAACTTCTACTTCATATTATTGACTAGAAATTTGATCGTTCATTTGCTCACTTGTGGTGCACAATCGACTAAAGTTTCAGCTACGTCAGTGCAGTGGAAATTGATATTTGCTTCTTCAAAATCGCGAGGCAAATTGTTAGAAAGAGAGGGAAGATAGGAAAAATTACACGTCATCCCGTGCGGCCTTAAAAGAACACTCTTTCAGCAAGAAGCTGTGACGAAGAACCTGTTGGCGCAACCACATAGCGCGAGTTCGATTCCAAGTATTGCGACGCTTTGTTGACGTTTATATTCACAATAAATGTTAGTTGGGTTATCCTAGGATTTCTTTAGGAATTCCATCAGGGAATCAGCACCAAGCTGATTTGTTTAGAGCATGTGAGATTTATTCATCGTATTTTACAAAACACAACAGCGTGAAGAGCCAAATAATGCTTTTCTGAATATAATATCATATACAATTGTATCGTGTTGCGTTTAGTTGTTAAAGCTAGCATGTATAAGTTTACTGGGGGTGCTCGCCCCCCTGACCGAAAAGCCGGCTACGCCCTCGATTTTTTCTATCATATAAATAATTCGACAATAATTTTTCATAAGGGCCTAACTAACTTGACCGATTTCTCTTCTTCGACTCTCTCTTTCGCTAATAACTTGATCAAAACAAACAAAATTATTATTCTTTTTGTTTCTAAAGCAACATGTAGTCGTCTTCTTCACATTTCAACCAAAAGATCTTTGGAAAACTCAATACACATTCTGTGATAACACAAAGACAGGATCGAGATCGAGAACTCGAAAATGTCAGTTAGGTCCAAATGAAAAATCATTGTCGAATTGTATTACACATTTCCACCCCATGAACTTCCTTTCACAAGTATATGTGCAACGCCGAATTTCTCAAAAAGTTCAACATCGATTTTAAAAAGCTGTCAAAATTATTACTTCACTTTTGTAGCGAGAAAAATATGGACGTAGAAAAAAAAAACAAACTAAATTTCTGGCTTCGTTTTGTCATACTTGAGTAGAAACATAAATGGCTAAGTTAGGAATTAAAACTATAATAGAATCAAACATCCATGAGCACATTCAGGTTTAGAACATCGATCGATCCATGAAAACTGTTTATCTCCATCAGCTTACAACTTCCAGCACATAGTCGCACAAACAAATGGTTCCTATGCAAACATTTACCATTAAAATTTACGATGTCATTATTTTATCCATTCCGTTACGTTAGTAGAAACAGAATAATAAAATCCTCTCTCTGTTCTATTCTGTATAATGCATGTTTATGTACGAACCCTGATGATGTATAAAACAGTGTGTACAATACGGGACTGCTAGCAATAACCTGTAAAACCATCGTCATCAGCAGCGACACCAGCATCCATCCCATTTAGAGTGAGATAGCTTTGGATGGAACTGTTCCTTGCCACAAACAGCAAACACGAATTTATGATTATATTTAACATAAATTTAAAATTTTATATTTATCACACAGAATGAATGAGCACAAGAGTTTCGTTTCGGTCGCCTACTAAGAGAGAATACCAAAGCAGCATTTTGTCGTGTTTGCTTTAATTTCAAATGATTCTATGTCACTAGATGTGTGTATCTACCATCTACAGCACATATCGAGTCATGTGCAACCGACGCATAACATAAAACTTTTGCAAACTTTTCTATTATAGAAACGAAAATCATCGTTGTTCAGTTCTGGGCCCTCGTTCGGGTTTACTCAATTGATGATATCGATTTTTCATTAAAATAAATCGTTACCGACTGTTGTTGCTTCGTTTGCTGTACTTTGGATCTGATAAGATGAAACACTTCGCCCCATATCATCCATTTCCTTCCCTGCTCCTCTGCCTGAAGTCCCTCTCATCTTCTGAGGCGGTGGCGGTTGGTTGCCGACCGACTCACTGTTTGAATGTTTGTATAATCTAATAAAAAATTGTTGAAGCAATGGCAGATAAGTGTTAGTTTTAAACAACTTTCTCTGGACGATGACGATTGCACTGCACCGGACGGAATCGAGAAGTTCACTGCAGTCTTAGAGGGTGTTGCAGTTTCTAAGGTGTTTTCCCATTTCCCTTCAACCAGTCAGTGTGGGTCACGGATGGGGACGAGGACAGAGATGGATAGGGGTCAACAGCAAGTATATCAGTTATCACACGGTATCGATTTTCCATCTGGCACACGAGTAGTAAATAAATAACTGTTCTTATTCTTGTTGGATGTCTAAGTACGTTGGTTGTGGATCTCCTGCAGGCAATTAAATCCGAGCTGCGTACCTATATATTGTATGAAAGCTACCATAATCCCGAGGAGCTTTAATAGTGTTATTGGCTGCTGTGTGATACTCTGCAGCAGTGATGTTGAAGAAGAAATTGAAATGAAGGCATTTGAGGTTAGATGGATGTATATCCATTCATATGTTCCGTTTTTATCAACAAGGTCTACGATTTTCGGTTGACAAAAACGGAATAGTGATAAAAACGGAATAATATTCTTTGACAAAATATTTTGCAACATTTCAATATGAATTAAAAGTTTTACTGTAGAACACATTTCAAAAGTAAAAATATGTAGTTTACTATGAAATTTAATTGTTTTTTGAAGTCTTTTAGCACATCTTGGTTACTCAGTTCAAATTACAGTTTTTTTACAGTGACGCAGACAAGAGGTTTTCACCAAATTTGTGACCACATTTTTGGAAATTTATTTTCATTGAACCCAAGAATGGCACATATTACGGTTCCAATACAGTACCCGGATCGACGTTTTAAAATATGACATACTTCCAGGACTGAATCATCTTTAGGAACCCAATTTCGATATCAAAAAAGGATATGTTTACTTCCTTCCGGAAGGCATTTCTCCACGAGTATCATCTTCACAGATTCATATAAATGTTTCGTCTAGTATACTTTTGGGCAATCTCCAGGTATTTTTCTAAACAATCACTTGTAACTTCTCCAGAAAATTGGATTCTCCAAGAAGTTCCCCCAGAATTCATCCAGGCTACATTGTATCATGCCGCTTGTTTATCTTTTGGAATCTTAGCGAATTTTTAGAGAAAAGAGGTTCTGCCCCTTAAGATTTCTTCAGAAATTTCTTCTCGGGTCAACCCTTTAAATTTCTCCTGGAATCCCTTCAAATATTCCACCAGGAATTGGGATTTATTAACCTTCCTCATGTATTATGTAGGGAACAGCTCGCTGTTTTAGTGTACGGTTTGGGTCTAGAATGGCCTTAATGCACAAGGTGGGCTAAGGAAATAATTCTGGGATTTAACCTAGACAAACAGTTGAAATTCATCCAAGAGTTGCTTTGGAGATTCACCAAGACTTTACTTTTTACATACTTTTTAAATGTATAGGAGTTTCTCCGTTTCTTCAAAATTTCATACGGGAATTCTTTCAAGATTACATTCTGAAATCCCTCCAGAAAATTTTTCTGATATTTCTCCAGGGGTTCTTTCTGGAATTCCTCCAGAATTTCTTTCTGGGATTCCTTCAACAGTTTTTCTAGAATTTCAGCAGAAGTTCTTTCTTGGGAGTGTGTGGTAGGATTTCGTCCGGGTGCCAGTGTCACGCGCGTTTACTTCAGTGGTCCGATTTTTTTCTTTTTCTATTCCGAAGTGAGCATTTCGACGGCGGAGTCGGTTCCGAATTTTTCGCTTCCCATCGCGCTGCAGTGTGAACGAGAAAGAATAAAATCACGCGGTTGAATTTAGTATGCGGTGGATCGAGTCGGTTCCGAATTTTTCGCTTCCCGTCGGCGTTAGTTACCAATACACTTTTAGTTGATAATAGATATTTTCTTTCATTTTTTGCATTTACACAAAAGAGTGAAAAGTGTCAGTTCGGGCTCGCTGGTCGAGAAAAAAATCCGGGCGCCGACAAGTGAGTCGCGTTTAGTGTATTTCTGTGTTGAATAGACTAAAGGTTTCTGCTCTCTAGTGGAATGGAGAAGCGCAATAGCAACGGCGGTTTGTGTATATTGACCCATTGTCAAATCATATCACCAACCATAGGTGACTCCCGGACTGATAATGTACCTTACCCTACTAACAAAAAATCCTTCCTGAGACAAACGTAGAGATGCAGCGATTCGCGGTCTTTATAACAACGTTTGTCTTACTAACATTCCCTCCTATCCTCGATGACCGTAAGGACGTGGCCGGCGCCGTTATTGACCCTATTTAAGTTGAGAGCTCTCGAACTGTGTACATTGAGAATAGTAAGCTAGTCCCAAGCCCTATTCATTGGTTCCCTGTACAATTTCGATTGCTCTGGTCAATCACGGAGTAGCAACTACGAATTGTGCGGTCATCTATGCTCATGCTGCTCATGCTCATGCTCAATTTCAGCAGAAGTTCTTTCTTGGATTCTTCAAAGAGTTTCTTGTGATATTTTTCTTGGAATGTCCTCCATCCAAAAATTTCTTTGAAGAATTCCTACAGGAATTTGTTTTGGTATTCATTTCTCCGTGGTTACTACATGAACCAGCCTTGGGCTGAAAATCTCGTTAATAAAGATAATATGGTATGCTCCCCGATTTACTACGTTTATTGGGAATCTCCCAGAAGTTTAGTCTAGTAATATTCCAGGAATTCTGTCATCAAATGCTCCAGAAGCTTCTTCAGGGAGTCCTCCTGATGTTCTGTATCGAAATCTCCGGGGAGTTGTTCCTGAGAAATTCCTTCTAGGAATCCTGTATAAGTTCTTTCAAGAAATCATCAAATTGTTCCTCGAGGAATCAGTAGGTCGGCTCCAGAGGCACGTTCTCCTCCATTTGGGAAATTTGTGCCATCGAGGGATACTTTCAGAGTTGATGAGATTTCTTTAGGATTTTTTGGGAACTCTCAATTTCTTCTGGGAACCGTGGGAACCCTTCAGGAGTTGCTGGAGAAATCCCCATATCGTTTTCCAATATCCTAGACTCCTCTTTCTTAGAAAAACTTATTTCTGAAAGACTTAATTCCTAATTCACCTAAAGGAACTTCTGAATTACTTCCTGACAATTTCTCAGAAGAAATCTATTATGGAATATGGAGGAATACAAGGTAGAATCGCTAGTAGAAATTACTGAAGAAAACCAAGGATGACAAGAGAGATCTCTGGTAGAAATTTGAGCCCCGTCGGTAAGAAATAGCGACTACAAGAGAAAAATTTACCACATCGCGTTATTTCAGGAAAAGTGTTTAAAAAATCGCGTAAAATGTATTTCACTTAAAAAGTCTTGCGAAATAGATTGTAGTGTAAAAATTTAGGCAATGACAGGCAAATAAAGCCTTAAACTGTTTAATTTCTCGAATAACACTTGAAGAGGCAGGTCTAGTTCCAGTTGGTGCGTAGAGCCGTAAAAAAGAAGAATAGGGATCATCAGAAGGAAGTTCTTGGAGGAATACCCAGATGGACATCCTGGAGCAATTTACAAAAGTTGTTGATGATGATATTGATATTTACGTATTACCTCCTGCCACCTCCTGTCAGATTTTCATTAATTAATTGGCTCGGTTTAATTTTTCCATTGAACTTTTGATTAATTTTTATCATGTTCAAATAAGAAGTAAAATTATGCGTGAGAGAAAGCATGACTTAACATAATTTACAGCTGAATTTGAAATGTGTTGAAAACTACTGTGGCGTATACGTCTTCTATGTTATCATTGGTAGTTGCTTCAAATTGATTCATGGATGCATTGCCTCAAGATTAATGTTAAACTATAAATAACTCGTGTTCGGGGGAACAAATGAGCATGAGCATGAGCATTAGAGTGGGTCAACGTTGTATGGAGAAACTTTAAATTTGACCGCATCAACCCGGAACAAAGCTTTTTTGACTCCTTTTTGCGTCCAAAACAACTGTGCAAAATTTGGGAGCGATTGGTTGCGTCCCCGTATTCCGCATTGTGATTGAAATTTGTATGGAAGTTAGTATGGGAAAACGCACTTTTTTGCATTTTACTCATAAGTTGAATTCTTTTGTCTAATATCGTTTAACTAATGACGTTAAAGTATAGCCTAGGATATACCGAAAAACTTTGCCGAAGACAGCAAAGTGATCCGATGCTTGTGAAAAAAGTTATTCACTTGGTAACTTAGGCCAAAAACTGAGATTTTATTATTGATGTTATTCCTTTACATGTTAAATGATAAGCACCACCAGGCAATCTGTGCGTTATAACTTTTTTCACAAGTGTCGGATCACTTTACGGTCTTCGACAAAGTTTTTCGGCATATCCTAAGCTATGCTTCAACGTCATTAGTTAGATAGTTTTAGACGAAAAATTTCAATTTATGAGAAAGATGCAAAAAAGCACGTTTTCCCATACGAAATTCCATACAAACTTCAATCGCAAAGCGGAATACGGGGACGCAACCAATCGCTCCCAAATTCTGCACAGTTGTTTTGGACGCTAATAGGAATCGAAAAAGCATTGTTCCAAAAAATCGACTTTGTTGACCCAGTCTAATGAGCATAGATGACTGCACAATTCGTAGTTGCTACTCCGTGATTGACCAGAACAATCGAAATTGCACAAGGAACCAACAAACGGAGCTTGGGATTAACTACCGCTCTAAATGTGCACAGTTCGAGAATTCCAGACTTTATTAGTCAATAACGGCGCCGGCCACGTCCTTACGGTCATCGAGGAAGGAAAGGAATGTTAGTGTGACGTACGTTGCTACTAGAGACCGAGATCACCTCATTTTCTCCACGACTGTCACGGGAAGGAGTTTTTGTTAGTGGGGAGGGGAAGAGTCACATGATTTGGATTCACTTTGGTAAGTGATGATTTATGCAACCTTTACTTGAGTCAAAACATTTATTCATTTTGACTAAAATATTACAGATGTCGACACCGAAGATGACGAACCATTCAAATTTTTGTGTAAATGCAAAAAATGAAAGAAAGATATTTATTATCAACTGAATGTGCATTGGAAACTAGCGCCGACACATGACGTGACGAGGGCCCATATAGCCGAGGCGGTAAACGCACGGGTATTCAGCATGACCATGCTGTGGGTGACTGGTTCGATTCCCGGTCGGTCCAGGATCTTTTCGTAAAGGAAATTTCCTTGACTTCCTTGGGCATAGAGTACCTTCGTGCCTGCCACACGATATACACATGCAAAATGGTCATTGGCAGAGGAAGCTCTCAGTTAATAACTGTGGAAGTGCTCATTGAACACTAAGCTGAGAAGCAGGCTTTGTCCCAGTGAGGACGTTACGCCAAGAAGAGAGAGAGAGAGAGACATGACGTGACGAACTTTTCAATATTTGTTAGATAAATACACAAAAACCAGAGCAGAATTTTATTCATCCTTTAGCAGTAATTATTATGATAAAATGGAACGAGCTCACCAATGAACATACTTCGAAGTGTCCAGTGCGTATGTGCTGCAGCATGTTCCACTAACTGGCCTCTTCTCCGAAATCACACTGAACCGTTACAATTATACAAGGGTACGACGATGTGCACATTCAAATTGAAGACGACGACGCGGCCGGTCCGAATGAAAAAAACAGCCTCTTCACTTTGGAGGCAAATCACACTATACCGCCCCGTACGAAGATAAGCACAGTCAAATCGGTGACGACGACGACGCGGCCGGCCCGAATGAAAAGAAGCGTCTTTTTCACTTTTCACTCGTGTTCGGGGGAACAAATTTGACAAAAACTTTAGTGTTGATAAAAACGGAATGAAATGATGACGAAATCGAATAGTGACAAAAACGGATAGTGATTAAAACGGATAGTGATAAGAACGGAACATACCTGTATTAACGAATTAGCCAACATTTTATCACAGACAAGCGGATGTAGCACTTGAAACAAAACTTCACTATTGTTCGCACTCTAGCAAATACTATCAACTCCTTCATTTCATTACTTACTTTATCTAGCTACTCCCTTGTTCTCTCTCCCTTGAGTAGACAATGATTGGCAAAGTCATAAATGTTTCAAAGATTTGATGACATCGATGATAGAGCTCCACGTCGGAGCTCGAATTGTGAGGCCACCATGCACGAATTATTTACCGCAGGCGTCTATTGATCGAGACCTGCACCCGTTGAGTGTTCTCCACTGATACACATCAGTCTTCACTAGCGTACAGCAGCACAGATTTCACGTTTAAGTTGAAAATTCGGATTTTGGTGCGTCGTCTAACCTGGTTGTTTTTCCATACATTTCTTAAATTCGCAAATGCAGCCCTCGCCTCCTTGATCCGCGCACCTATGTCAATCTTGGTGCCCCATTGGTCGCCATTTGGCTACCAATATATTGGAAGCTTTCAGCATTCTCCACTGATTGCCCAGCTACCGTAAAGCTGGAAGGGTTAACCGTGTTTACATCAAACGATTTCGACTTATTAACGTTGATGGTAAGATCTGCCACCGAGGAGCGATTAGCAAGATCATTGAGCTTGCTCTGCATATCAGAGCGCTGTTGAACTTGGAGAACAACGTCATCAGCCAAATCTAAGTCATTTAGGTGCTCCATGGTAATGAGCTGCCACAGAAACCCACGATTTGGCTCACGATCAATCGCACCCTCAAGGATCTCATCGATTACGATGAGGAACAGTAGCGGTGATAGTATACATAGGTATACATCATTGCCACACTCCAGCAATGACCCGGATGGGATCGGATAAGACACTGTTGTGCAGTACCCTGCACAAAAATGCCCCGTACTGTGCTTGAATGAGGCCGATGCTTTTCTCAGGGACACTCTTGTCGAAATATTTTTCGTAATAAATAAACACCAGGTAGAGAGACTTTTAGAATTCATTGATTTGCTCCAGGATGATACGGAGCGTGACAATATGATCTACAAAGGTTCGTCCGGCACGGAATCCTACTTGCTGCCGTCGGAGATTTGCGTCAATCTTCTTCTGTATCTGGTAAAGGATCACTTTGCAAAGAACTTTGAGAACTATGCACAGTAACATGATGCCTCGCCAATTATCGCATACAGTCAGGTTACTCTTTTTGGGTACCTTTACTAACACGCATCCAGTCGACCGGAAATGTCACGGTTTCCCATATGTTGCAGAATAATTGATACAGTAGTTGTGCGGATACTACGGGCTCAGCTTTGAGCATCTCAGCTGATATGCGTTAGCCCCCGGGGGCCCTGTTCGATATCATGTTACGGATGGCTGTTTCTATCTCTATGGAGCTTCGGTGTTGACACGGGTAATGCGTCGAACCCTTGGCGGAACATGTTAAGGTGTTGGTGGCATGACCGACACTTGAAAAAGGTTTCCAAAGTACTCGAACCAGCGTTTCAACTGTCAGTAACTGTCTAGACGTGTCATTTACGGGCATCGTAGCTTTCATCTTGATTCCACTAAGGCGACGTGAAACATCATAGAGGAGACGGATGTCGCCTGTGTTTGCGACTTTCTCGTCTTCGTCGGCTAGGGAGTCTGCCCACGCTCTTTTGTCCCGTCTACATGAGCGTTTAACTTCCTTATCGAGAGCCGAATAGCGCGGACGGGCTACATTTTTGGCTCCTCGTATTTCCGCTTGCTCTATCGCGGCTTTGGCGTTCCTTCGCTCCTCTATTTTCCTCCAGGCATCGTCTGTGATCCACTGCTTTCTCCGGGGGCGTAGCTCATTCAAATTATTCTCGCCGGTGGCGATGAAGGCGTTCATGATGGCGCTCCATTGATCTTCTACGCTTCCACCTGCTGCAATATCCGCAGCAAGGATCTCTAGCTCCTCGACGAAGGACCTTTTCATCGCAGCGTCTTCCAGACGGCTTGTGTTGAACAGACGCCCGATTTTTTCCTCCTGTAGCTGGATCCTAGTAATGCGCAGCCGGATCTTGCCGATTAGGAGATGATTGTCGAACGGAATGTCGGCGCTACGTATGTTTCATACATCAGGAAGGCTCCGTCTCCATTTTCGGCTGATGCAGATGTGGTCGATTTGATTTCGGACCTTTCGGAATCTTGTCCACGACAGCATTCAGTTGACTGTAGAAGTTCTCTTTATCTTGCAATTCGGCAGCATCGGTTGGCGCGTAACATTGGTAAAGTTTTGAACCCGTGTTCTGAATCTGGCTACAATTATCCTCTCATTAATAGGTTCCCACTTCATGAGCGCAGCGTGGGCGTGAGCGCTGAGCAAGAAACCAACTCCACGGTGGCGAGGAGCGTTTTCACCTCGTAAGCAAGAGTATAACAGAATTTGACCCGACGCCAATCTGTGTTCTCCAAAGTTCGGCCAACGGACTTCGCTCAGTCCTACGCTTTCCTTTTCGACTCACCGTTTTGCAGCCCTTCCTGGGTTTTCCTCAAAGACATTTTTGCGGTGTTTCTACCAGATTGAACCCAATATCTCCACAAGACTTTCTCTCATCTATCTCTCAGATATTGTCGCGGAATTTTTCCTAGAGTTGAAAACTTTCTGCGATTATTTTAGGTATTCCTCTTGGGACTTCCCCAAACGATCTTTTGGGAATTTCTTTCGCATTTTCGTTAAGAGTTACTCCTGTTAGTTCTACTAGAGCTCGTTCAAGGTGTTCTTAAGAAATTTTTCACGAATTTTCTGCAATAATTACTCCCGGAATTTGTTCCGAAGTAGTACCTGCACTTTCTTCAAGAAATTTCCAAAATTTTAAGCTAATTACAAGTGAGCAAGAACAGAATAATGAAATACATTGTTGTTTGAAGCTTGCTTCTTGAGATTTGTGCGTCTGAAGTTTCGATGCAATGTTGAATCGGGATTTCAAGACGTTTGTCCTTAAGTGAATCCTTTGCCTAATCAATAATTATAATCTCTTCAATTTCAGTGCAACAGTTTGCATCATAATATAGTTGTTCAGAGAATATTGACTTCAGTATATAATATCTTGCACGGTATATTAAATTATGCAAAATTGTTAGTTACTATAGTTCTACCGTAACGTACATTCATATACAGATGTAATGATAGTCCGCATTTCAAATTACACAATGATCAAAACAATTGCTCATCGCAACAAAGCGCATTGCCTTTCATACGATGACGGCCACTTCAAATTACCGTAGAATAAATTATAGGTTTATTCATTTAGTATCTTTGTATTACATGTAGAACGCCGCGATTGTTATATTTGCTTCGTCGTTGCCTTCCAGGAACGATTACTCTGTTCTTTATATTATGATATTTGTTTATTGAGGCTCGCTAACAACAACGCTTTAGATTGATATAGAGACACATGGTTTGCCTTGCTTTGGTTACACAATTAATAATTGAACGTCGTCCGTCGTTATCACGCTAGTTACAAATATGAAATTCAAGCGCGGCGATAAAATATAGTCTCTTTGTAGTTACACACCTACAAAATTTATGTGTTTGTCGATCGTGGTACTATGTTACACAATTGTACGTCTATATTCTACTGAATAAAACTTTTCAAGTATTAAATTATTATCTCGTGTTGTGATAATTGTTGTTGTTTTGTGTCAAATGATAACCATATCTATAGGGCGATGTATCAGTACAACGAAGAATCCCAACTGAAACTGTCGCGACAAATAACTAGACTGCGACATTAAAACATAAATTTTAAATTCAGATAATATCGATCTCTGTTGGATTCTCTAACAGCGCCCATCAAAAGATTCAGTCCATCAGCAACATCATGTTCCGAAGAAACGTTCAAACATGGAATCAATGGCAGCCATTATCCATTATTCATCGTACCGCGCCAATCCATCAATTTTATTCATTCTTCTCTTCAATGCTCAACTCTTAGTACACTTCAAACCAATATTTATTTCTCGGGGACCGGATCGGTGTCTCCGGCTGGCTAGAGTGCGCTCGAATGTTCGTCAAAGACATTGTACAGTACAGTATTTAAGCACTAGCATTACTTTTCGTTTCTGTATGTTCGGTACTGGAGGGTATCTGTTTCAATGTCCGTCCCCTCATTGCATCATGGGGCGAAGCTTTTGTTCGTTCGGATTATTAATTTCCATACAATGTAATTTATAACTACGTGAAGTGGTGTCAATTTTGCTCTGGTTTACAGCACTACGTCAAGAACGAAATCTACGATTATGTATTGCCTTACTTAGAATAATTGCATTATAGCCAGATGACATTATGTACAGTGTTTCTTGTTTTCTGTTAATGATATAACTGATAATAGTGATAATACATTATTACATTATTGAATTGTGTTGAGGTAAGTGCGATGCGACGCATTACCAGTCCATAATAACAGAAAAGTTTTGAATTGGTCTGTTCTGATTGATCATATTGATCAAATAGCAATGTCAATATCAAATAGCAGACATGAAAGTCCATCATTTTGTCGTAATCCCCGTAAAAACTTGAATGAACTAGACTCGAAATCATTACGTTGTTTCACACACCGTTCATAGTAACTTGGGGACGTTATTTTGTGGTAATCATCAACGTGATTCGAATGAACTGGATAGTTCACCTGAAACACTTACGCAGTTTCTCCAAGCTTTCAATACTGGAAACTCATTCAAAAATTCCAAAGAATTTCTCTAGCAGATTTTTTTTTTTTGAATACCTTCAGATATATGTGTAATATCCTGGGATCCTTTTTTCCAGGATCCCTCGCAAGAATCCTATCTCGTATTTGCGCCGCTAATTTCTCTTAGAATTCCTCCTTGATTTTCCCAGGGTTCGGATTCATACTGAGATGTTTGCAGAAATTTCTACACTCCCGAGATTCCTCTTGGAAAATCATTCATATTTCCTTCCTAAATTCCGATCGAAATTCGTCCCACGATTGCACCTAGAGATTTTCCCGGAATTTCTCCAGGACTTTCTCACGGAATTTCTATCATAGATTCTCTCCCAGGATTTCTTCCAGCGGTTTTTTTCTGAATTGCCCTAGGTTTCATTGCTGAATTTCTACCGGAGAAGCTGATTGGCTTTCTTCAAGAGATTTACACAACATTTCCTACCAGAGATCCCCCAGGGATTTCTGGAGTTACTCCCCAGATAACAACAGGAGTTCTTCCCTTGACTTTCTCATAGAATTTATCTATCGTTCTTCCTGGGATTCCTGCTGAATACTTCCCGAGGTTGTGAGATTCCTCACAGAATTTTTCTCGGAATTTATCTTGAAATACTTTCCGGGCATTTCCTGAAGCTTCTCTAAAGATGTTTTTTAAGAGTATTCCCTACAGTTTTTTCTTGAAGAATTCTGAGAGAAATTGCGGTAAAAAATTGTTAAGGATTTCAGGAATAACCCTGGAAAAATCTCGGAACAAATTTGGGTGGATCCTGGGGCTTTCTGTGAACCATGGTATGGTAGTCCGAAGCACTTTCTTCGCCCGAAAAGATATCCACGAAGCCACCTGGAGATCACCCGACCATCAAACAGAAAATCAAATCGACCACGTTCTAATCAACGGTAAATTCTTCTCGAATTTATCTAATGTCCGCACATACCGCAGTGCGAATATAAATACGGATCACTATCTAGTCGCTGTATGCATGCGCTTGAAACTGTCGACAGTTATTACCGCGCGTCGAGCGGTGCGAGGTGCGTAACGTAGAAGTGGCTCAAGGCTACGCGCAGCAGCTAGCAGTGGCCCTACCAACGAAACAGCAGCTTGGCGCAGCTACACTTGAAGATGGCTGGAAGGTTATCCGATCCGTCATAGGTAGTACCTCGGCTGCAGCACTAGGCTACGCGACCCCGAATCACAGAAACGATTGGTACGACGGCGAATGTGAACAGTTGAAAAACGAAAAGAATGCAGCATGGGCGTACGGAGGGCGAATGAGGCACGTTATAGACAGGCGCGGAACAGGCAGAACTCAGTCTTCCGGAGGAAGAACGAGATCGTGAAGCGATGAGCTGTACCGCGCTAAAGTCACACGGAAGTTCTACGATAAGCTGAACCGCTCGCGCGGAGGCTTTGTGCCACAAGCCGACATGTGCCGAGACAATCAGGGGAATCTTCTCACGAGCGAGCGTGAGGTGGTCGAGAGGTGGCGGCAGCATTACGATGGGCACCTCAATGGCGACGTTGCAAGCATCGAAAGTGGCGTGGTAACAGATCTAGGAGTACGTGCGCAGGACGAAGGATTTTCAGCCCCTAACATCCAAGAGATTGAAGAGGAGATTAGCCGGTTGAAAAACAACAAAGCCGCTGGAGCAGATCAACTACCAGGCGAACTACTAATATACGGTGGAGAAGCATTCGTGAGAGCACTACACTGGATTATTACCGAGATTTGGGAGGAGGAAGTATTACCGGAGGAGTGGATGGAAGGTATCGTGTGTCCCATCTACCAAAAGGGTGACATTTTGGATTGCGAGAACTATCGCGATATTATACACTACTTGGCGCTGCCTACAAGATATTCTCTCGAATTCTATGCCGTCGTCTATCATCGATTACAAGAGAGTTTGTGGGACAATATCAGGCTGCATTCACGGGTGAACGCGCTACAACAAACCAGATGTTCGCCATCCGCCAGGTATTGCAGAAACGCCGCGAATACAACGTGCCCACACATCACTTGTTCATCGATTTCAAATCGGCGTATGATACAATCGATCGAGAACAGATTATGCACGAATACGGATTCCAGGATAAACTGATACGATTGACCAAGGCGACGATGGATCGAGCGATGTGCGTAGTTCGAGTATCAGGAACTCTCGAGTCCCTTCGAATCTCGCAGAGGGTTACGACAAGGTGATGGTCTTTCGTGCTTGCTGTTCAACATTGCTTTGGAGGGTGTAATAAGAAGAGCGGGGATAAACACGAGTGGGACGATTTTCACGAAGTCCGTTCAGCTGCTTGGTTTCGCCGATGATATTGATATTATTGTTCGTAAATTTGAGACGATGGCGGAAACGTACATCCGACTAAAGAGTGAAGCCAGGCGAATCGGATTAGTCATTAATGTGTCGAAGACAAAGTACATGATGGCAAAGGGCTCCAGGGAGGAATCACCGCGCCCGCCACCCCGAATTCATATCGACGGTGATGAAATCGAGGCGGTTGAAGAATTCGTGTACTTGGGCTCACTGGTGACCGCCGACAACGACACCAGCAGAGAAATTCAGAGGCGCATTGTGGCAGGAAATCGTGCTTACTTTGGACTCCGCAGAACTCTACGATCGAACAAAGTTCGCCGTAACACGAAGTTAACCATCTACAAAACGCTGATTAGACCGGTCGTCCTCTATGGGCACGAAACATGGACCCTACGTGCAGAGGACCAACGCGCCCTTGGAGTTTTCGAACGGAAGGTGTTGCGTACCATCTACGGCGGAGTGAAGATGGAAGACGGGACATGGAGAAGGCGAATGAACCACGAGCTGCATCAGCTGCTAAGAGAACCAACCATCGTCCATACCGCGAAAATCGGGAGGCTACGGTGGGCGGGTCACGTCATCAGGATGTCGGATAGCAACCCGACTAAAATGGTTCTCGAGAGTCATCCGACCGGTACAAGAAGACGTGGAGCGCAGCGAGCTAGGTGGGTCGACCAAGTGGAGGACGATCTGCGGACCCTACGCAGAGTGCGGAACTGGAGACAAACAGCCATGGACCGAGTGGAATGGAGGTGGCTACTATGTACAGCAGAGGCCACCCCGGCCTTAGCCTGACCGGTAAGGTAAGTAAGGTTAAGAACAACTTAAAAGATGTTCTAAGTTACCCAAGAGCTTAGGTTATCCAAGGTCTTTCGCGAGTAAGCGCCTTAAGATCTACAAGCGTAACCGATGGATTGTCGTTACATTACTGATACGATGCAACATCCTACAGGTCTTTAGAGCATAGTTCTGTAGTGACGTAGTTTTCAAAGATATTCTAAAACCTTCAAGAACTTCCGAGAGTACCCGACTAGATGGACATTACAAAATTATTACAAGCTGTGTTATTTTGTTACAATAATTTTTTATAACAAGGGTTGTTATAAAACATGTACCGTTAGTAGTTAAAATAACAGAAATTCTAACAAAGTTGCCACATGAAAAGAACAAAAATGTAATAACTTTTGTTATGATCATAACAAAAATATTATAAAACTTGTTCCATGAAATATGGTAGAATTTAACAAAATTATAACAAATTGTGTTATAATTCCTTGGCAACCTTTTAGGGTAAAAACTAAATTTTTATACTCATTTTTGGGTAAATATTTTCAAGTGTGTTATTCTATTTTTAGAAAAAGTTTGTGGCATAAAAAAAAGTTTCCAGTACGTTATAAAATTTTCGGATCCGAACGGGATTTGAACTAAGATACCTACCATCGGTAGCAATCTGACGCCTCTGCCAATGAGGCCATCACTTTTTTGCGCACTGTGCCGCACATTTAAATCGAAATTGAAAGAAAACGATAAGAGATAGAAGTTTAATGTCAAAGAACGAATTGTAGAGTGGAAAAGGGGCCACAACTTTGCCAAAGAAAGAATTTTGAATTATTACGCATTTTTCAAAGATAACTGACAAAAACAAATTAAAACACACAACTTTTAGGCTACTTGCCCTAGAAAACTTAGTTATTCAACTAAACCAATCGGTTCAAAGATGCCATTTGATAGAAAATTGAATAATCTTTCGAATAAGGGTAAAAAAACTGCGATAAGTTTGACCATTTTAAAGTTATAGCCAGTTAAGGCAATTAGAATAAAAAACATGGGGAGTTCAATAACTACGTAACGGTTGAGATTTGACCATATACGTAGCACAATTTTTTTCACCATTTATGGTCCTCTATCACCCTTTAAAAAGTTTGCACTCAGGAACCTAACACATAATTTTGAAATTATTTTGTTACAAAAATGTAGCAAATCTATAAATATAAAAATGAGTTCAAATTTCCTTTGAGGCAACAAAACTCACGAACGGGTGAACCGATCAGCATGACAATTGCACAGTTCGATTTGTATTCATGGTGGCTGTGTTTATAAGTAGTAAAAGTTGAGAAAATTATCTAAAAAAGTAAGTAAATTGATAAAAACCTGATTTTTTATGTACTGGGAAGAAAATCAACACGATCGCATTAAAACTGATCTAGAGTGCCGTGCTGCTATGAACCCAACAGTTGTCAAACCAACACAGCTTGGCAAGACAACGTTTGCCGGGACAGCTAGTACTACAATAAATGTGTTACGAAATTTTGTTATAGGCAATTACATATTTTAATATGCATAATGTAACAAATGCTGTTATATATCCGTTTGAATAAATAATACAAGTTTTGTTATAGTTTTGTTTTTAAAATAATAACAAATTGTGTTACAATTTTGTAATGGTTATTCACATATACGAATCCTTACAACAAAATTATATCAAATTGTGTTATTTCTAACAACGGTTGTAATAATTTTGTTATAATCTTGTTAGGAGCTTCTGGTCGGGTACAGACCTGAAAATCTACGAGCGTAATCAATTAATTGTTGCTATATTATTGATGCGGTGTAACATCCTATAGATCCATGAGACATAGTTCTGTAGAAAACTACTTCGCAAATATACTCTAGGTCATCCTAGAATTTCGGCGTACAAAGAATTTAAGATCAACAAGCGTAATAAATGGATTTTCGTTACATTACTGATACAGGTTAGTGTGGGTCATCGGAACCGTTTTCTCAGATCAAAGCTTTTTTGATTCCGCTTCGGGTCCTGAGTATCTGTGCATAATTCGAGCACGATCGGTTGCGTCTACACTTTGCGCATTGCAATTGAAATTTGTATGGGATTTTGTATGGGAGACCTACTTTTTTGCATTTTTGTCATAAGTTGAAAAAGTTTGTCTGAAACTTTTTAACCGACACTGTAAAATGATAGCCTAGGATGTTCTGAAAAACTTTGTTGAAGACCGCAAAGCGATCCAATGCTTGTGAAAATGATTATAACCAACGAACCGCATGCATGTGTTTATGTTATGCATGTAAAGGAATAACAATAGCAACAAAATCATGCTGTTTCGCCAAGCAATGCAAACGCTATAACTTTTTTCATAAGCATCAGATCACTTCGCGGTCTTCGACAAAGTTTTTCAAGACACCCTAGGCTATGTTTTCACTTTATCGGTTTCATGGTTTTAGAAAAAATCGAGCTTGTTATGAGAGAAATGCAAAAAAGTGTGTTTTCCCATGTAAAACCCCATACAAACTTCAAACGCGATGCGCAAATCGTAGACATAACCGATCGTGCCCAAATTTTGCACATTTATTTGGGTCCTGCAATGGGATCAAAAAAGCTTTGATCTGATGGGATACCATTGAATTTTTCATTTTTCCATATAAACGATGACCCACTCTAATACAGGTCCATGGAGCATAGTTCTGAAGAGAAGTTATTTCCAAGGATAGCCTAGGGCATCCAAGAACTTCCGCGAGTAGTGGCCTTAAGTTCTACAAGCGAAATCGATAAATTGTAGTGACATTACTGACACGGTGCAACATCCTACAGGTCCTTAGAGCATGGTTCTGTAGAGACGTACTTTTCCAAGATATTCTAGGACCTTCAAGAACTCCCGAGAGTACAGGCCTGAAAATCTACGAGCGTAATCAATTCATTTTTGCTACATGATTGATGCGGTGTAACATCCTACAGATCCATGGAACATAGTTCTGTAAGAAAACTACTTCCCAAATATGCTCTAGTAGGTCATCCAGGAATTTCCGCGAATACAAAAATAAAGATCTACAAGCGTAATAAATGGATTTTTGTTACATTACTGATACGGTGTAACATCCATGGAGCATAGTTCTGAAGAGAAGTTATTTTCAAGGATATTCTAGGGCATCCTACTCCAACCAATGGGATTCGTATTTAGCTGCTCTGGTTTTTATCCGCTCTCCTCTCCTCTTCTTGGCGTAACGTCCTCACTGGAACAAAACCTGCTTCTCAGCTTAGTGTTCTATGAGCACTTCCACAGTTATTAACTGAGAGCTTCCTCTGCCAATGACCATTTTGCATGTGTATATCGTGTTTTTTTTTTTTTTTTTTTCTAAACCATAGGGGGATAAATCTGCTCATCAGACACCCTAACAGGAAGGTTAGGGTAGTGTGGGGATGAGGCCGTCTTCTACAATGCCGGTAGAAGCCAGGACTACTCTCTCCTCGACCCACTAAAACACATTCCTATGGTCGCCAAACCCTACGTCTCTCCGGAACCACCAAGAAGGTATTGCTTCAGAGAGGGGCTAGTGCATATCGCACCCTCAAGGTTAGCTGCCGTAGCCTAGCAGCAACGAACATCGATGACTCGCACTGGAGAGTCCATCACGATAGCATGCTGGCGCTTAGCCAGTTTCCCGAGTGGTCCTCGCCACTCCCTTTGTCCTCGGAAGGCGGGCAGGGTCAACCCCGCCCGCGCCCTACTGCTGAGCGGACATCAAGAACTGATGCCCACATGCAACCCGATCTGACCTGCTGAAGGCAAGGGTATCACTACACTTCAGGCCTAATCAGCTGCATCCGTAGGTTGCAGACAGCAGGGTCTCACCTACCCCGACCCTTGCCGGGGACCCCTTTCCAACCACGGGCTCAGATCCAACCCAGTAGACTGACGCCACGACAGCACCGCTACCGGGACTTCCTCTCCGCGGCCACTTAATCGCTGTAAGGGTCGATCTCGACCGCAGGGCACCGGTATGACCTACGAAGCCGACTTCGAACCCCTGGACCACCTCTTGTACTGCATCTGGACTAGCCATTCTCCGAGTCCACGCGCCACCTCCTTTGTAGCTCCCAGACGATATGGGTGATAGCCGTTGAAACGGCATTCCAGCTAATCTCATCCCTACACATTCTCTGGACCAAGTTGTCCGGAGTTGTGTCCTCCCCGCATGTGGCAAGCATGCGCTCACGCATTGTGCGAAAACGCGGGCACACGAACAAAACGTGTTCCGCCGTTTCCTCTAAACCATTGCACACTGGGCATTCGGGAGAATCCGCATGCCCGAAACGGTGTAGATACTGTCGGAAGCAACCATGACCTGTAAGGACCTGTGTCAGGTGGAATGAAACTTCCCCATGGCGCCTATTAATCCAACTATCTACCCTCGGTATCAACCTATGGGTCCACCTTCCTTTGGTGGAACTGTCCCACGCGCGCTGCCATTTGACCATAGAGGCCATCCTGACAGTCTTGCGTATGCCTCTTGTGCCGCGCATTTCGAAGCACTCCATATCCTCACTGATAAGAATGCTGATGGGCACCATACCAGTAATGACACAGAGAGCGTCGTGTGACACGGTACGGTACGCGCTTGCAACCCTCAGACACATAAGCCTGTAAGTACTTTCCAGCTTCCGTCGGTAGCATTCAGTACTTAGCGCGGTACCCCACGCCGGGCCGCCATACCTAAGTATGGACGTAGCAACACTAGCCAGAAGCTTGCGCTTACTGGCGTACACCGCTGAGCTATTGGACATCATCCGGGACAGTGCCGCAATAGCTGTGGAGGCTCTTTTACAGGCATAATCGACGTGGCTACCGAAGGTAAGCTTATCGTCGATCATCACGCCCAAGTGCTTGACAGAGCGCTTCGACAGGATAGTGCACTCTCCTACACTGATCTCCGTCTGCTGCGCCGACTGCATGTTGTTAACAACCGTCACCTCTGTCTTGTGGTGAGCCAGCTCCAGTTTTCTGGACCGCATCCACGCCTCCACAACCTTGATCGAGTGGTCGGTAGTCAACTTCACCTCCTCGATCGTTTCACCGTAGACTTCGAGCGTAATATCGTCGGCAAATCCGACAATCACCACTCCCACTGGGTACTCTAACCTCAACACCTCGTCGTACATGACATTCCATAACACCGGACCCAGGATGGAACCTTGCGGGACTCCTGAGGTTATGTGAAAGCACTTCCGACCCACCTCCGTGTCGTATACTAGTACGCGATTCTGGAAGTAGCTTCCGAGAATCTTGTACAAGTACTCCGGTATCCCCAGACGCAAGAGCGCATCAGCAATAGCAGCCCAACTGGCGCTATTAAATGCATTCCTTACATCCAGAGTCACTACCCCGCAAAAGCGAATTCCCCTCCTCTTAGGCTCGAGTGCTTTCTCGGCGGTTTTTGTAACCGACAAGATAGCGTCTACGGTGGACCTCCCCTTCCGGAAGCCATACTGGTTGCTCGAGAGACCATTTACGCCCTCAGTGAACTTCAACATTCTATTGAGGATGATCTTCTCGAGCACCTTCCCCGCCGTGTCAATCAAGCATATTGGTCTATATGCCGACGGGTCTCCGGGTGGTTTCCCCGCCTTTGGCAATAGTACCAGGCTCTGCCTCTTCCAAGCTTCTGGGAAAACTCCCTCGTCCAGGCATTTCTGCATAGCAGACCTGAACATATCGGGAGCTTCTGCAATAGCTACTTTTAAGGCCAGGTTCGGAACTCCGTCCGGTCCTGGGGCCTTACCTACGCTAAGGGACTTAGCTATCCCCGCAAGTTCCACATCGGTGACCATTTCCTCATCGCCAGCCCCAGTCCCCGGCTGTCCTACGAAAGGAGGCCAAGGACTAGGATCATGACGCGGAAAAAGTCCTCCGATGATCCCCTCCAACATCTCTGGAGATTGCTCTGTAGGAGCCATCACACCTCTCGTCTTGGCCATAACGATCCTGTAGGCATCACCCCACGGGGTCGTATTGGCACTCTGACAGAGACCCTCAAAGCAGGCCTTCTTGCTTGCTCTTATCTCGGTCTTGAGCGCGGCTTTTGCAGCGGCGAACACCACCCGCCGTTCGTTTCGCTCTTCCTCTGATCGTGCTCGCTGCATCCGCCGCCTAGCCCGTAGGCAGGCGCGGCGCAGGTCCGCAATCGCGTCGGTCCACCAGTAAGCCGGTGGCCTCCCATTTCTAGGGTGGACTCTCCTAGGCATGGTCACATCACACGCACGTGAGAGCACCGCTACCAGCTCGTCGCCGTCTAAACCGAGTAAGTTTCGCTCACGGCGGAGCGCTTCCCTAAATACCTCTTCGTCGAAGTATGATGTCTTCCACCTACGAGGGCTTGGCCTTGGCCTAGCCGCCTCTTCTTCTATCCGCTGTCTGCTGTTGTTGTAGTCGATACTGTAGCGAACCGCCAGGTGGTCGCTGTGAGTGTAGCCATCATCTACTCTCCAGTTCGAACTACTTGTTAGGCCAGGACTACAAAAGGTCACGTCAATAATTGACTCCGCTCCATTTCGACTATAGGTACTCTTGGTACCGACGTTAGCCAAGTCGACATCTAAGATGGCCAGTGTTTCTAGCAGGATCTGACCCCGCTGGTTCGTGAAACGGCTTCCCCATTCCACAGCCCAGGCATTAAAGTCACCCGCTATTACCACCGGCCTTCGCCCTGTTAGCACGGTCGTTAAGCGGTCCAGCATTTGCGTGAACCGCTCGATCGGCCACCGCGGAGGCGCATAACAGCTACAGAAGAAGACCCCGTTTACTTTGGCGACCACGAAGCCCTCATAGGTAGTAGACACCAACTCCTGCACGGGGTATTTACCCGTCGTCCATATCGCCGCCATTTTCCTGGTCCCATCCGAGGCCCAGTTGCCGTTGCCGGCGGGTACTCGGTATGGGTCCGAAATGATGGCGATATCCGTCTCCCACTCAGAAACCGCCTGACAAAGCAGTTGCTGAGCCGCATCACAGTGGTTCAGGTTCAGCTGCGTTACCTGCACTGTGATTTGTTGCTCACTGCGGCTTTCTTAAAGGCCGGGCATCCTGGACCACCCATCGCATGTCTGTTTTTCGAGGTTTTCCCGGTACAGATCATGCAGATGGGCGGACTCGTGCAGCTTTGGGCCTTATGACCTTCAGCGCCGCATCGCCTACACAGTTTGCGCCTGTCGGGGCCTTTGCAGTCCCACGACTTGTGTCCTGGTTCCAGACACCTGAAGCAAACCTCAGGTGGCTCGTGGAATGTCAGGTGACAAACACACCAGCCCACCTTAATACTCCCTACTTTAACGGATTTTTTAACATCCGCCACAGGTAGCTGAATCAGAGCTATCTGTGTCCCTGCTGGCCCCTTCCGCAGCCTGACGGCTGTGGCGGCCACCTGAACATCGCACTGTTGCCGCAGTGCCGTGACGAGCTCTTCCGCTTCGGTGATCTCGTCTAGGTCTTTGACCTTCAGAGTCGCCTCATGCGTAAGAGCCCTCACCTCCACTCCATCTCCAAGGACCTCTTCTGCCAGCCTCTTGTAGGCGGCGCCCTTGTGATCCTTCTGGCGCTTAAGCTCCAGGATCATTTCGCCCGTACGAGTACGTCTGATACTGCGTACATCGGCTCCAAGACCCTCGAGCTTGGCGTCGCACCTCATCGCCTTCAAGACGTCCGAGTATTTCGACTGTTCGGTCTTGATGACGATAGCGTCACCTTTTTCGCGCCTGGCACCTGCCTTCCTACGCCTTGGCTTGGCGACCTGCGCTTCTACCTGCGGAATCACCTTCTTCTTCTTCTTCCGCTCTACCTTTGTCCAAGGAGGGTCTTCTCCTTGGACCGCCCTGCTCTGTGGCTGCTGAGGGCCCACCATTGGTCGCAACCCCTTATTCCCTTCATTCCGGGACGGGCCAGCCTTTTCAGGCCCACCCTTCCCAGCTTTCCGGGAACCCTGGCTGGGGTCCGACTTTCCAGCGTTACCACCGGCTTTCGGGGTTATTATACGCCTGGCCTTGCGGGCGCCGCCAGACAGCTCCTCACCTGACGGCTGCCTCGCCCGCTTCTGCGAATGCTTGTCACGTTTGTCACGAGCATTCGCTTCCACACTCCTCGGACTACCTGCGAAGGAGAAGGCCTCTGTTTGTGTAAACTTCGACACATTCTCCTTTGCTGGTTCCGCAGCTGTAGCAGCCAGCAACGCCACCGCGTGCTCCTGCTTGGCCTCATCGACAGACACTCTAAGTCTAAGCAAGGCCGTTTTCAGGTCCTTGCTTATATTCGACTTAGTTGTCGCAAAGTCGATGATTTTGCCAAGCTGGTGCTCAGCAACCTCTAATGCGGGCCGTCCTTTACCAACTTCTTGGCTTATGGCCCTCAGCAGCCACGCTCCGTCCATGACCTCCACCGGCTGGCTTGCCGTGGAGTGGACAGGAGCTCCCACGCTTGAGCTACGTAAGCTACCAGCACCTGACTCCTCGCTTCTCCTTGTCGGAGACCTCATCAACCCACTTCTTGCGAAGGGGTTGATCGCACCACTACTTCCACCTAAGATATTTGATTTTTGATTCTTGCTCATTGTTCCCACGAGTTGCACGAGAAATAATGTCCACCACGCCAGAGCTCTGCATTAACGCGGTAAGGGACAGCATACTGTGGGGGGTGCCCAGGTACCCCACAGGCTCCGTTAAAGATCGAGCATCTTTTTCACCCCCTCGATCACTCATTCCTCGGCACGGGTCGCCTGACACCTTGAATTGGGGTTAGTAGTCCTATTCTTAGCCGGCAACTACGCGGCTGACTCGCAAGCGGGGGGGTGCGTCAGGCCCCAGGACATCCGTCCCTGCTGCCCCAATGTGTATATCGTGTGGCAGGCACGAAGATACTCTATGCCCAAGGAAGTCAAGGAAATTTCCTTTACGAAA
Organism: Aedes albopictus; assembly: GCF_035046485.1. NCBI lineage: Eukaryota > Metazoa > Arthropoda > Insecta > Diptera > Culicidae > Aedes > Aedes albopictus. Next base: position 398,984,635 of record NC_085137.1, read on the forward strand.
AGATCCTGGACCGACCGGGAATCGAACCCGTCACCCCCAGCATGGTCATGCTGAATACCCGTGCGTTTACCGCCTCGGCTATATGGGCCCTTTTTATCCGCTCTATAGCGGCCTTTGTTTGCAATCCATTTAGAGCTAAGAATCGAAATTCGAATAAAAAATCATTTTGGGTAATTTTATCCCAACAACGGTGCGTTTTAGAGCACTGCCCCTACTAAATAATCTCAGCATCGATTGTCCAATGCCATAAAACATTAGAATAAAGGAATTACAATCAACCTAAGAAATGTGCACATCAACTCCACACATCTATTGAAAACCACCTTACGTTCCCAGTGTTCTCTCGTGCATAATGCTGTTGCTTTTGATTCTACTTACGCTCTACACCACCACCACCAGTCAGCGCGCCAACCCCAACCACTTGCTTGCTATCCAGCGTGCTCGTTGTTCTTCGGTCGTCGTCAGTGAAGTCGAGTCGGTGCGGTGCTTGTGTCTTTGCATGTCGTACACGAACGATTGTGTGATTAGTTCCATTCATGCCAGTGTTCAATCCGGACGCGTTTTCGGACAAAATCTGTCTCGCCGCCGCAGCCACCACCGGCTTCCTTGGTTGGTTGTATGTGTTGCAGTTGGTTGTGAGTGTTGGTGCGCTTCCGATCCTGGTGTTGGTGGGTGTATGAACGTCAGCCACCTGGGCGCCTGTGGATCCATAGTGGCAACAAAAACACGCGCGCGATTATTCGAAATGTGAGCCGCCCAACGTGGTCGCTGAACAGCCGCCCGCCCGGTGCCGACTACGAGAGATGCATTTGAAGCATGACCCCGAGAGTTCGTCGTGTGGTAGCAGAAGAAAAATAGCGCCAATTTGGAAAAATGAATAACCGGTAAAAACCTAACGTCTGCGCAGTAGTCGCCCCCGATACCGAAAGCAATCTCCGAGTTCCAGATTTGATTGTAAATTGTTTCTTAAACGAAGAAGGAAAGAAATGATTACAACGTACAATGGAAATTGCTTGTTTCATGAACCCACTAATGATTGATTGCTGTGAGTCTTGACTGTGTGTCCATGGCAGTACCTGTAAGCTGCTAACATTGTGCAAGTGTGGTACTAACTTTATCGTGTTCGTTTCGTGTTGCTAACTTTAATTAAATTATACCACCATCCGTTGAGGGTATAATTTAAAAAGAAATAGTTTGGTTGTATGCTGGAAAATTGATAAAAATTGCTCGTCAAGCTGTGAACTATAGAAACAAAATGCGTCCAACAATAATGGAACACTGCCAGTGGAGGAGGGCAACTCCAAGATTAAATATATGAACCGTAATTTGAGAGCAAAAGGCACAGAAAAGACATCAAGACAAGCAGTTGAGCAGTGTGTTTATGGCCTTCGAAAGCGAACAGCACAACTGGGCCGTGTACTCACAAATAATAATGGAATTCAGTCGTATGGTAAATATTGATTTTATTATATGTTCGTAACAATAATACTAAACGCCGAGGGTTGGTGCTGCGCTGTATTTTTAGTTGAGATTGAATTTTGTTCCCCTACAATGTCGTTGAATATGAATTGGTAATGTTTTCGTGCTTCAACTTTGTTGGAAATACTCGCGAAGATCGAGTATTGAAAAGAACGCAACCGACAGCAAAGCGAACATTCTATTTTATATTATACCGTGATGTATACTTTTATCATTTCGTGTGTTGATGAAATCAAATACTCTTGTTTTATTTGTCAATTACTTAATATTTTAATTATATCGAAACAGAAAAGCCATTCACAAACACATTCGATTTTACAATAGTTATTTATGTGACGAGTTGCAAAAAGTTAATTTTTTCTGCACAAGTCGTACATTTATCCAACGAGGCTTGCCGAGTTGGATAAATACGAAGAGTGCTGAAAAAATCGAGTTTTGCAACGAGTTCCATACTAGTTATTTATGTAACGAGTTGCAAAAAGTTGATTTTTTCAGCACGAGTCGTACATTTATCCAACGAAACTTGCCGAGTTGGATAAATACGAAAAGTGCTGAAAAAATCGAGTTTTGCAACGAGTTCCATACAAAATTTTATGCAATAATTTTTCCATGTTGCAACCCATTTGAGTTGCATAATGTTCATAATGCAACTCAAATGAGTTGCATTATGAACATTATACAACTATTTTTCATTATGCAACTCATTTCAGTTTCATAATGAACCAGTTCGGAAAAATTGGCCATTATGATATCAAAACGGATTACATAAAATATAAATTATGATACTGAATTGCATAAAAAATTTTATGCAATTCAGTATCATAATTTATATTTTATCCAACTCATTTTGGTATCATAATGGCCAACTTTTCCGAACTGGTTCATTATGCAACTGAAATGAGTTGCATAATGAAAAATAGTTGTATAAAGTTCATAATGCAACTCATTTGAGTTGCATTATGAACATTATGCAACTCAAATGAGTTGCATTATGAAAAAATCATTGCATAAAATTTTGTATGGAACTCGTTGCAAAACTCGATTTTTTCAGCACTCTTCGTATTTATCCAACTCGGCAAACCTCGTCGGATAAATGTACGACTCGTGCTGAAAAAATCAACTTTTTTCAACTCGTTACATAAATAACTATTATGCAATGATTTTATCATAATGCAACTCATTTAAGTTGCATAATGTTCATAATGCAACTCAAATGAGTTGCATTATGTAAATTATGTAACTACTTTTTATTATGCAACTCATTTCAGTTGCATTATGAACTGATACGGAAAAGTTGGTCATTATGATACTGAAATGAGTAGTATTAAATAGAAATTATGACACTGAAATGCATAAACTATTTTATTCAGCTTCAAATGCATATCACACCCCAAGTGTACATATTCTTCTGTAACATGTTGCTACATCGTTCAAGTGCTCCATGTCGTCCATTCAATCCACTTCGAGAGTGTTGAGATGATAAAATCAAATGTATGTAGGTACATATCTATATTGAAATCAGTTAACCGACCAAGGCAGTTAATTTATGCTTTGGTTTTTGTTGTCACTTTTCTTTTCTCATTGTGTTCGTTGACAAAGAAGGAAAATCTATTTGGTGTAGACGTGGGCACTGGGCATATGTTGGATACATTGTGCATAAATTGTTGGAGTGAGAAGATAAGTTAATCCGGTCTCATGTCATAAATCTAGACACGTTGGACGGTGATGTAATTGTTGTTGTGGTTTGCAGTTTTCAAATGTTAGGTATAAATGGTCGGGGTTCTGCTAAACCGAACCAAAGACCACTTTTTGAAAAAATGAGTTTTTTTGACCATTGGATAAAGAATATGATGATCTACCTTCAGTGTAAAAATCCAGTAATTCTTACAGTTCTTCGTGGAGTAAATTCAAAATTTCTGTTTGGTTTATTTTAGTATTGATCTAGATGATGGACATTTCAAGTTTTCCTCATCGCCGTCAGATTTCTAACTTCTAACCGACTCATAGTAACAATCAGTGAGAGAATTGAACACGTAATTAGAAATACGGGTGTTGGAGGATCCAATTATATGTCGATGAACCTGATCGCCGTATTTCCAAATCACATTCAGCCAGAGTGATCCAAATCCACTGCATTTTAGAATCAATTTATTCTCAACAATTAAAAATCAACTGGATTTGAATACCTGCGTTATGTCGATACACCTTATTCTGATACTTTTACACAGGAGCCGTCATTGAACAACAAGGATAATAAGAATAATAAAGGTTGAAAAAAAAAAAATCAAAAAATTGGCTCACTTTGGCTGATCGAAAAATGGAGTTTTCACGAAAACCATAATTGAGAAGAACGTTTAGAACTTGATTCTGACTTAACGGCTGACCTTCAGGTAGGTAAAATGACCTAGAGCTAACGCGCTTGGTTATTACTCAAATGATCCAAGTTCGAATCTTTTTCATATTTTTGAAATTTGTTTTGTCTTGGTTCACTTTGGCAGAACATTTTCATGGTTTTCTTTGACCAGCATAAATTACAGTACACAAATGGCTCCACTTTCACATCTCAGGACTTCAGGACATGCAAGGGCATCATTTGACATAATTGTGGCATACCAATTTAGCACCCTATGCGCAGAGATGTGAATCGTCAGCATTCGCGCATCATCGAACCCCGCGACAACAATATTCGCGCTCCATCAGACATCGCGACTTCGCGACGTCGCGACGCGCACGTCGTCGGTCGTCAGCGACACGAAGACTCGAGCTGGTCGGTGAGGAGAGACCGCGCCGCCGACGATCGTCCTCTTTCGCATCGCAGCAACCGGGCAGCAAGCACGTGTCATCCAAAACAGGCTGGAGGCAATTTTGCGGCAATCGGCCGAATCTGTAGTGCGGAAATTTACAATAATCACTCTTGCTCTGTGCCTGCACTACACATGGCCTATAAAAAAAAACATGTGTGGCAATTGCTGAGCTGGGAGGGCTTCCGCCGTTCATATTTCAAACTATTTTGAGTCCTCCGTGCTACTATACTATACGCGTCCTCTCTGATTCATGTTAAGGATTGTGAATGATATCGACTTCAACTTCAGACGATGAAAAATCGAGATTTTTTTCACAATCCGACTGGTTTTCTCTGAAACATCGTCTACGCGATACCATGCGGCGCGGCGCGGACGACGTTAAGATATACGTAGGACAAAAAGGAAGGATGCTAGAGACAAGAATAAACGAACACCGGAACAACACGAGGAAGAAGGAGGCAAAAACGGGCCTAACCCAACATCACCTGGACGAAGGACATAATTTTGACTTCGACAACACGGAAATATTAGAAAGGATCGAGAACCAGGAGAGCAGAACCATAGCGGAGGCCTTCCACATCAAGCTGATGGGTGACGACAGAATCGTGAATATGCAGCGCGAATGTGGAGGTATAGACTCGGCATACAACGGCCTAGTGGGTAAGATACGATCGTGTACAACACATAGACGAACGAACAGAAACGAATGACGTAGAAAACCGAACCAACACGAAGATTGTACATGTAGTAAAAGGGGGTTAGTAATAGAGCCACACTAGTGGCGAGTGTATCGATTTAGACAAGTGGGTGATTGAAAATTAATTGGGAAAATTATGTAACATTGTAACTAATAGAAATATATTTACATAGATCTGATGATGGCTGAAGAAGAGTAAGCCGAAACGTGTGTAGCAATCACCGAAAAATATCAACAACCAATAAATATACAAAAACACACAGTCAGTCACACTGAACTATATACCATATTCCAATGTTTTTGTTCAGCCAGAGTGAACTGAGTGCAAGGTACTGGGAAATTAAATGTAATTATATCAATGATTTCAAATAATTTACATGTATTCTTCATCTCTGATGGTTATTAAAGGCTTGTGAGTTACATGTGTGCGGAAAAGTTTCAAATTATCTTAGCTGCTGTTTATTTGTGTCTGGTTGAACTGTAAGCTAAATTATCTTGGAATAAAGTTTTTGGCGCTTAGTTCGGTTTAGCAGAACCCCGGCCAAATAGACTACAGACCATTTTCAGCCAGAGGTTGTACAGACTGAACATAACTTACACTAGACAACGTGTTCGACAGCCCGTGGCTTAATGAAGAAGTTTACGTTTGACGAAAAGTTTTATTCGACTGGAATGGGAATCGAACCCACACACCATAGTTAACAATACGTCTAAGCGGCTGACAATGCTAACAGCATGTTCACGAAGACCATAACCGTTACTTTTGCATATCTGCACTTGATTTTGTCAGCCTTTTATAACAACGAAAAAATGTTTTTCACTCAGTATTGCCATTCTACCAGTGAAGAGAATTGTCAGACAAAAGAGGCACAAAACAAGCAACAAAGAAGGTGCAACTATTACTCTTTATCCCTACTGGTAACAGATAATGACATGATCTCGAATTTTTTTGTTGCAGACAAAACGGAAGCTGAATTTGTTGCGTACTTTTCAACTCGTGAATAATCAATTATTGCTAACCCAAAGTCGAAACTGTTTGATGATAGAGCTTCACCAGAGTTACAGTGTTTACCGACTCGAAGTTACCGTTCGAAAATCGCAATGCAAGGCTTAAAAATCTCTAAACTCGTGGTGTACGATGTTAATCCCATTATTTTCAAGTTGGGACAAACTTATGTCGCATGGGTTTGTTTGTCGCAACAAATACAGGTTGCGACATTGTCATTATTGTTGCGCGATGGTTGAATTTTGATTCACTGCATTCTACAGTTAATTCAGTTGATGGCTTTTGGCATCGTGTATAATTTACGTAACGAACAAATCTCGCGTAACTTTCATGCGCGTAGAATCCAGGATCCTGTGATACCTTCAGAAGTTTTATTCTGCGATTCCTTCAGAAACTCCTGTTGGAAATCTTCCAGAAGTTTTTGTTGATATTCGCGTAGGGCTTTTTCTAGAAGCTTTCACAAGAACTTTTCTATTTATGTATCTGACAATTGGGTTGTTAAATTTTGAAAAATGTACTGATATTTTGATTTAATACGAAAGAGCACCTTTTTCTGAGCCACTATGATTTTTTTTTCAGATTTCTAGATTTTTATTTTGGTACCTAAAAGCAATTTCTAAGAGATTTTTTCAAATCACTTTTTGACAGCTGGGCAACTGTTGACAGCTTCGCCCAGTACAAAATGCAACGAGGGGTGATTCGACAAATTGCTCCCATACAAACTTCAAACTGATTTTAAAATAGGTTCCCGGACACCGAAATTCTTGAAAATTTTGATTTCGGCTCAGCTTGACATGCAGATTCAGAATAGAGAATTATCTCAACACCGCTAAAGAAGCCAATTCTGTAAGCGTTTCTCCATTAATACCTCTTAGGGCCGATTTCTTCACCTCGGCTTAACCGGTAAGCCAGGCTTACCCATATAGTTAAACCTGGTTTAACGCTTAAGCCAGGGTGAAGAAATCACCCCTTAGAATTACTCCGTGGATATATCCCGAATTTACCTAGGGATTATTTCAGGAAATCCTCATATGATTTCTTCAGAAATTCCTGCTGAGATTCTTTCAGAAACTCTACAGGGGATTCATGCAGGAATTTATCCGGGGATCAGAAAATACTCATTTTTCCATAGATTTCCCTGGGTTTCTCTTGGGATTTTACCTCTTGGAATTCCTACAGTACTATCTCTTGGTACTCCTTCAAGAATTTCTATTGTGATTGTGAGTCTTGCTGGGAATTCTCTTGAAATCCGTGCTAGAATTTCTCAAGTCCTTTCTGCTGGGATTCCTTTAGGAATTGCTCCAGATATTCCACCAGAACTTTTTGTTCAGAAATATCTCCTGGAATTTCATCATCTTTTTCTTATTCCTAGCGTAACGTCCCAAAGCCTGCTTTTCTGCTTTCTCTTTCAATGACCCCTTTGCATCAACGTAGTGAAGCGGTGGTGTGTATGGCTAAATTAGGTAAGAATATATCCTATTTTCCTCCTAGAAAATTGGTTATGAATGAAATCAAAAAATTATCTAGAAATTTTCTTAGAATATTCTAGGAATCCTCCAGAATCTTTACCGGATATATATGCAGGGATTTCCCCGGGGGTCCCTCAATGGAGTTCTAGAGAAAAGTCTATGGATGCCTTCAGTTATTTACTCAAGCAATGTATCCAAGAACTCCTCAGGGGGTTTCTCCAGGATTCCTTCTATAGATTTACCTTCAGGACTTGCAGGGGGTCCTGCACGTGCCTCTGGAGCCGACCTATTGTACCTGATGCAGGGGGTTCCTCTTGGGATTCTTTTACAATTTCATGCTGGGAATTATGGATTGCATGCTAGAATTTCACAAGTCATTTTTGCTGGGATTCCTTCAGGAATTGCTACATAGGGTTTTTAACCCCATTCCCGGCACTATAAGTAAACAAAATTGTTCAATACATAATTCACAACGAAACGACCATTTTTGTTCACTTCTTTTATTCGAATCAGATACCTTATTGCGTGAACCTGTAATTAACAGTGATTGTTGTGAAGATTTTCTGCGCGAAGTTGATTTTGAACGAGTTTGCTGCACCTAGTCCAGCACCAATTCTCGGCACCAGTGCCGAACTTCCAGCAAAATTAAATGGGAAATCACTTCGGCACCCATCTTTGTGCTGTCAAAGTGCACCCGTCTGCGTGTAAAAGTTATTTTGAGCACTTGTGCGGCTTCAGAATGAACGTGCAGCTTATTGACTGCGGATCTCGTTGCAGAAATGTTGCGGGAGTTGATTACCTATGGAAGTGCCAGTGCTTTTGGAAAATATGCAACAAGTGATATTTTGATTTGTTTTGCTGTGAGGTGCCGGGAATAGACGCGGGTGCCCAAGTAGTTCGAAACCCTACCAGCATATACTTTGTTTTGGCCGCATTCACCACCAGTCCGACTTTTTCTGCTTCGCGTTTCAGGCGGTTGTCCGGTTCTACCACCGTTCCAAATGTTCTATCAATAATATCCATGTCATCCGCAAAACAGAAAAAATGGCAGGATTTCGTGAAGATCGTACCCCAGCTGTTGAGCCCAGCTCGTCTTCCAGGGCGATGTTGAATAGCAGGCGAAAAAGTCCATCACCTTGTCGCAGTCCCCGGCAAGATTCGAATTAACAAGATAATTCACCCGGAACCCTTACGCAGTTTTGCATACCATCCATCGTTCCTTTATTCAGTCTGGTCAGCTTCCCAGGAAAGCCGTTTCTGTTCATGATTTTACATAAATCTGTGCGATCGATGCCGCCTTGAAGTCGATGAACAGATGATGCGTCGGGACATGATATTCACGGTATTTGTGAAGGATTTGCCGTACTCCGTATAAGATCTGGTGCGTTGTCGACCAGTCTTTGATGAAGCCGGCTTGATAACATCCCACGAACTCATTCTTTTAGGTGACATACATACGACGGAAGATGATCAAGGATAGCACTTTGGCGGCATTCAAAATAATGATCACCCTAAAGTTTTCACATCCCAATTGTCGCCTTTCATGTGAATGAGGCAGATTACTCCTTCCTTACACTTCTCCGGTAGTTGTTTGGTCGCATAGTTCTGGCCCTTCAACCGGTGGTCAATTTTTAAAAGACACTACATCGTCTTCAATCGAGGTTGCACAGACTGAACATTCACTAACATTACGCAACGGACAACACGGAACACCCAGTGGACCAGTGGAGGATTTTTCGCTTGACGGAAAGTTTCCTCCGGCTGGAGCGGGAATCGAACCCTCACTCCGTGGCACTCACAATACGCCTAAACGACTGACGCCGCTAATCGCACGGCCACGAAGCCCACTGGGTCTGTCCTATCTTGATGAGTTCAGCTGCGATACTACCGTATTACCCCACTAATACGACACCGACTGTTGTCGTCAGGGCGCAAAATTTTCGAGCAGACGAGTTGAAGTTCACCGTGCGGCAATTTTCATTCACTTGCCTGCATATTCATATTCAGCTGCTCGAAACTCGTTTGTCAACTGAATGAAAGTAAATGAATATTTGTAAACATCTTACAAAGTGTTAAATTGCTGATAAAATATTAACATTTCGATTACATTTAACGGTGCTTTACACAGATCTTTTCCCATTTGATTGTTGTGGAGTGTTTTTGGAAGGAATCGTAGCCATAAACGAAGGTAATAATGAAGATGTTTATCGATCGGCTTTATATTCAATGACTACGAATTGACTGACTGTGTGAAGAGGGAGAGCGAAAATGAATTTGTTTGTTTTGAATATTCAGTGCAGGTTCATTCAATTTCGTGCTGTTTTCAGTCAATGACTATGAACATTTTGCACCCTGGTTGTCGTATAACCGGGGTAAACTTTTAATTCGACAAACTGGTCACCCTACACCACCATGCTCATTGAAATTTGGCAACTCTATTTATGTTTTTGTTTTGATTTCCGGATTTGTTATGAAATATAATTTCATCAAATATTGCGGTGAGGCGAATGAAAAGCTCGTTCTTTCTACGATTGTTGCCATCCTCAGTTCATTCCGGTTGGTTTCCAGGCGGTTTGGGTGTTGAATAGCACTAACTCAGAACTTCCGAAATTTGCGGCTGCAAGAGGAGTTGCTGCGGGTGCAAGTACAAGCGCAATATCAAACTGTTTTGCATTTACAGTGTACATCGCTGTGACATTTGAACACTTTTTAATTCGACATGTGTCGTATAAGCGGGGTACGAATTAAAAAGTGTCGTATTAAAACGTGTCGAACCAGAGGGGTAAGACGGTATCCTTATAAGCTGCTTTGTTGGTTTTTACTTATGAATGGCATCCTTAATTTCCCTCAGCGAGGGAGTTGGCTCATTTCCATCCTCTGCTGCACTGGCGTAGTTGTTTCCTCCGTTGCCTGGGTCTCCCGTTCCAACGTTCTCCACGACATTCAAGTGCTCGACGAAGTGCTGCTTCCACCTTTCGATAACTTAACGTCCGTCCGTCACAAGGCTTCCGTTGTTATCCCTGCATATTTCGTCTCACGTCACGAAGCCGTTACGGGGTGTGTTCAGCTTCTGATAGAGCTTCCATGTTTCTTGAGAACAGCACAGCAGTTCCATTTCCTCGCATTCCGTTTTTTCTAGGTGGCGGGTCATCCTGTAGCATTATTGCTCGCGCTGCATTCTTTTCGTCCAAAATCGCTCTGCACTCCTAGTCGAACGATTCGTTCCGTCGACCCCGTTCCAGGTAGTCTCGAAATTCATTCGGTTGCTTTAGACGATCAAGGTTGTACCGTGGCGGTCGCCAGTATCGGACATTGTTTATGACGGAAAGTTATTGGCGCAGTTTGACCATCAGTGATCAGAGTCGATGTTACCGCCACGATAGGTCATGCGTCGATAATGTCGGAGAAGTGCCGTCCGTTAATTAGAACGTGATCGATTTTCGGTTCCGTCTGCAGTGGTGAATTCCAGGTGTAACGATAAGGGAGACTGTATTGGAAAAAGGTGCTACGTATAACCATGTTTTTGGAAGTGGCAAAATCGATGAGTCGTTATCGTTTGTCAGCAGCTGGGCGCTGAGCTTTCCAATCGTCGGTTTGAATTCCTGCTCCTGGCCAAGTTGAGCTTTTAGATCTCCTATGATGATCATGACGTCGTGGCTTGGGCAGCGGTCGTACTCGCGTTCGAGCTGGGCGTAAAATGCGTCCTCTGTGTGTCCGATCACGCGCCTCTGCATATCGCGTATCACGATAATAGCTGTTCCCAGCTTGCTTGTGTTGCAGCAGCTCTGATATGATCACCCCTATTGGTTCGCACCATGGATCCTTCCAACAACTCCTGTGTTACGATGCCGAACCCGCGATCCTGCGGGTGCTCTCGACGCAGTTGACAGATATTCAGTTCCACGTACCGAGTTTCCAATCGCAACTCCCTTTTGTTCGCTGAGATCGTTGGCGTTGGTATCGATTCGTATCATTATGTTGCCGATTCGCCGTTGCAATTTTGTTTACGGCTGGCTCGCTGGGCCAGACATTATGTACCTACTTTCCGGAGGACGGTACTGCATAGTGGAGCTCAGAGTCCTTCCCTGACATTCGGATGTCGATCAACCGCTCCTAACAAGGGGAACAGACGCTGTTGTGAGCCTCCTAGAGAACAGACGCTCAGGTTTGCAAATACAAACCCTGCTTCCCTGTTAGCCTACGACAAAAGTCGTAGGTCAGCGGGGTTGGTTATCCGATCTTCTCTAAGGATGCTCGTAACCCGGCCCCACAAGGAGGTGGTGAGGAGTTCCGGGATAGAGGCTACTGAGCTCAATTATGCGTTACCCAGATTTTTCATTTCACCTTTTAGGGTATGTGTTCCATCAGTAATCTCACGCTCCCATATCCATCCTATTCGAAAACTAGCGATTACGGCACCGATTGATTCTGTTCTTTTTGTTTTCATGCATGCTCACTCCTAACAAAAAATACAAAAATAAGAAACAAAACAAACAACGCTTCAATCCTTTGTTTTTCGTAGGATGAAAATGGGAGCCACATGCTTAATAAGGGAACCAGTACCCTACTTATGATCCATAGTGCTTAACTAAACTCGATGACATCGTTTGAGACCAATGAAAGTAAAAATAAATAAATAAATAAATCTTAAGGTTCATAAATTTTTGACGGATATACATTATTAAACAATTTTTGTATAGGGTAAATCTAGAAATGTTGAAATGTTGCTTCGGGTTGTTTTAAAGTCTGTACCACACCCTCTATTTAATTTTCTTATTGAACTTTGTACTCATCAAACATGTTTGTTCGTCTCAAACACAAACGAAAAATGACACAGTTTTCTCCCACACCTACTTTGGCACAAACTGCTAACTGTATATCAACTTATCAAACGAAGCTAACATATATGAAGAAAGAATTCCAAATGATTTGCAATTCATGTTGGTTCGTAGCTCACTCATGCAATTCCGTTCGAGTAAACATCCTTCCCATCCTCAAACTGCACCTTACCTCCGATAGCACAACTTCTTCGTTGCACATTGCTGCGCCACTATCCTAGCTGACACGCATATAAATGTCCCTCGACCTCACCGGCGACATCGCTTACCCTATGTGTGCCACCCAAAAGGTACCACGGAACGAAAGCTCTGGCCGGAGCAGTAAAACATCGTTAAAAGTTACCCCCGGTCTTAAAAGTGGGAGCTTTTACATTTTGTTAGATGGAAAAACATGAACCACGAACAACGCAAGCAAGTTGAATACCTAGTAAAGAAGCAAGCAGTAAAATAGAAATAAATTTATAAATTAATAAAAGTCTGCGCAGTCGCAGTCCGGGCAAAACCCGGAGAAATTATTCAAGAAGATTTTCTATTTCTACTGGCCTGGTGCTGACTGGAGAGGCTATATCTACGTTTGCTAGTCACATACCTAGCTGATGAGATGGTATGTCTCTTTATACTAACAAATGTGAGGTGCAAAAAGATGATGCGGTTTGCTTCTATATGATGGCCAACCAGATGGCAACCAATAAGCAGAGACAGATAACAGTTTTATTTTTTGTTTTCAAAATGACATCAATTATCCACCCACAAAGGTGTGTATAATGATCATGACGACTATTATGAAGGTTTGGAATGAGTTACCTGCATTAGGTATTCCGTTCTGCACCTAATTGAAGTTCAAAAACATAATGGGAAATTATCATTTACAGTTTTGCGGTTTACCTGTAATATGTTATTATGATACATAGACGAACAGATAATCAAGAATACATGCTCTGTTTGTTCGATTGTCTTTTGTCAATTGCCACTTATGTCAATTAGCAAGCAGATTGAACAGTAATGGTACCTTTATTACCATCGTTGTTTATCCTACTCAAACTGAAATGATTACGTTTTGTTAATACATAAATTAAGTTTTACCCGTGCACGCTCAAGGTGTCTCACAATTTAAATCTTCACATAAATGTGTTTCAATAGTCAAGTTTCAATAAAATAAACATAATTTCACAAAAAAATAAAAGCCAAAGATTAGTTTCAAAACAAAAAACTTAAATGTAGGTCCTCAATATGTGATAATATTCTCAAGTTCCTCAATCCTAACGAGTGAATGAGATGATAACTAACTACTCAAAAAGAATAGAAACAAGCACCACAGACAAACTGACGTAACCCTTGCGAAATTTCCATCAACCACGCTTTTAACGATTATTTTAAATCTTCATGTAGCTTTCACAATCAGAGGCGCGCGCATCGTTTTTCTTTGCGTTTGACGTTTCTCACGTGCGCCTTCGTGTGAACTGAGCGATGGATTTTCTCGAAAGTCATTCTAGGTTTTACGTCTCTTCGTCTGTGAAAGCACTGTCAGATTACATTACGGCTTACTACAAAAATATCTATCTCACTCCCACTCTCATACTTTTGACTTAATAAATTCAGTAAGATTGCCTGGGTTCGAATTCCGGTCAGTCCAGAATATTTATGTAAGGGAGAACCCATAAATGAATTCTCCTGCCCCCCGTTGTATATTTTCTCATTCCTCGTTAAACAGGTCTACCACCTGACAAAAGCTGGAAAATCGTGAATCCTCAGGAAATTTTATTTGCCCGGGGAAAACCAGGAATACTCAAGGAATATTTTGAATACTCATTCAATTTTCCACCGATAGAAAATAAAAAAAATATGGGGCGTATGAGTAAAAAGTTGCGAACTTTTTTAGTTGTAGATCTACTCAGAAGTAAGGCTTACTACTTTGTTGGTATGAGTAAAAGTTGTTGAATGTGTAGTGTTAATTCCATTTAGAAATTCTGCTACAAGGATTTGTGCTTTAGAAATTCCGTCAGGGTTTCTCTCTGGAACTTTTTTGGGAATACCTCCCAGGATTTCACGCCATTCTTCTTTGAATTGCTCCCGGAGAGTCATCCGGATTCCTACCAGCATTTTTTCCAAGATTCTAACATGCAATTACAAAATTATTTATTGATAAGCTTCCAGAAATAATAAAGTCTGGACGATTTCTCCTGGATTTTTTACGGGGATCCTGCAGAAGTTCTTCCAGTGGTTTTCCCGGTATTACCGGATTTCCTCTGCGTTTCTCCTTAACACATACTCGTGGTTTTTCTATCAGGATTTATCATTAGGTCTTCACAAGAGTTTCTCTCTGGCTTCCTCTTGAAGGTTTTCCGCAATTCCTTCCTGTGGGACTTCCCAAGGAGGTCTTCCCAAGAGTTCTCCTGGCGTTGCTATTCCTGAGATTTATACTAGAGCTCATTTAATGATTTTGCAGTTTTTATTTCGAAATTTATCCTTAATTTTTTTTAAAGAAATTTCCATGAGTTTTCTTCTGTAGGTTCTATAGAAGCACAGACAAACAGACGTAACTCTTAGAGGAAATTCATCAAAAACTTTATCAAAAACGGTATCATTTTTATGAGCACACTGCAACCTGTTGGTAGAACCGCGCGCGACACTGTCGGCCATGATGGATTTCGATTTGACGTTTTGCTGACACGCACACTACTACACAAATTGCCTGTAATTTTCGTTTGCATCATTCAGCATGTGCCAAGCCGTTTTGAAGAGTATTACGTCTGTTTGTCTGTGATAGAAGTTTTGCCTGAGATTTCCATCGGAATTTCTCCCGGGACTACACTCTCAAAAGCTACTTTTCGGTGTTGGTCCTGTTGTTTCTCAAAGTGTATCTGAATTTATTCTGGACTTTCTCCTGATATATTTTTTCCGGGATGCCTTTTGGGATTTCTGCAAGACCTATTGCTTCCCGTGATTTCTTTCCGACCTTTTTTTAAGACTTTTCCTTGAATTTGTTTACCGGAATTCTTGCATTAAGATACCTGAGACTATTTTTTACAGGTTTTCATTAGATATTCCCAGAACTGTTCCCGGAATCTGAACCTTTTCGGATTTCTGTAATAGTCTCTCCCGGATTTCTTGCAGGATTTTTTCAAGAAAACCAACCTCCAGGAAAAAACGCTTTAAAATGCGATTAATGAAGTATTTGCAGGATGAACTCTATGAGAAACTCCGAAAGAATTCAAAGGATGAATTGCGATAGAAATCCAAAAAGAAATCCTTGAAGGAATTTAAGGAAGAATCATGGATACAAATTCGAAATCTCAACATTACTACACCACCAGCACAGAATACAGACGTCTAACTTCAGTTTAAAATAGGTTTGAGAAATTTGACGGTCATAGACAATTACTGATTGGACTTCTATTTTTTTATAGAATGTTTGGACTCCCTGATTTTTAGAGTGTTTGGATGTCATGTTAGGTGGTAATTTCGAAGCAATTTCTTGCAATTAACTCAAAAATAACTCTTAGAAAAAACCTAGAAATATTACTTAACCGATTTTTGTGTTCAATAGGACGCAGTTTTATATGAAAGTTATTGGAAGAATTCAGCGGTTTGGTCGAATTTTTGTCTAAATAATAAATATTGCATATTGTTCCTCACAATTACTTTTAGTAGTAGTAGTGTGTTTTAATTGGTTTTTGTCAATTATCTTTGAAAAATGCGTAATAATTTAAAATTCTTTCTTTGGCAAAGTTGTGGTCCCTGTTTCACTCTACAATTCGTTCTTTGACGCAAAACTTCTAACTCTAATCGTTTTCTTGCAATTTTGATTTAAATGTGCGGCACAGTGCGCAAAAAAGTGCTTACCATGACGATTGCAAATTTTATGATCTAAAATGCGACATTGCAAGAAAACGATAAGAGATAGAAGCTTGATGTCAAAGAACGAATTGTAGAGTGGAACAGGGGCCACAACTTTGCCAAAGAAAGAATTTCATACTATTACGCATTTTTCAAAGATAATTGACAAAAAAAAATTGAAACACACTACTTTTGAGCTATTTGCTCTAGAAAACTTAATTATTTAACTGAACCAATCGGTTCAAAGATGCCATTTGATAGAAAATTCAATAATCTTTCGAATAAGGGTAAAAAAAACTGCGAAAAGTTTGACCATTTTCAAGCTATAGCCAGTTAAGGCAATAAGAGTCAAAAACATGGAGAGTTCAATAACTACGTAACGGTTGAGATTTGACCATATGCGTAGAACAATTTTTTTCACCATTTATGGTGCTCTATCATCCTTTAAAAAGTTTGCACTCAGGAACCCCTGTATAACGTACTTAGCTAATTTAGTATGGATTTTATATACCATTTTCTACCTTAACTTAATCTAGAACTTAGTTTATGAACATTTCATAACAATTTCTGTGTTATGAATGGCAAAACTACCAGTTGAATGGCAAAACTACCAAAGAAAGAATTGAAGTTGCACCAAAAAAAATTACGATTTGAAAAAAATCCGACTCAGACTTGATTTGGAATGTGGCCCCAAACTTTTGCACGATGCAGCATACTAAGGGGTGACCCCAAACTTTTGCACGATGGCTTGTAAACCTAACTCGATAATTTAAATTATGTTATGAATTTTTCCGCTAAAATCTAATGAATGACTCTCAAAAGAGGATAGAAATAGGGTTCTAATGCAACTTTAATTTTATAATTTGGTCGACCCAATTTTGAATTACATGGAAAACAATTTTTCGTACAGATTTAGGAAAAACATGTAAGTTTAGGTAAACATTTTATACTAAAAATTTCAAATGAAATTGGTGAAAAGTACCTACGAATCAAATCTAACTCTTTATCACAGACAAACAGACGTAACACTTTGCGAAATTTCCATCGACCACGCTTTTAACGATTATTTTAATTTTTCATAGTTGTGGCTTTCACAACCAGAGGCGCGCGCATCGTTTTTCTATGCGTTTGACGTTTCTCACTAGTGCCTTCTGTTGACGATATTGCACAACACAGTGATTCGTGCAACTTTTCCACCAGGTGATGGTAGTGTGAACTGGGCGATGGATTTCCATGAAGATCGTTCAAGGTGTTACGTCTGTTTGTCTGTGTCTTTATCTTTCGATCGAGTCTAAGAACGAGTGGATTAAATGAAAGATGACTGAGATATGACCGAAAAACATTTCCATGTTTTTGAGGGGGTGAACCCAAACTTTTGCAGGGGAGTGTACATGTGGATTAAGTTCGGCAGATTCATTGGTATAGGGCTTGCATAGAAGCTTCCGTCCATATGTACAGTACAGTAACTCAGCATCAAGTCCTATTGAGGACGCTTTGTTGACGTTTACATTCACAATAAATGTTAGTTGGGTACAGTCGGTAGAGTACAATGCCAAAAGGCTATTTACATGTTGAACTAAATGTGACTACCCAGACAACTAGTAATCGTATAAGATGTTGCATAAGATGATAAAGTAGAGGCCATATGCGTGCATGCCTCCATTTAGGCGCATGTAAAATGTACGCATATCATCTCCACTAGGGTGGCCCACACTTATATGAAAAACAAAAATTTCGAAAAATGCCAAGTCTTACCTCCTAAATCAGATATTTTGGACTCCCAGAAGCTACGTTCAAAATTTGAGCAAAATCGGTTGAGCCTAAGGGGGCGCTCAAAACGCTTGAAGTTTGTATGGGAAAACTTGGCCAAATGTATGCAGAAATTTTAAGTTTTCGAATTTGGCCGCTAGGTGGCGCTGTGAGCGTTCAATGAATAAACCCTTTGGTATTTTTGTAGGTGACTATATGCCAAAGAACTTTGTCGAAGACCGCGAAGTGATCCGACGGCTGTAAAAAAAGTTATAAAGCTCTCACAAAATAAATGTGGAAGTGCTCATGGAACAAACTAAGGGTCTGTCTCAATTGGGATATTAAAAATAATTTTAATTAAATTTGACAGTTCGAAAATTATTTTTCCTTGATTTTTGAACTGTCAAAAATAATTCTGCTCCAGAGCAGACTTATATTTGACAGAACGATAATTTTCGTCCTCATCGGCTCGCGCATGCGCACGCTTGTCCACTGGTGTTTGTTTACATATCGGCTTGCGCTTTTCTCTCTGTTTCTCTCTTGCTTCGATTTTGAGGTGGGCCCGTCTATGCGTCCGTAATAAATATAATGTAATCATTTTTATCATAGAAATATGTGTATGGATTTGGTATGGATGAAATTTAGATTAATTGTACTTTATCCTGCTGAAGTCCGTAGCTTGATTGGTGACGTATAGCGAAGTGTTTTCCGTTGAATATTGTTCAAGAAGTCGGCATTAGATAAATATTTCAATCGTGTTGATTTTCTTCCCTGCTCATAAAAAAATCAGTATTTAAGTTATTTTCCCTCAAAGGGGATTCAAACACATTTTTATATTTAGCTGCCTCGGCAAAATTTTACAGCTGTTGACCGCCCTCTAGATTAGTTTTATTTCGATCATAGTGAATTTCTTCCCAGCTCATTGAAAAACATTAACTTCACTATTTTCATATTTTTGATAATTTTGATAACTTTTTCCACATATAAACACTGCCACCAAGAATACGGGTCGAACCGTGCAAGAGTCATGCTGATCGGTTTATCCGTTCCAAGTTTTGTCAGGAATTCCTCACAAATTTCTTCTATATTCTTCCGGAAGTTTCTCCAGGAATCTCCCTAAAGAGTCACATGCTGGAGAAATTGTGCTACGGAAGAACCATCAGTGAGAATTTCTAGTGAGAGGCAACTTGGAGGAAGAAATGAGGAAAGCATCGAAGAAATTTCAAGGCAAAATAATATTTTGTTTTTAAATTTTCCGACAAGTTTTCATTTTTGAGCGGAATCATTTTTGGTAAGGGAACATTGTCAACATCGATCAACATTGACGTGTTTAAATTGGGCCAGAAAAAAAATTAAATTTGACAGCACAATGATTTTCGAGCTTTGAAATAATTTTCGAACTGTCAAATTTGATTAAAATTATTTTTAATATCTCAATTGAGACAGAGCCTAAGAAGCAGGCTTTGTCCCATTGTTGGCGTCACGCCAAGAAGAAGATGAAGTATATATTTATTCTTATTTATAGTTGCGTATAAATCTCATAAAATGAAATACCCATGTCATGCCTATCAAAAGTGTAATAAAAGTTATAGTTATAGGACACCCCTGTTTTTGCCGAAACCGTTGACTTTTATGTTAACCTTTTAAAGCATAAGTGTAAGGAAACAAGTCATTGTTCTATTTTTCAAAAGTACTATTTATATTCCTCCAAAACAATCAACATATCATTGAAATTAAAATATGTTTGTCATATGATGAAATTCTTATAATTTCGAAGCGGCAGCAAATAACATATTACAAGCGTTTGAGTGTGTCCACCATAAAAACAAGTGAATTGTTACTTTATCTACATGTATACGCAGATTTAGCAATGGATGAAGTATATATTTTTGATCGGAATTTACTCAAAATAGCAATTTTAATGTTGTAGTCGATTCGGGGTGCAATGAACATTGGCAATTACGAATGGATGTACGCGCGTTGCATACTGTTAGGCGCTTTAGAGTGTTTGGAAAAAATCAATCCGATTATTTTAGCCTAAAGTTTATTTAGTTAACTTTGATGTTATGTAAACTCGTCTAAGATGGAGCATTATATCTGTGGTATTGATCTCCGTAGGTAGGCAAATTACTTAACTGGTCGATGTCATTAAAGAATTAGCATAAACTATGCAGGGGTGTCCATTATGCCCCGATGGGTGTCCATTTCGCCCCGTAAAGGTCCTGCCAGCCCTAAAAAACACACGGTTTACAATTCATTATTTCTTCACAATTAAGACATTTCACCTACTGTAAATGGTTAAAATACGTAGGAAACAAGTTAAAGTTGCAAGCCAACTGATAATATGTCAAGTTTTTATCTATTATGCAGGCCTAACGTACTCATTTGCTTAGGGTGTCCATTATGCCCCTAATCCCCCTACGTTCAATGAAATCCTCAACGCATAAATGAATATCTTCTGTTTTCATAAATCATACATCTTGAAAGATCGGCATTGTATTAGTATGTATTCTCGTTGCGTTTATGACAGAACGAAACAGTCTCTACATCAAAAGCCGTAACATGTTATCTAAATCCCCCAAAACAAAAGCCGCACTGTCGTGGCTCTCCAAAAATTTAGAGGTAATAATATTTAACACACGTTCATTTACCCTATAAAAGTAACGACTCCGAGCATGTGCATGTGTCATACAGCAGGCCACATTTGCTGAGCCGAGGGTGAGCCATATTATCAGCCCGAGGTAGAGGGTTGAAAAATACAACCAAAGTATAATAACAAACGAACAGAAATAGAAGAAGGTAAAAAAGATTAAACAAACAATAAAATTCAAAAGAGCGAACGAACTGAACTGAACTGAACTCACAACTGCCGCAGCAGCTATATGGCCCAGAAGTGCTGAGACTCTTTTATTATTATAATACTATACAACAGCCCGGGAATGTGCTGCCGCCTCTTCTCCTTCAGTCGGGTCGAAATTGTTCCCGGAGTTTGCGGCATAAAGGGAAGAAACAGTTTATATGAGAACGAGAAATAATATAACTTCAAGCAGTCAGTCTACTTCTAGTCTTTGTGAAAAGTGTCGAACAAATATAGAAGGAGAAGTTGCTAACAGAAAATAATATTATCGATCGGAAAAAAAAATAAAATCGCCAGTTTGTTACACAACGAAGCGAATAGAACAGATAGCGTACCGAGTAGTCGTCCAAGTCGTCGCACACATATCTAGTTATTTGTAATAGATGTTTACGTGAATATGTAGCTTGCACGAGGTCTTTCTTCCCGAACTACAGTGCTTTTATAACTCGGAACGAGAGCAACACTGTGTGAACAAATTTAGTCCACTTATTTTCGATTCCAGTCAGTGTTGTGTTGGATCTAGATTAGAAGTCAAAGAAAGTTGAACGCTATCGTAAAATTACACAATACGAGCTCCATACACAGTGGTTTATTCCACTCCCGGCATGGCTTGGTTGTTATAATGTACTGATGAACCTCTAGTGTGAAGAGATCGCAGTGTGCCGCTGAATACAACGGAAAACACTTTCCTCGCCGCCTACCTAGTGCTAGTGGACCATGCGGTCGGGCCTGTTGACATCGCATCGCGCGCGTAGATTGTTTAAAAGTGCTATAAAAAGAGTCTTTCATTCTCGGTTCTCGACGTTGTTGGTTGGCCTGCTGCGACGTTAACTATACGCTAACCCACAAACTCAAATGTTAATGTTATTTTTCCCTTGCTGGCTTGCGCTTATTTAATTAAACCAGCCAACGAATATTAATTTCCATTTGTTTGCTTTTTCGTTTCTTTGTACGTTGTTGGTTTGTATGCGAGCTTATAGACTATTCAAAAGGCGCGTTTGCGAGTGTGCGTATTTGCGCTGGATTTTTAGTTTAAACATTCAATTTCAACCTCTCAGTGCAATATAAATACTCATTTGTTGTTCGGACTTATTGATACACACACGCTCTATTGTCCTAAGTCGGTTCTGGAAGTTTTCTCTCGCAATGATGAATTATCCTGCTGCTTTTCTCGAGCAGCACCTCGTGACAAGCAATCTATCTCCCATCGTGGATAATCAACCCAAGGAGGCGTTTACGTTCGTTGATGTTTTAGAGGTCCTAAACATACCACCATTCATAAAGTTTCGACGATTTTAACACAAACCATCATTCTTCCCCTCCCACTTGCAGAAAGATGAAAAACTGTGCGAATACTACCGCCGGATGCCGGTGCTGTACGACAAAAGCCACCCGCACTACAAGTTCCAGTCCAAGAAGGAGAAGGCCTGGCGCGAGTTGAGCCGGCTGTGCGAGATGAACGTGGACCAGTGCAAGAAGCGGATGACCTACTTCCGCTGTCGGTTCACCGTCGAGCGGCGGATAATGAAGAACGGGGTCAACTGTAGCGAGTGGCCCCTGCTGGATAAGCTCAAGTTCCTCAACAAGCACATCAAGATCCGAAGGCCCCGGGCGCCGAACGGGGACGTCGATCCGGACACGTGAGTAGACACTTTGATATGTTCTTGTTCAAGCCAGATGTTGGTCGTGTTTTTTACACCTTAATCTTTTACGCAATGTATAGGTTTTTTTTATATGGGGTGTATACGTGCACTAGTTTTGACCAGTTCAAAGGATTTTTTGTAAACAAATTCTACGGAAACTAACAATGTGTTAAATGAAAATTTGGGGAAAAATGCAGAAGGCGAACAAAAACATAGACATTTGGAAGTTGATTATTTAAGGAAAATTAAGTTTTTAATCAAAACCTATGCTTTTCGAAACGTATTCATTTACGATCTACAAAATTTTCATTTGTCAAAAAGTGTCCATCTAGGTGTAACTTTTCGTAAATTGCATCAAAAATTCTCAAAGTTTTAATTTAAGGTAGTATATTAGTAGTCTATATTTATGGTGCAAATTTGGGCAAGACTGGGCTATTATACATAATGTTAGAGCGATACTAGTAAAATTCAGGATTATCTTATAACCATTTTCAAATTTCGTATCTCCAGATCCAATGAACCGAATTAAAATAAATTTTGAACATTTTAAACAACTATGACTCAAAACGTTTAATGTTTTGACAACCATGCACGCAACAGAAACACATATTTACAGTCAGGTTTTTTTACGCGGGGGATACGTACCGCGTAAAAAAAACTCAGTTCAAATTTCGAAAAACCGCTTAAAAAAGTCTCACCATTTCTCGATGAATCATGCAAAAATAAGACGATGATTTTTTTTTGTATGGAGTTTTCATTTACGCGGCTGTAATTAACTGTAATTAACAATTTCAGATTTGATTAGCAAAAAGAAATCCACGCGCTCCGTTGGGAATCGTACCAACGACTCCCAATTCACTAGACGGGCGCTTCTTTCCAAGTAACCATGACGCTGGATGTAGAGCATTAATTTCGCTTTATAGCGTATTATATGATATGCGATATAAAGTTGTTTTGTCATATAGCAGGGTGTCTACTACCTGGAAAAACCTGGAAAACCTAGAATTATCAGGGAATTTTCTTTACCCTGGAAAAAACCTGGAATTATCAGGGAATTCTGCAGTCAATCAGGGAATTTTTTGATAGTAAGGAATTTTATTGAAACTAATTTGAAATTGATCAATATAACGTTCTTGGAGAAACATATAGAGCCATTGTTTGCATTTCTGGAATAAATTTCTTCAGATCTCATGGAATTGGTTTTAAAAGATCTTTGAGGGGAGTTGGCGACCGAAGCTGGGAAAAAAATTCTAATAGTTCCTTATTGGCTTCATTTTGAATTTAGGGGAACGCTGTGATGAACAAATCTGCCGGAAATTGTAGACAGTACTCAAACATTTATAAATGATCGAATACAGATCCATAAGTCCTGGAAAAATGTCTGACAGAAATCTTAACATAGCTCTACCAGAAAATAGAAAATTGCTTTAAACAAACTGTCAGAAAAATATCTAAAAAGTAGTAATGATGATAGAAGGGAGTGGAATTATCCAAAAGAATTGCAAGTCTAGCTTCTGGTGACACTCCCTAAAAATGACGCAATTGCTTGTGTAACTTATAAAGGATTCTTAAGGTACATACCGTGAGGAAATTTTTAGACATTAAACTCGGCAAATTTGTGTACGACTTTCTAGAAGTATTTCTAAATAATCTCTGGAAGAGTATCGTGCAAATCCTTGATTATTCTTAAACATTATTTTTGACAAATCCCTTAAAACTTGGTTAACTGCTAGAAGAAAAATATGGGTCAACCGGTCAACCCATGGCGAGCTTTCTAAAGTGTAGGATATTGTAGGAGTAGTTCTGAATAATAGTTTGAAGGTTTTTATTTTCAGAAAATATTTAAAGAAATATAGGTTGATGGAATTTAGAATGGTAGTGTTTTTTTAAGAAATTTATAAATAGACTTTTCGAATAATTTCGGAATCAGACTGTTTTCATAAATGTCGACAGTTTCTGTTGAAATGTTGCAAAAAGTTATTTACCTATTCTTATGATTCTCGGCAACACAGTCTTTATTATATTAAACGAAATTTAAGCTATCTGCCCGACGTTTCGACACTGGATAGCTTAAATTTCGTTTAATATAATAAAGACTGCGTTGCCGAAAATCATAAGATTAAACTTTACAGTCGATCGATCACCAGTTATTTACCTATTTATTTTTAAAATTTTTATATGTTTCTACACGACATTATCATCCTGTGCCATCAAAAATTAAAACAAATCTAGCAAAAGCAAACATTGTATTGTCTACTGAGTTTCGTAACCAGTTCCCTGTCAAACTGCAAAAAAATCTCAATATTCTAACTTAGAATTTCTAAGTCTTTTGCTTCATAAACCTTCCTTGGGTGAAAATTAACAGAACAAAACAAAGACAACCTAAATCCGATGTTCCGTTCGCGAATTATACGCGGTCCCACGTATGCCACTAATTTTTTATATATGTATAGCATAAATTTTTGCCAACATTTTTTGAAGACTCTCACCAACATCTCAATGAATTACGAAAAAAATCCTATTGATTTGTCAATAATTTAAGAACAAGTTCGCTAGAATACCAAGATGGCCGCCACGATTTTAAGTGCACAAATCTCATAACCAAAAACCCGCGCGAAGGATATTTTCATTTTAAGCTTTTTTACAAGTGAGCAAGAATAAAATAAAAATTACACTATCGTTGCAAGTTTATTTCTTGAGAATTGTGCATCTAGGTTTCTGGTGCAAGATTGAAATCGGAATTCAAGAAGGTTGTCCTTAAATAGACATTTGCACCAACTTTTATATGAAATCCTATCTTATCCACCGAAAATGTTTGGAGCTGCTCCATTTCTGCCAGAAGTTCAACCTGAAATAGATCTAGTAATGCCGCCACAGATTTCTTCTAGTCAAATTCAGATTTTTTTTTTCTGATTTGTATATGGCAAATTTGATGATTCGTTCTAGTTACTGGAGTGATTACTATGTGATCCTGGAATTATTTTCTAAGACTTGGAAAAATCAGGGAATTTCATCTTCGCAATCGAGTAGACACCCTGAGGCACCATTAAAGTAGGTTTAAAGTCGAAAGTTGCGCTACTATTGTTGATTTAAAGCAAGCTTTACTGTGGTGATCGCTAAAGCATATAAAATGCATGTACCATATTGCTAATGCAATGAAATAGTATGGAATGCATACTTAAGGCATCATATCAACAAAAGAAAAAAAGTATTTTTTTTTCATTTTTCTGTCTATTTTTATTTTTTCATACCTGTTCCGATATTTTCACTCTGATGTTTTTTATTCTGTTTCGGGAATTGAACCTAGACTGCTGAAACTGGACCTCGATGAAACTCGGACGCGTTAACGCTGTGCTACGACTACCATGTATTTTGCACCTGAAAAAATGTGCAACATAAAATAACGTATACTCAGCTCGTGCTCTATTGAGTTGTGTTTTCAGCAGCTCTAAAAAGCTGTGCTGGGGTGAATGCCATCAGTTATCTTACTCTCCCAAATTCATTCGCGATTACAGAACCGATTGATTCCATAAACGAAGATAATACCTATAAAGATATAAATTATTCTGCGTTGATTCATACGTGCTCACTTCTACCATTTCTTTTATGAAATTGGGGCACTATGTTTTTTAAGGAAACCAATACCTCAACCTCACATAATTTTTGTTCCCTCTGTTCCCTTGTCTTCATGTTCCAACCAGAAACCCAAAAAAAACATACACAATATAAACTTTCAAACAGCAACATCTGAGCATGATAGTCCAAGTTCTACGCAGCAATCCATGAAAATTTGGTTTTTGAATGGTTGTACAGATTTTTTTCGAACTGATTTTTTTTTCTGTTTACAACGATGAAAGCATTAGTAAAGGCATATATAAAGTAATAAATCCTTAAGGAATTGCATTATTGGTTGCCGTAAAGCTTTTAAGGACAAACGTCTTGAAATCCCGCTTCAACAGTGCATCAGAACTTCAGACGCACAAATCTCAAGAAGCAAGCTTCGAACAACAGTGCATTTTATTATTCTGTTCTTGCTCACTTGTAATAAGCTTAAAATAAGAAGATCAGGTGTGCTAATTTTGTTTACAAAGAGATTTGTGTACTCGAAATCGTGAGTAGGTGCCAAAATCGGCCATTTTGGCGGCCATTTTGGGACTCTAACAAGTCTGTCCTTAACATGGTAATGCAATGAAGCATTAAACAACGGTCCTATGGAACCATACCGAACTGTCAAAATCCCATAATGCTTCAATGCTTTCATTATGTAGATTAAACGCTTAATTACTTAACAGGTGTAGAATAAAAGTTATCTCGCATTAGCTAAACTATAATACGATTGAATTAATGTTATAATATAGTGCTTGTGGTTACTTGGGTTTCCTTCAAGCTACGGAGCCATTTGACTATCTCCGTAACCTTACAAAACTAAACTCGATTCCACTAATGCACATGGAAAGGGATCAATCATAGTCCAAATCACATTCGAATGGAATTAGATGGAAATCTAGACGTCTCTGCAATGTGTGCAATGTGCATGTATGTCAAACCGCACAATGGTCCTATTTTGGGAAAAGCTGGCAGAAACTCAATTTTTGAACATGTATGTAAGGGAAAAAGTATATCGAGCATTTATCCTTAATAACAGGAGCACGGACTGGCCCTTTAAAAATATGGAAATATTGATTTTGTATCTTGTTACAGCGTTGAATAGCTGCTGATGGAAAAAGTACTGAATTTTTGATAAAGAACACAAACAAGTTTAACCACTACAAAAGTAGGGTGACGAAGGGTATTATCGGCAGGTTTGTTCTCTTCGTTATGGGGATTTTTGTGAGCCGAATTGCCTGAAATTTGGGCATATAACTCAGCTTGGTTGGGAAGGATTTGAGGCCAACTCTGAGACCTACAGGCTTCAAAAAACCCTCATGACGAAGAGAACAAAACTGCCGAAAATACGTAAGTTCCCCTATGTAAATATACGTTATTCAATTGCTTTCAAAGGTTTATTTGTAAGTTCTTGTGTATCTGCAATGGAGCGAGAGATCAAAATAACACTTTTGGCTTCAAAATTGTCATTGCATGTCATTAGTATGAGAAATTCTTACACTTCGACTTAAGTGTCTTACAAATCGCTCCCCGCTACTCCCCGTGGGGATATTCCGTTCAAATGCTCGCTTATGTATGCAGAATCGGTTAAGAAAAAATGCAACTGCCAAGAGCTGCCAAAACAATAGCGCCATGATGATATGTGTATAGTAAAATTGTATGAAAAACCTTCATTTTATTCGGATTTTGTCGACAAATAATCGACAAATCGACAAATAATGAAAATGTCATTAAAATGAAATTGAGCGCTGAATCATGTTCCAACACATTCATTTAGGCTAAAACTAGCAGACTACTATGATTTGGGAATTTTTGCCAGGTATTTTAAATCTGAACCACTGTGACCGGGAGAGAATTTATTTTTTGATGGTCGTGAGCTTCGGGCACTGTCTATCCGATGGCTTTTAGGAAATTTTCTGCAAATATTTTTACATATCTGATCAAACTTAGTCCGGTAATTGAATTATTAGTAAATAATCCTTCGAACACTGGATAGAAAAATAATAAATATGTAATACTGTCGCTGATATCTCGACTCAGAGAAGAGATATAAAAATGATGCCAAATGATGTCTTCAACAAAACCATTCCAGTGTATAAAAGCCATTTGTCGAAAAGGTGTCCTGTTAAAAATAATCGCACTTGGCTTAATCTATATCACGGATATCTTGATCTTCATACAAGTCTTCCGCAGGGATTTATCTGTTAAAATATGTAGCAATTCCTTGTGACAATTCTCCATGTATTTTTCTCAAGGCTTTACGGGGCGTCATCAGAATCATCAATCATTGCACTCAAACTTTGAATATGCAAATCTTGAGTCCTGCTTCATGAAATGGGCTGACCATATGATCGTTTGTATGCTTTGTAATGGGAATTTTCCCGGAAATCAAGGGTTCATAAACCGCAACTAGCTTATTCGCCAATCTGAACGTACATCCAGATTGCTAGCTTGGTGTTTTACGCCCGACTAACTACCGAGAATGAAGCTCAGGGCAGGTTCTGTGGATCACTCGAACGTCCGATCAAAAACCTCAAAACACTTTACTCGGATCTCTCACCAACGCCAACGAATAAAGCCGATCACTCCTTGGCTACGAAATCAACCGATAAAAAAAACTCACTCCAAATCTCAACTCAAACAATACACTCAACAACCCGACCTTCTCATGCAAGCCTGTTCTGTTAGGGATAATCTATATTGAAAGCCAGTTTGTTCGGTTACAGTGGTATTTATCGTTCGCAATGGGTATCGTTTCTGCGTATGGGCCCTAATCCCTAACCTGCCTGGGGGTGTGTGTGTGGCTTAACCTATAGGTACCTTTTTTCTCGTTGCGGCCGATCTGCTACCGATGCTGCGCTCTTGGTGCTCGGTGTATGGGCGGGAAACGTGGTATTGCTTTTTTCACTGAAAATTTTCCTTGCTTCGCTGAACAACATGACGTTTTCTTCCAGCGAAGGCTTACGCGATACAGAAAACCGCTGAATTTCACACTAACACTGCAGAAAATCTGTCAACAATAACTCAATACACATGCATTTTCAGCGAAAAGATCTATTTGCGTGACAACAATCCACTCCCATGACTACCGGGCGGCCGCCGTCAAATATCAGGATTGCCAACTGTCCGGCGACTGCTGTCAGTTTTCTTTGTCGCCGAATCTGGCGCTGGGTCTTCGGCGCGGAAACCCAAAGGTGGGAATAAAATTTTGGGGTTTGCGCGCAATACTGGGACGCCGGCATTCATGCGCCTTCGTCAAATGCTGGTCACTCATACGCTCGGGTCACCCCAAGCTTCGGATTCGTGGGGACGTGACTGATTCGTGGGATCGCAAGGGGGCGTTGCTAGCTCGGCCCACGCGCACCAATTGATTGCGACCACGAGATGACTACCTGCTATCCCGTATCCGATCCTGCTGATTAGGCCGTCCCTTATTTTGCAAAATTTAGAAATGTTATAAGTTCGTTAGTGGAAAATGATCGTTTTAGCTAAAAAATGATCGTGTCAAAATTTGAAGTCCGTATCGCAAGGCTAAGTGGTCCCTCAAGAGGCCTAAAGTTGTCAAAAATTGTATGGGACCAAAAAACATGAAATTTTTTTCGACAAAACAAATACGGTATTCCACTAAAACCGGTGATTTTAGGACCCTAAAGGGCCAAAAATGTGCTTAGATTTGCGATATCTCTACTCGTTTCCAAGATATTGACAAAAAACAACTGAAAAATTAGCATTTTTGACCATTTTTTTAGATTCCGAAGGAAACTTATCCTATTTTGTTCAATAACTCAAAAACGAGTAGAGATATCGCAAATCTATGCACATTTTTGGCCCTTCAGGGTCCTAAAATCACCGGTTTTAGTGGAATAGCGTATTTTTTTGGCGAAAAAAATTTCATGTTTTTTTGGTCCCATACAATTTTTGACAACTTTAGGCCCCTTGAGGGACCACTTAGCCTTGAGATACGGACTTCAAATTTTGACACGATCATTTCTTAGCTAAAACGATTGTTTTCCACTAACGAACTTTTAACATTTCCAATTTTTGCAAAATAAGGGACGGCCTACTGCTGATGCTCGTTTGAACCAGGTGTCGACGGGGCACGTGGTTCTCGGAAGCTGCTCTCGAAACGGCTTGATTTACGTTTTGCGCCGCCAGGATCTTCGACCCTGTCACTCGTCAGTCTTCCACAGACGGGGGATTCACGCCGGTTCACGATGGACTCACGCTGAACACACGCCGGCTTCACCGGCCCTCGTGGCGGTCCCTTAGGGATGCTCGCTCGGTGAGGCGGGCTCGTTTGCTCACCAACTTCCGTCCTGAGAATGAAAATATTCCAAACGGAAAAGCCACTTTCCCGTGGCTATGGATAGCCACGTGTTAAAATCACCCCAATATCTAGCTAACTTCACTTTATTCCTACCTTTTCGTTTCGTTTTAAGTTTCACACACTTTTTTTTCGTTTTCTAACTTTTAGTCCAGTTTTAGTCCTAATAAAATAAACGTTTTAGCTAGTAGAACTTATTATAATAACTTTACAAGGTTTCTAGCTACCTTTCAGGCACTTTACACTTCACACGTGCAACTGTTGCAAATTCCTATCACCTTTGGACTTGCAGGTTTTTAAAACAACTTGTCACGATGGAATCAGACTGTAAAATGATCGCCTGATTTAGATCTGGAGTGGGCAAAGGTCTCATTTAGACCAAGATTTTACTACTACCGTCGCGAAATCCTTGGCGGAAGTTACTATATCTTTATATGTGCCTAAAGTTTTGTCCCTTTCATCCTCCTGTCCATCTAACCTGAACCAGACCTTCTATCTCTTTCTGTAGGTAGATTTCTTTAATTTAAACTTTTCGCCCGCGATCTATATCCATTTGGACACCCAAAATCTGGCAATCATCGTAGTTGTACAATGGTCAAAATTGCACGTCTACTGGTGCAAACACTCATCTCCCGTATTCATCCGCCATGGGAGGTGTTCATTTGGTTGAAAATGAATTCAGTAGGGGAAGTGGTTCACCAGGATGAAGGAGAAGTGGTTCACCTAGGATGAACTAAACTGTTATACGCTTCTCTCACCGCTCAATTTAAACTCTCTCTCTATCTTGCTATTTGCGCACAGTCACTATCCGATTTTACAACTGTTACAGCTTATATGTGATGAACAATCGACTAAGTTCACAATTAGATCAATCCACTGGAACTGTAGATTTGCATCGTCAAAGCAGAGAGTAAAAAATTCGAAGATTGAAAGTGAAGATTGACATTCTCATTTTTTCATTCGTGTTTGGCCACATTCCTTGTCAGCTGAATGCCTCTCTTTTTTCATTAAATTCTCTGTCAGGAATATTTTTTCGAACGTCGTAAAATGTCCAATTTCTGTTCACAGACGCACAATCCGACTTAATGGACAAATTGAGAACATTATTAATATTCTAATTAACTAGTATACACAAGTTTCGAGATGATTGGAAGTATAATCGGAAGTTACGGTCCAGTTTTATTTCTCAGTGAAAATTGTCAGTGACAGAAAAATGAATCAATAGGTTAAAAATTCATTCACCAAAATGAATTTTATTTTGATCCCCCAGTTGAGAATTTTCAAAATCCAAGTTGAATTTCACTCATTGAAAATGAAAATTTTAAACTCTGCGTCAAAATTTGATGAAAGAGACGGAAGATAGCAAAACTAACGCGATGTCCCGTATCCCCTTGAGATTCTTGTCAGGTGTCCAGGTGTAATTCTTGCAAAAAAAAAAAAAACCTGTAGGAATTCGTTTCATGTTTGCTCCTGCAATTCCTTCCGGTAGGAAGGAATTTCTCAGTAAATCTTTACAAAAATTCTTCTAAGGATTTCTTTAGCAATTCCCCCGGATTTTTTTAGGATTTCCTCCAGACATCTTTGAGGGATTTTTACCGGGATTTCTTTTGTGATCCTCCCAGGGATGCCACCCGCTGGCTATCCCTTCATTGATTTCTCACAAGATTTTTTTAGCGAGTTCTTCAAAAATGTCTGCTGGGTTTCTATCAGGGATTCCTGGAGGGATCCCTTAGTTGGTCGTTCCCAGATTTCCTTTACGGTTTTCTTCTGCACATTCTTCAGGGATTCTTCCAGGATTTTGCAGGATTATTCCGGAATGTTCTCTGAAATCCCGTCTAGAATTCCTCCCGAGTTTATTTTATGGATTTTCCTGGTATTTTTTCAGGGAAATTTTCCGGCATTCCATCACTATCAGGGATTTCTTCATTGATTTCTCCCAGATTCCTTTCTCGATTCTTTCAAAGATTATGCCTAAACTGCATCAGAGACTCACCAAGGATTCTTCCTGGATTTTTTCCTTGAGGTATTTCCCTCGGGCTCCAATCTGGGATTCCTTCATTGATTTCTCCTCGGTTTCCTTTCGAGACTCCTTCGGAGATTCAATCAGAGATTCTTTCAAGGACTTCTCCTGCTTTTCCTTTTTAGACTTCTTCATTGATTTCCCTTGGGATTTTTTATTCCGCCCAGGCTTTCTTTAGAAATTCCTATTAGAATGCCTTCCGAAAAATGATAACTTCCGGGTTTTCGTCTTATCATTTTTACTTTTAAAATTTATTCTTAAAAGATTATTTTAGAGATTTCTCTCGGAATTCGTTCCGACATTCCTTCATTTATTTTTCCCAAGATTCCTTTAAGGATTTCTCACGCGATTGTTTCTGGCATTTGGGATTCCTTCAGAAATTTTTCATATAATTACATAGGGGATTTTTCCTAACCGTCAATGATTCGTCCAGGGATGCCTCCCTGGATTTCTTCATTGATTTCTCACAAAATTCTTTTATGGATATCTTTCGGCATTTTCCCCGGAATTCCATTAGAGATTTAACCAGGGATTGTTTCCGAAAGGGTTTCCATTTTCTTTAGGAGCTTCTCTTAAGAATCCTTTAGGGATTTCTCCAAGATTGTGTCCAGGGCTGCTCCAGAAATTCCGTTACCAATTGTTTCCTAAATTTCTTCATTGATTCATCCCGGGACTCCTTTGAAGTTTTTTTCCGCGGGTTATTCTAGGTATTTTGCCGAGGCTTCTTTCGGGGAGTCTTTTCAGGAGATCTTTGTTGATTTCATAGAGGTTTCTTTTAAAGATTCCAAAGATTCATTCAGGGATTCTTTCAAGGGTTCTTCCCATGATTCCTTAAGTCATTTCTGTAATTTCTTCTTTGATTTCTTTCGGAATTTTTCTAGCATTTTTTTCAGGAATACCTTTTAAACTTTATTAGGGACTAGCTGTCCCGTCGTCCTGCTTGTCAACTGTTTTTTGAGCTAAACGTAAGAACTGATGCTTCCGATTCATCATTGTTTGCACGTGGTCGAAACTGATTCGTATGTGACTGTATCTGTCTGACTCTGTAGTCTACCAAGGTCCAAGAGCACATTGTAGTTCATAAATCCTTTGCGTTTGATGTTACCTCCGGGTTTCCAAGATATGTGATTGCCATAATGATATTCAGTAAATACCAAATCGCATGCGAAATCGTTTGGTTGAAATTCTCGGCGGATTGCTACGTGTCGCTTATTGAACTGGATGTTCTTTTTCTTTTGGAGTTGTAGGAAGGAACATGAATCTTGAGAAGGCGCCTTTTCAGCCTTTTAACAGTTGTTGAATAATAGTTAGGCTCAGTGTACCAGTTATGGCTATAGTATCTCAAATTCGCCACAGTTGATATTCAACCTTTAAATCAACTATAAATGCAAATCAACAAGAAAAATTTCGTGAACAACAGGTCACGTTCACAAAAAATGATTACAACCATTCGAACTTCACAATTTCCTCAAATTATGATAGAATTAAATCATTTTCCTTACCTTTTCGGCCTCCTTGCATCCTATTTCGCCATAGTGTACCAGTCATGGCAAATCCCATAAGGAATGCATGTAAATAATGCGAAGTGGAACCCAAATTATAAGTCCATAACTGGTACAGGGTTCCTATCATTGTCACACACCGTAAGAAAACAAATCAATCATTTGACATATCGATGACATTCGTCAGTCTTCTTCTTATGTTTGTAGAAATAGTTTTCCTTAGGTAGTGCGATAACTGGTACAGGCACCCTATACCACCGACGGTGGTGATACTCGATCGAATTTATTAGTGCATTTGCCCAAAAGGAAGCCGAAAATGAATTATATCTATCATAATTTGAGCAACCCAACTCCCAACTACTAGTTTCAAAAACAATCAAATACCTATTGATTTACAACCAATTTTTTTTTCATTGATTTCGAGAAATATGGCCAATTTGCAATGACTTTTATTCAAGCACTTTTTTGGAAAAGCTTTTTTGGTATAGATATACTGCTATGATCGCATAACTGTCCCATATGAATAAGAAACCCAGCAAATATGGGACTGATATGCGATCATAGGCAGTATAGTCGTTCAAAGTCGTGGGAAGGAAAGGGTTAAAAATGTCTTCATACTTTGCGTAGCCGTCGTTGAAGAAGATTGGTAAATCCGGATTGAAATCGAACTCTTGAATTCCGCTGGCCAGGGACAAAATGATCTTCTCGCTTCCGTTCCGTCAGCCGTTCCGCTCGTCCGTTATAGGGCGAAAATTTGTTGTTGCTGGTGGGAAATCAGTTGCAGATTGGTGCATCTTGAGGTCCTCGTAGGAGAACTTCAGGATTTCCCATACGATTTGACCTGATTTGACAGCTCCTTATTAGAGTCCCTATAATTGAGTCTGGCGGACTGTCACTTTCGACCGGAGCCAATCGAGCATAGTGTCCTCACCGATAAACGCTACATCGTGACGTCATGCACGATTGGCTCCGATCGAAAGTGACAGCCCGCCAGACTCTAACTAGACTGACTCTACTCCTTATGGTCCACTGCACGAATTTATTACTGGCCTGCTTACTCTCACACGAATTTTGACGTTTGAGAGGTGGCGGCACCGCTCAAACGTCAAATTTTCTGTGAGAGTAAGCAGGCCAGCATAAATTCGTGCAGTGGACCATTATTGATTGTTATTTCTTTGCGTGCAAATTTCCGCGCCGCCTCTCTGGCCGGTACCTTAGACCAAGCCCACCCGAGGGCTTAATACTACACACGCAACAGCACGTCGTTAACGATTTTTAATTTCGTTATCAACCCATTTTCGCACCGGTCGTTCGTTTCCATGTGAGTAAAACAATGATCGGTCGCCAATGAATTCGCACCGGTGGTCTCTATTCTCTCCGTACCATCGGTTTTTTGCACTTCTGTAAATCATCGCAATATTTTGCGTATTTCTATGGGATTATTGCAAATCTTATTCAGTATAATAATCTGTGCTCATATTATGAAAGATGGGGTTTTGGATAAGACTGAAAACTGTTAGTAAAAATTGAATTCAAATAAAACATTCCCTTGGAGATTTGTACCAGTTTTGGTGCGTTTAAAGATATCATTTTCTCAATAATTTATGATTGTATTTAATCCCGGAATTCTAGCAATCTTTTTTTAAATTATATGTTTGTTGCTTACATTATGACTTGTAGGTTGAATTTTTATCTAAAATAATATCCATCTCTTCAATATTCATGTTGCCTTTCTCGCAAGAAATTTATCTGAATTTGAGATTATGAGCATCTTTTTTAATAATTAGGTTTATTGAATAATTACATCCCTTGCATTTCCAACACATTTATAACGTAGTTGTCTCCTTTACAACTTCGCGTAGGTCAAGATTCTTGAATCCTGGTCATAGTAGAAGCTGTCTTCTAACAGTCTGCGATAAGTTTGCGCAACCTTTTTTCATTAACGTGTATTTTAACATCAGCTAATTCTATACTCAGTCACAACCTTTTAGTTACAAAGCATCACTCGCAAAGCTTAATATATATTGCGATCTTTTGGATGCTGGTATATGAATATTTTGTTGGAAGCAGATTCTATGCGCTTGAAGTAGACTGCGTATTTGTCAAAGTACATAATGAGCCCACTCTCCTTTTTGGCACTTCATACAACAATTGTTGTATTTTAACATCCAACGCCTTGTTTTTTATATAACGAGGAACCTACAATATGACAGTCCTGCACACCGCCTATTTTAATTGGTGAAACTTGGCAGCTCGACTACATTTTCTAAGACTTTTATCGGTATGATTTAGTTTTTACAAAAAGAAATAACTGTAGTGTTTTTATGATATCTGAGTTGAGTTAGGTACAGTCAATGCATCTTTGAAAAATCGTAACTACTCTTATCTAATCTCATACATACGCGGAATCACCCTGGAAAGCAATCGTGTTACTTTTCTTGTCAATACTGATGCTTGCAGCATATCAGAGATATGACACATGCATCAAAGCGGCCTGGTCTACTGCGTTGCATTTACGCGCAAAGATGATTCTTCGAAATACTTGGAGTACAGAATATTTTATTTCGGCAAGGTACTTCTCGAATTTACAGGGGACGAAGGATGCGTGGACGGTGAAGTTACCCATTTCGCAAAGTTTCTTCCTAATGTCTCGTTTATTTAATTTATATTTTTAAATATATATTTAATAAACCACCCACTGACGACCACCATTTTCAAAAACAGCAATCAAACCAAAACTCTTTTGCCTTTTTGAAATATACACGACAAAACGAAACGCGAGGCACAGCTCTTTCAAAGCGGAGGATCTCAGCCCGGAAAGTGAAGAAAGAAAACCTTGTGGTCACTTATTACCGTCAAATAGTTTCTTTTCGGGTTAGAAAATACGCACATCTTCTCACCGGAATCTGCGTCGGATGACGATAATTTTGAAACTTGTCGGAACGAACTTCGCGAGTAATTTATTTGGACATTTTTCTAAATGTGCGAAACTAAGCTTTACTTGCTGCGTAGAAAACCCGGCTCAAACATGTACGTGTTAAAACAGCAAAACTCACTGAATCACTATACATTTCTTCAAATATTAGTTTCGAAACGATCGGCCGAATCAAAAACTAAAAGTGCGATTATGAGCAATCGTAACTATTTTTAAGAGAAAATCAATACATTTTCGATATGCATGATCCAAAATTGGCGAAGAAGCGAAAACTTTATTCATAACATACTTAAGCAAAGCTTGTCAATTTAAACCTATTATTTTTTTGCGTTTGTATTGTCACTCTATCACAATTCTTTGTCAGACAATTTGTTGTGTTATTCCTGTAACGATCTATGATATTGATTGGTTGAAAATTTGATGCAAACTAAAATAAATTCCTACCTATACAAAACAAGAAAATCATTCTCTAGAAACTATATACCTGGCTACAAATCCATACTCATGTTCTTTCGTCTCCTCTTTACGCTACCCAGAGAGCTAAACGCGAGAGAGCGCACGAGCCTACGGATAGAGACCGTACTTTGCGTGTCTCTATATTCTAAGCCCTGCTACGAACCGTACGTAAACTTTTCGCTTTCGAGCCCTACTTAACAGCGACCGGTGCGGTTCGCTTCTTTGTTCGGGGCTCTACTTAACGTTAAAACGCTTGATTGAGCCCATGAGTGGGCTTGGTCTTAGGCTAAATAACTTACAGGTTAGACTAAGGCCTGAGTGTCCTCTGCTGTACCTGCCAGTGGACGCATAAATGTCACATGTGCAAAAACAGACCTTAGGTTTAAGCTGTAACACAAAAAAAAATTGAAAAAGTTTCATCGAGTACATATTGAGATATAATGTTTTGAATATGTGTTCAAAAATCTTATAAGTTTTACTAAAAGTTCTATAACTTTCAGGAAAATTTATTCGATCTCGCTCAAAATTTTACCAATGGAGCATTAATATATGATTCATGATTAGTCAAAATTTCAGCGTTTTTGATTGACGTATAAAAAAGTTATAAACATTTGAATGAAAAATTATGTTGATAAAAAAATTGCTGTACGGACAATTGTTTGATACACTGTACATGGTCATGGGCTGCAAAATCTCAATATTGCTATAAATGCACATGTGACAATTATGCTTCCACCAGCAGTGTACGTAGGAGTCGTCTCCAATCTTCTCGGTCCATGGCTGTGAGTCTCCAGTTCTGCACTCTGGGTCCGCAAATCGGTTGAAAAGTGCTTGACAATTACAAGGATTTCTGCCTTCTTATCGCAACTCGGTGTACTACATTTAGAAGGTGATATTACTGCCCCCACTCGCATAACAGTCCCATTTGACTTTTCATCACTTTTGGGTTAACGTTATGAATAGTCATAATTTTTGATGTACTTCCAAAAACAATAATAAAAATTACGAATTTTTATGTCAATGTGTGAAAAAAATACCAAGTTATGAGCGTCCCATATCAAAAGTACCCGCATAACAGTCCCATCGTGGATTTTTGTGTTCCGTAATACAAAACTTAACAACTTTGTAATGATTGTAATATTTTTTACAGTTATGTATTCATGTGCAAAGCAATCTGTGAAACTTTCGAGATGATCGAATGTTTTTCAAATTTTGGCGATTTTTCAAAGTTTTATATGGAAACAAGTTTTCAAACTTCAAATTCCGTTTTCTCAATTCCTACTTTTTGCAAATGGGACTGTTATGCGAGTGGGGGCAGTATACCTGATATACATATTCCAGATGACTGACATTTGGTGATGACGTAGTTAATTTCGCTGATCGTACGAGTACAAGAGAAAAGATAGCCTGCTAGCTCGTACTATCATGCAAGCACCCATGTGCGAGGATAGCAATGACGACACATGTTTACTTTGAAACTGCTTGTTTACACGCGTTACTGGCCTACTTTGTGAAAATTGTATACCGTGCTATTGGGGTTCCTCCTGGATGCTTTCAGGGATTCCGTCAAAAGTTTCTCCCGGATTTCCTTTAAAGATTTATCTCAAAATTCCTTCGGGATTTCTCCCAAAACCTTTTGAATATTCCATCAGGATTTCTTTTAGGGATTCCTGAAGAGATTTCTCCTTGCATTTCTTCAGAGACTTCTTCCGGGATTCTTTCAGGGATTACTCTTTAAGGATTCTTTAAGGATTCTCCAGAGAATTATCCACAGATTTCTTCAAGGATTTTGCCAATCTTACTTCATGGACCCCTTCCGGAATTCCTTCGGGAATTCTTCTCAGAATTCTTCTACTGAATCCTCCCGCAATTCTTTTGTTAATTCTTCCCAGGTTGCAAATCCTTCAGATAATCCTCTTGAGATTCTTCCAGGGGTTCTTGCAAGGATTCATCCGAGGACTCCCCTAGGGATTCCTGTCGGGATGGCTTAATTGGCTTCATTAATTTATCCCGGGAGTCTTTTGAAGATTTCTCACGGGATTCTTTCAAGTATGTATTTCTCCCGTTGTTCGTTTAGCTTTACCTTCAGAGATTTCTCCAAAGATTTATTCATAGATTCATCATGGATTCACTTAAGGGATTTCTCCCACGATTCTGAGATTTTTTTCGCGATTAGGATGTTTTTCTGGGATACTTCTAGTAATTCTTCTTGGATTTCAGTGAGTCGTTTTAAGATTCTTTCAGGGATTACTCCAGGATTATTTCATCCAGGATTCCTTCAGTAATTTCAGCTGGGATTGCTTTTGTTTTCTTTCAATTTTAATTCTTGGTTTTATTTCATTACTAAACCATATTTTACAAAAACCAAAACTCTAGCGTAACATTTGAAAAGGGCCTATCTGCAAAATGTAAACAAACCCGATTTTTCACTATTCCTATCAATATCTACCTAAGCTACCCCATAACACCTCAATCAATGCGAAAAGAGCTATTTCACCCGTTTTTTAAATAAATTTCAAAAGGGCCTATCTGAAATTGAATAATCTTTTAGGGCCTAACTGCATTCAAAAGGGCCTAACTGAAAATTACCTTCCAAATCAGATTGGCCCTTTTGTAAATTTTGATTATTTTCATATTTTCCAATATTTCTAGTAATTCTTCGACTTTCCTTGAATTATCGATGCAAATAAATCCAAAAAAATTCAAATTAGCTAAAATTAAGAAAAAAATAAAAGGGCCCAACTGAAAATTACCTCTCAAATCAGATAGGCCCTTTTGTAAATTTGGGTTATTTTTCATATTTTTCAATAATTTTGAGTAGCTCTTTAACTTTCCTTGAATTATCAATAATAATAATCCAGAATAACTAAAATTAGCCAAAAATAAGGAAAAAATAAAAGGGCCTAACTGAAATTTCCGACGATAAAAGGGCCTAACTGCAAGGGCCTAACTGTTTTTGAGATTGTAAAAGGGCCTATCTGCCGTCCATGTTCAAAATCCATTATTTATGGGATTTTTGCTATAGTATCATGCAAATAATGCACAGAACCATAAAGTAGACTTCCATACGTGTCAATGGATGGAATAAAACACCTAAAAAAATCTTTCGTTTTTAAATAGGATTAACTAATCTGGAAGATAATCTTCTCATGCGATTTTCTCAATGTTTACGTTTTGCAGTTAGGCCCTTTTCAAATGTTACGCTAGAACTGTACTAATCAACTCTTCACTTTTTCCAGCGATGACGAGTCCAACCCCTTGATCGCACTCCGCAAGCGCCAGATGGAGGATGCCAAGGACGACCTTCATGCGTACCTCGACCTGCAGCAGATGGCCGCAGCGCAGAATCCTCAGGCACAGCTACACTACCAGGCCCAGCAAGCCAAACTCCAGCAGCAATACCCTCACGCACAGCACCCAGGTTACCATCCGGGCCAGGAGATGGCCATGCATCACCTCCAGTCGCAACATGGACCAGGTGGTCCGGCGGGCCATCCCGGAGCCAATCCGCATGGGCACCGTGGCGACGGTCATCACCCGGGTCCAATGGGTCCAAACCCGATGGCTGCCCAGGCCTTGCGGGCCAGTCTGTCCCAGCCTACACCGGCCGAATCTCCCATACCGGCTTCCAACGTGGAAGTGTCCTACAACGTACCGAAACGCCAGCGACTCAACTTCGACATGGACGAAGCCGGGTCGATCTCGAACTTCAACCTGAACCGGACCGTCAAGTACCAGAACAATCTGGACCATTCGGTCAATTTGGACGAACATGGCGCCTTCGGGCTGTACGTTGGTGAAATCCTGCGGAAACTTCCGGAACGGCTGGGATCCGTCACATCGTTAAAGATCATGCAACTGCTGCATGAAGCACAAATTCAGTCGTTCGATTTGGCAACATCTGCCAATGCCAACGCCAACACCAACAGCAACAACAACGGAACCAGTAACCAGAGGAAGACCAGTTCGGCGAATAGCTCGGCCAGAAGCGACGAACGGAAGTCAACGGAAAGCAACGAAAGTGCAAGCAAGGAATAGAGAAATCCGCGCCATCAGTAGAATGCCATTCGATTCTTCGGGGAGAGCCCACGTGGTATTAAGTCGTTTTGTATGAGGTTTTGGTATCAATTGTCTCAAGTGGTTATTTTACCTTAGGCCTGGTGACCTAATGATCATATGTTTCGAAACATTAATGCTGAGTCCCTCATCGAACAACTTTACACCATTTGGAGTAATCCCCGATTCTTCTTAGCCTGAGACAAACACGTGTATTTATTTTATAAAAAAAAAGTAATAGCAGTAAATAATCGTTCGTAGGATTAACGATTCAGAACAAATCGATTGCATTTTTCAGATGAGACGGAAAACGAACACTTTTCTGTTAGAACCCCATTTCATTTCAGACTAGCCAGATTACCCATTCGAAATTCATCTTACCTAAACATTGAGAGTATTTTTGAGAGAATGGGAAAAGTCGTTCATGTGTGTTCACGCCGAAACGGTTGATCCGTCACCACAATGACCATCTTCTTCATTATTCCTCACTTTTGCCGTAGTTCAATAGGTTATTTTAGAGATTCATTTTTTATTTTGGTAGGAATAAGCATCGAAGAAAAATCATTGCTATTTAGTGAATATCTTGAAACCATGATTTAACATATTCGACAGAAACTATATACAAAGAAATATTATAAAGTAATCCCAATAAATGTGAATTATGTTAATGAACAAATGATGCCTTTTCCACGATTAATTTGAAAGAACTCTCCGCTTGCAATTTGGACACTATAGGTTAGTAATAGGGCCCATAGTCGATGCAGTTAGTGCACGGATATTCAACAAGAGCCTGCCAAAGGTGACGGGTTCAATTCCCTTTTGGAACTTTTCCGCTGTTTTCCTTAGGCAATGGGCTACGAGCCATTTCACATTTTTACCGCCCGAATTTACATCTACCCGAGTATTTGTTTTCCACGAAAAAGTGAAAAACAACAGTCTCTTTTCACGATCACTTTCGTTTATTTCTTTCTTCCTTTAAAAAAAGCATCTAGGTGCATTGCACTTTTCCCACGGGGGTGCTATGGTGATCTGATTTTGTTGCCGCTTACCATGCGCAACCAGAGCTCACTAATACCAACATTCACTCTATACAGCACCGGGAGAAAATAAGGAAAAACGCACTTTGGCGAACAATGTTTGCGAAAAGAGGTATTGTGTGTCTTTTCACAAACAATTCCTACTCTCCGTAAGAACTTTACCTAACCATTAATACTCTCAAATTGAAAATTATCATATATGCCGCTTTTTCATGATCAACTCTTTTATGAGATCTAATGTGATACAAGCGTTTTGCACCAATATCCCTCGTAAAAAGGTAAACATTCAAATTTCACGACTGTGTTGGTGAATATTTTGTCTGGAGCATAAATTTATACTCCACGTAAGGAGGCACAATCCAACCTGTCAAACTCCATAGTGAAAAAATAGGTTGCCGTCCCCTTGACTTTTCCGAACAAAGCATGGCTCTTTCAGCATGGCATGCTGAGTGACATGTGCAGCAGCCCTTGAACTTCACAAGCTTATGCTGGTGCGATCCAACATGATATAAAACATATGCTGCTTCCTCAGATGGCCATCAGTTCTTCCCAGCGAAATGCTAAAGTACGTCAGTGATTATCGTGTAATTCTGTTCGTGCTCGGCTTACTGCCGAGTGTGATAGTGAATCTATCCACCAACTACCATTCGTTGGATGCAGCAGATGAACCAGCAACCGACTTAAGCCGAATACTCCCGGGAGAAGGTAATAAAGAGTATCAAGTCGAGTCACCTTTGCTGCCGAACAATCATCGAGAAGAGCAGGCCTCGAATGGACTCGAACAGACTGCACGGCCTACTTCGATGGACATCGATTACAGTTATCAACTGATTGGAGTCTCACAGCAGAACGCATTACACGAGGACTTTGTTACCAAGGCAACCAAAGCTGATCAATCCAAAAAAGCAAAAGGCCAACGATGGATCGAGAAAATGTACGGCAAAAGTTCCAAGAAACGAAAAGTTGCAGATCAAGACTTCCTTCCGAAGAAGTTAACCATGGGATACGAAGCAAAAGATCAACTGTTAATGGACGATAACTATCGAGATGTTGGCAAGAAACCCCTTCACGACAACAAGCTGACAGTGGATGGGCTACGCTCGGGGTATTACTTCGACAGCTATGGAGATTGGCATCACAATGGCGGTGATCACGCTAGCACCTCCGGAACGTGGACCAACGGACTTACGGATATCGGAGGTGGATACTTTGGTGGCGGTGGCGGCGGCGGCGGGGTATCCAATGGACATTCACAGGGAAATGGCTTTCATTTGGCGGGATTGCACCTGCTGAATCCGCTAATCCTGGTGGCAACGCTTTCGTTCGTAATAAGTTTGATCAACGCTTTGCTGGGTTTGGCGGATAAGGTGAAACTATCGTTGGCACGGGGGCGTCGTACTGGCCCACCGGAATATTCGCGCGTAGTGGATGAAGAGTTTCTCGACGAACTTGGGAAGCTTTACGATAGTATTCAGTACGGGCAAAAACGCGTTTGAAATGTTTATCTACACGATCTACACAGGATAGTGCTAATTATGTTTCAGCTATTTTTAATTTTTTTTTGGTTTTTATTAATGTGTAGTTATTTTTAAAGGGATTTATACTTCGCCTTTGGATTGGCCGTTATATTTATGTACGAACAACACACAATACTACATATACAATATTTCCTATACTGGTGACATAACCTATTATTACACCATCAGATTTTCAAAGTGATCCCTATTAAATCCCGTGGATGAAATACACAGGTCAGTTCAGTAACAAATTTTGAAAACGACGTATAATCAATGGTGTAGCATTGATTATACGTCGTTTTCAAAATTTGTTACTGAGTTGTGATCAGCGAAACTAATAGTGTAATTTTATTATACGAAAGAAGTCATGTCGACGAGGAAAAGCGGGAATTTTGGAAATTGTGAATTGAATAGTGTATTGTATGAATAGCAATAATTACACTAGTTTACAGCATTTTTGAACTCGGTAAGCTGATGATCATTTTTGGTGTAGAATCATGCCCTGAATTCGAAAACGTGAAGGAAAAAAATTACAGTAGAGCGGAAATTTTTTCGACTTTCCATACAAGGTTGATGATTTGAAATCTATTTTTGTTCTATTTTTAAGTAAAGTCGCTCACTTCACACATCTCATTCTCCGTAATCAATGCTCCGATTGAGCTGATTTTTTTACTGTAACTCGCTTACATATGATATGTCAAAAAAACGGTGAGAAAGAATTTTTAGAAAAAAACATTTTTCTTATTGAAAAAAATACATTTCTTGATTTATTTTTGGAACTTTTGCTAAAATTTAAGGAGATCGCCCCAAAAACTCGCCA
This sequence comes from Aedes albopictus, assembly GCF_035046485.1. Lineage (NCBI taxonomy): Eukaryota > Metazoa > Arthropoda > Insecta > Diptera > Culicidae > Aedes > Aedes albopictus. The sequence goes on from NC_085137.1 coordinate 399,029,287, forward strand.
ATATCTTGCATTTTATCAATCTGACGCAAAACCTGCATTCAGATGATCAAATGGTATTGTATTCAGCTTTTTATTTATGAAAAAATATTTGAAATTGGTTGAACAAAACGCAAGATATTTGAATTTTAGTAAATTCCATATTTTAAAAAAATGTAAAACTCGATATTAAGCTAAAACTCAAAAACTGCCCTACTTTAAATTTTTTGAAGCGCGGATTCGAAATCAGTATAAATTGTACTTCAAAAATTTTGGTCGTTGACACAAGTTCACGACTTTCGTTTTATTTTGTAAACTAGTGTTATGGTCTTGGAGATGTAATAAAGATGATATTTTCCTTCAATGTACTGCCCCCACTCGCATAACAGTACCATTTGCAAAAAGGAGGAATTGAGAAAACGGCATTTGAAGTTTGAAAACTTGTTTCCACATAAAACTTTGAAAAATCGCCAAAATTTGAAAAATATTTTGATCATCTCGAAACTTTCACAGATTGCTTTGCACATGAATATATAACTGTAATAGTAGTTTACGCAACAAGGTGCAGAATGAAGATTTTTACAGCACGAGTTGTACATTTATCCAACGAGGCTTGCCGAGTTGGATAAGTACGGCGAGTGCTGTAAAAATCGAGTTCTGCACCGAGATGCGTACAACGTTTTTTTGTAATTTCATTAATTACACTAGTTTACAGCATTTTTGAACTCGGTAAGCTGATGATCGTTTTTGGTGTAGAATCATGCCCTGAGTTCGAGAACGCGAAGGAAAAAAATTACAGTAGAGCGGAAATTTTTTCGACTTTCCATACAAGGTTGATGATTTGAAATCGATTTTTGTTCTATTTTTAGGCAAAGTCGCTCACTTCAAACATCTCATTCTCCGTAATCAATGCTCCGATTGAGCTGAAATTTTTACTGTAACTCATCTACATATGATATGTCGAATAAACGTCGAGAAAGAATTTTTAAGTTGGTTTTTTCTTATTGAAAAAAATACATTTCTTCAAAAAATTTTGGGAATTTTGCCAAAATTTAAGAAGATCGTCCCCAAAACTCGCCAGTATCTTGAATTTCATCAATCTGACGCAAAACCTGTATTCAGATGACCGAATGGTATTGTATTAAGCTTTTAATTTATGGAAAAAGATTTATAATTGGTTGAACAAAACGCAATATATTTGAATTTTAGTAAATTACATATTTTGAAAAGTTACAAAACTCGATATTGAGCTAAAACTCAAAAACTGTTCTACATTAAATTTTTTGAAGGTCGGTTTCGAAATCAGCACTAAATTGTGCTTCAAAAATGTTGGTCGTTGACAGAAGTTCACGACTTTCATTTTATTTTGTAAACTTGTGTTACCAATTGAGGATAGTTTTTAACAAAACTTTTTCATCAAACTGCACACTGATCACGGCGTGTGTATGGGAAAAGTTTATAACAAAAAAATGGGCATCGTCAAATTTTTCGCTATTCAAAAATAGAGGCTTTCAGCTTTCATTTGCAGGGTCCCTCAAAAAAATCCACCGAGGGATCCCGAACAACTTTTTCAGAATACTGTTTTTCCCCATACAAAATGCACGGTTCCAAATTAATCCCTATTTCTACTTAACAAACATACCCAATTTTTGTATGAAAAAGTTCCCCGATGGAATATTTCGATGTTGGGCTTGAATGAAAGCTGGTAGCGTCAACTTTCACGTAGCGTTAAAATTAGCGATGCCCATTTTTTTGTAATAAATTTGTTCTACCAGACACACCGTGTGATGTTCGTAGCCATGTTTACGAAAGTCTGATCATAGCAGGTTATGCTGTGCAGTTGTCACAAATTTTGAAACCTGCATCCAGAAAGCATCAAGAAGTTGATCAAAACTGAAAACAGTGCTGTAATGGTTCATTACGCAACGCAAATCAGTGCTGTAATGAACCATTACCGCACTACTAATGTGGTGTGGGAAAGTAGGCCTTTTCATGGCAGATTTGCGTGAGGTAAAACAGCCTATTACGATGAGAAATTGCAAAAAAATATTACAATCATTACAAAGTTGTTCAGTTTTGTGTTACGTAACACAAAAATCCACGATGGGACTGTTATGCGGGTACTTTTGATATGGGACGCTCATAACTTGGTATTTTTTCTCACACATTGACATAAAAATTCGTAATTTTTATTATTGTTTTTGGAAGTACATAAAAAATGATGACTATTCATAACGTTAACCCGAAAGTGATGAAAAGTCAAATGGGACTGTTATGCGAGTGGAGGCAGTGTAGCTCTTTACATACGTGAGGGCCTCTCATGTACTGGAACTGCGTCAGTCGATATTGTCTATCCGGTTGGAATCAAGACCGACATTCAAACAAAAATTGCCATTTTCACGGTCCACAAGTGTCGCAACTGTTTCGCATCTAGTGCGCTGTGTTGCTGACAACAACGGGAAGGATGCGCACTACTTTTGACATGATTAAAAAACTTCGCGAGTTGGGTCGCGTCGCGACTTGATTGTGCGAAGTCCGGTTTGGTGGCGGCCCGACAATATCCCGCATAGACAAATACAGTTTGTGGTAATCTCCACACAGTATGTCTCCTTTATATATTACTGTTACTGTACCATGAACAGGTGCTTTTCTGTTGAAACTATGAAATTTGAAACATTCGATCATCAAGAACCGTCTTCTTAATCCATACCAAACTGTAACAATATGTCATACTGTGCAGAAATTGTCGAATTACATAGTGATGCAAACTCAGGAGACATGGTGGCAATATAGAATGACCTTTTCTCATACGGTTTATGATTTTATTTGCGCAACACACATACACATGTGCATCATACTGTATGCAACTTGAAATCAACAGTTTGTCAAATAGTAGCTTTCGTTAGTATCTGTACCGCCATCGAACTTTGCAGTTTGCATTTGAAAAAAAAAACAAAACAAAATTTCCGCCCGCGACCTGATAGTTAACAACAAATGGAAAGCTTGCCTCGGTAACAGTTCGAAGCGCTTGCAGCGGTTTGGATGAAACCTCGGATGAAACAAGGGTAAGTTCTGCTATTAAATTTGTTTTTTTTTGTGCTAGGTTTATCTCAATGAATGCAAATTGTTTTACAGAATTCGCGATCCTGAAATCAGCTGGAGGCTCGGGTGGAGGAACCTGATCCGGCCTGACTGCGACTGCGAGCAGTACCGCACAGAAGGAGTAGCGAAGGATTTGCCCTGCTGCGGGCGAAAATTGAGTTCTCTTGCGATTGGAAATTCGCCCCCACCGGAGGAAGATCCACAGCTAGTTTAATCGTCAGATGTACTACCAAGCCCAGAGTAGGGCGCTGATTTTGTGAATAAAAAAAATGAAAGCCAAATCGCTTTTTTATTTTTAAACGGTTCAAATATAGCAGAACCATATATCATAAACTTGAAATACCATGAAAGACCATAAATCAATAATATCCCATACAGTACACGGTTTTCTTCTAGATTTATTGTAAAACTGTTTTCCAACCATTTGCTATGCAGTGAATTGTCCAAAAAACAGGATAATATCTTGACCATATCCTTTACTGTATTGCGTAAAATTTGTTCGGGAAAATGAGCAATTTTTTATGGTAACCAATCTTAACCGCCTATTCCACATACTGTAATTTGGCGGATTACCATTTGTCAAACTGGCAAATCTGTACATGGTATGGTTATCTTACTGTTATCTCTGACAGTCTGAGAAATGGTTAAATGTCAATTGCTAATAGTCATCTACAGTATGAGAAATGTTGAATTTACAGTTTGTGATTATGCGGGTGTGTACACCACACGAAGTGGGTTGCGCAATAAAGAGTTCTGCAACAAGTTCAGTAATCGAAGTTGAATGATTTTCATAAAAATATTACAGGAGAAATGATTTATTATGTTATCAACGAGGATGGGAAATCATTAAGTTGTGTGTCTTTCGCACTGAACAGTGCTCAGAAGTCATATCCCATACTGAAATTAGAAGCGTTTGTGGGTATTCCTACATAGGGTGTCTATCCATCCGGGAAATACGGGAAAACCGAAAAAAACCGGGAATTCGAAATCACCGGGAAAAACACGGGAAATTGTAAAATGCACCGGGAAAACTCCTGTGCCTGTACCACCGACGAACCGACGTGACAGCTAGAACAAATAAATTCAAATTTGTTGTCCCCGACGCCATGATGAAAAATAGCCGAACACTACCGCCTCCTCTATAACGGTTCGCGTTGTTTTGATAGCTTGACTCCAAACCCCCGTGTATTCATATTGGCTCTGACGGCAGCAAAAATGCACTCACTCCAATGGGAAATCCCATTTGTATCTGTCATCGTGTGCGTGAAGAAGTATAAACAAACGTGTTTTGTCTCGTTTTTTCTCACGTTTGCCATACGACTCCCGCCAGGCGGCAGCACTGCGGCGCTGTCAAGGCCTATAGGAAAAGGTTCGCGCCTGAGCTGATTTGACAGAAGCGTTCGCTCTCTTTGCTGGTCGACCGTTAAATTTAGGGGGGACACTTTTGAAACACCACTGTCGCGTCGGTTCGTCGGTGCCTGTACTGCATTAGTGACAAGCAAGTCTTGAATAGACAGATAGCAACATACTCTGTTATTGTATTTTTATAGATAGGCAGCCTCTCAGATATTCTAAAATTTTCTGTTGGATCTTGGATCTCGATAAATTCATGTAAAAGAAATCTGAATGCTTCTTAGATGAAAATTTTCAGATTTCTAAAAGATTTCCCGAAAGATTTTTTGAATCTCCTGAAAATCCTGACATCAAAAATATCGTAGAAGTTCATGAAGGCTCCCTCGGAATTCCTGGAGAATTTAGTAAACCTGCAGACGTTACTTCCGGCAGAGATTTTTAAGTTTGAAAAAAAATGTGTTTGTTCCTGGAAGAATTCTGGTGACATTCTTAGTGGAACTCTATAGAATTTCTACCAGATACCTAAAATTTGATCTCTTTGGCAGAAGTCAATTAAAAAAATCTTGAAAGATGCCGGCAAGAATTTACAGCGAAGTTGTACATATTCATTCTGTACAGAGTTTTGAAAAACCTTGAGGCAAAATTTAAATAAAAATCTGAAGAGTGAGTGAGTAGCACAGGAAATTATAGCGAATATTCCAAAAAAGCTACTGAAAGACTCTCTGATGGAACACTCTAAGAACTTTTTAACAGATTTCCAGAGTACAATAGCAGAATTCACAGAAGAATCTTCAACGGAATGTGTGAAGAAATGCTTGAAAGAACCATAAAATCCATTTTGATTGAACTGGCTAAGTTTATTTTTTCTGTCCACAGCACGAAAAATTATGTTGTCCGTTTAGAGTATTTACTAAAACAAACCACCTGTGGCTTGACCTGTAGAAAAGAAATAACATTAGGAAAGGTCATTTAGCGCACTTTCAAATTCCGTCAATCGGGTGGTTGGCCACCACCACTCTAATGCTGTGTACAAAAAGCGAGCTTTTTTCAACGTGTTGTACAAAATACAGATTAATAAAAAACTTCAAAGAAACTTTTTCTTTTGGATACCTTTTCGCTTTCTACTCATGAATATCCTAGCTTATTTAAGTACATGTTAATTCTACAATCTGATCATTTGTGCAGTGTTTTGAAAGGTCCAATTTGCTTAAGATTCCGCGTCACATATTTCTCTTCTAGCAGAATTGAAATAATATACATACTAAAATACTGCCAATTATTATAAAAAACTAAATACTACACAACTATATATTATGCTCCAGCAAAAATTTCTGATCACTAAATCAGACTAAACCTTTACAGATCATTTATTTTTACATGTTCTACTAACGAAAGAATGAAATGACATGCAATTGTGAATTACATTTTTGAAAAGCTGCCTCCTTTTTTGAGGCTGTCATCCTTGTAAAAATTCTAGCTACTTTCTTGAAGTAAAACTTAAGGCGTCTTTTCTTCTTCGAACAGGTTCTATGTTCCCGCAGTAATTCGTCTTGTCTCTTTTAAAAATAGTGTTATTTAAACATTTCCACAGTTATTAATTGATGTGCATTCTTTGCTTTTGATTGAGTGCGTATATTGTGTAGAAAGTACAATGATACACTATGTTGGTATTTTGTTGTGGTTATTTTTGATGGGGTATGATAAAAAAATCGCACATAAAAAACCACCTGGTCTTCGGTGGGGGGGGGGGGTGTACAGCCTGGAACCACACAAGACCATGATGGAGGAGGGGGGGTCTAAAATTCAGGAAAATATGACCACGTGGTTTATGAACAGCCCCTTGGTGGAATGATAAGCTGGCAGATCTGAGGAAGAAATCTAGACGGTTGTTCAATAGAGCAAAAGTTACATCTGATTGGGTTCAGTACGATAGCGTGTGTAGCGGTCCTGCCGACCGAAGGAAGCATTTCCCTCCCTGTATCGAATAAATCTAAAGATCAATGATCACCATTGATCTAAGAAAGACCCTTTATTTCCTCATGGTGCTCCACGCAATTAGTGGATTACATCACATGTGGATTTCACGGTCATGTTTATAGACCAACGCCGGTTAACCAAGAAACAAGCGATGCAAGCAGAGAGAATGCTTACTGCTTGTTGCTGGTTGACCTGGTGATATAACGTTCTCGCTCCAATGCCGGAGAAATGTTTTTCTTTTAATTTTTGTTTGTCGCCCGGCAGCGCTGACTGAACCCCAACAAGGTCTCAGTCACGCGGCCGAACTAATGAAGCCGAGTGGACGACGCCCGTTTTGGTTTTTCTCTTTTCTCTTATTTCTTTTCAGATCGGGAGAATGAGTTCTTGCGACGGCAAGTTAAAAGACCCGCGATTGACGCCGGGGCGGCGTTGTATTGTTGTGGTGCGCGTTTTGGACTGTCCGCGGGGTCCGTTTGCCGGCCGTTCGACGTCGCCCGTGTCGCTGTGTGGTTGATCGTTGGCTGCTGGTGTTCAGAAGCTGGTGTTTAGAAGCTGGTGTTTATAGGAGTTAAGAATTGAGCCTTAAGAGTGTTAGAGTAGTGTTTGATCGTGAATAAAGTTTAGAAATGATTTCGACATTAGTGTTAGCAGTCAGTTAGATGTGAAAGAAATCCAGTGCCGTGCCGCAACTTTCGCCTCTACTCGTGATCCAAATACTAAGAAATAAACATCCAGCGGATGGACAATAAGAAATGAACACACCAATTGGAAGAATAGGCGACTTGCAGGAAAACATTAGACCAAATGCATCTCAAATCAGCAATAGTTTAGAACCACAGGCCAACCCGGAAACTAACAGAGAACAGGAGGAAAAATTTATTCAAAATCCTTACTTGAAATGTGCGAGGTTGCTCCGAAGAAAACAAACGACAACAAATGGATAAGCAGTTTCACCAGAACGGGTACTACATAGTAGCGCTACAGGAAACAAGGATAGCGCAGTGCACGATTGAGTCAGAGCACTACTACTGGTATAATGTGAACAGCAGACTCCAGAACAAGAATTGGTGGCGGCACAGCAATAGTGATATCTAAAGAGATTCATAAGCCCAACAAATTTAAAAAAATACCGACAACTCGTGCTCGTACCTCGCGAAAATTTTCGGTGAAAAAGTAATAATAATATCAGCATACATACATACATCAGAACAGAGCCACAGGTGGAAAGCAGAGAATTTGCGAGAATCGTAAGATTTATTATGAGCATTCCTACAAAACTCAGATCAAGCGTAGTTGTAGCGGGTGATCTGAATGCGAAAATTGGAAAGCAAGATCTATCGGAAGACTACCAACAAATAATCAGCAATAAGTTGTACCACGAATACTGCAACCCTAATGGCGCCGGCCTGAAGCAATTCATGCATGCTGAAGGACTATCTCACGTTCAGCAGATCAAAATCTGTTATAACAACGTGGAGTAATAATGAGTCAATCTCACAGTTGGACCATGTGATCATGTCAAAAATGGCCTTTTTGAGAATCCCAGATATCAGGGCGTTTTACTTGCCATACCTGAGGAGCGACCAAAAAATGGTAGCAAGTGTTCTGAAGAAGGAAACAAGAGAACGAGCAGGAAGTCCGCATCAACACACAACAGCACCATACCCAAAAAAAGTACGTTATGATATCGACCTTCTGAAAAATCTGGAAGAAAGGGAGAAATTCCAGGAGAAAATGGATCGGAACCTACTGATAAATGCAAGCAACAACAGCGACAGTATGGACGAAAAATGGCACAGGATTCAAACCGCAATCATAAAATATGCTGATGCAGTTCTTAAGCAAGTGGGATCACCTCCTACGCCCAGAAGAAGCGAAGCGGGCAAGAAATACTTCTTAGCGAATCAGAGACATCTGGTAGACAAACAAAACTCAGTCTTAAGAAAGGAAGCAAAAGCAGCGAGGATAGAATAAAGGAAAGCTTTTGAAACACACTTTGCGGGAAAGGTTGAAACTTTTCTGGAAGATATCGACAGGAAAAATGAACTAGCGAAGATGACAAGAACGTTTAGATTTATCAAGCACCACAGACGGAACAAAGCAAGCAATTCCAGGACTCACATACCAATTCAACATTGGGAACAAAAGCTGAAGGTAATTTTTCATTTTCATTTTTTCATTTTGCAGCATTTGGTGGGGCAATGAGAGCGCAAGTGGCTGAATAGTCTTTGTTGACCACATAAACGCCATGGGATTGGAAAATGGTATTTTGGTGTGGGATTATGGTGTTGGTACAGACTTGACAATATCAATGCTATTCAGATGCAAAATAATTTTAATGCTCAATAGTGAATCGCATACCTCCCAAAACCAAAAAACAATAATCCACAAAATGCCAAACAAGTCATAGAAAGAAAAAGCGCCCGATTGTTTATTTTGTCCAACAAACAGAAACTTCTACACTCTCCGACTCGCCAGTCACCCCGGAAAAAATGTCCCTTCAGTTCTGAAAAATATATTATTCCCAATTAAGCCTTTAATCGAATTGTCCGCGTGGTCTTGTAGTACCCCTACTAGGTAAGAACCAGTCATTGCCATACATATGCCATACATATGCCATACAATGCTAGACATGACCCCATGGATAGCATTTGCATACGTAAAAGCTTTGCTGATGTGACTTTCCTATTAGGCAATTCTCTCATCTCATGTTTGTCTTCGAAACCTTGTCAAGCATAGAAAATTGAAGTTGATAAGCAATACATTATAAGATTCGAATTCCCATAGAATGAGATCATTTATTCACACTACAACACCATAGAAGATAATAATATCACATTGGCTGATTACAGTGCAAATGCGAAGAATCTCCCTTTCCCCCCTATCCGCAACCCGGGGACGCGCCCTGTTGGATTTCGAAAGCCTCGGAGAATATTACAAACCTTCAATGGCATTCCCATACACTAACCCACATTGCCCATTCAGGGGTCTGACTGGGCCTATTACCCTCCCTCAGTTTGTAATATTCTCACCAACTTGGAATTATATTTTCCAGGCACATAAATGACTTCGACGTTCGATATACTTAGGGAACGTTCAAAATTTACGTCCATGATTTGGGGGAGGGGGGGGGGGTGTCTAGAAAAGTGTGACAGTACGTGTATTAGGTATAGGAAAACAGCATGACAGAGGGGGGAGGGGGGGTCTATAAATCCCAAAAAATGATGGACGTAATATTTGAATCTTCCCTTATGCAGCATCATGATCAGTATAACTATATCAGATGACGATGACTTGAAGATCTGATTTTTACAGAATTGTTTGTCATTGATTATACATTTAGCTATTCCAATCATTACTGCAAAGCACATCGACCACATGCCTGAAATCAAAGCTTCCTGGAAGAAATAATCCATGCCCAGGGAATATGGGAGCGTGAGATTACTGATGGCACACATATCCTATTCAACTGATCATATTTACTGCAAATTTTACAACGTTGTAACGTCACGTTTTTCTGGCATTTCTGTTGAAATTTCTCATAAAGTTTGTCTACCAATTTTTTTTGTGATATTCCTTACGTTTTTAAGGTTCAGTTTTTCTAAGCCAGTTCGAATCGTATTTTTCGAAATTGTGATTTATAATATGTGCCTAAATTCAATGATACAAATTATCACCTCACGAATGCTCAATCAACTTTAAAAAAAAAACACGAACACTTTTAATGCTTCCAGTGAGCTATTCGCTCTTTGAAGGAAGCACGACACTAGACAACGGACTAGCATGCAACGCCCAGTGGCACAGCCGAAAACTTTTCCTGACAGCTGCGGCGGGAATCGAACCCGCGCTCCTCAGCACGATGCGGTTAAATGCTTGGTGACACTAGCCGCACGACCACGAAGCCGCACAAATCAATTGTAGCCGCACACTTATCAATTGTATTTTTTATCGCTTGCGATTGAACTGCACACTGCTCAGCCACAGACAAACAGACGTAACACTTGCGAAATTTCCATCGACCACGCTTTTAACGATCATTTTAAATTTTCATAGTTGTGGCTTTCACAACCAGAGGCGCGCGCATCGTATTCCTATGCGTTTGACGTTTCACAGCCAACAATGTTGATCAGCGTCGAGTCTGTTCGTGTGCTACAGGTCGGACTCGATTATCCGGGTGACCCCAAAATTATTTCACCCCGTATAATCGAATCAACCGGATAATCGAGCCATGCTTCTTTTCTTTTATTTTTGATGTTCTTCAATCAAAAACTGTACCTTAAACATAAAAGCTAACATACATGACGTTGTAGTGCCTAAACTTTACGTCTGGTAGTATTACAAGCATGTTTTTTGAAAATGAAATTTTAGCTGAAAAATGTAAAAAAATAAAAATAATTTTCAAATAGGCTAAATCTTATTTACAGGTATTGTATTTGATGTTTATCACATTTTTTGACATACTGTAATCTAAAAATTTGTAAACAAAGCAAAAACAAAGTTTTCCCCGGATAATCGAGCCCCGGATAATCGGGCCCCCGGTTAATTGAACCCCCGGATAATCGAGTCCGACCTGTATTCGTACGGGTGCACAATGGTCGGAAAAAGATAAAGTTCGGCCAAAACTCTTTTTATGTGTTTAATCGAAGTTATAGGTTATCTAGATATGTTATATAGTATTTTTAGTGTTAAAAAGGGGTATTCAAAAATTACGTAACTTCAATAATTTCAAAAAACGGTAAAAATCAGTAAACCCCACATTTTTTGCGTTTTTTGTTAAAAAATCAATTTGAATTTAATTAAATGATCATCTTTCGATCAAAACCAATTAAGTTTGTTCAAAACGTTTGAAAAATGTGGGAAAATAAATATTATTTCAGTCAAAAATGGAAAAATAACGTAAAATATATAAAAAAACATGACTTTTTTAAATAGCTCTAATTTGAAAAACTGCAAATTTCTGCAAAATATTTAAACGTTTTTATGCAGCCCTAAGCATGATGTTTAAGATGTACTATTCGAAATTGCGGCGTCACGTGACGACACGAACCGTTTTTTAACTTAAAAACTACCAAAATAGATGAAAATTTGAAAAGTTTTGTGACATATTAGTTTTGCACCATGCGTGCATTCAAACAGTCCAGTAACAAGCTTTCATATGCTGGATAACATAAAACATGTATTCCATTCTCAAAATATTATTATTTTACTTTTTCCGAATAATTATTTTTTCAATTTTATGACTTAGGCCACTTTGGCAGTGAAAATGTCATTGAAATACAAAAGCTGGTATGCTTTTAATTAAGAATCATAAAACTACAATACATTATCTTTGTTATAAGGTGAAATAAAGTTTAAAAATATCAATTTTGTTTTTTGGGAGTTTTGGCCGCCCCTTTGTATGGAGCCCGACCAATGTGGGGTGGTTGGTTTGATAAAGCCAGGAAGGGTGAAAACGTATTCGTTGTCGAAAACGACTCGCATCATTTCGCGAATGTTTTCACCAAATAGCAAGCTTGCCTAAATTTAAAATCTAAGCGTTGTTTTGAGTATCCCGAAAATAGTAAGCTGACATCCGGATAAACTCTAACAAACAAGAAATCACTCACTATGGAGCGGACCTGGTGTGATGGTTTAAATACGTGACTATCACGCTGAAGATCTGAGAGTGAATCCCTCTCCGGACAAACTCATAAATAAGAATTGCGGAAAGGAAGTACCTAAAACGTGAGTCCTGAGATGGACTAGCTTTGGGCTAAAAACCTCGTTCATCACTCATAAATAAAAAATCACTCATGATTCAGAAACCAATGGTCATTACACCGTTCAACACTAAATTTTGTTATGAGATGAGAAAAAAAAAGAACAGGGGTTTGGGACCCTAGAAGTGTCATAGTGAAAGAATTTTTGAAAAATATTGAACCGGGCCTTCACAGTTCATAACCGGAGTTTGTATGGAGAACTTGGGGTGTTTAATTGGAATGTGCATTAGAACGTGCCGTGCACAGTGCATCAGAATTCAACCATCGCGCAACAATAATGACAATGTCGCAACCTGAATTTGTTGCGACATTCTTCCCAATGCGACATAGGTTTGTCCCAACTTGAAAAGAATGGGATAAAGATCATGCAGCACGAGTTTAGAGATTTTTAAGCCTTGCATTGTGATTTTCGAGCGGTAACTTCGAGTCGGTAAACATTGCAACGCTGCTGAAGATGTATCATCAAAAAGTTTCGATTTTGGGTTGGTAATAATTGATTATTCACGAGTTGAAAAGTACGCAACAAATTCAGCTTCCGTTTTGTCTGCAACAAAAAAATTCGGGATCATGTCATTATCTGTCACTAGTTGGGATAAAGAGTAATCGCTGCGCCTTTTTTGTTACTTGTTTTGTGCTTCTTTTGTCTGACAATTCTCTTCACTGGCCGTGCATATTTTTAGGCGTTAGACAATAACGAAACTAACCCAAATACCGAAAACGCCTAAAAATATGCACGGCACGTTCTAATGCACATATTAATTGAACACCCCAAGTTCTCCATACAAACTTCGGTTTTAAACTGTGAAGGCCCGGTTCAATATTTTTCAAAAATTCTTTCACTATGACACTTCTAGGGTCCTAAACCCCTGTTCTTTTTTTTCTTATTCCATAACACCAAATTTTGTAAAATTTTGTCGAGCAGTGTTATCAAATGTTTGGATTTTGTAATTTTCTTCGTGAGGCTTTGGAGGAGAGGATAGAAGTATAATATAAGGTATGCGCACAGCAAAATCTGGCCAAAGAAAATCAAGCAGTAATAATTCATTCCAACTTATTCCCAAACCAAAAGCAATTCATCGTAAAAAAGCATTAATTTACTTTAAATCAACATCAAGACATTGCTGATTTGACTTGTTATATCCGTCATCTCGAGTTTTGAGCTTGAGTCCTTCCGTAAAGTTTTGCACAGTACCTTCGACCGCATGCCAAGAAATTTTTACCACCTTTGTGTCAAAATCAATCTTATTTTTCGATGAAAGCTGTCGTTCTTGACATTTTTTGAAGGTTCCAATTCACGGTTACTCAATATTTTTCAATTAGGTTGAGTTTTGAAGTGTATGAGATTTTACGTTTTTTGAAAAAATGCAGTACAATTTCTACATAGTTTTCTGCATACAAACGCAAGCATTCTCCGCCAAAAACAGGGAACAAAAATCAATTCAAATCAATACACAATATCTAAGCTTTTGAATAAGGGGTGCCAGCCATTTTTCCCGACATTTCCCGTAGTGAAAAAGATGATTTGTTGTACATGTATTTCTAAAAGTTCGGTTTTCAAACCACAAATTCATATTGTTGATCAAACTATATATTTCTTGCCAAACTTCGATTTTTTCTTGCTCTTAAGTTGATCTGCAACCTTTCCAGGTCGTAATGATGTATAGCACCGAATACTTGAAAGCTAACTTAGGTCTGCGGGGACGGTCGCTTTAATGTACATTGTCAGATTTTCAGCACGTTTGTGCAAAAACTTTTCGAGGACTTCTTGTTCCCTTGACTCTATTTTAAACACAATGTCAAAATATATCCCGAAGTAAATATTTTTCGATTCCTTACACAATAAGCTTTCATTTGCGCCAGAGATTGCCACGATTCGTTGAAAATAGAGAAATTTCTATCCAAAATGCGGTGGCTAGATTTTGCTGTGTGCATACCTTAATTGTGAAATTGTGTAAGAACTTAGATTTGAAATGAATAAAGTAAGAGAGACGAACCAGCCAATGGTTAAGTCTCTTAAATAAAGACAAATCAATCAATGAATAAAGTGTTACCACCCTGAACTGCAATTAGTGCCTAACAGCATAAACAGTCCACAACCACGGTTTTAGGGTTGAAGCCACAGACCATCATCATCCAGTAGACAAAGTTCATACAAAGTTTTAAATATTTATGAAAAACGTAGGTAAACTTTGATCATGCCAGCGAATAATACTTAGTAATAATTTAGTAGTTTCACAACATATAAAAAATGAAGCGTTCAAATAAGATTCGAATTGATAACCCTTGATGCTAGACGAGGACTTATCACATGTATTGTGTATGCTGAGATTGTTTCCTACGAAAATTGGTAAATATTTCGAGGCACTTTACACTTTGAGAAATAAACGTTGCCAATAGTAACTATAACTGTTATCGAAACGCGTCAGTTCACTGACTAAATGCTATTGAGGTGAGATTATCACATAACTTACCGAAAGCTCTCATATACTTTGTTCCAATATATTTCCTAACTCGAAAACGCCAATCTACAAAAATGCGATCATTTCCCTTGATCTTCACTTGGTCAAGCCCAGCAATTGCACCGTTTGTTCCTTGTACTTCTGCAAATTGTACTCGTTTTCACCATCGTTGAAAAGCTGTTCCACTGCGGTGCCGTAGCTAACGGGTGCATCCTGGCGGGACGACTCGCCTTCCGCTTTGCCCCAGTTCAAAATCGCCTCCGCGTTCACCTTGGACACATTGCGCTGGAAATCGTAGTACTCCATATCGGCTTCCGTTTTGGTATCCTCCCATGGTTCCACCACGTTGGATTCGTGGTACAACGCGGTTAGGAGATACATAGCATAATCGTAATTTTGCTTCTTCAGAGGACACCGATCCGTTACCAGCGTAAGGACATCCGTGTCCGGATTATACCGTTCGCCAACCAACCGCAGGAACTTATCTTTGGCGTGCTTGTTCAGCTTGAGTGTGTCCACTTTCAACTGAATTGTGACGATCCGGGACAAGGGATTCCGAATGGTTGGCAACGCGTGACAGTAGTCGGACGAAACGTAATCCACTGGGAAGTGTTGCTTCATCTTCTCTTCCGTTTCCAGTCCCTTGGGCCAGGGGGTGCAGAATTGCTTCAGTGCTTCGCACTGTTGCTTGATGACCGGCGGTGTCAAGTGCAGGAAGTTCGGAATCTTCATGAGCTCGGCATTGGCGAATTTCCCTGGGGGAACCTGATGCTTTTTGGAGACGTAGCCTTGGCGGAGTTGCAGGGGTACAGTGGCTGGAACGAAGGTTTTCGGACCCGGCCAAACGGCACCCCAATCCTGATCGGTGGCCATCTGCTGTGATCTGCGGGAAGGAGTGGTTGCATTTTAATTCAAGTGATAATTAGATTGAAACCTACCTTGGCGGGGGAACCTCCACTCTGGTCATTTTTCGCCGAGCGAATCGCTGTGTCTTCACTTGTTTAAAGTTTAATACGCGGAACTCTACATCGGAGGAGAAAAAGCGTTTT
Source organism: Aedes albopictus (assembly GCF_035046485.1). Lineage (NCBI taxonomy): Eukaryota > Metazoa > Arthropoda > Insecta > Diptera > Culicidae > Aedes > Aedes albopictus. The sequence goes on from NC_085137.1 coordinate 399,044,962, forward strand.
CAATCATAATTATTTTAGAGGAAGATTCAATGTTTACCTTCATCATCGGCATGGTTTCTGGTGTCGGGCTCCTGCTGCGTAGAACGCCACCGGCAACCCACAATCCGCACCGGAAGCTGCAAAGCCGGTAGTCCCACTAGTCGAGTAATTGAAGCCATTTCAATATGTATTACAAACTAACAAGTTTACTGGTAAAATTCGGAACCACAAAATCCGAACAGATTTTTGGATCACACAACACTCGTTTACATCATGCCGCAGAAAACTTCGAATCCGATCTGTCACTTTCGGAACCTTACAACGTTCGTTGATAGGTTGGTAAAATCGATAAAGAAGCTCGAAGCGAGGTTTCAAAAACTGAACGAAAGCTTTTCCCTTCTTCGTCAAATTTAAATCCCCATCGAAGAAAGCAGCGCACTGCTCTGTTGCTGCACCGCCACTGCTGCTGTTGGCGTGTCTGACTGGAAGGCTGGAAGCAAACAAAACAACGGTCATTCTTGCCGCGGTCGGTCGAATCAGTGATCTTTGAAGTGCAACTGCCGCCGTTGTTCCGGATTATTCGTGTTGGTTCTGGTAGCGGCGTGCTCGGAGTGTTGCTCGGCGATTTCGCGAGTGTGGAAAAGTGCGAAAAACTTGTGCAAATTGGTGAAAAACATTGCGCGGAAAAAGCTGGTGAGCTGAATTATTGCATCCGGCGAGGGAAAAAAAAGTCAGAAAAATGGGTGACAGCAAAAACATCAGGGTGGCCGTTAGAGTTCGACCTCTAAACCGACGGGAACTGGAGCAGAATCAACGGAACATTATCAAGGTACGTTGCAGATTAAGGACAAGGCAGGTACTTGATTAATATCAATTTATTACCTAAATTAGGTAAATTTTGTCGATTGACTCGTCAAAAAGTTCCATCGGCTTGAAAAAATTCCACAGCCTGCCTAATTCACAACAGGGTGTGTCATAATAATTATTTTGTGCAATAGGGTGAATGTACCAATTATTGCAATAGTGTAATGCCAAACAACTTTATTTTCCTTTTCACGAACGTCATAGAACTGAAAGAAGTTTTCATTATTTTATTTTTCATCATTACATGCCTATCATTTATGTTTGAATTTATAAAAAAAAGTACGTTTACTGGCCTTGTTTACGATTCGGACTTGGCGAGATTTCGTCAACTTTCAATTAGTTGTGTGTGTGATTGAATTCAAATTGAGGGTCCGCATGCACTGAGAAGTGTGCAAATTGATGTCTTGCTGGTGGGATTCTTCCAGGAGGTCCGCTTTGGAAGTTTCTTCTGAGTTTCTTTAAAAGGATTTATGGTGGGATTCTTCCGAGAGTTCTTTCAAGAATTCCTCTAAGAAAACCTTCCGTGAATTTTGTAGAGATTCCTTCTGGGATTTCATAAGGCGTTCCTTCTGAGACTCCTCCATATCATCATAATTTTTTTTCGAGATTTCTCGAAAAATTCGTTTCGAGGTTCTTCTTGGATTTTTTTCTAGATTTCCTCCGAGAGTTTCTTCTGAGATTTTTCAGAGAGTTTGTTCCTTTTGAGATTCTTTTTTCTGGATTCCTTCGAAAGTTTCTTCAGAAATTCTTACAAGAGATTATTCTAAGATTCATAAAATTGAGATTTCCAATTGAGACAGGGTGTCTACTACCTGGAAAACCTGGAAAACCTAGAATCCTCAGGGAATTTTTTTTAACAGGGAATAACCTGGAATACTCAGGGAATATCTAGAGTACTCAGGGAAATTTTACTCCGATAAAACAAACATTGGGTCGTATGAATAAAAACCTGGTAGTAAAAATTTATATAGAAATTTCGCTATAAGGATTTTTTCCAGAAATTCTGTCAGGGCTTATACCTCCTGGAATGTCTATCAGGATTTCTTATAAAATTCCTTCCGCATGTTTGACGCTGTTTTTTCTTGGTATTCCTTTTTATTTTTTTCCGGAAAGGTATACTTCCGGATTCCTTCCAGGATTCCTGAACTCCAACTGACTTCTCCTGGAGTTTTTTTTTTCCTCCCCTGTTGGGGAATTTAAGCCACTGCGTCCAATAAGCTGAACTTTTGTGGCATAAAGAACAACTGGAACTCCTGGAGTTTTTCACGGGGATACTGTTTCTTCCCGGAGTTCTTCCAGTGCTTTGTTTAAAGAAATCTTCCCAGGATTTCTACCAGATCCCGAATAGTCTATAAGAATTTCTGTCAGGATAAATCGTAGAATTTCTCTCGGCATTCCTCATTGAAATTTTACAATATTCCTTTCGGTGTTCCTCTTGGGACTTCCCCAGAATTTCTTTCGGAGTTGCTAAAGAAGTTATTCCTGGGGTTTCTACTAAAGTTCCTCCAAGGCAGGGTTTCTGAAGGAGTTTCCATGAATTTACTTTAAGAGTTCCTCAAAAGATTACTTTCATTTTTTTCCTGTAATACCTTCAAACAATTGCTTTGGGCTTTCTTCAAGATGTTTTTCCTGGTCTCCTACAGGAATTTCTTAAAAGTTTTAGCGAGGTTTATTTTGAATTATTACCTGAGATTTCTCTCGGAGTATCTCCTGAAACTTCTTTCAGAAGATTCCTTCCGATGTTGGTCATGAAATGTCTCTCAGAGTTTTTTCTTTATTTTCCCTGGACTTTCTCCTAAGATTTTTTCCCGATTGCCTTCTGGGATTTCCACAGGAATTCCTGCTGATATTTCTCATTGAATTCTTCTCTTGCATTTTTTCAGAGCCAGGCTGTTCCTTGTAGTTGTACCGGATTTTTTGCAGTTATCCACCTGAAATTATTTTTACAGATATTCTCTGCATTATTCCCAAAATTCTTCTCGGAATCTTTACCAGAAATTGTCCCAAGATGCTGGATACTCCTTTAGAGATTTCTCCCAAAGTTATTCCATTGCAGTTATTATTGGGATTCTTAGGTTTTCCTCGGAATGTCTCCTGTTATAACTTATGAAATACCTTATAGGAAATTCTTGGAGAAATATTCGAGGGAACTCAAGAGAAACTCCGCAAAGTGTTATTGAAGAAATGTCGACAGGAACTTCAGGAAAAACCTGAGAAAAAATGAGTCATTTCGAAAAAAGTTCTAGGTAATAGTAATCCCGAGAAGAAATATTAAGGACATCCAAGGAGGAATTCGGGAAACCTCATGGAATCCTGAAATATCGGAAAACTATCGGTAAAAATCCCGACATAAACTATTGGATAGCTATTCCGGAAAACCACTAAAAAGACACGGACACTGGCTTCATCCGGAGGCTGTACCGATTGAACGAAACTTAACACGGATAAAAAGCTATTCTCGTGAAAAATTTCATCGCTCGGAGCGTGAATCGAATCCTCATTTATCCGGATTCTAACCGCATGGCTACGAGGCTCAACCAATGAAATTCTTGAAGAACTTTGAATAGTTTTGGATGGATCTTCAGGAGGAATCCAACGAGAATCTCTGGAAGTATTTTTTTTTATCTGTATTAACGAGATTTTTAGCCCTAGGCTAGTTCATCTCGGGACCCACACTTTACTTCCCTTCCGAAGGAAGAACTCACATTTTGCGAGTTTGTTGGGAGTGGGATTCGATCCCAGGTCCTCGGCGTGATAGTCTAGTGTTTTAACCATCACACCAGGTCCGCTCCACCTCTGGAAGTATATCGGAAAACCTTTGCAAGAAATATCCGGACGTACTCAAACAGATATCTCGTGAAAGAATCCTGCGGAAAGCCAGAAAGAACCTTTGGAAGAAATTCCAGGAATTACGCTCAGAAATCTTGAAAGAATTTTTGAAGAGCTGGGGAACTTACGTATTTTCGGCAGTTTTGTTCTCTTCGTCATGGGGTTTTTTTGAAACCTGCTGAACTCAGAGTTGGCATCAAATCCTTCCCAACCAAGCTGAATATGATCAAGTTTCAGGCAATTTGGTCGACATAAATCCCTCATGACGAAGAGAACCAACCTGCCGATGATACCCTAAGTCACCATTTATATTATTTTTAGAAAATTTGGGTTATTTTTTGAATTATAAACTTTTACGGGTTCGATTCCCGGTCGGTCCAGGATCTTTTCGTAAAGGAAATTTCCTTGACTTCCTTGGGCATAGAGTATCTTCGTGCCTGCCACACGATATACACATGCAAAATGGTCATTGGCAGAGGAAGCTCTCAGTTAATAACTGTGGAAGTGCTCATAGAACACTAAGCTGAGATGCAGGCTTTGTCCCAGTGAGGACGTTACGCCAAAAAGAGAGAGAAAACTTTTAAAATTTCATTTGGAAAAACCTGGAAAACTCAGGGAATTTCATTTTGAGTTATGAGTAGACACCCTGTGAGATTTTTTCAGGAGGAACTCTTTCAGAAACTCCTTCCAAGATGCCTTCGATTCCGTATCGTGGTTTCTCTAGGATTTTTTTTCCAAGGTTCCTCCAGGAGTCATCCATGAGTCATGGATACATCCCTGAACAAAAATATTGAAGAATTCCTGAAATTTCCGTAGGAACTCCTGAATGAATTTTTGAAGAAATCACTTGAGGAATTTCTAGAGCAATCCCTGGGAAGATTTCCTGGATAAATAAATCATCCCTGAAGAAACACCTGCGTGAATTCCTAGAGCAATTCCTACAGGAATGCCTGGAGGAAGCCCTGTAAAATCCTTGGAGGATTTCCCGTAGGAATTCGTGGAAGAATTTCTGAAAGTAAATCTTGAGGAATTCCTGGATAAATAATGGTAGGAATGCCTAGAGAAATTTGGAGGATTCCTTGGAGGAAATTCTGGAGACATTCCTGGAGGAATTCTGAGAGGAATCCCTAGAAACATTTCAGAAGGAATCTCTTGACGAATTTCTATAGGAAATCTTGGAGAAATTTCCGAAGGAATCCTTGGAGGAATTCTTGGGGAAATCCCTTAAGGAATCCCTGAAGCAATTCCTGGGGAAATCTCTAGAGAGAATCTTAGAAATCTCCAGAGGTATGCTGAAGAAATTTTTGAAAAAAATCCCTTGAGGAATTTCAGTAGGAATTTAAAGCGGAATTCCTGGAGAAATCCCTGGAAGAATCTCTGAAGAAATTCCTGGAAAATTACTTGAAGCAATCTCTGAAAAATTCCTGAAAGAATTTCTGAAGAAATCTATGGTGGATTTCCTGGAAGAATACTTTGAGGAACTTCTGGAGGAATTCCTGCACGATTTCTTGGACATTTTTCTGGAGGAATTCCTGAAGCAATTCCTGATGGAATCTCAGGAGAAATTCCTGGAAAAAAAAACCTGGAGGAATCCCTAGAAGAATTTCTGACATAATTTCTGGAGGATGTCCAGGAACAATTTTTGGAGAAATTCCTGAAGGAATTCCTAAACAAATTCCTGGGATAAATGCTGGAGGATTTCCGGGCGGAATGCCTGGAGAAATTCCTACAGTTATCCCTGTGGGAATTGCTGGAGGAATCTGTAGAGGAATTCTTGAAAGAATTACTAGATGAATTTCTAGTGGAATATCCAGAGAAATTCTGGGAGATTTCTATTTCTATTATTTTTCTATTTCTGAAAAAAATCCCTTTAGAAAATTCTGGAGGAATTCCTGGAGAAATCTTCGAAGTAATTCCTGAAGGAATCCTTGGGGGAATCTTTGAAGAAATCCCTGAAAGAGTTCCAAGAATAATTCCTGTAAGAATACCTGCAGGAATTCCTGAACAATTCCCGAAGGTACTCCTCCAGGAATTTCGTGAAAGAATTTCTGAAGAAATCCCTAGAAGAATTTGCTGTAAGAATCCTTAGAAGAACTTATGGAGGATTTCCTAGAGGAATAATCGAAGGATTTCGAATCCCTGGGAAAAAAACTGGAGAAATTCGTGCAGAAATCTCTGAAGCAATACATGAAGGAATCTCAGGAGTATCTTGGAGAAATACCTGGAGGCATCCCTGTAAAATTCCTGAGGGTATTTCTGCGGAATTTTCTAGAAAAAAATCTGAAAAAATCCCCAGAAGATTTTCTGGAAACAATCTGGAGAAATTGCTGACAAAATTTCGGAAGGATGTCCAAGAACAATTGCAGGATCAATTCCTAGAGAAATTGCTGGAGGATATCCTGAAGAAATTCTTGAGTTAATTCGTGGAGAATTTCCTGTAGGTTTTTCTCTGGTAATTGTTGGAGGAATCATTGAAGGAATTCCTGGAGGAATTCTTGCAACAAATATTGGATGAATTTCTAGGGGAATCTTTAGAGATACTCTGGGAAAAATATCTGAAAAAATCCCATGAGAAATTCCTGGAGGAATTCCTAGAGAAATTTCTGAAGAAATTCTGGATGGAATCCTGGGGGAATCTTTGGAGAAATTCGTGGAGAAAACCCTGGAAAAATCCCTGAAGAAGCTCCTGGAGGGATTTTTAGCGGAATCCCTGGAGGAATCCATACAGCAATTCCTAGAGGAAAATCTGGAAAAATTCTTGGAGGAATCACAGGAATAATTCCAGAAGATATTCCTAGAGAAAATCCTGGAAGAATTTCTGAAGGAATTCCTGGAGGATTTTCTAGAGAAATTCCTGGTTGAATTGCTGACATAATTTATGATATGGAATTCCCTAATTAATTCCTGGTGATATTCTTGGATTAATCCCTGAAGATATTCCTTGATCAAATCCTGGAGGAATGCCTGCATTAATTTCTGGAGCAATCCTAGTAAGAATTCCTGAAGCAATCCCAGGAAAAAATCCTGGAAGAACTCCTGGGGAATTCCTGGAGGAATTTCTGTAGGAGCCCCTGAAGCAATTGCTGGAGGAATATCTGGCAAAATTCCTGGAGGAATCGCTGAGAGAATGCCTTGAAAGTTTTCTGGAAGAATTCCTGGTGGAATTCTTGGAGGATTCTCTGAAGTAATTCCTGGAGAAATCTTTGGATGAATTCCTGTAGGAGTCCCTGTAAAAAATTCTTGGAGCAATCCCTTGAAGAATTCCTAGATAAATTTCTGTAGGAATTCCTGGTGGAATTCTTAAAGGAATTCCGGAAGCAATTACTGCAGAAATCTCTGGAGGAATGGCTGGAGGAAGTCCTGAAGGAATGCATTAAGGAAACCCTGGAGGATTTCTTGAATGAATCTCTAAAAAAATCTTGTAGGAATTCTTGGAGGACCCTGTAGGATATCCTAGCTAGAGGAATGCCTGTAGGAATTCCCAAAGGAATCTCCAGAGAAACTCCTGGAGAAATCTCAAGGGGAATTTCTGGAGGATTTTTTTTTAAAGAAATCCCTTCAGGAATTCCTGGAAAAAAAATCCTGAAGAAATTCGTGGATCTCTTAAGGTGAAACATCAAGAAATCCCATTGCAATTTTCCATACAAATCTGACGAAGAAAGCATCGAGCCAAGCCGCACTTGTTTTTCCTGACTTCGCTCACTTGCAAAAAGGGGCAGCTTTTACAATTCGAGAGCATTTGTTTACGAATTTTCAAGATTGGTGCTCTTGAAAACGTGAGTAGGGGACCAAGTCGGCCATTGTGGCAGCCATGTTTGTATTCTCTGAAGTTTCTCTTTAAGGAATTCGTAGAGGAATACCAGGAATAATTCCTCAAAAAATCGTAGATGGAATTCTTTGATTCCTGGAGGAGTTTCTTAAAAAATACAAGGATGAATTGCTGAAGGAATCCTTTGAAGAGTTCTAGAGGAATCTCTAGACTAAAAGAATTCCTGAAGGAATCTCTAGAGGCATTTCTGAAGGAATCCCTGGATGAATTTTTAGGGAAATCTCTGCAGCAATCCCCAGAGGAATCCCTGGTATAATTCTTGCAGGAATCTGATGAAATTCGTGGAGGAATCCCTTGAAAAAAATCCTTGAGAAATCCCAGGAAGAATTCCTGAAGAAAATGCAGATGGAATCCTAGGAGAAATCCTGAAGGAATTCAAAGAAGGATTCGTGGAGGAACTCCTTGAGAAATCCCTGCAGCAGTTCCTGAAGGAATCCCTGCAGGAGTTCCTAGAGTAACCCCAGGAAGAATCCCGGAAGCAATTCCTAGAGGCATTCCTAATGGAAAATTCAAACAGTCCCTAGGGGAAGTACTGGATTAACTATTGGAGGAGTTCCAGAAAGAATTCCAAGAGGAACTGCTGAAGGAATTCTAAAAAGTGTTACTTTCAAAATCCTTGATGGAATTTTTAGAATAATCCCGGAAGTTGTTCCTGAACGAAACACAGGAGAAATTCCCGGGTGAATCCCTGAAGAAATGCCATGAGGTATCCCGGGAACAATCCCATGAGGAATTCCTTAGGAAATCTTAGGAAAGCTTTCTTAACAAATTCCTGGAAGAGTTTCTGTAGGAAAAAAATATGAACGAATCCATGACTGCAATAACTTTTTAGAAGAATTATTGTTGGAATCTTTGGATGGACTCCCAAAAGAAAGTTTTCTACAATGTTTCAAAGAACTCCTGGATTAATTTTTACCTAATCTCTGGTAAAATTTCTTGTAAGGGTTTCTGGAAGACATTCCTGCTAAAATACTTCGAATTATTACAGATTGAGTTATTGGGGCAATCTCAAGTGGAATTCTTGAAGGAATATATAAACCCCTGAAGAAATCTCTGAAACAACACTTGCAAAAATACCTAAAATAATTTCTATTGACATTCCTTTGAGAATTTCTCGAGTAATTCCTAAATGGATCATCGAAAAAAGCACTGGGAAAATCACTGGAGGAACCTCTAAAGATGTCCCAGGAGAAATTCCCGGAAGAATGTCTGGTGGAACCCATAGAGGAATTCTTGAAAAATTCTCTGGAGCAATCTATGATGGAATCACTGGAGGAAGCTATGCTGAAATTCCTGGAGGAATTCGTCGATGCATTCTTGCAGAAGTATCTGTGAACATTTTTGAAGGAATCGTAGGAGGAATTCTAGAAGCGTTTCTTGGAACAAATCCTAAAACAATCCCTATAGAAACCCTGCAAGATACCCATGAAAGCATTCACGAAGGAGAAACTCCTGGAGAAATCCCTTGAAGAATTTCTGAAATAATCACTGGGGCAGGGTCACGAACCATCAACAAGCTTGCTGAATATTCGCCATGTGATAGCTGAGTCGGCAGTGGCCAGTCAACGCTTTGACCAGCATGCTGCAATTATGCTTAGACAGATTTGTTAGATACTTCGCCACCCGTAGAGATGGCTCCGTACAATACAATTTTGTTTGACGACATGACTCCAAACTATTCCAGTATTGTTTGTGCTGAGTGGCAGCCCAGGTGTGAATTTGAAGCTTTACCCAACACTTCGATACCGGAATAGCTGGCTCAGGACCAATGAATTCATGTGATGCTCCAGCGCGAGCTAGCTCATCAGCCAATTCATTTCCAGCGATGGAAGAATGGCCAGGTACCCACACAAGGTAAACAGCGTTTGCTGAATTCAGCTCCTCGATTTGAGTTCGACAAGCGATAACTATCTTCGACATGGAGTTGGCCGAAGCAAGTGCTTCAATAGCAGCCTGGCTATCTGAACAGAAGTATATTACTTTGCCCATTACGTGCTGCTGAAGTGCTGATTGCACTCCGCACATAAGAGCAAAGATTTCGGCCTGAAAACGGTGCAGTGTCTACCAAGTGAGTAAGACTGATACAGCCTTGGCTCACGAGAATAAACGCCAGCACCTGCTCGACCTTCGAGAAGGGAGCCGCCATCAGTGTAACATACGATGCCGTCTGAAATACTTCTCTCCAGATATCCAGATGTCCACTCTTCCCCTGAAGGGAATTTCGTGGAAAATGTCCTATATGGAAAATTACAAGCAATTGTAAGATCACTTGGAGCAAGGACAACTTTGTCCCAATTCACCAAAAGTGGAAACAGCGAGGTGTGTGTTGAACTGCAGTTCACAGGAGTTTCCTCTAGTAAACCGAGTACCCATAAGCGGTAAGTGCAAGAAAGTGCTTCTTGTTTGAGATGAATGTGTAGTGGGGCAACGTCAAAGAGAACCTTGATCGCTACCGTGGGAGTTGAAGAGAACGCTCCATACATCGCCATTAAGCACATCCTTTGGAGATGGCCTAATTTTGATTGGATTGTTCTCACTTCCCCCTTTTGCCACCACACAAGACATCCATATGCCAATATGGACGAACAACAGTTGTGTAAACCCATTTGATATACTTGGGTTTTAGACCCCAAGTCGTACCAAAGGTTCGCCGGCATTGCCCGAAGGCCATACAAGCTTTCTTGATCCTGAATTCAATATGAGGTGTCCAGGAAAGCTTGGAATCAAGAATGACTCCAACGCACTTTACCTGTTTAGTCACATTGATTTCAGAATCAAAGAGACGCAAAGGTCAAACACCATTACGGTTTCGCTTTTCCGTGAAAAGAACAATAGATGTTTTAGTCGGATTTACCGAAAGGCCATATTGGCGACACCAACCCTCAACTAGGTACCTGAAGAGCGTTTTGCATCAGATCGAAAAGGGTGCTGATGCACATACCGACTAACAATGTTAGGTAGTCGTCGGCAAAACCATAAGTAGGAAAACCACTATTATTGAGTTGCCTCAATAGCGTGTCTGCTACCAGATTCCACAAAAGCGGTGATAAGACTCCCCCTTGGGGGCATCCACAAACACTCAATTTCCTAATCCCTGCTAGACGCAATGTCGAGAAGAGATATCGGTTTTGAGCATTTGGTGAATCCAATAGGAAATCATTGGAGATATACCATGATTCCATGCGGCTTCCAATATGACATCGAAAGGCACGTTGTCAAAGGCACTCTCGATATCTAAGAAAACACCCAAACAAGATTGCTTTTGAGCGAATGCCTTTTCGATATCGTAAACAACTTTGTGTAAAAGAGTCACAGTGGACTTTCCAGATTGGTAAGCATGTTGGTTCACATGAAGAGGCGCATTGGCTAGATGAACATCACGGATGTAATGGTCGATAATGCGTTCTAAGCATTTTAGAAGAAAAGAGGTCAAACTGATAGGTCTGAAACTCTTTGCTTCTTCATACGACCCACTTTCGGAACAAACTTTACAGTAATATCTCGCCAGGATTTGGGAATACACCACACCAACAACGTTTCCAGCCTACGATGCTTCGCGATAAGCTGATCGAAAAGCATCGGAAGCGATGAAAAGACAGGCTTGGCTGGAACGCAACAGCTCAACGGCGAAATGGAGCAGCCAACAATGCTGATCAGCGTGGAATCTGTTCGTGTGCTATTCGTACGGGAGGCTGATTTGATAAAGCGAAAAAGGGTGAAAACGCATTCGTTGTCAAAAGCAAATCGCATCATTTCGCGAATGTTTTCACAAAATAGCAAGCTTGCTATAAAGATATTCAAGAAATCGGTAATCCCTGTAAGAATCACAAAAAAAAACCTGTAAGAATTCCGGGGAACGCCAGGAATGTCTATCCTTACAATTGCCAACAAGTTATAGGTAAACAAAGTCCAATTTCATACACGCTAACGCCGCTCAGCACTAAAGTGCATAATTTCCAGACCACACAAAAATGTGTTACAGTTACACATTCTTAAAATCAGCTCCTGTGTCCTCAAAATCGTTAAATTCGCAAATTTTTTTGTACAGCAATCTAGCTAGGTTTACTAGTGACCTTGGAAAACAAAAAAAATATCGACATTTCGCATCTAGACGAGTGTACGAGCTGTTTTCGAGAATGTGTAACTGTAACACATTTTTGTGTGGTCTGGAAATTATGCGCTTATGAGTAGGGCTTACACATTTTAGTGCTGAGCGGTTTTACTGTGTAATAATCTTTTTTTTTTGCAGGTGCTGGACCACACCACCCTCATGTTCGATCCGGACGAAGATGAGGATGAGTTCTTCTTCCACGGGATGAAGCAAACCCACCGGGACATCACAAAACGGGTCAAAAAGAAACTGACCATGGAGTACGACGACGTGTTCGACGCCGAGGCCAACAACGAGGCCATTTTCGAAACGTGCACCAAACCGTTGGTCCAGTCCGTCATGGACGGGTATAACTGCTCGGTGTTTGTGTACGGAGCGACCGGAGCGGGTAAGACATTCACCATGCTGGGCAGTGAGGAATGCCGAGGAATTACGTTTCTGACGATGAAAGAACTGTTCCGACAGATTGATAGCTTGAGCAATGCGAGGAAATTCGACATTGGTATATCGTACTTGGAGGTTTATAATGAGCTGGTGATGAATCTGCTGACAAAATCTGGGCCCTTGAAGCTGCGAGAGGATTCCAGTGGCGTTGTGGTCAGTGGATTGATTCTAAAACAGATTCACAACGCTGAAGAGCTTCTGGATCTGCTGGCTTTGGGCAATCAAAATCGAACGCAACATCCGACTGATGCGAATGCCGAGAGCAGTCGAAGTCACGCTATTTTCCAGGTGCACATCCGAATGGTGGACAAAAGCACCGGTCAGAAGCGAACTGTAAAGTTGTCTATGATTGATCTCGCTGGAAGCGAACGGGCGGCCAGCACAAAAGGTATCGGAATCCGGTTCAAAGAGGGCGCCAACATCAACAAAAGCTTACTGGCTTTGGGCAATTGCATCAACAAGCTAGCTGACGGCCTGAAACACATCCCGTACCGAGACTCGAATCTAACTCGAATCCTCAAGGACAGCCTGGGCGGGAATTGTCAAACGTTGATGATCGCAAACATTTCCCCTTCCTCACTGACGTACGATGATACCTACAACACTCTGAAATATGCTTCCCGAGCGAAGAAGATCCGCACCTCACTCAAGCAAAACATTGTTCCGACCAACGTGCCGAAGGAGTTCCTCGTCAAGAAGGTCAACGAGCAAGCGGCGGAGATCGAGCGATTGAAGGCCAGGTTGAAAGACATGGAAGAACAGAAATCGGCTGCCGTCGCAGCTGCCAAATCAGCACCAGCCGGATTCACGATGCCCAGCGAGGCCCTCCTCAATACGTGGCGCTCGAGGATCGACCAGTGCTATGCTACGGTGAGGAAAGCTCAGGAGCATTACTTTAATCTGCAGAGCAAGGAGAAGATCCTGAACCTCCGATCGAAGCTGAAGGCACAGGTGGAAAGCATCAAGAAAATTGTCACACTGGATGGAAAGCACCTGAATGCGGTAAGTTTTGTTTAATGCTGTTAGTTATGCAAGGAAAGCTATTGCCAAAATTGTTTAAGTTTATTTAACTTGTACATATCTTAAACACTCTAGTCTACTTCTGTTTTTACGTTTACCAACTGATATAGATCATAGTTCTCAGCCTAATGTTCTATGAGCATTTGTACAGTTATTAAGCTTGTGAACATTATTAGATGTTGAGCACCTTCATTAACGATTCGCTTTTAGCTCATAGACTTCTAATTATTTTGTGAAATCCTGTTTATTTTATTGGTACTTGACTATTGACAACAAATTTACATAATTGAAGTTAAATTTGTGAGACAACGGACAAAGTACGGTTAAAGGATTAAGGTAAAAATTTTATTTGATAGACTATTCGAAGGAAAAGAAATCGGAAGAACCCATAACTTTTTAATTGCAATATCTTTCGTTCTAGTCTTAACTTTATTTCGAACACATCATCGTCAACACCTTCCCTCACACCGCCTACTTATCGCCTAACAGTTCGGCCTGCTTGGTTTCCAGCATCTTCTCTGCCTCCTTGATGTATCCATTGGCAATGGCCGTCACCTGCGTCTGCACTTGGAAGCTCAAATCCTCCGATATATTCGCCTGCTTTTTTACCTGTTTGATCGTTTTGTTCTGGACGTCCTTGATGGCGTCCCGGCATTTGACAAACAGGGTCTTAGCATTTTTGGCCAATCCTTCTCGGTGCTCACGGGTCACTTTCGGTACCGGAATAAAAAGTGTCGTGCCGTCCTGCTGAGGGTTTAGGTTCATGCCGCTTTTCTGAATCGCCTGCAACACGGCTGGAATCGTTTGCGGAAAGGACACCAGATTGACCACCACGGTTTTGGGATTCTTTCTAACGACCTGGGCCAGTTCCTGTAGCTGGTAATCCTTTCCCTCGTATGACACTTTGAGGGTTTCGATTGCGCCGGTAGCCGATCGAAGCGATAGGTTCTTGATGTAATCTTCCTTCATGGTTTCTAGCATTTTCTCCATATGACCCCGAAGACTGCCGATGTCGATTACCTCGGCCAGCTGGTCCTCATTGATGTGAACCTTGGCAGTGCCTTTGTTTTCCTTTTTCCGGTCTTTGTTGTGCTTACAGCGAATTTGCTGTTGTTGATAAGCGACGATGGATGGTTGCAGCAGCTTTGGTGCAATAACTGCTGCAGTTGGCGCCAGTTGCGCTGCACATTCTGTGGCGCACACCGGAAACGCACGTAACAACACACGTAACTGACTAATCCGAATCATTTTATTTAAAGTTTTAGAGAATTGCGCACTTCTAGTTGCATAGGATTAAAATGAACTGCTTGCGAGCTGATGATTATCATAACAACAAACACCGATATGCTGCTGACATAACACTGACGGCGCGCGCATAACCTGTCTTTTAAATTTTGTTAATTTTGAATTTCTTCGTCAAGTCGAGTGAAAGTATCGTTAAAAAGCTTTCGACGGCACGGAGGGAATTTTGTTGTCGGAAACACAAATCCAACGTGATAAAAGAGCCTGAGTCCAAAATGAAAACAGAGAAATCTGCTTGAGAACGTTTCTAGATTGAGTTTAAATAAGGGCGAAAGTAACATGAGAGAGTTTTCTTCATCGACTCTCTCTTCTTCAAATTAAAGTGACAAGATGCAAGTATGGTTGCACTTTTTGGTCATAAATCGCTAGGTTGCGATGCAATCTAGCGTCTAAGTGTAAAAAAGTTCGATTGAATTTGCATCTTGTCACTTTAATTTGCAGAAGAGAAAGTCGATGAAGAGAACTCTCTCATGTTACTTTCGCCCTTATTTAAGCTCAATCTAACAAAACAATAACAATACGAAAACAACAACCGAATTTTGCTGATCAAATTTTAATTCCTATTTAGAAGTAATACAGAATAATTCAACTTAAATAAGGTTAATTGATACAGTTCTGACATAGTTTCTTGTTTTTCTAAGAACACTGCACGAATTTGATATTTTTTGCATTTAAAATTGCATTTATTTAATTATGCCTGAATTGATACCTGAGAATGCTAATTTCGCCCAATACTATGCGCCTCGAATCGATATCATTTTCAGAATCGCCTTTTACTATTCGCCTTGTTTATAATTTTGACAGAATTTCGCCATTTGCTTTCGCCGTGTTTACGTTTTGATTTCAGTTTCGCCTTCTGCTATCGCCGTGTTTACGTGTTGATTTCAGTTTCGCCTTTCACTTTCGTAAACAAAACACCAAACAAAACAAAGGAGTAGAAGGCGTAATTCTTGTTTTTGTTCGTTTGGAATAGAATGGGATTACGCCTTTCACTCAATCAGTGATTTTCAATAGTTAGAAAAGTGATATCAAGGAAACTTTGTGAGCATTTAGAAGACAAATCTAGCTTCTTTTCACTCCTGCAATTACTCAAATTGTGTACATTTTGTTGGTTACGGATTTTTCGCTATTTATTACGGATATATTGGCCTGCATTGCTCTACATTAACCATTGAAGTTGAATTAAAGTGACAAATGGCGCCACTATTGCTGGCTTACGATTATACTGGTATAATCGTAATTCAACAATAGTGGCGCCACTTCACACTTTAATTCAACTTTAATGGATTATATAGAGTAATGCATGTCAATATATGTGCGTTATTTATGCAACACGTACAGCTTCAACAGCGTGGTTCTTGGGAATCTCGCGCACAATATTATTAGTTTAATACACTGTTGCAGTAGATAATGCTCATGATTGCTCGCTGCTTGTTATGTTTCCTAGCGCCAATAAATGCTGCATTGAAATTTATCTATCTATAGAGACCTCTCCGGTTTCTGGAACGGGGGGCTCCCATACAGATTACTTCGTGGGGGACATCCCTATAGAGATGTATGTCAAAAAGCACAGTAGGCAGTAGCGTGGGACACAAAAAGACAATTTACTCCTGTACAATTTTTGAGTTCCATTTTGGTCCCATATCATCTGTGCAAAATTTCAGATCGATCGGAGGAACTATAATTTAGCGCCAGCCATTTTAAGTTTTCATACGATTTAGTATGGGGGAAAATCACTTTTTCATGAACCAACCCTTCAAAGACCGCAAAGCGATCTGAGGCATGTGAAAAAAGTTATTGACTGAAAACCGAATGGCATGCAAACGCTGTTTAACATGTAAGGAATTACAATAAATAATAAAATCTCGTTATTTTATCGATCGGGTGAGGCCTAATAACTTTTTCCACGAACGTCGCATCGATTTGCTGTTTTCAGAGGTTTGATTCCTAGTGAATTTTTCTACAGAAATCATTCGTTGACTTATTTTTAGGGATCTAGCGATTTTTCTTTGCAGGATTAAAATTTCCCCATAGTAAATCGTATGAAAAACTAAGAATGGCGGGCGCTAAAATATAGTTTTTCCGATCGATCTGAAATTTTGCACAGTTGATATGGGACCAAAGTGGAACTCAAAAAGTATACAGGAACTTGTGTTTTTCCATTTTTTGTATTTTCCCATATAAACCGTGTACCAGGCTAGTAGGCAGGCAGTACGACGTTTGCCTGGACAGCTAGTATTAGTATAAAATAGTTATTTATGTAACAAGTTGCAAAATGATGATTTTTTTTATGTTTTCGATTACTTGGCAATCGTTTGACTCATTTGTTCACAACTCAGTTCAGAAGCCCTATATTGTAATGTTATGTTCGGCAAAGTTGTAGATTAGTGTTTTTCCTACAATTATCACCAAAGACGCCATATTCTAACTCTAATATTTACGTCGTAAAAGTGTTAGCTACTCATTTTTCGATCGTTTAGTATGAGTAGGTGGTACCGCCTACTCTAGCTCTACCGCCGTATATGTAAAAGTTAGAATATGGCGTCCTTGGTGATAATTGAAGGAAAAACACTAATCTACAACTTTGCCGAACACCACAATTCAATATTAGGTTTCTGAACTGAGTTATGGACGATTGAGTCAAACGATTGCCAGGTGATCGAAAACATCCCTGTTCGTGACGCAT
Source organism: Aedes albopictus (assembly GCF_035046485.1). Taxonomy (NCBI): domain Eukaryota; kingdom Metazoa; phylum Arthropoda; class Insecta; order Diptera; family Culicidae; genus Aedes; species Aedes albopictus. The sequence goes on from NC_085137.1 coordinate 399,062,026, forward strand.
CAAATTTTGATCTAAGTGTTACGTCAGTTTGACCGAGTCCTTATCGCAAATTGTGCTACAAATTCAAAACGTTTCATATTTTAGCTATAGCATATAGACTAATTTTTATTAAAAAAATGGTCCCTTGGTCCAAGAACCTGTATACTGCCCCTATTCGCATAACAGTCCCATGTTTGCTGAGTTTCCTATTCACATGGGATTGTTATGCGAATGGGGGTAGTATAGTGACTGTACAATTTGCCTTGTTTCACCCAACAAATAGGATATTGCTCGCTTGGAAGCTTCTATAGATCGCTACAACAAGCAAGTAACGCGTCAGAAGGATGAAATGAATCGGTGGGCCAAACGCTACAAAGATGCGATGAAAAGCCTGGAAGCTCTTCGTGAAGAAATTCGCGCCTCAGATCTTGCCACTTTGCTCGGATTCTACGTGCGAGCAAAGGACTACGAAATAGATGCAAACAAGTCAAATTACAAGAAAAACCATGTGATGAAAATCAACATGATCTACACGGATGAGAATAAACAGTTGGAGAAAATCATGGCACTGAGTGCAGAAATCGTTCAACAAGACTATTTGTTGCTAAGAAGCATGGGCAGGTTGGATAACGTGACACTGGAAAAGATGGAACAAATGGCTCGACTAGACATTTACACACGTGGCGTGAGGTTCACCGACGATGACGATCACAACGAACTGATGAAGGAAGTCAACATCACCGATACGAGTTTCGATGAAATTACAAACCTTTCGGATTGTGCTGATTTTCCCGCGCCGTCGGATGTGGAAGCAGATTGTGGCGTGAAACGGCTAAATGACGAAGATGAATCCGAGTCTGAGAACGAACGCAAAAAGGCCAAAGAAGACCACAATAAACAGTTGGAGTTCAAACGACCGAAAGCGCTGAGGCCGTTGAATCTTCAGCCGAAAAGTTTGAGCGTGAAGTCTACCGTCAGTAGGAAAACGCCAACTAAAACACAAAAAACGACCACAATTACACAGTTCAAAGTTCCTAAGCTGATTGTGAGCAATCCGCCAAAACCGTCCAGTGCAAAGAAGAGGCAAAAGGTGGCCAATTCATCCACGTCCTCCAATGACACTAGCGACACTTCAGACGGTCCGGATGAGAATGGCGGAATTGGCAACAGCACTTTCTGCATCGAAGGCGACAAAGACGCAACCAGTTCGTTGTTTTCCAATGTACTGGTTGGAAGCAATGTAGATCCGCATGTACTGAAAAAAGGTAAAATGTTTAAAACTTCGAAACATTACACTTGATCAATGGTAGTCGATGGAAAGCCCTTTCTTTACTATCAGAGTTCTTTGTCTCAGCAGAGGGCTTCCATCGACTTCCTGCGATCAATTTCTAAATCTCATCTTGATATCTCTATTCCACTGTAGTGCTCCGTCGCGCTTCGATGAAAGGCAATGTCATTTCCAAGGTGACGTTAACTCTGAACAAGGAGAATCGGAAATTCAGTCCCAAAAGGGTCGGTAAAAGTCCACGGCCTTTGCTACGTACCAACAGTAGTCGACGTAAGTATTGGATTTAAATTAATTTAGCACAAGTTTTAAATGAACAGAACTTTCGATCAACAGCCCATACCTCAGCAGCAAGCGTGATCAATCGGTACAGGATGATGAAAGCTGGTTCGGCGGCAGGAGCTTCGTCATCATCGGCGGTGCCTGGAAATTCTGGCGATGGCAAGTCAAATACCTACGACAGTGACAGCGATCGAAAAATCCGAAACATCAGGAAGTAAAAGACAATTTTGTATTCTAATATTTTGTATTGATGTTTGTATCGAAGCTTTGTAAATGTACTTTTGTGAATTTTCAAGGTTTTATGTGGTTTGTTATAATTTGATACCTTTTTTTTATTTGATGGAAATGTTGAACATGTCTATCTGCTTAGGCTAGGTGTTTTCTGAAAGAGTTACAATATTGGATGGAATTGTCTTTTTGAAAACTCTTGTAACTAAAGACACACTAAGAACTGCTTTAAATAAATATGACTAATAGCTGTTTGCATATTTCGATTAATCCATACTACAGAACTAATTATTCTACACCACAACAATAAGTTAATGCCTTTACCACATATAAAAGATAGAACAATTTATTTATAGTGTTTTGTCATGTAAATAAACATAATAATTGACTTATTCGCTCTTTATTGTATTATGATTCTGTTCCATAATCCTCTGTTATCTCTCCATTATGTTTTAATTCGCTGGGTGTCCATCAGGAAAAAATGGAAAGGTTAAAAGTTCAATATTGCAAAATATCGTTTTAGTTAAAAACAATCATGCCAAAATCGATGATTTTAGGGCCCCAAAAGGACAAAAATATTCTCAGAATTGTGATAGGGTAAAAACACTAGACTTCGCCCTTCTAAAATTCTGCACTAATCTTTGCCACATCATTCATAAAAAATGGAATTTGCATGGAGGGGGTGAAGACCAGAGCAGTGGCGAAGTCTAGTGCTTTTACCCTATCTCTTTTCGTTTTCGAGTTATCGGGCAAAATAATTTAGATTCCCTTTGGGATCTCAAAAAATGATCAAAATGTTATTTTTTCGTTAGTTTTTCGACAATAGAGACTTAGAGAAGTCTAGAACAAAAGAGAGTAAAACAAAATAAATTATATTCCAAAGAAGTTTAAGCAGGATTTCAGTTCGAACTCATGGAGGAACCTCTGATGTGACTCCTAACAAATTCCTGATAGATTTCCTGAGTCGATTGTTTCAGGTTCTTTCCGATGTTGACTTTACAGTTTTAGAATAGTTTGGAAAACGAAAAGCGTTGTAGCGCAGACAGACGTTCAAGCTGGACTCAAAAGCGTGTGTAAAAACATGGCCGCCACAAATTGCAATGTGGCAATCGGCGAGCAGATGGCGCTAGCGGCGTTTCCATTCAATCGCTGTGGTTCAACAAACTACACAGAAAAAACTGTTGTATAATATTACATCTGAACTGCTGCAACCCGATCAATACGTCGGTTGCATGAATATTAGGTTGTCCCAAAATTGCACATGGTCGAAAAGCTTGGGGGCTCACCCTGCAAATGATAGCTGAGGGTGTTAGAAACAAACTTTTGTATGACGGCAACTGTTAAAAATGACGTTTAGAGGTCGCCCCGGCGAGATTTTTGAGAAAAGGCCATTTTTCGTAATAAATTTCATACAAATATTTTTTACCGTACAAAAATTGGCAATACCCACTATGTTTATATGTTTTACAGCTTGATATAGATTCAAACTACTTGGGAAAAATAATTATCGACATGTTTTGCAGGTAACTTTTTGAGCTTACTAAAATTTGTAATTTTTTATATACTGTACCTTTTACCCATCATATATCATATATGAACTTTATGCTAATTTAAAACAATTTCCATAAAAAGATCGGAAATTTCATGAGGAAAAACTTTGCCGAAGACAGCATTGCGTTTTTTCTATCCGTTTTAGAGTTATTCACGATTTACTATTTAGTGAAATTAGGACTACGTAAATTAACTGTTACGTATTTTTACTGGTTCTAAAACATGATAGAGGGTAGGCGAAATTTGTTTACAGTTAACAGTCAACTTACACCCCTGCTCTTTCGCTAATAACTTGTTCAAAACAAACTAAATCATTATTCTTCTTTGTTTCTATCTCCTTCGAATTTCAACCAAAAAATCTTTGGAAAATTCAGTACATGAGTTATGAAAAATCAGTGTCGATATACCTAGAGATCAAGCCGCGGCCATATTTACCTATAGGTATACATATATACGTATCGGTACTTAGAAATCTCTGCTGAAAACTGTTGTTGAAATATTAGGTATGAAACTCTGAAATTGTTTGCTTTAAAGCACCCAGACTGAAATTAACAACAAGAAACTGAGCTGGCAGCGTCAGTTAATCCTGTGAAATAGCAAAAGAAAGTCTCTTGTGGTATTTTGTGTGATTGTAGATTTTCGATATACACACTAAGATTCAGATGTTCCAGCTCAGTATTTTTTTCACTGAGTTCAGTATTTTTTCCATCTTTTTACTGAGTTTTCAACAGCAGATTTATTTCGGTACACTCGGTAATCGTATTTACCGTTCACCAGTAACGATATTTACCGTGCTTCAGTAACTTTTGACAGTTTGTGAGCTGAGCTCGTTAACTCATTTACAGAATTCCGCAAAATAAATAACCGAGCGTACCGAGTTAAATCTGCTGTTGAGAACTCAGTAAAAAGATGGGGAAAATACCGAGCTGATCTTAGTGTGTAATATAATTATTTTAGAAGACGCGGCCTTTGAACCAAATTTTGACCGGTACTGTATTTCCATTTATGTGGTTCGCAGTTTGTGAAAGGCCCCTTGTGAACGAAACGCCGCAAAGCTTTTTAACGAAAGATCGATAAAGCAGTAATATATAAACAAGTTACACTGTTGTAAGGTTTCAAAAACTAAACTCTTGCTGTCAAACCAATCTCAGCTCGCGTACCGCAAATCCGCGTCGATTTCTATCACGGACAAAAAGTTTGAATTTTGTTCAATATTATTTTGGAATGTTTGTTCCTTGTGCGTAGTTTTTTTAACGAATATGTTGAATTAAATTTGGTGCATGATTTTCGAAAGTAGTACTCAGTGAATAAAGTAGATTTTGCGATTGAATCGCGGCGGTATCAAAGCATCAACACAACATGAAGATAGCGGTTGAAGGATGTGCTCACGGAGAGCTGGAGAAGATCTACGATCTGGTGGAAACGATTCAGACTCGGGAGGGGTACCGGATTGATTTGCTCATTTGCTGCGGTGACTTCCAGTCGACGAGAAACCTCGAGGACCTGCAGTGCATGGCCGTCCCGAAGAAGCACCTGGATATTTGCACCTTTTACAAGTGAGTAGAGGGCGGGGGTAGTTTTCTGATTGATCTGGGTACTAATTTGTGTTTTTAATGGTTTTAAGGTACTACAGCGGCGAGAAGAAAGCTCCCGTGTTGACACTGTTTATCGGAGGTAATCACGAGGCGTCTAATTACCTTCAGGAGCTTCCATACGGCGGTTGGGTTGCTCCGAACATCTACTATCTGGGTTACGCCGGTGTTGTGAATGTGAATGGCATCCGGATAGGGGGAATATCTGGAATCTACAAGGGACACGACTACCTCAAGGGGCGGTTTGAGTTCTCGCCTTTTAACGAGTCCACGAAACGGAGCGTCTATCACATCCGGCAGATTGATGTGTTCCGGTTGAAGCAGCTGACGCCGAAGGTTGACATCCTGCTGTCGCACGATTGGCCTCGTGGCGTGACGGATTATGGTAACACGAATCAACTGTTGCGCTTCAAGCCGGCATTTAGAGAAGACATCGAAGCCAACAAACTGGGCAGTGCCCCGTGCGAGGACCTGCTGAGGGTCTTGAAGCCTCCGTTCTGGTTTTCTGCGCATCTGCATTGCAAGTTCTCGGCGTTGATTCCGCACGAGGATGGCGAGGACACCAAGTTCCTGGCGCTGGATAAATGTCTCCCCAAGAGGAGGTTCCTTCAAGTGCTGGACATTGAGAGTGAAGGAAAAACGGATGGAGTTGAACTGTGCTACGACTTGGAATGGTTGACTGTCTTGCAACTGACAAACCATTTGATCAGCGTGAGGGGGAGCAATGGATATATGCCTGGTGAGTACTGACAAAATCTTTATTCTTGTTGTGGTTGTCTTCCTCAAATGCGTTTATGTTTCTTGTTCATGAATACCTACACTACCCGTCATAAGTACGGACTCACAAAAAGTATTGCAACAATATTGCATCACCCTGACTCACCTTGATATCTCTAAAAGCAGAACACCTACAAAAATGCCACCTTCAGAAAAGTTGTTGCTTTTGGTCTTCTGAATAACTTTCCTGAAGACAGCATCTTTGTAACTCCTCAGGATTTGGAGATATCGAGGTGAGTCAGGGTGATGCAATATTGTTGCAATACTTTTTGTGAGTCCGTACTTATGACGGGTAGTGTACATATCCAGTCCAGGTATTATTGGCATTAGTTTGCAATTCATCAATGTTTCTAAACTAAGGTATACTTCGGAGCCCTTAGTAAAAGAGTCCTATTTTTAAAAAGCTCTATAAAAGGTTTATTGAATCTTTGGAGAAGACTATGTAATCTAGCAAACAGTTGGATCTAGCTAAACAGTTTCAGGGTTTAATTTAATAGTTGTTGTAGATTACTATTCCACGAAAAATCTCTATTTTGAAAGAGTTTTTTTTGGTCCACAACTATCATGAAAAGCCAAATTAAGCTAGAAAATGTCTTTAAGCTCATGACAAGAATTTCGAATGTCGCCTGGTATCAGGTATCAGAAGCTTATAGCTATTTATCACAGCGGGTCAAGAACCACAGAACGTCCTGAAGATTCAGGTTCCTGAAGTCAGTTTCACTTATTCCAATCTTGTTTGTGCTGAGTAGCCCTGGTGTCTGAAGCTTCACACTTCGATACCGGAAGCTGGCTCAGGACCAATGTAGCCATGCTCAAGTGCGAGCTAACTCATCCGCCAGTTAATTTCCAGCGATGGAAGATTGACCAGGTACCCATACAAGATGTACAACGTTTACTAAATTCAGCTGCTCGATTTGAGTTCGACAAGCGATAATTGTCTTCGACCTAGAGTTGACCGAAGCAAGAGCTTTAATAGCAGCCTGACTATCTGAACAGAAGTACATTACTTTGCCCATTACGTGCTGCTGAAGTGCTGATTGCACTCCGCATATAAGAGCAAAGATTTTGGCCTGAAAAACAATGCAGTGACTATCAAGTGAGTAAGACTGATGTAGCATTAGTTCACGAGAATAAATACCAGTACCAGCCCGACCTTCGAGAAGGGAGCCATCAGTGTAACACACGATGAAGCTTGAAATAGCTACTTACCTATCTCTGGATAATCGGATATCCACTTTTCCCGGGAAGGGAATTTCGTGAAAAATTTCCTACATGGAAAATTACAAGCAATCACTAGGGGCAAGGACCACTTTGTCCCAAAAGTTTCGCCGGAATTGCTCGAGGGCCTTACAAGCTGTCTTGTTTCTGAACTCAATACAGGTTTACCTTGATTAATTGGGCATTTCAATTTTGAAAATGTCTGTAAAATCGAAGAATTTTTTTTTTCATTTTGTTTTTATTTAAATTGTATAGCAAAATGTACCAACACATATAAAAACTGCATGAAAACTGAATTTTCGATAAAAAGGCTCGGAGGTTTTGGCATATATGTAGGGTGGGGCGGGGCAAGATGGGTCGCGGGGCAAGATGGGTCAGTGCCATTTTCGGGCGCATTACTCATGTTTTGATTATGTTAATAATTTTGTTAGATGACCAGCATAAATATACAAAAGTTTGGGACATTGATTGAAAAATTATTCACTTTCATTGGAAATAAAAAATAAAATGGTTTTTAGCCATTTTTCTTATGCGATACATTCCATATAATCTCCATATAAACGGCCGCGGGGCAAGATGGGTCACCTTCAATTTTGAACGTATTTTTGGAGCATTCAAAAGTTATTTATTTCTTAATACAAGACTATCTCATAAATGACTTCAATCAAGCGGAATGAACGCTCAAAATTATAACATAAAATTATGATAATTTTTTAGTAAAAACATCGATTTTCAAGTCGCCTCAGGACCACTCAAATCGTAAAGTTTTTTATATTCCAAATAAATTTATAAAATGTTTACTAGTAGCTCTTGTTTACTCAGTATGGATATGGAGCACATTTGAATGCGGAACAAATCTTATATTTTGACGTTTTTCGTTGAGAAAATGTTAATTACTTAAAAGGTGACCCATCTTGCCCCGCACTTTTTTCACGGCACAAAATCGATCACTTTTTAAAACTGCTTGTTTAACATCATATTTTGTATTTAATGAACTTTTTATCGACTTTTAGCATAGCTAACTAGTGTATTAAAGAGTAGCGGACGAATGCAAACCAATCCGATTTGTATTCACGAAGTTATGGTGATCCATCCTTATGCGACCCATCTTGCCCCGCCCCACCCTATTAGTAATTCTCGCTAAAGCCCAGTTTCGTGTTCAAAAGCAATCGCTCAATAAAGCATTTTGACCGATTCCTGGTAGAATCCTGACTGTCATTTGAATTGTCGAATGTACCAACAAATTCAAAAAGTTCAGAATTTCATTCAGGGATATCTTTGAAAATGTCTCCGAGGATTGACGCTAGAGTTCCTTTAGGAAATTCCTCCTATTTTTCTCATAAAAATATCCATGAATTTGAGCAGGAATTCCTTCAGGCATTCTTTCAAAAAATCGTTCAGAGATTCCTTCAGAAATTTCCTGCAGTAATTCCTTTAATAAAGCTTTCAAAAGCTTTTCAGAAAATGATTCATAAAATTCCTTCAAATATTTGTACTGGGGTTACATTGGATTTTTTTTTCAAGGATTTCTCCAGAAATTCCCATAGCAACTTCCAATTTCTCCATAAATTCCACTAGAGATTTCCCCAGAAGTATTATAAAGAGTTGTGTAAGAAAGTTTTGCCTAAGTTTTTGCAGAAATACCTTCAGGTATTTCTTTAGAAAATCCTCCAGAGATTTACTCTAGTTTTTTTCGGGGCTTTTCTAGATTTTTTTCCCGAAAGATCCATCGGAAATTCCTTTGAGCATTCTTTCAAACTATTTTCCAAGGATTTGTTCCAAAATTTTCTCCGGGTTTGCTTTGGAAAGTGTTCCAGGCGTTTTTTTTTTTTTGAAAATCTGAATTTCTGTCAGAAAATCTTCCTAGAAATCCTCCAGAGATTCTTTTAAAAAAATGTAAGATCCGTTAAGGAATTCTATAGGGATTTCTAGGATTCACGAAAAAAAAATCTCCCAGGGATTCTCAAAGAAATTATTTCAGGGACTCCTTTGGAAATCACCGAGATTTGCCTAAAGAAATTCAGTCAGAAATTATATCACAAAATCTTCTAGGGATTCCTTCGGACTTGAGAATGCTTTCCAGCAATTTCTCGAAGATCTTCTTAAGAAAGCCACGGATAGCTTCCAAAAATGTTGCATGGATTCATTTATGAAATACTTATAAATAGATTGTTCCAGAAATTCATCTACGTATTTTTTTCAGATTTTTTTTCTTAGAGATTCCTACAGAATATTTTCAAAACATTCATCTAGAAAACCTTCCATGCACTTTCTCAAAAATACTCGATGGATTTATTTTTAGATAATAGTTCACGGATACATTAGGAATCAGAAATTCATAAGTCCTTCAAAATTTTCTTCGAATTTCTAAAACATTTTTCTCCAAAAATTGCTTTAGAAATTCTACAGGAGATTATTGAAGAAATTCCAAGATTTCTTCACATTCCTTTAGATATCATTATTCCTTCATCCGCCAAGGGTTCCTTCAGAAATCTTTCTACAGATTTATTCAGACATTCTTATAAGGATTCTTACGGAAGGACTGGAAGACATTCTTGCAGAGACTTATGCAGAAATTCACACAGAGATTTGATCAGAAATTCCACCATATATTCATCTATTTTCTTAGAAATTTCTTGGATTTCCTCCAAGCGTACCTCTTGTTTTTTCCTCCCCTGTTGGGGAAATTAAGACACTGCGTCTAATAAGCTGAACTTTTGTGGGTTAAGCGTACCTCTTAGAATATCTCTATGGATTCATCCAGGAATTCACCAAAAAATGTTTAGGATTTTTATTAGGGGATTTCTCTAGGATTTTTTTTTCCAAAAATATCTCCTGGTTTTGTTAGGTTTTCCACCAGGGGTTTTCAGGTTTTTCATCAGGCATTATTCCTGGAATTTCTTCATCTATGGATTCTTAAAATATTTCTGTTTATGTTATATTTCAAACAATCTTTATTTAAACTTATTATGAGTGTTCTGTACGAGAGCTAGTAATGGAATGCAATCAGAGGAATGAATTTTTACAGTTGCTTGTTTGGTTGCTAACTGTCGCTTGGTTGCCATGGACTGCTCCGATGCTACCACTGGGTTGCTGGTGTTAACATCTCCCCCTTCTTATTTCCGGAATACCCAGTATGGTTCGAATCTGGACGGAATCTTTATGGACCTCTTTGGACGGGTTCGAACTTCCAATGTAGGCGAAATGCTGGATGTCCCTGCTTCACTTGCTCCCATTTCTGGAGGGTCAGGCTCAAAGCTGATCGACATATCCTCATGGGTATCTTGCAAATTCACAGTAACAGGGTTGGCTTGTTCCTCGACTTCAACGTCCATATCCTGAATGGCAGCTTGACATGGATTCAACTCCTCCTGATTTGCATTTGGTATAGTTTGCAGTCCAAACATATCGATTAGAATGCTCAGTGGTGATTCATTGGATTTGTTGGTCATCTTACACGGTGTTTCATGAAGTTTCAACTGATTGCCATGGGATCGTATGAGCTTGCGTCGACCGTGATTGTTTTCAAGCAGCACGTTGTAGTTAACACGTCCGATGGATTCAATGATGATCCCTGCTGACCATTTCCATTTATTGGCAGTAAAAACCTTGGCGTAGACAGCATCTCCTGCCTTGAACGAACGTGGAACAGTTCCATGCTTTTTGTTGAATTGTTGATTCTGTTTTTCATTTCGGTTTGCGGGTTCCCGACGTTGAGGATGAAGAAGATTTAGTATGGTGCTCATTTTACGACCGATCATCAGTTCAGCTGGCGATTTTCCTTGCAGCGTGCGACTTGGAGTTGACCGATAAGTTTGAAGAAATACCTGCAGTGTGTTGGCGATCTTCTCCCCCTCGTTAATCTTCAGTAGTGACCTCTTCAAGGTGTCCACGAATCTCTCTGCTTGGCCGTTGAACTGTGGGTGGTACGGCGCTGTTCGAAGGTGCTGGATTCCATTCGCTTTACAGAACTCTGCAAATTGCTCCGACGTGAACTGCGATCCGTTGTCTGATACCACAGTAGCTGGAACTCCGAACCGGGAAAACAATTCGTTCAGGAATTCGGTGACACATGACGTAGTTGGGGATCGAACTATCTTGACTTCAGGCCATTTGGAATGTGAATCGACGACAACCAGAAAGTATTGATCGAAAAACGGTCCAGCGAAGTCAATATGGATTCGCTCCCACGGATGAGCGGTTTGTGGCCATGATTGCAGGGGAACCTTTCTTGGTGTCTTCGAATGAGAGGCACAATTGTTGCATTTCTTGATGAAGTCCTCTATGGCGTTGTCTATTTTCGGCCAGAAAACGTGACTACGAGCGATGGCTTTCATTCTTTCCATACCTGGGTGACCTCGGTGTAGATCCTTCAGAATGCGGTGGCGTAAGCTGGCTGGTATTACCAGGCGATCCGTCATCATGATACATCCTTTCACAACTGTAAGTGCTTCACGGTACGAATCGAATTGCCGAACTCGTTCATCTTCGATATTTGCTGCGCTTGATGGCCATCCATCCTGATTGAAACGAATTACTTGCTGCAAAACTGGACACTTGGAGGTACGTTGTTGAACCATTTCGAAGGTTATTGGCAAAACTCCCACAGCTTCGTCCAACGGAACTTGAATGTCCTCTTCCAACTGAACAGCAGCAATGGTGAAATCCTCATCCAGTTTCGTATGGTTGGTGATCAGGCGTGATAACACATCAGCATAGCCGAACTGGGTTGTTGAAACGTATTCAATATCGAAGTCGTAGCACAGCAAAGTTAACGCCCATCTTTGCAAACGGTTCGCTGTATGCAAAGGTATTCCTTTCTTTGAACCAAAAATCCTCAGCAGTGGTTGATGGTCGGTTTGAAGCTTGAATTTTCGTCCAAGGATCATGCGATGAAATTTGGTAACTGCGAAAATCAATGCCAAGCCTTCTTTTTCTATTTGACTGTAACCAACTTCAGCTTGAGTCAAAGTACGGGAAGCGTGAGCGATTGCCTTCAAGTTTCCATCAGGGAATCGATGCATAGCGACTGCTCCAATACCCGATTTTGATGCGTCTGCAGCGATGATGATTTCCAGTTTGGGATCGTAGTGCGTTAGTAGTAGATTTGACTTCAAAATGTCCTTAATCTTCTCAAATGCATGTTGGCACGTTGAAGACCAATTGAATGGAACATCCTTCTTCAGAAGCGCATCGAGGGGTCGTCTCAATTGATGCATTCTCGGCACAAACTTTGAATAGAAGTTCACAGCGCCCAGAAAAGAACGTAGACTGGTGATATCGGTTGGCGCAGGCATCTTGACGATAGCTTCAATCTTCGATGGATCCGGGCGTAAACCATCTTCATCAACGATATGGCCCAGATATTTGATTTGGTGTTGAAGAATACTGCATTTCTCTTCACGAAGATGAAACCCGTACTGCTCCAATCGCTTGAAAAGTGCTTGAAGACGCTGATGATGCTCTTCTTCGGTTTCGCTGAAAACGATGATATCGTCCAGGAAAGATTCGACGCCGTCGAGGTCTGCTATCATTCCGTTCATCAACTGCTGAAAAGCTCCAGGGGCTGACTTTACACCTGGTGCCAGTCTGTTGAATCGATAGAGTCCTCGATGAGTGTTGATGGTCAAGAGTTCTTTGGAAGCATCGTCCACTTCCACTTGAAGATACGCGTCCGACAAATCGATGATACTGAAGAACTTGCATCCGTTCAGCTTCGTGAAGATGTCGTCCGGAACTGGTAACGGGTAGTTGTTTGCTTCCAAAGCTGCGTTCAATCCAGTAGAATAATCAGCACAAATTCGTACCTTTCCATTCGGCTTCTTCACTGTGACGATTGGTGCGGCCCATTGCGAAAAATCCACGGGTGTGATTATCTTGGACTGCTCCAAACGATCTAGTTCGGCATCGACCTTCGCTACGGATGTGAAAGGGACTGGACGTTTTGGCTTGAAAACTGGACGTGACTGGTTTCAAGTATAGCTTAACCTTTGTCTTCCTACAGTGTCCGAGCGTCTCTTTGAAAACGTTTGGAAAAGCTTCCTTGTAAAACTGGATCGGTGATTGCGCTGAACGTACCTACCTGATTGCAGATTGATGAAAGAGGTTTGGACCACAGCTCAAATAATTCAATCCAATCGAGACCAAACAAATTGAGACTTGGATGGGTGGTCACAAAGCAGGTGCCGTCTTTGGTAACGCCTCCACAGGTGATTGAACAGGCTAGTTGGGTTTCGCCGAAACGCAGTTGCAGTAACCTTCCTTGTGCCCTATCTTCTTGCAGGATTTACAGGTATGATTTGTGAAAGGGCATTCACGGACGAAGTGCATACCACCGCACTGCCAGCATGGTGTCCTCGGAACGCTTGATTGCTTGCTATCCTTCCACGGCTGGGCTTGAGTAGATGGATTCGATTGCTGCTGCTTCTGTTTGACTGCACAGACTGCTGATGTAATCGATGGCTTCTGCTCAATTAAAGCGGTATCATGCTTCAAGTTCTGCAACCGTTGGCATTCGTTGATGAGGGTGTCCAACTTGCATTCACCTTCTCCTTCGGATTCCAGTCTGGAGAGTAATCTGGTTCGGATATCAGCTTCTTTCGACGACCGCAGACCGCAGATGAAAATGAGAGACTTGAATTGATCGGCTGTAATACGGTTCAACTCAAAATCTTCACACCGCCGGTTGACTGTCGCCGCATAGGTCACGTAGTCCTCTTCAGCCCGCTTCGTGAGTTGGAAACATTGATACCTTTTGCTGAACAAACTGGTTCTCATTCCGAACAGCTGCTTCAACTTGGAGACTGTGTCCGCAAACGAAAAATCCCGGTAATGTTTCGGCAACAGGAAGTTCACATACTTGTCGTGTACGCTGACGCTAAGGTTTCTGAGCAGGAGACGGACTTTCGTTGAATCATCCAGATTGACACCATCCTTTAGGAAAAGATCCTCATACTTCTGGTACCACCGGTCGAAAACCAATCCATTCTCGGGATCGTAGCAAAATTCACGGATGTTGGACGCTAGAGTCTCAATGATGAACTCGGGACTGCTCGCCGGCCTGGCTGGTGTTCCTTGATTGTTGAAACGCTCCATCATAGCCATGAGTCGTGCATCTTGTTCCGCCATCTGTTGATTTTGCTGAAGTATGAGCCGGAAAACGTCTTGATGTTCCATGCTTCCTGAAGGTTGGCTGTCCGCTGAAGACATTCTTCGTTTCTTCCGAGAGTCCAGGGTGGATTCTTTAAATCTCGTCGCCAAAAGTGTTATATTTCAAACAATCTTTATTTAAACTTATTATGAGTGTTCTGTACGAGAGCTAGTAATGGAATGCAATCAGAGGAATGAATTTTTACAGTTGCTTGTTTGGTTGCTAACTGTCGCTTGGTTGCCATGGACTGCTCCGATGCTACCACTGGGTTGCTGGTGTTAACAGTTTATCAGAAATTCTTCAGGAATTCATTAGGTTTTTTTATTTCTTTGAAATTCGTCCTGAATTTCTTTAGTGATACCTTTAGAAAGCTTTAGAAATATGTTTAGGCAGCATCCATTTATTACGGTATGCTAAAATCGACATTTTTTACGCCCCTCCCCCCTCCGTAACGCTTTCAGAAGTTGTTGGATCAGTTCGAGTCATAAACGCCGGACATACTGAGTTTTGAGAGCTTTATTTGATTCGCTTCAAACCTGGAATTAGATAGCGTTGTTACAAAGTGGTTGTTTTTAAACATAAAGTTCGCTTACAATTCAGTGACTTGATTATTCGCGGGGCGTTTTTAGTGGCGATTCAACTAACCTAACCTTAATAAGCAGAAATAAAAGATTACAAAATAAAACTAATATTTTCTTTCTGAAACTCACTGTTGGAATGTTGATTGATTGATTGATTGATTTGTCTTTATTAAAGAGACTTTCAGCCCTTGGCTGGTTCGTCTCTCTGTTGGAATGTTTATCGGTACTATCAACGTCTAGTATTAGGTATAAAATAAAATTTTTAGGGGAAACAATTACTTTTAGGAACAAATTTTAGAAATAAATCTGCGGCAAACAACTATCGTTGTTTTGTTTTCTGTGCGCTTTTCCATCTGATGCCTACTCTGTCCGTGTTGCCGGTTTTACGGCCACGGCAACAGAAGTTGTTCCAGCAGTTCCTTCGGTAATTTATCATGCGGCTCCTTAAGAGATTCCTCCAGGAATTCTTCCATGGGAATGTACCAGTGAAGGGGCGCTGAAATCGGGAAACCTTGAATAACTAGCTCTGAATTTAACATGACACCACTGGATATTATTACACATATTGTCAGTAATCTGTCGATGCATTTTAATCATTGGCGTCTCGTAACCTCACTTTTTACCTGTTCAACGACCCTAAAACTTGCATTTACGGAGAATTCAGGATCATAATCAAATTTAAAATAGACGGAAACGGCAATTCTCGTAATTTTCTACAACTTACAAGGCAATTTGTTGAGAAAATTCAAGAATTTACAGTCGTTGAACAGGTTGATTTGAGGTTAGGGAATCGTCACTGATTTTAATGACCTTTTTTATGAAATTCGCTACACATTTTGGAATTCTATCAGCTGAGTACACGTCAAGATAGTATAAGGCATCTACCAAAACCTCATGCACTATAAGTTATCATAATACTAACTGCAAGTTTTAACCTTATTGGATATTAAAATTTTTAAGAGTACTATTTTAACCTTGTACCTTGTAACCTTGTAAGATTACAGGTATTAAAATCGAGAGACTATATAATCAAGAGTCCACTAAATCGAGGTATACCTGAATGAGGAATGTCCAGGAAAGCTTGGAATCAAGAATGACTCCAACGTACTTTACCTGTACAGTCAAATTGATTTCAGAATCAAAGAGACTTGAAGATCGAACTTTATTACAGTTTCGTTTTTCTGTGAAAAGAACAATAGATGTTTACTCGGATTTACCGAAACGCCATATTGGCGACACCAACCCTCAACTACCTGTAGAGCACTTTGTACCAGGTTGAAAAGTGTGCTGATACACTTTAAAAATGTTAGGTAGTCGTCGGCGAAACCATAAGTAGGAAAACCGCTATCATTGAGTTGCCTCAATAACGTATCCGCTACGAGATTTCACAAAAGTGGTGACAAGACTCCCCCTTGGAGGCATCCACAAACACTCAATTTTCTAATCGCCACTTGACGCAATGTCCAGAAGAGATGTCGGTTTTTGAGCATTTGGTGAATTTAATTGGAAATCATTGGAGATATACCATGACTCCGTGCGGCTTCCAATATGGCACGTTGTCAAAAACACTCTCGACATCTAAGAAAACACCCAAACAAGATTGCTTTTGAACGAATGCCTTCTCGATACCGTGTGTAAAAGAGTCACAGTGGTCTTACCAGATTGGTGGGCATGTTGATTTACATGAAGAGGCATGTTAGCTAGATGAACATCACGGATGTGATGATTCACAATGCGTTCTAAGCATTTCAGAAAAATATAGGTCAAACTGATAGGCCTGAAACTCTTTGCTTCTTCATACCACGCACGAGAAACTTTCGAAATAAACTTTACGGTAATATTCCGCCAAGATCTGAGAATATATACCCTGTAGCAAAACTGGAAACAAGTCGTTTTTTTTTTTCAAAACATGTTTGAAATAATCAAATCCCTTCTGAATCCAGCATACCCAAGTGGTAGAATCTTCGAAAATAGTAAGCGGGTTTAAACACCGGGTGTCCAAAATATATACTTAAGAGGGTCCAAAATACATTGGGGTGTCCAAAACAGTGAAAACTGATGCTTCAAAAATAAACTATTTTCATCAAATTTTCAGCCAGAAACAACCTTGTGGGTATTTTTAACGGACAGTGGGGGCTTTTACGGTCATACCAACATCATCATTATGTGTAACACTGTCTGAATCTGTTTGATTTTAGCCTAAATTCAAACTAATGTCCTCTAGGGGTCCAAAATTCGACCGTTACCCTATAATATGTGTATAGTAAATAAACATTTCAGAACTTTCTCATAAGAGATAGTGAAATCGCAATCGCCATTTGGCAAAGGAAGTTCGTTCACTCGGAAATCCTTAGATTTCGCAAGGATTTTGGTCAAACGACTGTCTTCACTCAAACTGGAAACATTTGCACAAAGATTTTTCTAGCCGGATCGTTCAGCAAACCGAAGGGCTTTCTGGTAGGCCTCGCGACGCGAGCCGACTTGAAAGCCTCCAATCCAGCCAAATGTCGTCTGTTCCGACTGTTTCTACATTGTTTCCTGAGCTTGACCAGAGCAGAGTTCCATCTAGGGGTTCGTCTTGTAGTCTTCACAGACCACAAACGGCTAACTTCTCTGAAAGCTTCCATGATGAAGGCCGTTGTAGTATCAAAGGCATCATCTAAATCACTCGGAGTGTCAATGAATGGTGAGTATCCATAGAATTCGGTTGCAACCAAATCAGTAAAGATATCCCAGTTGGTTGAGCGAGTATTCCTGAAACGCAAAGTTTGCGGAGTAACATTCACACGTTCAAAAAAAAACTAGCGATGGTGAGATAAAGTTTTTTCATCTGACACATGCCAATCGGTCAGCTCGTGACTAATTCTGCTAGAGCAAAGCGTTATGTCTAACACTTCCTCTCTAGCAGATACCATAAAGGTTGGGCGGTTGCCTATGTTAAGTAATCCAAGATCTGTACTATTTAAGTATTCCATCAAACTGGAGCCTCTCAAATTAATGTCTAAGCTGCCCTGGATGCCCTGATGAGCATTAGCATCACTGCCAACAATTAGCGGAAGGCCTTTTGAAGTGCAGTATGCGTTGAATTGCTTGAAGGCATCCGTAGGGGATTGTTCATCATGCGGTAAATAAACCGAACAATAAACGTATTTCCTGTTGAAGTTTCCAACAGATACATCGATTGTGATAGCACATACATCTCTGGTAGTTAATTCAGAGATGAGTGTAGCAACTATTGCATTGTTGACAAGCACACATGCTCGAGGCATAACACGCGAGTTTGCCATTTCATTTATACTGAAAGTAGCAAACACCGAATTCACAAGGTTTCCTAGATAGAAATTCCCCATACTTCCCCTAGAAAGTGAGGTTCTTGTGCTAAGAAGTCACTTGGGCTGTAGCATTTTGCATCTGCAAAGTTTGGCCGTTGCTGTTTTCTTATGCTGAAAATTGATCTAAGCTACTATCATAGCCACTATCCAAAACTATGCTAAATTAAGCTCTTAACAATCACAGCAGCAATAAAACAAGGGGGGAGACAGCTCTGCACAGAGTTACTCTTTGAACATTGAGCAAGTTTGAGTTACTCACATTTTGCTCAAACCCGATTACTTAGATCAAAAACCCAAGTTGCAGCTTTTGAAATGTGTTGCACGATGATGAGATATTCAAGACCGATCCGCTGGTGCCTTTAACCGAAGACGGCTAATAACAAGACAGCCAGCTCCCACCCTGTCGCAGGCGACATGGTTGGAACGCCCTCAACGATTCACAGGAACATTAAAACAAGATTGTGTGCGTGTACATGCTAATACGTACACGTAAATTGTAGTATCGCACGCACACTCATTAATGATGTTGTTCCCTGAAGTCGTTCGCGGCGCTAGTGTGCTTGTAGCTCCCAAAGTATATGGAGCAAGAGGGTAGATGTCTGTCTTGTTATTAGCCGTCTTCGCTTTAACAGAACATAATATAATCAATACAGTCAAAACCCGGAATTTGGAGCGAAAATATATTTTTCTCCAAATCCATGCGTCGGACCTAACTTCGGAAGTGATGCGCTATTTAGCGGACCTGATGATCTACACAGCGCACCACTGACTGCCAAAGTTAAAAACAAATATTTTCGCTCCAAATTCCAGGGTTCGACTGATAATTGATAACTGATAATACAACCTCAATCATCCGCCTGGCACATCAAACCGCATAGTTAAATAAAAATGATACGGGAGGAACTTATTATGAAACTAAATCATAGACGTATAAGGTTGGTGTATTTATGAGTGTATTTTATACAAAGATGAAAGGTTGTCCCACGGGTTATCCATAATATCAATTATTTCTTGTCATTCACAGAGAGCCCACAAAATGTTCTGTTCGGATTAAAACACGTTGAAAACACTGGCACCGGAAGAAAATACATATTTCTTAATCATCCACCACCGGTATCAATATAAAGAACTGGACGATTACATATATTATTTCTGATAGAAAAGATTACCTGGTTATTCCTTTCTTTCTTGATGTAGAAAAGTCATATAAAAAACAGAACGTATATGGATTTAAGTTATTTTATTGTGTAAACTTTATTTTACTAATTTACATAAGGACTGCGTTGTTATGTGTTATTTGAATTTCCGCTGAACGAAACGTCGCAACCTATCACTGGACAAACGATATTTCGCAGGTTTAACCATCCATAAGAATGCAAACTTCTTGACACTCTTTACATTTCCTTTCTTGTCCCGTATTCTAAAGCAGTGTTTTTCTTCTGTGGTACTGCTTTTCAAAATCAACGTCTCATTGCAATTTGGAAACAATTCGTCTGCATTGTATATTGGCTGATCTTCTTGAATGATTTCATTGATATACTCTTCGCTCCATCAAACATGTCTTCGTCGTCGTGATTTCTAGTATCGCAATCGTCAAATTCTTCTTCAGAATCAAGCTCATCATTTTCTTCCATGCTATATTCTTCGTCCACAACACCAACGTTTCCTGCTTCTGGAGATCTACTCTTTCGAACAATGATTGAATCAGTCATATCAATATCCTCCTCCGGCAAACCAATCCGAATCAAAGCTTCCCGAGCAGCATCCTGTGCTTTGTCAACTGTCTTGCATCCGTAGGAAGTGCTGGAATTTCTCCTTGCTGTTTTTGGAGTCTTAATAATGATGGATTGAGTTCTTGTATTTGTGCATTATTTGATTTTTGGCGTGAATTCGTTTAAATTTCTCGGTGAGCTCTTTCGCTTTAAAATTAATTACAGTTTGTTGAGTTGTGCCCATGGATCGAAGCTGACAAAACACGTTTTCGTTGGGTTGACTGGATAATATGGAGACAATAAACTGCTCTGGGAAGTTATTGTTTCTACACTCCTAAAGAAAGAGGATCAGACTATGGGCGTTCAACTCCAAGCAGTAGTAGGCATTGACGGTGATACAATATTTAAGGCAGCAAAATCGCCTTTTGCCCAGTTCCTCCGCGCTCGCACGATAAAATTGGCTTTCCTGGAATATTTTATTCGTTAGAAGGATACTTTTCACATCTTTAAACCATAACAAACCATATATCATAGATTCTATTAATAAGAGAAATACCTTTTTCGCCAAATTCAAAAACAACACTCTTCCAGAACTGTTTGCGATGTTTGATTCAAGATAAGAGACCATTGTGGCGTCAATCCATTTTAATGTCGGTCCAAATTTCATTTTATCCTTTATTTCGACATCTGACAGAGAAAGGCGATGATTAGTTTTACTGTGCTTTTGGACCAGTTCTTTCAAGTGTGTTGTTGTTATAATGCAGTTCCCCGTAAAACATTTTTTTTCTTTCATCAATCTTGAATCACCATCAGAAGCATTTGAAACAGCTTTGATACCTTCTTGTTTTAATAAGTTTTCCGTATGTTCCCATCGATTTAAAACGTCCTGATAATCAAACCTGTTATCGGAGCATACATGCATGATACAGAACATAAGGAACGGCTGCAATCACTAGTGGTAGAGCAAGCTGAACATATCCATAATTTCCATAGGTATAATTAAGTCTTCCAGTACTTTTTGAGGTGTCGAAGCTGCAAATAAGTTTCTAGGTAGTCCATTTGAATCGTGCCTCTTATTGAATCTTTCACACCATCTTCACAGAGGGCAACAGCCATGGGATATTTTTTCAATCCTTTTATATCCAAAACACCTTCTTCGATATTGTTTGTATATTTTTGAAGATGCCGTAGAATAGTTTTTTTTACACATTGGAAGACGTATATACGAAGAATTAATTTCCAGCCGTGAGATACTCGTAAGTCATAATATCCTTTTCAACTTCTGTGTATCTTCTAGCATGCAGATTAGATCCTTTTAACCTTTCGTGCATGGAAATCTTTTGGTTTACAAGAAAGCCAGCCGGGTCACGTTCCTCTACCCTATCATTGTCATAAGTACTCTCTATAATAAAATTGAAAGTTATTTCTTAATCGAGTTTAGTTTACTCCAAATTATACAATAATACCTATAACGCTCACATCATGATCGTCTACTACGTTCGGGTTCTGCAATTCTCTGTCATTGTTGTCGATTGAGTCGGCGTGGAGCTGCTGGATAATGGCTTCATCAACGGCTTCGGTTACGTTACTTCTGGGCTTTCCAGATGTTGGTTCGATGAGACTTGGTGTATTAGCCGTGTATTTTTTACGGAACCGCTTTATTGATGCCGCGTAAGAGTCTCCGGGTCTGCGCTTTTCAGTAATGGCTGATGATGTTGATGAACGAAGATGATTGATGAAGTGACGGTTGATGTTAAACAGCGGCCAGCTCCTTGTAGGTTCCCGGATAATTCTCAGCAGCTTATCTTTCTTTTTAGCTTCACATTCAGGGCAAGTTATGTATCCAATGACCTTTCCTCCAGATCCTTTCAAACCTTGAGGTCATGCATCTTATGAGGCTTGACACATACTCAAGGTCTTGCATATTTTGTAGGTTATAAGGTTTATGGAATCATGAATATACAGATTTGGAAAAATATTGACTTTAAATTTAATACCTTCGCTCGAAATCGTGCAGAAGCCGATTGACGAGTCCAGAATGTTCATCAACGGAGCGTTTGAAGGCGGCGCAGGACGAGGAGTTGGAGTGGTTGGAGTTGCCGCCAAATACTGTTGCAGCCCGTTTATCTCCACTGCAGCTGCGAGGGTTTGGAGGACCCGGCTGTCCCGCGTAATCGCCGTAGAAATCCTCCAAAGATTTGGTGGCATCTGCCGCTACAATTCTCCGGATCCTCTTCACTCGGTAGTGCATTTGAAGCTCCATAGACCTGATATCATCAAGGTCCAGCTTCCCCAGCGCGGCGTTTCCTGCCATACCTTCCAATTCTAATGCATTTTTGATGTGTGATAATATTTTACCCACATCGTCTTCAATTTTCTTCCAAAAACACACATTCATATTTGAACTTTACTTCAACCGCGGGTGTTGGATGTTAGTACTTTAATGAACATAACAACAGGTTGCTATGTATTTTAAAAAGTGAGCAACACGAGCTGCTCAGAGTTGCTCTGTGTTCTACTCCAGAGTTACCATTAGAACAAAAGCTGTCTCCCCCTTGCAATAAAACCAGATTGGTATCGATTGGAAAACGCCAAAGGCGAGGCGAGATACGCAGAATACTCTGTGTAAATCGCATAATGCGAAATCATATAGGGTATTGGTTCCCTTCTTAAGCATGTGGCTCCCATTTTCATCCCACGAAAAACAAAGGATTGAAGCGCTGTTTGTTTTGTTTCTAATTTTTGTATTTTTTGTTAGAAGTGAGACCCATGAAAACAAAAAGAACGGAATCAGTCAGTGCCGTAATCGCTTGTTTTCGAATAGGATGAATATGGGAGCGTGAGATTAATGATGCAACACATACCCTAGTTGAAAATTGAAACTAAACATCAACATCTTTAAAATCCCGCCCTTGTTTAGACTCAAATTTGAGACTAAAGAAGGGCTGCTGATTGTCTTGGAGAAACACAAGGTCCACTGTACCATTACTCGGGTTGGCGCAGTAAGGGCAGATTTCAGTTAAAATAAGGTCCCAACTATTTTGAAAAAAAAAATGCAACGATTCATTGCAAACAACTACTCCGAAAACATAATTCACTAAAATTAAAGAATTAACTAAATTATGGATTTCGAACATTGCTAACTATTGTTCGCCACATTCCTTATGTATTCCACAGGCGAAGGTGGTGACGAGCGTTTCAACTTTACCCCAACCGAGGCGGAAAAGAAGGCGGTCCTAGATCGATTCCAAAATGATCTTCGAATTCCTCAGAATTTCACCCGCATAGTAGAACCTTACAACCCCACGGTGAAACAAGATTTCGACCTTGTCGAGCAACCGAAAGCCTTCGTCAATCCTCAAACGACGGAATTCTGCGACAAGCTCAACATCGATGATCCTCTCCGGTTGGTTATGCTAATGACCGGTCATAGTCTGAATACATCAACCTACGTGGACCTGACGCCGTCCAGCGTTTCCATTAGTCCTGTACGAAACGACGATGAAGTTCCCCTGGATGACGACGACGACGACGACGATGACGGCTCGAATGATGACGAGGATCTAAAGCCATCCCACTTTCTTTCCCGGGCTCCGCTGGCTTCGGTTCTCCCGCAGCCAATGTGGCGCCACGACTCGACCTCGGACCTTTCAAACCTAGATGATTCTTCGCTGTCCACTTCGAATCGAAGCTTGATGAGTCTTCCGACGCCCAAGAAACACGACTCTACCCTGTCGGACAATTTCACTATCGACGACCTGAATCTGTCCAGCCCCAAGCTTTCGTCGGTGGCTGAGAAGGGCTCGCCTTCGACGGCTTTGGAAGGAGTCTGCAGATTACCCGCCGAAGGCGAGAAGAGTGACGATCAATTGGAAAAGCCTCCGATGAAGAAGTTCAAGCGGAGAAACCAAGCCATCTACAACAAGGAGGATAGCGATTAGGGTTCCATTGGAAGCCATTCTCCAGGAAGTAGGTACCATGGATCCATCACGCTTTTATATCCCTTAAAGTTTTTCGAGGAATGGTTATCTAATTGCTGGATAACAGGAGTTGACTCTAGCAAATTGTCTTGTACATAGTCCTGGTCGGTCGGCTCTGTAGAAGGTAAGTAAAAGTCCTTTTATGTGTTAGAAGGTAGCGAAACAGAAATCGCTCCCTCAACTGGAATGCAATAATTTTAATCGGCATTGTGTCTCACAAAGTGTTAGCATGTATAGATACGAGAGTTTAATGAATGCTGCAGAATCATCAATGACCTGGGTTGGAGTAATTATTAAGGTAATAAATACAGAACGAGAATTTCATTATAATCCTTCGTGGCCTAAAACTATCCATAATCCATTTGAAACTGGATGTGATCATTGCATATCAATCTTTTACTCGCCAATTTGTCTGCTAAGTCTCGTCAATTAACGCTGAAAAAATCTCGCTTTTTGTATTCAGTATTAGCGTGGAAGGTTAAGAAATTAGAGCTGCACTGCCCATCGTATTTTTTACGACTTGTGTCATTTTCTGGCTGTCGAGTTCGCCGTAGAGTGAAGTGAGCCTGTGGTTGATCCTTCTTCTGCTTACCGCCGATCGTCCTTGGCACGCGTTCCTCCAAAACTCCCGAGTGCTAACAGGTCCTTCCGAAGCATGGCTCATGTCTAGTGTCCGTAGATGACCACCGGTCTCATAAGCGGTTTGCACATGGTACCTACATTTGGTGCGGGTGAACCTTTTTTGACCGCAGTTTCTTTTGGTGTTCGTAGTACGCACGACTTCAATTAATGGTGCGAGTTTCAAATTTTCTGGCGATAATGCCCTTCTTCTTCTTCTTTATGGCTCGACGTTACCATTGGAACTTTGCCTGCCTCTCTTCAACTTAGTGTTCGTAGAGCACTTCCACAGTTATTAATTGAAGGGCTTTTTTTTGCCTGCCATTGCATGAATTTGTACATTGTGTGGCAAGTACAATGATATATACGGCGAGAACCTAATGAATCGGATAGTTCACCCGAAACCCCCGCAGTTGTGCGTACTGTTCATCGTTGCTTTAATCATTCTGGTCAGCTTCCCAGGAAACCCTTTTTTGTCTATGGTTTTTCCGTAGCTCTGTGCAGTCGATTCTGTACGAAGCCTTAAAGTTAATGAACAAATGATACGTGGATTTGCCGTACGGTGAAGATCTCGTCTGTTGTCGACCGGCGGTCGATGAAGCCGGCATGAGAATATTCCATGAACTCATTTGTTTTAGGTGACAGTCGACACCAGATGATCTGGGATAACATTTCGTAAACAACATTCAAAATTGTGATCGCTCTGAAGTTCTCAAATTTCAAATGGTAATCATTCTTGTAAATCTGGGAGATTCTACATTCTTCCTCCCACTCCACACACAGATGACAAACGATTGTGGGTTCATCTTAACGAGTGTAGCTGCAATAACATATCCTTATCAGCTGCCATCGTCCGCCGTGCTGAGGTAGTCCAGGTAGTCCTTTCTTCCACTGCCTTGATTCTCAGGGCCTGCGTTCTCTTCATCATTCAGGTGTTTGTCGAAATGCTGCCTCCACCTTTCGATCACCTCACGTTGATCCGCCTATAAGGCCCCGTCCATATTCCGATTCATTTCGGCTCGCTGCACGAATCCGTTGTGTTGCACCTGCTCTAGGCTATAGTGTGGCGGTCGCCGGTACCGTACATTGTTATGACGGAATATTGTAGGTGCTAGTTGACAACTCAGAGTCGATATTAGCGCCAAGATTGGTCCTGACATCGATAATGTCGGAGAAGTGCCGTCCATCAACCAGAACATGGTCGATAGCGGTGCCGTGTGCTGTGGTCATCTCCTGGTGTAACGATAAAGGAGGTTGTGTTGGAGAATAAGTATGATACGAATGACCATGTTTCTGTAGGCGACGGAATCGATAACTCGGCCGTTTTTCTTCATCAGCTAGTGAGCACTGAACTTTCCAATTCTCGGTTTGAATTCCTCCTCCTGGCCTGGGCGTTCAGGCCTTCTACGATGAGGCATTGTGACTTGGGCAGTGGACGTTCTCGCGTTCGAGCTGCGCGTGCAATGTGCCCATGTCATCATCAGTGCTTTTAGTCTAGACTAGAGTGATGGCTCTGCACGTTGATTATGTTGAAATTGAAGAATTGGTTCTTGATCTTATAGTCGATCGGCCACGGACACGTACTAATCGCGCTGTTCTGTATTTTGCCCATTACGATGAAAGCTGTCCCAGGCTCTCGTGCATTGTCGCAGCCAGTGTTGAAAATTTCATTTCGTCATATCTAAATTCAACCACCTACACTGCCGTGAATCGCATATCAGTCCCATCTTTGCTGGATTTCCTATGCAAATGGGACAGATATGCGATTCACGGCAGTACAGCTCATTTTAGAAGCTGAACCTGAGAATATGGTATATGAATAACTTGGCGGCTAGACCAGTTCTGCAAGAAAGTCACAGAAAAAAACACTTTTTTTCGAATATTTAAGGTAAATGTCAATTGACATTTTTCAAAGGTAGTCCGTGACATTTACCTTAAATATTTGAAAAATAGCGATTTTTTTCGTAATTTTTTTGTAGAACTGGTCTAGCCGCACAAGTTATTCATATACCATATTCTCAGGTTCAGCTTCTAAAATGAGCTGTAGGTGGTTGAATTTAGATATGACGAAATTAAATTAAACTAACTTTGTTTTAGAGGTTCATGTGTACTTGCAGCCATCGCATGATTCGGTTATTATTAATAGTTCTAATAACTATTTTAATTGGTTTAAAGTTAGCTAGGGACTGCTCATAAACTACGTAGAAAGTGAAAAAATAAAAAATAAAAAATAAAAATAAAAATAAATTGTGGGAATACTAAGTAAACCCAGGATGATTTTATGTATCCAAACATGGGAGTAGTAGTTTACAGCAAATAGTTTTAGTCAAGCAAATTATTGCCGTAAGCCTTATTGTTAAAACACAAATTTGGAAGACGACACTTTACTAGAACTAGCCTCCCCCATCTTCCCCCAGATAAATCTGTGATACGTTAGTTGTAGGAATTAGGAAATAATAAAAGCTTAATGCAGGGTTTTTTTTTGTAAATTTTTCCCTTTGTAGAATAATTAAATACTTGTAATAATTTCCTTGAAAAGTAAACGATTAATCGCAGCTGTAAGTGAAACAAATCTCTGCTAAGGTTTTTGAATTTGTAAAAAAAAAGTTTAATGAAGTGAAAATAAATAATAAATAAATAAATAAATAAATAAACAAAAAAAAACTAGCCTCCCGAAGAATGTGCCTATTAATGGCACATAATAGAAACAAAAAATGCTACAATTACAAAAATGAATTAATTCACATTACTAACCATCAGTTAAGTTAGTGAACATTTAATTCGAATAGCAAACAATATATTGTTTAATTAAGATGTCAATTAAAGAGCAAAACAAATGTCTAAAATAATAACCCTTAAAACTACAGAAGGATTTTTGGAATTCTTAATGTAAACATCAAGGACGAATATGGGAAACAGCAAATATTCACTCATATTTCGTCACAGATATCGATTTTATCTACACTTTATGGTTTCATTGGTATTGTATGAGTATGCTACGTTTTAAAAATTAACACATTTAGGCGAATTCTACGTATTTTAGAGTGAGCGAAATTTGGACCCATTTTGAACGAAATTTGAAACCCGTGCACAAAATTTGGCACTTTCAAACAAATCAAAACTAATGCTGTAACTATCTTGTATAATGTGAAGTTGCCTAATTTATATTTTTCTTGGAAGCTACAGTGCCAGCACTAAATATTATTGAAGAAATTAATCTGATATACCTTATGGTAAAATTTCTGTCGTTTATCAAACTTCTAGAATTCTTAAGTGCACGAAATATGGGCACCTCACGGTATTTGGCTTCCCAGCAATTTAATAATTTTGCTCAATTCCTACAGCATTGACGTCAAAGAAGCAAATAATTACAAAACATTAGAAAGTATGATGTCGTTTTTTAAAATTAGGGTGTTCTAGAAATTCAATAAAAAATTCAATTTTTAGGGTTTTTTCGGATTACAAATGAGGTAATTACACATGTTTTCATTGATTTTATCGGTATACGTTGAACTTATAGCAAACAAGTATATCTTCGTATTTGTGTCGGAAGAAACAATTTTCGATAAGTTTTAGTGGAGTTATGATTTTTTGAATTCCGGGAATAGTTAAAAACACAAAACTGATTTGATGCATCTCTTAATTTCAATGAATTTGGCTAAAATTTTGACCAGTTACTTTTTTTTGGATGCCAATCGAAACTTGGGGGTGGACTTGAGAATTAGAGAACATTTTTGAAAAAGTGGAAAAAAGGCGCACCAAAAAGGCCTAATGTACATTGAAGGTGGTGCGCTTTTTTAAATTTCCATCTATGTAGATGTTTCATGAAATGTTACTAGTGATATCCTGGTGATGAATCAACATCTTAGAGGTATCCTGGATTATCCAAACTACTCTGAAGTTGAGATATATGATTTAAATTGCTAATGATCTATCCACAGAAGTGTGCAAAATTAGAATTTTCACAATTAGTTCAGGGTATGAGTACCGTGACACCACCTAATTCCAATCATCTTTTTTTCGGTTCCTAATTCCGTTCACCCCATTTGTTTTGCATGGTGTGAACGGAATTAGGAACCGAAAAAAAAGTGATTGGAATTAGGTGCGGTCGCGGTACCATTCTTCATTGTAGCACCGATTGTTTTCGTTCAAAACAACCACAGCCATAGGAGACTATTTTCCAGAGCATCGGGGATATCTGAGGGGGCAAGAATCCATCATGATGAACACAAAAAAAAAATGTTGAAAATACCCAAAGTAATTGCCCTAGTTGCCATTTCCTTATAAAACCCTACTTGTATGCTTGATTTTTGTTCAGGGATTTCATTTGACCTTATTATAACTAGTGTGGCTGTTTGACGATTATACCCATTTATAGTGAAACAAATTGATTTGGTAGTTATTTCACAATGTCTGGAACAAACCTTAACATTTTATTTATGCAGTCGTACGTACTTACTTAAGTTGGAAAGAAGCAGCCAAGTTCCAGTGGGAACGTAGAGCCACTCAGAAGAAGAAGTAATCGGCTTAGGGGATTTGTCTCTCAATATTTAATTAACATTGTTACCATTCAGGTATCTCATATATATTCTTTTGTGCATTATTAAAATACCCTGAGTAAGTGAATCTTAAGCCTAGGAACAGTATCAAATATAAAATCAATGGCATTCGCGAGGAAGCGTACTTGACAGCAGTGTGCTTGTTTCGGTAATATCAACGACGTATACTAATATCATCAATTATATTAACCGGACCTCCGGAAGCCACTGTTGAACATCAGCAGCAGTCGATCGTAAATGGCAAAGTAAAATGCAGTCGTCAGGGCAGCTTTCAGCAGCGATGGATTTAGCCCCTTGTACAATCCACGGAGACCTTCGTCACGGCACACCTGGTAGAGGCACTGTAGCAAATGGTTGGCCACGAAATGTTTGCCAAACGTTTGACGACTCTGAGAAAATCCTTGTATCTGTAGTCGCTTCTTGGCTAGGTCTAGTGGGTAGACTATCAATTTGGTGCAGAGGCCAGCCATTCCCCCGCAAACGAATAGCTCTGTTGGCGGTAGATTTGCATTCGGTGGAAGCTGCTCTATCTGCTTCACAATGGTGCCGAACATATTGTAGAACATAAATTGACCTCCGGTTAAAGGTGCGATCTGCAACAAAGCTGGTCCTAACCCTCTATACAATCCCCGTATTCCTTCCACCCGATAGATGGTGCTGATTGCCTGGAATCCATTCTTGTATCCCTTTCCAGGATCCTGCGATATGACCCGAGTCCTGATGACATCCAGAGGCATGATGGTCAGCGCAGCAAACGATCCACTGCAAGCACCACATAAGAAATTCCTCGCTCGATCGTGTCCTTTGAGCAATTCGAGATCACGCAGTACTAGATTGAATCGTTCGTAGAACGAAAACTGTGCAACTCCGTAAACCAGCGAGAGCACCTGAGCCGGGTTATGTCCCTTCCAGAAAGCGAACAGACCTTCCTCACGGTAAATGCAGCTGATCGATTGGGCCACCGATCGATACTTGGAGGTTTCCGATCGAGTGCTGATCGGTTCCACTTGCAGCTGGAGACGAATCTTCAGTACATCCAAAGGCTGACAGATGAAACGCGTGATAACACCGGTCAGACCTCCGGCCAGGGCTGTGTAGTTGGCTCGGTCATCCTTATGGCGGTCCATAGCTGGCTTCGATCTCTATGTACAGTAATGAGCCTTATGATCGTTCCAGTGTTACATCACAGTGGATAAGATAGATGAATCGATTTCATCATATGTGGCAGCAAGGGTGATATGAATTTCTCCTTGGAGTTTGAACTAAATCGTCTCAGGTTACAAAATCAAACTGAAAAATATAATCGAATCATTAGCTAATGTTCTAAAAATCAAACTAAAATGTTTCTTACATTTTCGATCCATCAAATTGTCGTTTCTGCGACACGATCTGCGATATGATGCTTATTTACCAACAAACAAGCGATAACAAACTTCAACACTACAGGTAATCAAAATAAGACATCAATGTTTCAAGTGCAGCTACCGCTTTAATGGTTGTATTATAATCGGAACAGTTACTATAGGCGAGAATACTCAGTGGATATTTCACGAATCATTCGCTGTATTGTTAAGAACAACACAATTCAACTTTATTACGACGGCTTCCGAAGAAAACCTTTCCAAATCAAATAATCAAATAGGGTATTGTTTCTCTTATTAAGCATGTGGCTCCCATTTTCATCCTACGAAAAATAAAGGATTGTAGCTTTGTTCGTTTTGTTTCTTATTTTTGTATTTTTTGTTGGAAGTAAGCACGCATGAAAACAAAAACAACGAAATCAACCGCTGCCGTAATCGCTTGTTTTCGAATAGGCAATAGGATGAACATGGGAGCGTGAAATTACTGATGGCACACATACCCTATTTCAGAAAATCTTCCATATGTTCCTTGAGAAGTGTCACAAAGAATTCTTCTACGGAATCTGGCATGAATTGCTTCACCTCCGTGATTTTTCACAAATCATTTCAGAGATTGTTTGGGAAATTCGCCCAGGAATTACTTCAGAAATTTCTCTGGATTCAGAAATTACTCTAGGCAATCGTAGGGAGCCTATCTAACCAAAATTTTCTTCACATTTTTTTCTAAAAAACATAGGGTAGAAGCTTCAGTTTTGGCCAGTCCGGAGTTTTGGCCATAGTGCGGTATTGAGCCTGTTGCGATCAAAATCGACGTAAATTTATTTTTTACTAGTAGATCCTAATACCATATGATGATTACAGCTGCGAAAACCACACGTTTTGATTAAAAACTAGAAGAAAAAAAAATATATTTCCTTAAAAAATCAGCTCTTATATATCTATTTTGGCCAGGGTGCTTCTAATTTGGCCACTCCCATAAGAAATACACGTGATTGTTAAAAATAGAAATCAAACTTAAAAATATGGCCAAAACTGCGGCAGTGCTTCTATTTTGGCCAGTGCCACTTTTAATACAAAAATCAAGTATTGGCTTGATTTCTGCATTTTTCCTTGAAAATAGGGGTAGGCGGGGCATTATGGACACCCGGGGCAGAATGGACACCCTCAATATTTTGAAATATGCGAACTTTTTTGAACTTTTAATGAATGGAGAATATAGTCCATTTGTCTAAAATGTAGTTTCAGGAAAGAAACATTCGCAATTAAAATTATACTTGATTTTACACGAAAAAGTTGCGTCCTCCGTTTTTTGTGCATGGAAATTATAATTTTCACACCATCTAAAATAAGATTTAGTGATTAATTTATTGCAGGTCGATTAAAACTTGATATTTCTAGAACACATGCAAGTAGTTTTGCTGTATCTACATGCTTAACATGTTTATATTTTCTTCTTTATTATATCAAAAATCAAGTTTGGAAATATCTTCTGCTGCCGGGGCAAAATGGACACTCACCTTTTTGAAAGAAGCGGCAAGGGAAAAATATAACCTAAATCACAAACCAACCAAATTCTTCGATTTCAGTATATTTTCGGTTAAAAGTTCACTATAGTAGACATAGGGTGAAACAAATTGGTCATAAAACGACAGCAGTGGAAAATAGTTGTTCTAGGCACAGCTGTACATGCCGACAAAAACGAAGCTTTATCCAAAACAGCCTGAATTTAAATTAACTGAACGAAAATGAACTACTTCGGCCTATTATTCATCCATAATAGTTGTTTTGTAATGAAATGACTTTATAGGTGTAAATAATGTACGAAATACGTAAAAGTCTCATGGTGTCCATAATGCCCCATGGGGGTGTCCATTCTGCCCCGTATGCTTGAAGACGGTCATGAAAAACTAACATTTTTCATAACATTTTTTGAAGTGGATAAATCATTTTTCTTCGTGAGCATTCTTATGCAATAGATGCTAAATAGACTTTAAAAGGATACATGTATCAAAAAACTAAACTTGTTTGACATCTTGCCAGGTAAAATTGGCAAAAACCTTAGGGTGTCCATATTGCCCCGCCTACCCCTATAGATTGAAACCTTGCATCTGACACATTGGTTGTTTTCATAGGATTATTGGTTATTTTTATAAAAATGATTTTCCTTAGACTGGCCAAAACCGGTGCCCGCACCCTATCTAAAATAATTCGGTCGAGTATTCGGTCAAAAATTCCCTCACAGATTCTTTCAAAAAATCTTCCATGGATTCATTCGCAAATTTTGTTCAGGGGTTTGTTTAGAAATTCCACCTATTCTACAAATTCCACAAAGAATTATTTCAGAGCATCTTTCATGATTCACTTCTGAATCCCTGCTATTTTTTGTTAAATAAAATATTTATCCACGAATTTGAGCAGGAATTCCTTTAGGGATTCTTCCAAAAATTCGTTCAGAGATTCCTTTAGAAATTTGTTTGGCCATTTATTCAGAAATTTATCCTGAGATTGCTTTTAAAAAACTTTCAGCGATGCCAGGAGCGATGCCTTCAGAAAATATGCCAGACGTTTTCAGAAAATGTTTCATAGGGTACGTGTGCCATCAGTAATCTCACGCTCCCATATTCATCCCATTCGAAAACAAGCAATTACGGCACCGATTGATTCCGTTCTTTTTGTTTTCATGGGTGCTCACTTCTAACAAAAAATACAAAAATAAGAAACAAAGCAAACACCGCCTCAATCCTTTGTTTTTCGTTGGGTGAAAATGGGAGCCACATGCTTAACCCTTATGTGGCCGACAGGGTACCCGGGTACCCACCGCCCATTTAAAAAGCACGGTGTAGAAAAAAGCAAAAAGTTTGTCGGACACATAACGGTTAATAAGGGAACCAATACCCTACATTTCTTTAAAAATTTGTACTGGGGTTACTTTGGAAATTCTTCTAAGGATTCACCAGAAATTTCTATGGCAACTTCTAATTTCTCCAGAAATTCCACTAGGAATTCTTCCAGAAATTGCATAAAGAGTTGTTTAAGAAAGTTGTGTATTGGCTTTTGCAGAAATGCCTCCAGAGATTTCATTGAAAATCCTTCAGAGATTTTTTAACCGACAAATCCATCGGATATTCCTTTAAACCTTCTCTCAAACGATCTTTTAAGGATTTATTTCAAAACTTTCTCCGGGAGTAGCTTTGGAAATAATTGCTCCAGAGGTTTTTTTCTGAAAATATGAATTTCTGTCAGAAAATCTTCCTGGGATTTTATTAGGAATGTCTCCAGGGACTCTTTAAAAAAATATAAGATCTATTTGGGAATTTTCTGCTGGGATTCCTATGGGTCCTTCACAAATCTTTCGAGGGATTCTTTCAGAAGATCTTCGAGTGTTTTTTTTTTGTTTTATAAATTCGATCAATAATTTTAACTCCAAGGATTACATACAAAAAAACTTCCATTTTTTGATAAATTTGTCATGGAGCCTTGCTTAAATTCATCCTAAGATTTATTTCAAAAATCTTTTACGAGTATCTGGAAAAAAGCTTTTAGGGATTCTTAAAGCATTTTTTCAGAAACTCCTTTGGAAATTCCTCGTAGATTTACTTTAAAAAATAATCCAGGAAATACTAAAGAAATTCAATCAGAAATTCTTTCACAAAATCTTCTAGGGATTCCTTTAGACTTTAGAATGCCCTCCAGAAATTTCTCCAAGAACTCCTTAAGAAAGTCTTGCACGGATAGCCAAAAATGTTGCATGGATACCTTTAGAAAATACTTAAAAAAAATCCTTAAATCTTGCAAAGATTGTTCCAGAAATTCATCTAGGAATTTTTTCAGATTTTTTTCATAGATTCCTTCAGAAATTTATCTAAGCATTCATCTAGAAAACCTTTCATGAACTTTCTCAAAAATACTCCATGGATTTTTTTTAAGATAAAGATTCACGGATATATTAAAAATCAGAAATTCAGAAATCCTTCAAAACTTCTAAACTCAGAACTTCAGAAACTTTCTAAAGATTTTTCTCCAAAAATTACTTTAAAAATTCTACAAGAGATAATTAAGAAAATACCCAAGATTTTTTCACATTCCTTCAGATATTCCTTCAAGACATTTCTATTCCAGAAATTGCACCAAGAATTTCTTAAGGAAGTCTTAGAAAATCCTCCAAGGATTCCTTCAGAAATTTTTCTACGGATTCTTTCAGAGATTCCTAACTATTCTTACTGAAAGGCTGGAAGACATTCTTGCAGAGATTCCTGCATAAATTCACACATAGATTTCATCGGTAATTCCGCCGGATATTCCCCTATGTATTTTCTTAGAAATTCTCCCAGGATTTTCTCCAAGCATACCTCTTGGAGAGTGGCCAAATTAGAAGCACCCTGGACAAAATAGATATAGGGTAGAAGCTTCAGTTTTGGCCAGCCCGGAGTTTTGGCCATAGTGCGGTATTCAGCCTGTTACGATCTAAATCGGCATACATTTATTTTTCACAAGCAGATTCTAATATAATATGATGATTACAGCTGTGAAAACCATACATTTTGATTAAAAACTGGAAGAAAAAAATATATTTCCTTAAAAAATGAGCTCCCATATATCTATTTTGGCCAGGGTGCTTCTAATTTGGCCACTCCCATAAGAAATACACGTGATTGGCCAAAATAGAAACCAAACTTAAGAATATGGCCAAAACTGCGGCAGAGCTTCTATTTTGGCCAGTGTCACTTTTAATTCAAAAATCAAGTATTGGTTTGATTTCTGCATTTTTCCTTCAAAATATAGATTGAAACCTTTCATTTGACACATTGGTTGTTTTCATAGGATTATTGGTTATTTTTATAAAAATGATTTCCATTTCCTATTTTCTTCACCCGCCGTAGAAGCCCTAGATTTCTACCGCAGCGCCTTGTCTCTTGCAATGGTGTAGACATTTCGTGGTCTCCAAATGTCGACTATCTGGATGTAACGCTGGACCAAAAGCTGAAATTCAACTGACATGTGAACAACTGTCTTCAAAAAGTCGACAAACTCATTAGAATGTTGTATCCGCTTGTCAGAAGAGGATCTCGCTTGGATTCCAACATCAAAATCCTTCTATACAAAACCGTTTTCCGGCCTACGGTTTCGTATGGGTTTCCTGCTTGGTACGACTGCGCCCTCGTTCACCGGAAGAAAGTCCAAGTCAAGCAGAATCGCTTGCTCAAGATGATTTTGGATCTGAGCGCCTTCCATCCAACGGCAGAGGTACACCGTCTTGCGGGAGTGGAGCCAATCGACGACTGGTTCCGGAGACTCATTCCCAAATTCCAACAGAGCTGCGCCTCATCTTTAAATCCTCTATTATTTACAAGAGTTGGCCGCATAGTCATGTGATATTAGTATTAAGCTTTTCTCTTCTATAACATTTCCTACGCTACTTCAAAGGTTTTTTTTTTCTAGATTTTTTCCTTTTTTGTCAAAATTGTTGCTAGTTGTTTGTTAGTTTTCGTCAGAGAAGTGCTTGGTCTATGTTATTGTTGTAAGGTATCCCAAATTTCAATGTTCAACTCCTGTATTTGTTAAGTTAGAAATAAATATTGAATTGAATTGAAATAAATTTCTGCCGATTTAGATCGTAACAGGCTGAATACCGCGCTATGGTCAAAACTCCGGACTGGCCAAAACTGAAGCTTCTACCCTACGGCGGAGTGCAGATGGAAGACGGGACTTGGAGAAGGCGAATGAACCACGAGCTGCATCAGCTGCTGAGAGAACCAACCATCGTCCATACCGCGAAAATCGGGAGGCTACGGTGGACGGGTCACGTCATCAGGATGTCGGATAGCAACCCGACTAAAATAGTTCTCGAGAGCCATCCGACCGGTACAAGAAGACGTAGTGCGCAGCGAGCTAGGTGGGTCGACCAAGTAGAGGACGATTTGCGGACCCTTCACAGAGTGCGGAACTGGAGACAAACAGGTACCGAGTGGAATGGACACGGCTACTATGTACAGTTGAGGCCACCCCGGCCTTAGCCTGATCGGTAAGGTAAGTAGGGTAGCATTTCAACCTTTTTTCGGCTGTTCGAGTCCGTATGAAGTTGATCATCAATACTAACTTCTTTTCTCGATCAGCCTAGATAGCTGTGTAGTGTCGGTAGCGATTGTCTCAATTGGCTAAGAATAACACTACGGACCGCCTGTTCCGGTGGTAAGAATCCACCAACAGCTGACCCCTAATTCATGGTGTGATGCGGCTTTATGCTTACCGTACCTAGGAATGAATGGCTAGGGGGGTCTAATAAAAACCTAATTGCTAACGGAGCCTGTGGAGTACCAGGGCACCCTCCACAGTATGTAGCCCTTACTGCGCTAACCGGAGCAATGGTGCAGTGGACCTTGTGTTCCTCCGAGACAATCAGCTGCCCTTCTTTAGTCTCACTTGAGGCTAAATAAGGGCGGGATTATGAAGATGTTGTTAATTAGTTTAAATTTTCACCTATATGGTTTCGCATTATGCGATTTACACAGTGTATTCTGTGTATCCTCGCCTTTGGCGTTTTCCAATCGATACCGATTTGGTTTTATTGTTGCTTTTCTTTGTTGTGCTGTTGTTGCGAAGAGTTTAATCTTACCTAGTTTGGGTAGTGGCTACGGTTAGGATAGCTCAGATCAATCTTCAGCATAAAAGAACAGCAACGATCAATCTTTGCAGACTTATGCAAAACGGTACAGCCCAAGTGGCCTTGGTACAAGAACCTTACTTTCGTAAGGGAAATTTTTATCTAGGAAACCTTGTGAACCCGGTGTTTGCCACTTTCAGTAAACATGAAATGGCAAACTCACGTGTCATGCCTCGAGCCTGTGTGCTTGTCAACAACGCAATAGTTGCTACACTCATCTCTGAGCTAACCACCAGAGATGTATTATCGTCGCACCACCAAATCGAAGTCATCGCTAGAAGCACATGCGAAGTTGCAGCTGCGACGTAAATTTGAATCTATTTTTTCTGTTGCGCATCATTATGCTAATTAAGAGCAACAATATGCACTAATCCAAATTGAGTTGCGACATTTCTAAGTAGGTTAAAAATCAATTTTCGCACGTTCGGTCACTTCGTATTTCAACCAAAAGCATAATATGTGCTATCACAATTGATGTATCTGTTGGAAACCTCAACAGGAAATACGTCTATTGTTCTGTGTATTTACCGCATGATGAATCATCATCCCCTACGGATGCTTTCAAACAAGTCATCGCATACTGCACTTCAAAGGCCTTCCGCAGTGATGCTAATGCTCACCATATCATCTGGGGCAGCTCAGACATCAACTTGAGAGGCTCCAGTTTGATGGAGTACTTAAGTAGTACAGATCTTGCATTACTTAACATAGGCAACCGCCCAACCTTCATGGTATCTGCCAGAGAGGAAGTGTTAAATATAACGCTTTGCTCTAGCAGAATTAGTCACGAGCTGACCAATTGGCATGTGTCAGATGAAGAATCTTTATCTGATCATCGCTATATCTTTTTTGAACATTTAACTGTTACTTCGCAAACATTGCGTTTCAGGAATCCTCGGTCAACAAACTGGAATATTTTTACTGATTTGGTTGCGGCCAAATTTCATGGATACTCACCATCCATTGACACTCCAAGTGATTTAGATGATGCCGTTGATACTACAACGACCTTCATCATGAAAGCTTTTGAAGAAGCATGTCCTCTACGGTCTGTGAAGATCACAAGAGGGTGGAACTCTGATCTGGCGAAACTCAGGAAACAATGTAGAAAGAGTTGGAACAGACGACGTTCGGCTGGTTCGGAGGCTTTCAGGTCGGCTCGCAAGGCCTACAGGAAAGCTCTCCGGTCTGCTGAACGATCCGGCTGGAAAAACCTTTGTACAAATGTTTCCAGCTTGAGTGAAGTCAGTCGGTTAAACAAAATCCTTGCGAAATCTAAGGATTTCCGGGTGAACGAACTTCGTTTGCCAAATGGCGATCTGACTTTCTCTGATGAGGAAGTTCTGGAATGCTCATCAGCACACACTTCCCTGGATGTGTGGATATTACATCTTCGAATGAACCTGATGTCTTTTCTTGTAGTTATGATTCTTTAGCTTTGGCTCGGAGTATTGTAACTATAGAATCGATTGAGTGGGCTCTTAATAGCTTTGCTCCTTTCAAATCTCCTGGGGCAGATGGGATTTATCCTATTTTGCTTCAGAAGGGATTTGATTATTTCAAACATGTTTTGAAAAAAAACTACTTGTTTGCAGTTTTGCTACATGATATATTCCCAAATCCTGGAGGGATATTACTGTAAAGTTTATTCCGAAAGTGAGTCGTGCGTCGTATGAAGAAGCAAAGAGTTTCAGACCTATCAGTTTGACCTCTTTTCTTCTTAAATGCTTAGAACGCATGGTGGATCATCACATCCGTGATGTTTATCTGGCCAACGTGCCTCTTCATGTGAACCAACATGTCTACCAATCTGGTAAGTCCACTGTGACTCTTTTACACAAGGTTGTTTACGATATCGAGAAAGCATTGGCTCAAAAGCAATCTTGTTTGGGTGTTTTCTTAGATATCGAGGGTGCCTTTGACAACGTGCCTTTCGATGCCATATTGGAAGCCGCACGGAGTCATGGTATATCTCCAATGATTTCCAATGGGATTCATCAAATGATCAAAAACCCATATCTCTTCTAGACATTGCGTCTAGCAGGGATTAGGAAATTGAGTGTTTGTGGATGCCCCCAAGGGGGAGTCTTATCACTGCTTTTGTGGAATCTCGTAGCAGATACGCTATTGAGGCAACTCAATAATAGCGGTTTTCCTACTTATGGTTTGCCGACGACTACCTAACATTGTTAGTTGGTATGTGCATCAGCACCCTTTTCGACCTGATGCAAAGCGCCCTTCAGGTAGTTGAGGGTTGGTGTCGCCAAAATGGCCTTTCGGTTAATCTGAGTAAAACATCTATTGTTCTTTTCACGGAAAGGCGAAACCGCAATGGCGTTCGACCTTTGCGTCCCTTTGATTCTGAAATCGATGTGACTGAACAGGTGAAGTACGTTGGAGTCATTCTTGATTCCAAGCTTTCCTGGACACCTCACATTGAGTTCAGAATCAAGAAAGCTTGTAGGCCTTCGGGCAATGCCGGCGTACTTTTGGTACAACTTGGGGTCTAAAACCCAAGTATATCAAATGGATTTACACAACTGTGGTTCGGCCAATATTGACTTATGGATGTCTTGTGTGGTGGCAAAAGGGTGAAGTGAGAACGGTCCAATCAAAATTAGGCCATCTCCAAAGGATGTGCTTAATGGCGATGTCTGGAGCGTTCTCTTCAACTCCCACGGCAGCGCTCGAAGTTCTCTTTGACGTTGCCCCACTACACATTCATCTCAAACAAGAAGCACTTCCTTGCACTTACCAGTTACGGGTACTCGGTCTACTAGAGGAAACTCCTGTGAACCGCACATCAACACACACCTTGTTGTTTTCACTTCTGGTAAATTGGGGCAAAATTGTTCTTGCTCCAAGTGATCTTACAATTGCTTGTAATTTTCCATATAGGACATTTTCCACGAAATTCCCTTCCCGGGAAGAGTGGACATCTGATTATCTGGAAAGAAGTATTTCAGACGGCATCGTATGTTACACTGATGGCTCCCTTCTCGAAGGTCGAGCAGGTGCTGGTGTTTATTCTCGTGAGCTAAGGCTGTATCAGTCTTACTCACTTGGTAGACACTGCACCGTTTTTCAGGCCGAAATCTTTGCTCTTATGTGTGGAGTGCAATCAGCACTTCAGCAGCACGTAATGGGCAAAGTAATATACTTCTGTTCAGATAGCCAGGCTGCTATTAAAGCACTTGCTTCGGCCAACTCCAGGTCGAAGATAGTTATCGCTTGTCGAACTCAAATCGAGAAGCTGAATTCAGCAAACGCTGTTCACCGTGTATGGGTACCTGGCCATTCTTCCATCGCTGGAAATGAATTGGCTGATGAGTTAGCTCGCACTGGAGCATCACATGACTTCATTGGCCCTGAGCCAGCTATTCCGGTATCCAAGTGTTGGGTACAGCTTCAGATTGACACCTGGGCTGCCACTCAGCACAAACGATACTGGAATAGTTTGGAGTCATGTCGTCAAACCAAATTGTATAGTGCTGAGCCATCTCTACGGATGGCGAAGTATCTAACTAATCTGTCAAAGCAGAATTGCAGCATGCTGGTCAAAGCATTGACTGGCCACTGCCGACTCAGCTATCACATGGTGAATATTCAGCAAGCTGATTCATTTGCCTGTGATAGCTGTGAATCCGATTATGGAACTTCGTATCATTTGATATGTAATTGTCCAGTTTTCGCGCAACTGCGTTTCCGAGTATTCGGTAAACACTTATTAAGTGAAACTGACTTCAGATAACCTGAATCTTCAGGATATTCTGTTGTTCTTAACCCGCTGTGGTAAAGAGCTATAGGCTCTCTTTCGCTTTATGCGTTATTACAGTGCCCTTTTCAGGGCGCTGCACAGTGGCCGGAAGCCGGACAAAACCTCAAAAATCGACTTCAATATTTTATTTTTCTAATATTTTTCTTCCATTATAGATACTTCAACTAAGAAAACCCCAAATTTTCAAGTCATTTGGTCGAAAATCGAGTCTTGTAGATTTGTTCGAAGTTGAAGTTTTATGCGCCACAATATTAGTATTTATTGTCTTCATTTTATGAGCTTCCTTCATGAGTTCGTTGTAAAAGTTAGGAAGACTTGAATAATGTGACAATATTTTTTGTGTTTTTGGGTATGAATAACCATTACATTTCAGGGACTGTTTGGAATTCAATCACAAAATTATTTTGTTTTTACAATATGCAAACATATTGACTTTTATGAAATTTTGGAGAAAAACTTCGTATTAAAGAGATCCAGTACTTGTTTAGGAAACATCAGAAAACAACGCCGTATCCCGGATCTGACGTGCAATTTTGTCTAGTTTTTGGCTATATAGGTCACTGTTTGCGCATTTTTGCGCTAAGCGCGAAATTTTTTTTTTTTCTGTCAGGTCACAATGGAGCCGCATGGTTGTGGAGGAAGTGATATTGTTTGAAGTTTCAATTTTATCTTAACATAGTTCAAATTGACTTCAGAATACTAACAATTTAGTGTAATTTTCATTCTTGTAAGAGACTTTCACCATGTCAGATGGTCATAAGGGGAGGGGGGGAGTTGTTGGTTGGGGGGTTTGGGGTCTGATAATGTAATGGCCACAGCTTTAACATTTTTTCAATTATTTTTTTTAAATATTATTTTATTTTTAGATAGAAAAATACAAGAAGGTGGGTGCTCCAGTTAAAAACAGTAAGCTGGAGAGGAAAGGAGTGATGATTAAATATGAATAAGACTTTATTTTCTTAGACACTACCCACATGTTGCTTCACCAGATACACTAACTCCTTTAATCTTCAAAATAAAAGGAAGACAAAAACAACCGTGAAAAACAAGTAAAAATAACTACAAACCGTTGCTCATTGATTTTCTTAAACTGGTCGTTTCTTCGATTCATCTTAATCGTTAGAATTGCTCAACAACCTTGGAAGCAATCTCTTCACGAACTTCTATCGAAGTTTCAATATATAGTGACACAAATTCGTTGACATCTACGTGTTTCTTTTCTACACGCACATCGCTACAGTTCAAAGCAACAATCATCTATAAAATACTAGCTGTCCCGGCAAACTTTGTCTTGCCCGGTTGTGGTGGTTTGACAACTGTTGAGGTCATTGCAGCACCGCACTCTAGATTGGCTCTATTTCGATCGTGTTGATTTTTTTTTCTCAACTCATGAAAAATCAGTAATTTCACGATTTTCCTACTTTTTTATTTGATTTTCTTAACTTTTACTACTTATAAACACAGCCACCATGAAAACGAATCAAACCATGCTAGAGTCATCCTTATCGGTTCAGCCGTTCGTGACTTTTGTTGCCTCAAAGGGACTTCAAACTCATTTATATATATATAGATAAAAGGAATTCACTAACGGCGTTAAACGCTACGTTAAATATTTTTTCTGCGTAAACGTCGCGATCAAAAAGGCAATCTTTGAATATTTTAATCGCAGTTTTATGAAACAAACATTTTACGCTCTTTAGTGAAACCCCTTAAATTGTTTTTTTTTTTTTTAAACTTGAAGATTTATTGTATGTTATTCATGCAGTTTCGTTAAACACATTTCTACTGAACGACACACAGAGTGATAAAGTTTTTGAAAATATTTGCTGGAACTGTACTGTTCATAAATATGATAACCGATCTCTGATGATGGTTTATCAAAAACTCCCTTCAATATTGCGAATATGAATTGCCAATTCTTTATAGATAGGGTTGTTTCGGTTGCTTCGATAAGTGAAAGCAGGGATCGATGTACCTTACAACCCAAACTCGTAAGAGCATATATGTAGTTGTTGAAACGAGATTGATAAAAAGCTGTTCAAATTTGACGCAGTTCACTATATTAGACTATCTGACCCCATAACGATTGAATTAACACACCTCCGTGAACCCACCGTAAAATGTCACGTGGTCTATGAGCTTGGGCAGTCCCTAAGAATATACCACGTCTTGGTGTGTATTTGAATTGATCCATTGAAAGAAAACGTAAACGATTTGTTCCAATGAGTTTTGTAGTTTTAAAGATTTTGGACCAACCTAACAGCAACAAATACACAATTGTAGTTTATTTCAATACCAATACATGATTTAAGAACCCCCAAATTAAAAGGTTAATCAAAACCTACGTTCAGAAAGCACATCGTGATTTTTTTTTTACTCCCCTGTTGGGGAATTTAAGCCACTGCGTCCAATAAGCTGAACTTTTGTGGCATGTCCCGTTTTGATATTCGCATCTAGCCAGCTAATTACCATGTGTCAAGTAATCAGCTTCTGCCACGACGCGTCGTCTCCCAGTCAGGTGCAATGGAATTAATAGACCCCAAGACCGAGCACATCGTGATAGTTTACTATCGATTATTTTTACATGCTTTCCATAATCAGCAGACATCAAAATTTTGAACCACCCTAATATAGTAAAATCAAAATATATGATAAGTTCCATATCAGAAATAGATTTAGGGAACTAAAACCATCATAACCTGTGAATTTTAGCAATTTCGGTTAACATTTGAGGTTTTGTCCGACTTTTGTATGGAGGCCCGCCACTGTGCGCTGTTTGAACCCATTGTGGTACGCTTGTGCGTTAGTACCCTCTTCCAGGGTATTTTTCCTATTTCCCTACCTGCCCTTATCCCCATCCTTATCCTTATTTCTTTCCTTTTCCCTCAGGTAGATGATGAAATAGGCTGTTATTTTGGCGATGGCACAAATGTCCCAAATGGAGGATAACGTGCCTCTGGAGCCGGCCTTCTGATACCTGATGTACAGCTGAGGTCACCCCGGCCTTAGCCTGATCGGTAAGGTAAGTAGGGTAGCATTTCTACCTTTTACGAACTAAGACAGCAGTTCTGGGAGAATCTTATTGTTCATCATTAAATAGTTTTCCTATTTGGTGTAAAAAATCCAAGAATCTTTCGTTTATTTGTCCTAAGCTCTAGAATAAACTCCACTTCTAGTCTATCTTTTTTAAACATTTGACTCAACAGAGCAGAAGCATCTTTTGCATGATGAAGGTTTACCTGTACAAACTTCTTTTTAATGAAACTTTGCATATTCCCACTTTTATTAAGGAGAAACATCAGAGAATACAAATATGGCTGCCACAATGGCCGACTTGGACCCCCACTCACGTTTTCAAGAGCACCAATCTTGAAAATTCGTAAACAAATAAGGGCAAAATAGTGCCGAGGGTGCCGTGGTACTTCACAGGCACCGTTAACGGTTAGGTTTTTATCAGACCCTCTAACCATCAATTCCTAGGCACGGTACGCATTAAGCCGCTTGACACCATGAATTAGGGGTCACCTGTTTGGTGGACCACCTCATCAGGCAGTCCGTAGTGATACTCTTAGCCAGTTGAAGAAACTGCTACACGACTGTCTAGGCTAATCGAGAATAGAAATTAATATTGATGATCAACTTCTTTCGAAATCGAACAGTTGAGAGTGTAGATTAAACAGTATGTAATGCAAGAGAGGGATTTTAACTCTGCATCTACGTTATAATTTGGTGGAGGAAGAGATACCTTAGCTTGATTGTACCTATTGCTAGATTTAACATTGATGTATCTTTTATTCTCATATTTATTCTATTTTTATCGTTTTAAAACTGTCGATAGAACGCAAACGTTTTTCGATTGGTCGATAACCAAAGCCGGTCCTGCTTTTTCTAGCATTCGTCAATTTGTAAAAAAAGATTCAATTTTTCTCAGAAAGTGCAATTCGATTCGGGTTTATCTTAACCCCGATATCCATTTTGTTCCTACTTACGCAACCATTCTCCTTGCTGTTCACAACGAACCGTTTGGGAATCACGCTGCGGAAGTAATTTTTCAACATTTCTTGTGCCGGCAGCACGAACCGCCTCATCTC
This sequence comes from Aedes albopictus, assembly GCF_035046485.1. NCBI lineage: Eukaryota > Metazoa > Arthropoda > Insecta > Diptera > Culicidae > Aedes > Aedes albopictus. The sequence goes on from NC_085137.1 coordinate 399,106,761, forward strand.
GATCCGAGCCGCCGGACCGGCCGAACTAGTCATCGTGCAGGGCTTACCTTTCGCCGCTGTGCTACCCTTGGTCCAGTATCGCATATTGATGGCATCGATGTCGTCACAGGGCTCCAGTTCCGTGCGCTTAGCGTTCTCTTGTATCTTCTTCTGCCGGAGTATTTCCTTGTACACCAGATACTCCTCGAGGGCTTCTTCGTCATCCGTGGAAATCCAATCCGGGTCGGTGCTCATGTCTGATGATACTGTGTCCTGAGAATGAGAAACAAATATCTAGTCTTTAGAGACTAAAATTATCAAAATCCTTACCGCACAGCTGATAGTTTCCATCGACTGGTGGAAATCTTTCTTTCCAGTTCCATTCACCGATTGTGCTGTCGCCGTACCGGTTTTTTCTTCCACGCAAAGTTCCGATACGTCCATTGCATCCGTTGAGTAGGTGCAGTCGATCAAATCCGAATCGGATACATCTGCATGGTGCATTAAACCGTAGATTTCCTCCTCTTCATCGAGATCTTCACAATCAGAAATATCTATTATAGTGTCCAGATCATCGTCGTCAGTCGAGTAGTCGAATTCCGAATTGTCTTCCGTGTCGGAACAATCTCCGGTCTGCATGGGGACCATAATTTTCGGTTGTTCTTTCACCTCTCGTCGTCGTTTGTTTCCGTGAGGAGTCATATGCAAACTGGAGAAAATATAACAAAAACATCAATCAGTAATATAGAGGAGCGTTCTTGGCTCGATAAATATAACAAAATACTTACCTAAACGGCCTAAATAAGGAAGGAGAGGCAGTTAAGAAACTGTTTCTAAAAACGGAACGGTCATCCATCAGGCATCACGGGCATCACAAAGGTCAGAGCTGATCAGAGGAAGCGCTTCTTCTTCTTCTTCTTATTTCTGGCGAGCCGACACCGTTCGGCATCAGCTCTAGTTTAACGTCCGCCTATTTCTGGTACTAAGCCTAAACACGGACGGTCAGGGAGACATCCACACACACCTGACACCCTACATATCGAACCCATCAACACATGGGCCGGGACCTACGGCTTTACTTCCTATCCGAGGGAAGGCGTGATCAGATATTTTTGTCTCAGAAATACCGACGGCGTCGACTAGGATTGAACCTAGACCGACTGGGGTGAGAGGCAACCACGCTTACCACTACACCACCGACGCCGCTAGAGGAAGCGCTGAAAAGTTGCGCGCGCGAAGAGAATCATTCGAGCAAAACAAGAATCAAGATGACAGAACAACAACAAAGAGATTGTCACTAGGGTGTACCAAAACTACTCGCGATGCAAAAAACAATGTCTTGCGGTTAAATCTATAGAGCTTGCTGACGTTTATTCACCTCTCTCTTTCAAGCTTGCAGGCGGGATAGGATTTGTTTTCATCGGGAAACCTTTCCTGATGACAACAAATCCTATTCCGCTTGCATGTTTGAAAGCGTGAATAAACGTCAGCAAGCTCTATATTATCTATCCGGTTGGAATCAAGACAGACATTCGATCAAAAATTGCCATTTGCTTGGTCCACAAGTGTCGCAACTGTTGCATCTAGTGCGCTTAGAGTGACTGGAAGGGAGAGTGGCGTCAATGTCAAAATTGGAACAGCGATCATCTGTCAAATCCATACAAATTCCCGTTCCAAACGAGCAGGAGACCTGTCAAAATTGGAACATGACGCCACTCTCCCTTCCAGTCACTCTAAGTGCGCTGTGTTGCTGACAGCGACGGGAAGGATGCGCACTACTTTTGACATGATTCGAAAACGTCGCGAGTTGGATCGCGTCGCGACTCGATTGTGCGACGTCCGGTTTTGGTGGCGGCCCGACAATATATATAAAAATGCAGCGGGATACGTGAGACCGCGCATAACTTGCGAACGGATGGCCCGATTTGGGTCGTCTAAGTTTTGTTCTGTTAGTTTTCACCCAAGGAAGGTTTATGAGCAACATTAACGGCGGCTACTATTCGAGCAACCCGCGCAGCGCTACCATTTTGACTTAACCACCCTTTTCCACACCGGTAGCAATCAAATTAATCACCCTGATTCGTATCGGGAGGGCTGTCATATTCGCATAGAATTTTTAGCAGCGCAACTGTCCCGCTACTATATTTGGTCACCCACCCATAGCGCTACTATTTTGCGAGCGCATCCAGCAGCGACCGGTAAAGTTTGCTGCAATGATGGAGGGCTGCCAAACGGGGTATAGAAGCGCACCGTTAAAGGTGCTCTAAGAGCACTGTTGGCAATCAAAAGCGCAGTGGACACAGTTCCCTATAACCGACCGTACAGCAGTCGTCCACCGGGATTAGCGTGATTGAAGAAAATAACAACACCGAACTCGTTTTCTTACGCCTCTATATCCCTTTCGTGACGAACCAGCACAATTGTGCTGTTGAGCGGTAAAAGTTTTGCATATTTTTTCATCTGTTTAGACTTTGTTTCATTAATGTAAACTGTTTCTGTAGTTCAGCCATTACTTATACTTGTTTGTGTGTAAACAAACTTTTGTTTACGTTGCCTGTGAGATTTACCACAACAAGGTAAACAAAAAGTGGACAAAAGCCGTAAAACATGAAAAAGTTTTATCTGTCGCATATTTTTATTGTGTTTCCAGTTCAAAACCGAATTAGCGACATTTTTTCTTTTACTTCCGCTGCTTTTGCCTTGCGTTATACACTATGTCGGAAGTGGGGCGCTGTATAGAATACCAGGTGTACAATACAGCGCCCCACTTCCGACATTGTGTTTAACGCAAGGCGAAAGCAGCGCAAGTAAAAGAAAAAATGTCGCTAATTCGGTTTTGAACTGGAAACATAATAATTTCCGATTTATCTAGGTATAGTCAAAGCTAGAATTAATCGGAAGATAAAGAGTAGTTCTTTTAAATGAGGTGTAATAATTGTTGATTTGTTGGGAAACCTTAGAGTTCTGGAGAGCCAAAGTTGAGCCATTTGTATGGAGATTTCACTTTTTTGCGCTCCGTCACGAAAGGGATATTAAACGACGGACTAGTACGGACTGAATCAGTCCTGCAAAATATCAGTGTCAGTGCCTGTTTTCAGCCGAAAATGAATGACTGCGGCGGTCGTTTTCAGTTCCTCGATGTGAGAACTGACTGAGTCCGAGAGCGCCATTCGTGAGCAACCCAACAAGGTCAATTCCCAATCATCCACACACTACTCATGCTGACAGGCCATTCGTCTCAAGCGGTGGCTTGTGAGAGTGAGTGCCCTATACGTTACCACGGGTGAAATTACTCAACTACAGAAAATTGAATGGAAATTTAGCCCTGTCAGCTCTCGCTTTCAGCACGCTGCGTGCGAGTGTGAGTACCTATTTAATTTCGCTCCTGTGTTGCTGATCGGAAAGCAACATTTACAGGAAAAACAAAATGGAGAAAATGAAAAAAGCAAAATATCGCTACAGGTCGGACTCGATTATCCGGGGGTTCCATTAACCGGGGGCCCGATTATCCGGGGCTCGATTATCCGGGAAAAATGGCTCGATTATCCGGGGAAACGTTTGTTTTTGCTTTGTTTACAAATTTTTAGATTACAATATGTCAACAAATGTGATAAACATCAAATACAACACCTGTAAGTAGGATTTTGTCTATTTAAAAATTGTTTTTGTTTTTTCACATTTTTCAGCTAAAATTTCATTTTCAAAAAACATGGTTGTAATAATACTAGACGTTGAGTTTAGGCACTACAACGTTATGTATGTTAGCTTATATGTTTAACGAACAGTTTTTGATTGAAGAACATCAAAAATAAAAGAAAAGAAGCATGGCTCGATTATCCGGGTGATTCGATTATCCGGGGTGAAATAATTTTGGAGTCACCCGGATAATCGAGTCCGACCTGTATCATAAAGGCCTGTCGAAAAATTGCAGCACTGGACTGAATATAAACAGTAAGCCCTGGCGCAAAACTACTTAAAAACGAGCTTAAAAACGGTAAAAGATGTGCGCAGCTGCATTTAATCGCTTGAATATGTTCTGCGCGGTTAATTTTTGGGTAATTTCCGCACTTATTGCAGAAGACACGAACATGATTTCACAGAGAACAGATATCCAGGCAAGTATCCAGGCTAGAACAAATTTCATTTGGAAAGTTGTGTAAGGATTTGAATCTTTACTTGAGTAAGGTTGCAAACCAATACACGAAGACAGCACTAACGCCACCAAACACCATATTGCCACAGTCAGTGGTGAATTGAAACATTTCAAGTGGTGAATTAAATTAGTATGGGAAATTAACCGATTGCAGCGCCACGCTATTGCCACTTGTGTTGCCGATTTCAAATGGCCGTTAAATTCCTTACACAGTTTCGGAACTGGACTTGGATGTCTGTTCTCTGTGATGATTTGTTGAACTGGCGACGGTCTATGAGCAATTTTCAAACCTTTTTTGCGCGAGAATCTGGCGAAACGCGCAATATATCCCTCGCCTATAGGCCGTAAGTTTGCTGTGATTCGTATGCAGATTTGACCTATCCAAATTGTACGCCAGAAATGTAATACATTTTTATTAAATAAACATTAACATTACGAACGAATGATCAGACATTTAAGACGAATTTGAAATCGCCTGAAAACCGTTGTAACTCGCGTTGATATTTTAGTTTAATGGTTGGATCGAGTTGGATGATAAATGGAATAGTTTGCACCAAAATAAAATTTTCGGTATCACCCTGTGCGAAAACAGCCGGCACAAAAAATGTCAACATCGCACGGTTGTCATTTTTCTTATCTTCTTTTTCCTGATAGGTCAGTTTATTGCTTTGCATCTTGCACACGGCCACGGGCAAGGAAAAGAAAATAAACTATCCCGAAAAAGTTAAATTTATATTTGGTGGAAATTTCATGAAAAACTGATAAAAATATCGGCATTTAACCGGGCGATTCGCTGTGGATGATGAACTTTTAGATGAGTTTGCGAAACGCCAATCAAAGTAACCGTGCAGTTGATATTGAACCCGTATCGCAGTCGACTGTAAAAGCAAGGAGTGCCGCCGAAGTGATAAGCCTACTATGACCACTCTGTTTGCTCGTATTTTTCGCCAAGCAAAAGTTACGTTCGAGCAGGCCAATGCAGAGCGTTTCCTCAGCAACCTGCAGAATCTGCGTGCCCTGATGGACCAGCTCACGTTGGACGATCTGAACCTGGACCCGGCGGTGGTGTCCCAAGAGACGTTCCAGCAACCGACCAAAGCACCCTGTACCTTCATCGACATCTTCGAGAACAACTACTTCACGATGTCGGTCTTTGTGCTGCGGGAGAACTACACCATGCCTCTGCACGACCATCCCCGGATGCATGGCCTACTGCGGGTGGTTGCGGGTGGCTCGGTTAAAATCCAAAGTTTCACGGAAATCGATCGCCGGGAGGAGATTCAACGAAACGGGGACGAACTGCGCCACGTGCTGGTCAGTGTGGAGCAGGAGCGAGTCATCAGTGCCGGCAAGGCCGAATGTGCTATGCTTACGCCAACGGAGCGTAACTTTCACGAGATTACGGCCATCGGGGGACCGGCGGCATTTTTCGATATCCTGAGCCCCCCGTACAACGCGGACATTCCCGTGTACGGCAAACGGACTTGCTCTTTCTACCGAAAGCTGCTACTTCCCGGCGATGGGGCCACCAATGATGGCCGCAAGCGAATGGTCCTGGAGAAGATTCCCACGCCGGACCATTACTACTGTGATACGGAGCAATATGACACCCCGGAATTTATGTTAGGTAGCGCTACCAGCGAGTAGTGTGTGGATTAAAAGCGAATCAGACGCGCTGGAGAAGACGATTTACGGAAGGCGGCACAAAGATGACGTCCAAAAGCTATACCCCTTCAAAAGATACAAAAACTTTGTACAAGCAGGCGTTGATGCATTCGTCATAACACATTTTTTGGAACGAACTAAGGTCAAAGCCTACTTGATATCTCTGTTTCTTAAATAACTGCGAATTTTAAACGCGTTTGAATGCATCACCGCCCAGTATGCTTTGACCTGGTTGACCAGCAGAGTAAATGTGGTTTGTAGTGATTTTCTCCGACTAGGTAACTGAATAACATTTCATTCGTTATTCGAACGCTGAAATTGTCGATTGTAGGCGATTGTGTTTGACCCCTTCGTCATATCTAGTATTTTCGCTCCTCTCTTGGTTTTAAGTTTGTAAACTCGCCGACAAAGATTGTTAATTGTATAACATGTACTGAGTTGAAAATAAAATAGAGTTACTTATGATTTAAGTATAAAAGTTACCCGAATGAAATGTTTGCTGACTTTCATTTGTATGTGAACAAATTCCATACAACGCATTTTGTTTAGGACTGTTTGTGGCACCCACCATTGCACAGTGGAAAAAAGCATTAGCGTGCACAGGGTGGGGAGATGGAGGTGGCCATCCATATGCACGCCCATGATATCCACGCGCAACGGTTGTGTTTCAACGGTTACGACAATAATCATCTAGGCATCCATGCTGTTCTTACGCACCATCTTTTAACCCTTTATAAGGCAGTGGCAACTATATTGCCACAATAGAAATACACTAGAACTCCAATGGCGCTGTAGTCACATTTCTTATTTAATTAAATTAATTACCTACCTTGATACCTTGTTGGCTACAAAGTAACTTTACTCCAATGCCAAGCGTATAGTAGAGCACCATCTTCGTCGGTCTTGGGCGATGTTCCTCCAGTTTCCCCGAACGTGTAGGGATCGTAGATCTTCTTCAACCGCGTGCAGCCAGCGAGTTCGCGGCCGCCCACGAAGCCGCCTACCTCTACCAGGTTCTCTGCTGAATATTGTTTTCGCTATTCTTTCTTCCGACATTCGCACTACGTGTCCAGCCCACTGAAGTCTGCCGTATTTTATACGTTTCACAATATTTGCATCTTCGTACACTTGGTACAACTCGTGATTCATGCGTCTGCGCCACACTCCATTTTCTTGTTTCCCACCGAGAATTGTCCGCAGCACTTTGCGCTCAAAAACTCCAAAAGCTTTTCGGTCAACCTCCTTTAACGTCCACGCTTCGTGACCGTAGAGGGCAACCGGAAGAATCAGCGTCTTATACAGAGCGAATTTTGTTTGCGTTTGCAAGTTACGGGACCTAAGCTGGCTACGCAATCCGTAAAAGGCCCTATTCGCAGCTGCAATACGCCTTTTCACTTCACGGGAAACGTCATTGTCACATGTCACAAGTGTTCCAAGATAAACAAATTCTTCAACAACTTCAAACACTTCCCCATCAATCACTACCTCAGCACTAACACCACTAGGCCTGCTTCTGTCTCTACCCGCTATCATGTACTTCGTCTTGGTAGAGTTAATCGTCAAGCCTATCCTCGCTGTCTCTCTCTTCAGAGGAGCATAAGCTTCCTCCACTGCCCTACGATCGATGCCGATGAGATCAATATCGTCCGCAAAACCGAGGAGCATGTGCGACCGTGTGATGATAGAGCCATTCCTCTGCACGCCTGACCTCCTAATCGCTCCTTCGAGTGCAATGTTGAACAATAAATTTGAAAGAGCATCCCACTGCTTCAATCCATCCAAGGTCACAAACGACGTAGACACTTCGTCCGCGATCCGAATACTTGATTTTGATCCATCCAGCGTTGCGCGTATCAGCCTAATTAGTTTCGCCGGAAAACCATGTTCTGACATTATCTGCCAAAGCTCATTTGTTTTCACTGAATCGTACGCTGCTTTAAAATCAATGAACAGATGGTGAGTCTGCAAGTTATATTCCCGAAATTTATCTAGGATCATCCGCAGGGTAAACATTTGATCCGTCGTTGATCGGCCCTCACGAAAACCAGCCTGGTATTCGCCGACGAAGGACTCCTCAAGAGGTCGCAGTCTGTTGAACAGGACACGCGACAGTATCTTATACGCCGAATTTAAAAGGGTAATCCCTCTGTAATTGGCACACTCCAGTCTGTGCCCTTTCTTGTAGATTGGGCATATGAGGCCATCCAACCAACTAGTGGGCAATTCTTCATCCTCCCAAATCTTTATAATAATCTGATGGATTGATTGATGTAGCTGCTCGCTTCCGTGCTTAAGAAGTTCGACCGGGATCTCGTCCTTCCCAGCAGCCTTGCTGTTTTTCAGCTCCTTAAGGGCCTTTTTAACCTCATCCAGTGTTGGAGGTTCCACTGCTTGACTGTCATCCATTATGTTTATCCTGTTCCTGGGTGCTCCTTCGCTGCTACCATTCAACAAATCTTCGAAGTGCTCCTTCCACCTGGCTGCCACCATTGTTTTGTCTGTCAGCAAATTTCCTTCCCGGTCATTGCACATGGCGGGCACTGGCGCAGTCTTGTGTCGCGCGCCATTGACAGTTGCATAAAATCTCCGCATATCGTTCCTGTCCATACTTTCCTGCGCTTCAGCAATAACACTCTCTTCGTGTTGCCGTTTTTTCCTGCGGTGGATTCGTTTCTCTTCTGCTCTTGCAACCCTGTACCACCGACAAACCGACGTGCCAGCTCATACAACTTTTCCAATTTTTCTTGGCAAATAAGTTCTCCTTTTAATCACTAGCTCCATCTGTTCGATGATTTATACAGCTTCCTCTTTATGTGTGCGTGCGTACAGGAACTTTACATTGTCAAATTATTTTACACATTTTGAAGTAATAACCTACATTGAATGTTTTCCGCAATAAGAAGACATTTCGTTATGAACGTTGAAATTAAATTTCATCCGGTGAAAGTTTTTATATTTGGGATATTTGATTTCGGACTTATTGACTATTTTGCTTCATATATCGAAGGATTTCTTTGAATAGCTCCATTGCATGGTTGATTGTATCTTCTATTGGTGAGATAGAAATAAGAGTGTATGTGATGTTTACATTGATCAGCTGGAAATTTTCGCGCTGTTTTATGTCATCTTCTTCAAGGTTTCTTTTGTCAAAAGACGAAAATGACAGAACGAGTTACGATTTTTAAACGGTTTGAGGTTAGAATTTCTTGCCAATTTTGGAAACAGAGTGTCACGTCGGTTTGTCGGTGCCTGTACCGCTCTCTGTTCTGCCGGGTACCGGCCACTAGCATTCGACTTCTGGCGGCATTCTTTTCGTTCGTCGCTCGTTGGCAGTCCTCGTCAAACCAACCATTACGTTGGCGTCGCTGAGCGGTACCAATCACCTCTTGCGCTGTTGTTGTCACTGCTTCGTGGATACTTCCCCACAAGCTGTTGACATCTCCAGATCCGTTGGTCTCTCCTATCCTCTCGTCTAGCTTCTGATGGTACTGTGCAGCAACCCCTTCGGCTGACAAGCGCTGGATATTGAAACGCATCGTCCTGTTGTTTCTTGAACTCGTGACGCTGGATAATCGCGCCCGAATTTTAGCGGCTACAAGATAATGATCCGAGTCGATGTTCGGGCCTCTGTAGGACCTCACATCTATGACGTCCGAGAAATGTCGCCCGTCGACCAGCACGTGGTCTATCTGGGAGCAAGTGTCACCACTCGGGTGTCGCCAGGTGTGTTTTCGGATATTCTTACGTGCGAAGTAGGTACTGCTGATTGCCATCCCTCTAGCAGCAGCGAATGTCACAAGGCGCAGACCATTATCATTGGTAACAGAATGAAGGCTTTCCGTTCCAATGACAGGCCGAAAGAAACTTTCTCTGCCGATCTGCGCATTTGCATCTCCGATGACTATTTTGACATCTTGTTTTGGACACTCTCCGTAGGCCTTATCAAGGCTCTCATAGAACTCATCCTTCATGTCATCGGGTTTGTCGTTCGTTGGCGCATAGATGCTGATCAGGCTGTAGTTGAAGAACTTGCCCTTCATCCTCAACACACAGATTCGGTCGCTTATCGGCTTCCACCGAATAACTCGTTTCATCTGCTTCCCGATCACTATAAAGCCAACTCCACGTTCTGCCTTATCGCCGCCGCTGTAGTAGATGTGGTACTTGAATGAAGTGTTGGCGATGGGATCCACCGCTCGGAATTCGCGTTCTCCAGTTTTGGGCCAGCGTATCTCCTGGATAGCGGCCACATTAACGCCGACATTACGCAGTTCACGAGCCAGGAGCCCAACACGTGCGGGTTCATTCAAAGTTCTCACGTTCCAAGATCCGACTTTCCAATCGTTGTCCTTTATTCGTTGCCGGGTCTGTTGCCGTTGAATCAATCCGTTTACTCTACTATTGCTTTTCTGGGTGTTTGAAGGTTTTCAGCAGGCTACCTTACCGGGGCCGCGCTGCCTACATTGCGTTGAAGGGGCTGCCTTCTTAGGTATAGCTGACGCAATACAGCATTTCATACTCAGCCGCTGGATGCCAGAACAGACGCTGTTTGAGCCGCACCTCCTTGGTGAACAGACGCTCGGATCGTACCTCCTCAATCTAGCTGAAGTCAGAAGGACAACAGTGCCCAGGCTGCACTACCAGCTAAGCACACAACTCTTAGCTGGCGGTCTTTGTCATCGTTTGACCCGTGGAAGCATGAGGTAGGAACTTGTGAGGACCAGAGCTATGTTGGATGCTCTCCTTATCGACTCACCGTTTTGCAGCCCAAATTACTTGAACTGTAATAATTGAATCTTTAAAAGTGTCCAGCTTGTAGAGGATCTTTTGTTCTGGTAAACAAAATTTATTTGACACTTCTAGGACCGCTACTGACGCTGTAAGGTCGTGGCAAACTAGATGTTAGTCACACGAATAGTCACGACATTGGGCTTCTGTGGCTAGTTATTCTAATATTGCCACCTACTGTTTGTATTTTTTTTTTTCTATTTTATAACAATTTATTTCGAACTTTTTTTTTTTGGTTTACGTAAAGTTGGGATTACTAACAACGTCTGGTATTTTTTTTGGTACTAAACAAAGCTTTAAGAACAATTTGGGAGCCATTTGTAGTCTCAAAAATGGCAAAAATTTGACCGCGTGAAAAAATTAGCTAAAACTTATTGAAAAATCATAGATTTGGTAAATATTTTAAGAAATAATCAAATTATGGGTTGACATGAGCTGAACTACACAGTTTATATTATGGGTTAAGCCCTAATCCACTCTAAAGTCTCTTTTCCGGCTTTTTGTCGAAGTCAAAAGAAGAAAAGTACCCTAAACGGGCAGTGGCAACTATATTGCCACCAGCGTTTTTGGGCTTAAAGGCTTGTTTACAGTTCGGAAAATTTGCCACGGGATTTGCGCGCGGGATTTGGCACGGGAATCAACTCGGAAAATTTTTCCGCCGACTGTTCTCCTCATCTCTCCACAAATAACTTTGACGTTTGTTTACGTGTTTACAACGGTCCCAGAGAAAATATTTTGTCTGATCGGTTCATTCGTTTCGTTTTTTGGTGCTGCAATTGATCATTCGTTGTTTAATAATTATTCAAAAGTAAGTTATTTTTATAAAAGTTATCGGTTTACATAAAAAAGGGCGTTAAATTAACATATTTAAATGCATTTCAGGTGTGCCATCCGATGTCTGCATGTTGCTGCTGCTCAAACCACCCAAACCCGTACCTGACCGTCCGGTGTTCGTGGTTCCAGGAACTATGGTACATGCTGAAAAATTCGATTGAAAGCGGTCGCCAAAAATGCTTCGACCCAGGAGGACAAGTGAAAGTAACGGCACAGCTCAGCTTGTGCTCAGTGGATCGCTGAAATTAATAAACATCGATCAACTCTGGGTCATCGAGCAGCGGCGCACCAAGGCTTCGCTTCAAAAGGCTGGTTTTTATGTCCCGACGACGCAATTGAACTACAATACGCCCATTGGGAGTCCGCATCTATACTACTACTTCGCTGTCGGATCCACCCTTGGAGCACGGACAACAGCGAACATTGGATGACGCAAGCAGGACCATTGCTCGGAGTCTACACGGCGTCAGAACCACGGAAGGTGTTAGTTATCTAACACCTATTTCAATTTCTAAAGCAGTCCGCAACAAAATTTCTAGAGGAATTGGTAATTATCATACAGCTTCCCCCAATCTGCTTATGGTTTCATGTAGGCATTCTTTTTGCTTCTTTTAGCTCTAATTTAAACTGGAGAAGCAGTCACCAAAATTCTGCAGATGCCTTCCAATTACTTCCATCGGTTTCGGATCCAAGATCGGCGCCGGCAAACTAATTACGTGGCGGGTAGCACAGATGGCAAACGGGAACATGACGACGGTGCACCATGATTCGAGCGAGCTCGAACGATGGCTGTCATTTCGTTCCAACGGTATCCCGAAACGCATGGAATCCAATTTCACCGGTGCGTGTGACACCGGCTTTCGACCGACTCGATTGACGACTTTATCGAATTGGTTAAATACCCCTCCAAACTGCGGACTATTTTGCACAAAATGATATCCGCTGACAAAGCTGTTGAAAAAAGTTGACTGAAAAATATTGACGAGTTTCAACGGGACAAGGCCTGCACAACATGGACACGGGATGTTCCCCAGCGGAACTAGCTTTTTATATGGAACTAGCATCGCGACAAAACGATCCAGATGCTGTATAAATCGACTTGTGATGGTGAGTAGTTTAATATACCTTTCCTATTTACAATATACTCATTATTCGTGTAAGCGAAGAGATGTAATATAAATATGCGCTTCTAACTAATCCAATCTAAAAGATTGAGAATTCCTCCAGGAGTTCCCTCTGGGGATTTCTGCAGGAGATCCCTCTGGGGATTCGTACAGTAGTTTCTTTTGTAGTTTCCTCATAGTGTTTATTCTAGGGTTTCCTCCAGGAGATCGTTTCTGGGATTATTCCTAGAGTATATTGTAGGGGTTTCTCCTCAGTTTTATAATATCTACGAGATCATTGTAGGGATGCTTCCTGGACTTCCTCTATGGATTCCACCAGAAGCACTTCTGGGCATTCATCCAGGAGTTTGATTGGGGGATGCATCCAGGAGTTCTCGTGGATAATGTTCCAAAAGGTATTTTTTTCTGGAGATTCCGTCAGGAGTTCCCTCTAGAAATTCCTCCTGGAGTTCATTCAAGGGATTTTCTCCTGGAGTTCATTTTGAGGATTTCTCCAAAAGTGTCCTCTGAGGATATCTCGAAGAGTTCCCTCTGAGGATTCCTCCGCAAGTTTTGACTAAGGATTCCCCAGCAGGTTCCCTCTGCGGACTCCTCCAGGGATTCCCTGTGAGGATTCCTCAAGCAGTTTCTTCGTCCAGAAGTGCCTCCAGGATATCCTTCTGAAGAATCCTCCAGAGGAATCCTCAAGGAATATCTTCCGAAAAATCCTCCAAAAATTCCTCCAGGAATCCCAGCTGAGAATTCCTCCGGCAATTCCTCAGGATTCCATCCAGGATTCGTCTAAGAATTCCTCCAGGAAGTCTTGCTGGGTATTCCTCAAGGAATTCCTCTGAGGATTTTTCCAGGAATTCCTGCTGACGATTCCTCCAGGAATTGCTACTGAGGATTCCTCCAGGAATTCATTAGGATTCCCTGTTGAGGATTTTTCCAAGAAGACCTCCAAGAATTCCTTGGAGGATTCCAACAGGAATTCCTCATGAGAATTCTTGCAGGAATTCTTCCTGAGGATTTATTCAGGAATTCCTCAGGATTCCATGCTGAGAATTCTTCCCAAGAATGCCTCCTGAGGATTCCATCTGGATTCTGCTTCCAGGAGTTCCCTGGAAATTTCTACAAGATTTCATCGGTATTTTTTTCCAGAAGTTCCTCAGAATTCCTCCAGGAGTTTCAATGGAATACCACCAGGAGTTTCTTGAGACCTCTTCCAGGAATTCCTCGAGAGTTCCTCCAGGAATTCCTCGGGAATTGCTTCCTCGGCAATTCCTTCAGGAGTTTCTCGGCAATTTTCACAGGAGTTTCCCAGGTATTTCTTTCAGAAGTCCCTTGGGTATTTCTTCAGAAATTATTCGGAGTATCTTGCAGGAGTTCCTCGGTTTTTTTTCCGGGAGTTGATCAAGAATTCCTCCAGGAGTTCCTCTTAATGCCTCCAGGAGTTCCTTGGGAAAAGCTCCAGAATCTCCACGAGAATTCCGTCAGGAGGTCCTCAAAAAATCCTTCAGGAGTTCCTCGGGAATTTCTCCAGCAGTTCCTCGGGAATTCCTCCAGGAGTTCCTCGGGAATTCCTTCAGGAGTTCCTCGGATTTTTTTCCAGAAAAATCTCGAGAATTCCTACAGGAACTCCTCGGAAATTCCTCCAGAAGGTCATCGGAAGTTCCTCCAGGAGTTCCTCGGAAATTCCTCCAGGAGTTCCTCGGAAATTCCTCCAGAAGTTCCGCGGAAATTCCTCCAGAAATTGCACTGGGATTCCTCCAGAAGTTTTTTGGATCATCCATAGGAGTTCCTCGAAAAATCCTCCAGGAATTCTATGGAAATTCCTCCAGGATTTCCTCGGGAATTTCTCCAGAAGTTCCTTGGAAATTCCTCCACGTGCCCCATGAAAATTTCTCCAGGAGTTTCTCGGTAATTCCGCCAAGCATTTAACGGAAATTGCTTCAGGGGTTCCTCCGCAATTTCTCCAGGAGTTCCTCGGAAATTTATCCAGGAGTTCCTTGGAAATTCCTCCAGTAGTTTCTCAGAAATTCCTCCAGGAGTTTATCGGGAAGTTCTCCAGGAATTTCCCAAGAAATTCTTCTTAAAGTTCGTTGGGATTTTTTCCAGGAGTTTCTTAGGAAGTTTCCCGAGAGATGATCGAAAATTCATACAGAAGGTCTTGGAATTCCTTAAGAAATTCTTCTGAAATTCCTCCAAGAGTTCCTCAGGAGTACCACCAAAAGCTTCACGGGAATTCCACCAGGAGGTCCTCGGAAATTTCTCGAGGAATTCCTAGAAAATTCCTAGAGAATGCCTTCAAAAGTTCTTCAGGAATTTCTCCAAGAGTTCTCCGCCAGTTTTTCAAGGAATTCGAGTTCCTCCAGGACTTCTTCGGGAATTTCTCCACGAGTTCCTCGAAGAGATCGTAGCAAGCTGTGGTGGCGTACGGACGTGTTTTTGCTGCACTTGACGTTTTCATATCGGCTCTCGTTTCAGATTGTTGAACGGCCTTTCTGAAGATTTCGTTTGCGTTAAATTTAATTTCATTTTGATTTTATAAAATGGTGTTCCTGTCTAAAAAATCCAGTGCCTGTTCGCGTGTGCAAAAAAGTGTTTGTATTTCCGGGCTCCTGCATTAGTAGCACTGATGTCAGTGCAAATGAAGCGTCCGTATAAACTACCGGAGTGAAGAAAATGCGGTCATTTTGAGCTGGTGATTTGGTGAGAAAGTTCCAACGTTTCCCCTCTTTCAAAAATAAATTAGATGTAGAATTACTTTTGGCTTGTGTCGTATAGTAGACTTTCGTTTCCATTGTTTTTCTCTAATATTTTACATTTTTAACACATTCAATTACAAGTAAACAACGTTCTCCGCGTTGTCCGCCTAGATTCGTAATGTCGGGGTACGAAAGAAAAATCAGTTTTCATTGACTTTGTTTTACGATTTTTTTAGTAACTTTCTTTTTTGTTTGAGATTTTTTCAGATTCAGATATTTTTTTTCGATAATGATGTCACCTACCGAACTGCGTCCTGTCTCAAAAATACCTTCACTAAAAATCATTCCTAAGACAGTTTAAGCTAGACTAAATGTCGCGTTCAGTTCATTTTTGTGTGGAATGGACTAAAGACTTCTGCTTCCCAGTGAAGTGGAGACGCGCGATAGGATTTTCTTTTTAGCTTGTTTTCGCGTGAAAAAGTGCTCAACCCCTTAGGGACTATCCATAAATTACGTCATAAAAAAATCCAGCTAACAACCCCCCCCCCCCTCCCCCCCCTTTGTCACACTTTTTGTATGAGACCTCTGAAATTTTTTATGGGTTGACAAAGCCACCTCTTCCCCCCCTTAAAGCGTTTCGTAATTTATGGAAGTTCCCTTTAACACTGTTAATATTCCCTGAAAATGACGCGAATGTGAGAACGATTTCAACGGGGATTTTTTGCGTGTGCATCGTTATCGCAAAACAAAACAAGAATCGGTCCGGTAATTGTAGCAATTTGTTTACCAAAACAAAATCTCTAATACATCTTCCCTTCCCATGTCCAAGCTCCTAGTGATTTCTCGTAGTAACGCAGAGAATTCCTCGGTTATTGGCCTAAGCGAGATTCACGTCATCACTTCCTTCCCTATCCTCAATTGACCTGCATTCGGACGCGGCCGGCGCTGGTATTGCTTATTGAAAAGTATTGGGATTCCAGCATTTACACAATGAGGAGAATGCTAGTCCCAAGCATCATCTTTTGGTTCATTGTGTAAATGCAGTTGTCCTTGCAATAACAGAGGAGCAACCGCGGGCGGTCAATCATGCTCATGCTCATGCTCAATTTCTCCACGAGTTCCTCGAAATTCCTCCAGGAGTTCTTCGGGAATACCTCCAGAAATTGTACGAGAATTCCTTCAGCAGTTCCTCAGGAATCTGCATAGGTGTTCCTCGGAAATTTCCCGAGAAATTGCACGGAAATTCCTCCAGGAGTTCCTCGAAAATTCCTCCAGGAGTTCCTCGAAAATTCCTCCAGGAGTTCCTCGCGAATTCCTCCAGGAGATATTCGGGAATTCCTCCAGGAGCTCCGCGGGAATTCCTCCAAGAACTCTTCAGGAATTTCTCCAGGAGTTCCTCGAAAATTCCTCCTGGGGTTCCTCGCGAATTCCTCCAGGAGATCCTCGGGAATACCTCCAGGAGTTCCTCGGAAATTCCCCCAGGAGTTCCTCGGAAATTCCCCCAGGAGTTCCTCGGGAATTCCTTCAGGAGTTCCTCGGGAATTCCTTCAGGAGTTCCTCGGGAATTCCTTCAGGAGTTTCTCGGGAATTCCTTCAGGAGTTCCTCGGGAATTCCTTCAGGAGTTTCTCGGGAATTCCTTCAGGAGTTCCTCGGGAATTCCTTCAGGAGTTCCTCGGGAATTCCTTCAGGAGTTCCTCGGGAATTCCTTCAGGAGTTCCTCGGGAATTCCTTCAGGAGTTCCTCGGGAATTCCTTCAGGAGTTCCTCGGGAATTCCTTCAGGAGTTCCTCGGGAATTCCTTCAGGAGTTCCTCGGGAATTCCTTCAGGAGTTCCTCGGGAATTCCTTCAGGAGTTCCTCGGGAATTCCTTCAGGAGTTCCTCGGGAATTCCTTCAGGAGTTCCTCGGGAATTCCTTCAGGAGTTCCTCGGGAATTCCTTCAGGAGTTCCTCGGGAATTCCTTCAGGAGTTCCTCGGGAATTCCTTCAGGAGTTCCTCGGGAATTCCTTCAGGAGTTCCTCGGGAATTCCTTCAGGAGTTCCTCGGGAATTCCTTCAGGAGTTCCTCGGGAATTTTTTCAGTAGTTCCTCGGGAATTCCTTCAGGAGTTCCTCGGGAATTCCTTCTGGAGATCCTCGGGAATTCCTTCAGGAGTTCCTCGGGAATTCCTTCAGGAGTTCCTCGGGAATTCCTCCAGGAGATCTTCGGGTATACCTCCAGGCGATCCTTGGGTATTCCTGCAGGAGTTCCTTGAAAATTCCTGCAGGAGATCCTCGGAAACTTCTCCACGTTTTTCTAAGGAATTCCTCTAGGAGTTCCTCGGGAATTGCTCCAGGAGTCCTGGAGGAATTTCCGAGGAACTCCTGAAGGAATTTTCCAAGAAACTTCAAGAGGAATTCCCAAGGAACTCCTGTTGAAATTCCCGATGAACTCTGAAGTGAACTGCTGAGGGAATTCGCGAGGAAATTCTGAAGGAATTCCCGAGGAACTCCAGGAGCAATTCTCGAGGAACTCCTGGAATAATTCACGAGGAACTTTTTTAAGATCTCCTGGAGGAACTCCCGAGGCACTCCTCGAGGAATTCCCGGGAAACTCTTTTACGAACTCTTGGAGAAATTCCCGAGAAACTCCTGGAGAAATTCCCGAGGAACTCCTGGAGGACTTCCCGAGGAACTGCAGGAGAAATTCCCGAGGAACTCCTGGAGAAATTCTCGAGGAACTCCTCGAGGAATTCCCGAGAAAGTCCTGGAGGAATTCCATAGGAAAACGTGAAGAAATTTTCGAGGAACTCCTGCAGGAATTTTCAAGGAACTCCTGCAGGAATTTTCAAGGAACTCCTGCAGGAATACCCCAAGGATCTCCTGGAGGAATTCCCGATGAACTCCTAAGTGAACTGCAGAGGGAATTCACGAGGAAATTCTGAAGGAATTCCCGAGAAACTCCTAAAGGAATTCCCGAGGAACTCCTGGAAGAATGCACGAGGTATTCTTTTAAGATCTCCTGGAGGAACTCCCGAGGCACTCCTGGAGGAATTCCCGGACAACTCTTTTACAAACTCCTGCAGGAATTTTCAAGAAACTCCTGCAGGAATACCCGAGGATCGCCTGGAGGTATACCGAAGGATCTCCTGGAGGAATTCCCGATGAACTCTTAAGTGAACTGCTCAGGGAATTCACGAGGAAATTCTTAAGGAATTCACGAGGAACTCCTGGAGGAATTCCCGAGGAACTCCTGGAAGAATTCACGAGGAACTCTTTTAAGATCTCCTGGAAGAATTCCCGAGGAACACCTGGAGGAATTCTCGAGGAACTCCTGGAGGATTTCCCGAGGAAACTCAGGAGAAATTACCGAGGAACTCCTGGTGGAATTCTCGAGGAGCTCTTTAACGATCTCCTGGATAAATTCCCGAGGAACACCTGGAGGAACTCCTGAAGGAATTCCCGAGGAACTCCTGAAGGAATTCCCGAGGAACTCCTGAAGGAACTCCTGAAGGAATTCCCGAGGAACTCCTGAAGGAATTCCCGAGGAACTCCTGAAGGAATTCCCGAGGAACTCCTGAAGGAATTCCCGAGGAACTCCTGAAGGAATTCCCGAGGAACTCCTGAAGGAATTCCCGAGGAACTCCTGAAGGAATTCCCGAGGAACTCCTGAAGGAATTCCCGAGGAACTCCTGAAGGAATTCCCAAGGAACTCCTGAAGGAATTCCTGAAGGAATTCCCGAGGAACTCCTAAAGCAATTTCCGAGGAACTTCTGAAGCAATTTCCGAGGAACTCCTGAAGGAATTCCCTAGGAACTCCTGAAGGAATTCCCGAGGAACTCCTGAAGGAATTCCCGAGGAACTCCTGAAGGAATTCCCGAGGAACTCCTGAAGGAATTCCCGAGGAACTCCTGAAGGAATTCCCGAGAAACTCCTGAAGGAATTCCCGAGGAACTCCTGAAGGAATTCCCGAGAAACTCCTGAAGGAATTCCCGAGGAACTCCTGAAGGAATTCCCGAGGAACTCCTGAAGGAATTCCCGAGGAACTCCTGAAGGAATTCCCGAGGAACTCCTGAAGGAATTCCCGAGGAACTCCTGAAGGAATTCCCGAGGAACTCCTGAAGGAATTCCCGAGGAACTCCTGAAGGAATTCCCGAGGAACTCCTGAAGGAATTCCCGAGGAACTCCTGAAGGAATTCCCGAGGAACTCCTGAAGGAATTTCCGAGGAACTCCTGAAAGAATTTCCGAGGAACTTCTTAAGGAATTCCCGAGGAACTCCTGTAGGAATTCCTGAAGGAACTTCCGAGGAACTCCTGAAAGAATTTCCGAGGAACTTCTTAAGGAATTCCCGATAAACTTTTTGAGAAATTCCCGAGGAACTCCTAGAGGAATTCTCGAGGAACTCTATTAAGATCCTTTCTTCGAATTTCGACTGTTGGTGATTATGTTGGAAGGGGAATGGCGTTTAGTCTTTGGAGGAATAACTCAAAAACGGATTCTTAAGCTTAAGAATCCGTTTTTGCGTTATTCCTCCAAAGACTGAACGCCATTCCCCTTCCAACATCTTTTAAGATCTTCTGGATGAATTCCCGAGGATCTCGTGGAGGATTTCCCGAGGAAATCCCGAGGAATCTCCAATGAAATCCTGGATTTATTCCCGAGGAGTTCCCGGAGGAATTCCCGAGGAACTTATTGAAGACTTCGCGAGAAACTCTTTGAAGAACTTTAGGAGGAATTCCCGAAGAACTTCTGGAGAAATTCCCGAGGAACTCTTGAAGAAATTCCCGATAAACTCCAGCAAGAATTCCCGAGGAACTATTTCAGGAACTCCTGGAGGAATTCCCGATAAACTTCTCGAGGAATTCCCGAGGAACTTCTGGAGGAATTCCAGAGGATGTCGTGGAGAAATTTCCGAGGAACTCCCTATATAAAAAATCCTTTAAAAGAACACCCGTTAAACTTATTTATTAGAACCCCTTAGAGTATCTTTTGCAAAAAAAAACATTTAGAGGAATTGCAAAGTATTTATTAAAACAATGCTAATGAATGTTCGTATATTTAAGAGTGACAGCGCAGCCGTCTTCCAGTGCTATAAAAAATATTCACTCCCGCACTAAATACACCATGTACAGGACCCTGATAGGACTGGTGGTATTCTACGGGCATGAGATCTGGACTATGCTCAAGGAGGATAGCAAGTGTTCGAGCGTCGGGTGCTAAGAACAACCGTTGGCGGTGTGCAGTAGAACTATATGAGGCGGCGAAAGCTGGAATGAAACGATGGGCAGGGCATGTCGTGAGAATGCCGGACAACAAGCCTACAAAGCTGGTGTTCGCAAGAGATCCGTAAAGTACAAGGAGACCTGGAGGGTAGCATGCAAGATCAGGTGCAGAACTATCTGGCAAATGTAGAACGCGGAGGAATTGTTGAATCAGTTTTATTGTAAAATGTAATACTAAATAAATAAATGAATGCTATGAAAAATGACCAAAAGTAGTGTAACTCCTCAACGAAAAAAAAGGGAAAAATCTCAGAATAAACTTCTCAGGAGGAAAATCTAGCGAAAAATGCCCAGGGCTCCTAAAGATAAATCCCTAGGAAGAACTTCTTGAAAAACTAGAACTTCTCAGAATCCTCAGAAAGAGCATTCAGGAGGATCCTATGGAAAAATCACATCCCAGCAGGTACTCCAGCAAAAATCCCCAGGAATAACTATTTTGAAAAAAAATATAAAGTTAAAATACTTAGAGGAAAATAGGAAGAAAAAATGGACGAATATTGGCAAGCAGAACTCCTGGTAGATCTCCAGGCAGAACCCCTAGAAGAATAATTCCTACTGGTAACTTTTGGATTGAATTCCTAAGGAAAAGCTTTCGGATAAAAAACTTACGATGGTACTTTTGGAAATAAAATCATTAGGAAGAACTAAAAAAAATCCCACAAATCCCGAAAAAACAGTACACTCCTGATCGTAGAAAATATCGACAAGGAACTATACTGCCGCCACTCGCATAACAGTCCCATCTTTGCTGGGTTTCCTATTCATATGGGACTGTTTTGCGAGTGGGGGCAGTATAGTTCTAGTATTTCTTACAAATAGACGAAATTCTTAGAAAAAGGGGAAAACGCAATGTAATTGGATGTCCAAAAACAGCGATTGAATCATTCTTAGCGCACTTCAACTTTGTAGCGACTCAAACAGATCAAAATACGCGCGGAAACAATTCGAAGTGAATTCTTTCCGGCGGGGGGCTGCAAAACGGTGAGTCGATAAGGAGAGCGTCCAATACTGCTCTGGTCCTCACAAGTTCCTACCTCATGCTTCCACGGGTCAAGCGATGACAAAGACCGCCAGCTAAGAGTTGTGTGCTTAGCTGGTAGTGCAGCCTGGGTACTGTTGTCCTTCTGACTTCAGCTAGATTGAGGAGGTACGATCCGAGTGTCTGTTCACCAAGGAGGTGCGGCTCAAACAGCGTCTGTTCTGGCATCCAGCGGCTGAGTAAGAAACGCTGCACCACGCCCAGCTAGATCCAAGGTGGTAGCCCCATCAGCGTGGTCGTCCCAGTGTTGGTTGGGACGTTAAACAGAACTGGCACGATGGCCCTCCGGCGAGACAGGAGTGTTGGCGTAGGCCCAATAAGCCACCCGTAAAAATCCCCATTGCGAATAACATAGGAGAAAATACGACTCGATACAATCGGCAAAGACCCACGCGACGAAATAAGGACTACGATTGGAAACTTGGAACATGGAATTGCAAGTCACTAGGTTTCGCAGGATGTGACAGGATAATCTACGACGAACTACATCCCCGCAACTTCGACATCGTGGCGTTGCAGGAACTTTGTTGGACTGGACAGAAAGTGTGGAAAAGCGGGCATCGAGCGGCTACCTTCTACCAAAGCTGTGGCACCACCAATGAACTGGGAACAGGATTTATAGTGTTGGGCAAGATGCGACAACGTGTGATCGGGTGGCAGCCGATCAACGCAAGGATGTGCATGTTGAGAGTTAAGGGCCGTTTCTTCAACTACAGCATCATTAACGTCCACTGCCCACACGAAGGGAGACCCGATGACGAGAAAGAAGCGTTCTACGCGCAGTTAGAGCAAACATACGATGGTTGCTCGCCGCGTGACGTGAAAATCGTTGTCGGCGACATGAACGCGCAGGTAGGAAGGGAGGAAATGTACAGACCGGTAATCGGGCGAAACAGCCTGCACGCCGTATCGAATGATAACGGCCAGCGATGCGTAAACTTTGCAGCCTCCCGTGGTATGGTAGTCCGAAGCACCTTCTTCCCCCGCAAAGATATCCACAAAGCCACCTGGAGATCACCCGACCATCAAACAGAAAACCAAATCGACCACGTTCTAATCGACGGTAAATTCTTCTCAGATATAACCAACGTCCGCACATACCGCAGTGCGAATATAGATTCGGATCACTACTTAGTCGCTGTATGCATGCGCTCAAAACTTTCGACAGTTATCACCACGCGTCGAAGTCGAACGCCGCGGCTCAACATCGAGCAACTTCGTAACGTAGAAGTGGCTCAAGACTACGCGCAGCAGTTAGCAGTGGCCCTACCAACGGAAGAGCAGCTTGGCGCAGCTACACTTGAAGATGGCTGGAGGGACATCCGATCCGCCATAGGTAGTACCTCGGCTACAGCACTAGGCTTCGCGACTCCGAATCACAGAAACGACTGGTACGACGGCGAATGTGAACAGTTGAAAAACGAGAAGAATGCAGCATGGGCGAGAATGCTGCAACACCGTACGAGAGCGAATGAGGCACGTTACAAACAGGCGCGGAACAGGCAGAACTCAGTCTTCCGGATGAAGAAGCGCCAGCAGGAAGAACGAGATCGCGAAGCGATGGAAGAGCTGTACCGCGCTAAGGACACACGAAAGTTCTACGAGAAGCTGAACCGCTCGCGCAGAGGCTTTGTGCCACAAGCCGATATGTGCCGAGATAATCACGGGAATATTCTCACGAGCGAGCGTGAGGTGGTCGAGAGGTGGCGGCAGCATTACGATGAGCACCTCAATGGCGACGTTGCAAGTACCGAAGGTGGCGTGGTAACAGATCTAGGAGTATGTGCACAGGACGAAAGACTTCCGGCCCCTGACCTTCAAGAGATTGAGGAGGAGGTTGGCCGGTTGAAAAACAACAAAGCCGCTGGAGCAGATCAACTACCAAGCGAGCTTCTAAAATACGGTGGAGAAGCACTGGTGAGAGCACTACACTGGGTCATTACCAAGATTTGGGAGGAGGAAGTATTACCGGAGGAATGGATGGAAGGTATCGTTTGTCCCATCTACAAAAAGGGCGACAAGTTGGATTGCGGGAACTACCGCGCGATCACACTACTGAGCGCTGCCTACAAGATACTCTCTCAAATTTTATGCCGCCGTCTATCACCGATTGCAAGAGAGTTCGTGGGGCAATATCAGGCTGGATTCATGGGTGAACGCGCTACAACGGACCAGATGTTCGCCATCCGCCAGGTGTTGCAGAAATGCCGCGAATACAACGTGCCCACACATCACTTGTTCATCGATTTCAAATCGGCGTATGATACAATCGATCGAGAACAGCTATGGCAGATTATGCACGAATACGGATTCCCGGATAAACTGATACGGTTGATCAAGGCGACGATGGATCGAGTGATGTGCGTAGTTCGAGTATCAGGGACACTCTCGAGTCCCTTCGAATCTCGCAGAGGGTTACGGCAAGGTGATGGTCTTTCGTGCTTGCTGTTCAACATTGCTTTGGAGGGTGTAATACGAAGAGCGGGGATAAACACGAGTGGGACGATTTTCACGAAGTCCGTTCAGCTGCTTGGTTTCGCCGATGATATTGATATTATTGCTCGTAAATTTGAGACGATGGCGGAAACGTACATCCGACTAAAGAGTGAAGCCAGGCGAATCGGATTAGTCATTAATGTGTCGAAGACAAAGTACATGATGGCAAAGGGCTCCAGGGAGGAATCACCGCGCCCGCCACTTCGAATTCATATCGACGGTGATGAAATCGAGGCGGTTGAAGAATTCGTGTACTTGGGCTCACTGGTGACCGACGACAACGACACCAGCAGAGAAATTCAGAGGCGCATTGTGGCAGGAAATCGTGCCTACTTTGGACTCCGCAGAACTCTACGATCGAATAAAGTTCGCCGTAACACGAAGTTAACCATCTACAAAACGTTGATTAGACCGGTCGTCCTCTATGGGCACGAATCATGGACCCTACGTGCAGAGGACCAACGCGCCCTTGGAGTTTTCGAACGGAAGGTGTTGCGTACCATCTACGGCGGAGTGCAGATGGAAGACGGGACGTGGAGAAGGCGAATGAACCACGAGCTGCATAAGCTGCTGGGAGAACCAACCATCGTCCATACCGCGAAAATCGGGAGGCTACGGTGGGCGGGTCACGTCATCAGGATGTCGGATAGCAACCCGACTAAAATGGTTCTCGAGAGTCATCCGACCGGTACAAGAAGACGTGGAGCGCAGCGAGCTAGGTGGGTCGACCAAGTAGAGGACGATCTGCGGACCCTACGCAGAGTGCGGAACTGGAGACAAACAGCCGTGGACCGAGTGGAATGGAGGCGGCTACTATGTACAGCAGAGGCCACCCCGGCCTTAGCCTGACCGGTAGTCTTTCCGGCGGGAAAAATGTGTGTAGAGATTTTTTCCCTTTCCGCGCCAAAATCCGTGACCGGGTTTACACTTCGGGAAAATTGTCATCCATGTTTTCCGTCGCGGGATTTGAAATTCCGCGCTCCATTTAAAATACACAGGGGACCAAATCCCGTGACACGTTTTCCGAACTGTAAACCAGCCTTAACGGGCAGTGACAATTATAATGCCACCTAGATTTTTGAGTTTCTTTTAAGGCGCCGTCCACAAATTACGTAACGATCTAGGGGGATGGGGGGGGGGGGGGGGGGGTGAGTATGGCCGACCGTTACGGTCCATACAAAAAATTTTGGATTTTCATACAAAAAAGCGTTACGGAGGGGGGAGGGGGGTAAAAAAATGTCGATTTTAGCGTTACGTAATAAATGGATGCTGCCTAAACAAAAATTGTTTTGTACATGTCATGTAATCATGTATATAATCATTTCCATAATAGTATGCGTTGACAACTCTTCTAGCACAGACAAACAGACGTAACACCATAGACAAACAGACGTAACACTCTCATAATTTCCATCGTACACCGATTTAACGATCTTCTTCAAAATTTGATAGTTGGCCAACTGCATAACCGTGGCGCTTGCATAGTTTTTGTTCGAGTTTGACGTTTGCTCACTACCGCCACCTGGTTGGTGGTCGGCCAAACATAGTCCTTTTAGCATTGGGCGAACATGTTTCCGTGACTATTATTTGAATCGAAAAATGTTCAAAGTGTTACGTCTGTTCGTCTGTGCTTCTAGTTTTCTCGGCCTTATAAAGGGTTAACCAATTAGCGATGTCAGAACCACATTTGAATAACATTCGCCGTTTTGGCATTCCTTATTCCAAAACTGTATTCCATGTACAAAAAGTATTGCAACAATATTGCATCACCCTGACTCACCTCGATATCTCCAAAACCTGAGGACTTACAAAAATGCTGTCTTCAGGAAAGTTATTCAGAAGACCAAAAGCAACAACTTTTCTGAAGGCGACATTTTTGTAGGAATTCTGGTTTTAGAGATATCGAGGTGAGTCAGAGTGATGCAATATTGTTGCAATACTTTTTGTGAGTCCGTACTTATGACGGGTAGTGTACATACGTGACTTTGGCACCATATTGCATTCCAAGCACCATTTTTGTAATTCGTGCACCTAGCAATACAAAATGTCAAGAATCACTGAACAACGATGACGACTAATACAGCACACCAACATCATGCACCTTCTTCAAATCTTTCCATGCACCATCATTAAGTCCACAGAATTATCTAGGCATCTACGTATTGTGCTGATCTCATGTACTGTTCAATCAATTAGGAATGTAATGCATCCTTACTGATATCATGTACCATCATTAAATTTTTTGCACCATTAAAGTTTTCCAATCATGCGTTCAGCGTTTATTATATCATCTAGGCATCATTACGGTGTGAGCTTCACATTAAATGCATTATTTTGTATACTATGCCTATGCGTCATTTTTGTAATTCGTGCACCTAACCATGCCACATAATCACAGAATAACGATGACAACTAATGCAGCACACTAGCATCATGCGCCTTTATGATGTGGTTCCCATTTGAATTCCATGCACCACTTTGTCATGAGTTTCGTGCACCATTTTTGCTATTAGTGCACCTAAATATGAAACATGTTGAGTATCACAGAATTATGGTGAAATTAATGCACCATACTGACAGGAGAAATTACTGGAAGAATTATTGGAGAAATTATTAAAGGAATTCCACAAGCAATCCATGGAAGCATTCCAGGATAAATCCCTGGAGGAATTTCAGGAGGAATCACTAAAGGAATTTCTGGAGGCTGAGGCTCTGAGGCATTTCGAAAGGAATTCATCCAAGAATTTTCCAAGAATTCTTCCAAGTATTCTTTCAGACATACCTCCTTTGATTCATATAGAAATTTCTTCAGGGTTCCTCCTGATATTGTTCCAGGGATTCCGCCAGGTTTCCGTGTAGGAATTCACAAAGGAACTTCTGGAAGAAAACCTGGAGAAATCCGTGGAAGCATTCCAGGAGGAGCTCCTGGAGCATTTTGAAGGACTTTTTAGAGGAATCCCTGGGGGCATTCTTAAAAGAATTTTTGGAGGAATGCGTGAAAGATTTACTGAGCGAATTCCTAGAGGAATACATTGAAGAATCCCTGGAGAAATTGCTAGGAAATTCTCAGGAGGAATTCCTAAAAGGATCTCTGGCGGAATCTCTGGATTCTAGAAGAATCCGTGAAGGAACTTCTGGAGGAATCTCTGCAGGCACTCTTGAAGGAAGGAATCCTCGGAAGAGTTCCAGGAGGAAGCCGTGGAGGAGTTTCTCAAAGAATTTCTGGAGGTATCCGTGGAGGCATTCCGAGAGGATTTTCAGGAGGAATCCCTGAGAATTGGCTTCTTTAGTGGTGCTGAGCTAATACCATATTCTGAATCTGCATGCAAAACTGAGCCGAAATCCAAATTTTCATGAATTTTGGTGCCCGGGAACCAATTTAAAAATCAATTTGAAGTTTGTATGGGAGCGATTTGTCGAATCACCCCTCGTCGCATTTTGTACTGGGTGGAGCTGTCAAACAGTTACCCAGCTGTCAAAAGGTGATTTCAAAAAATCTCTTTGAAATTGATGTTAGGTACCAAAATAAAGTTCTAAAAATCTGAAAAAAATCAGGGTGGCTCAGAAAAGGGTGCTCTTTTGTATAAAATTGAAAAATCGATGCATTTTTCTTAATTTAAAAATCCAATTACTTAAGAGATCCTTGGAAGAGCTTCTGGAGGAAGCTCTGTAAAATTCCTGGAGAAAGCTCTTGTGGAATCCTTCCAGGACCTGAAGGAATCCTAGGGAGGAAATCTAGGATGAATCTCTTAAGGAATTTCTTAAGAAATCTCTGAAGGAATTCCTGCAAGCGTTCCCAAAGGAAACCGTGGAAGAATTCCTGAATAAAGGAATCCATGGATGAACTCCTGGAGAAATTCCTGAAGAAATTTCTGGAAGAATTCTTTGAGGATTTTCTTGGGACATTTTTGAGGCTTTCCTGGAGAAAACACAGGAGGAATCCCAATAAAATTCCTAGAATTCCTGGAGGTATTTGTGGAGGAATTCATGAAGGAATTTTTTGTAGCAATTCCTGGAAGAATTATTTGAGGAATTTCTGGAGACATTTTTGAGGCTTTCCTGAAGGAAATCATGGAGCAATTCCTATAAAATTTCTGGAAGAATACCTATAGGATTTTTTCAAGAATTTATTTTTGGAGCAATTTATGGAGAAATTCCTAGAGGAACTCCTTTGAGGAATTTCTGAAAAAAAACATGGATAAATCCCAGGAGGAATTCCTGAAGAAATTCCTGTAGAAATTGATGGAGAAATCCCTAAAAGAATTTCAGGAAGAATCCTTGTTAGAATTTCTGAAGGAAGAAGAGAAGTGAAGCTTCTGAAGGAATTCGTGGATGAATCCCTGTAGGAATTCCTAGAAAAATTCTTTGAGGAAATTCTGGAGAACTTTTAGCGGCTTCCTGGACGAATATCTGGAGGAGCTCCTCGAGGTTTTTCTGAAGGGATTCAAACAGCAATTATTGGAGGAATTTCAGAAGAAATTCATGGATGAATCCCCGAAGGAATTCCTGAAGAAGTTGTTGGAAAAAATCCAGAAGAAATTCCTGGAGGAATTTCTGAAGGAATCCAAGGAGAAATCCCTGAAGAAATCACTAGGAATTCCTAAAGGTTTTTCTGGAGGAATTTCTGAAGTTAATCATGGATTCCTGTTGGAATTTCTGAAGAAATTCGTGGATCCCTGGAAGAATTCCTGAAGAAATTCCTGAAGGTATTCATGGGGGAATTCCTATATGATTTTATGAGGGAATCTCTGAAGGAATTCTTACAAGCGTTCTCAAAGGAACCCGTGGAAGACTTCCTAAATAAAGGAATCCCTGGAAGAACTCCTGAAGGAATTTCTGGAAGAATGCCTGAAGGAATTTCTGGATGAAATCTTTGAGGAATTTCTTGGGACATTTTTTGAGGCTTTCCTGGAGGAATCCCTATAAAATTCCTAGAATTCCTGGAGGTATTTCTGGAGGAATTCATGAAGGAATTTATTGGAGCAATTCTTGGAGGAATTCTTTGATGAATTTCTGAAAAAAAAAATCATGGAGGAATTCCTGAAGAAAAAGCAGCCCAAGCAACACACAGTGACTTCTGTGCAATCCTTACATGCGCTACCGTAGCTGTTTTGTAACCGTGTGTGTTGCTTGGGCTCTTATGTATTACTAAAGAAACCTCTGGAGAATTCCTGCAGAAATCCCCAAACGAAATTCTTGGAGGAATTTCAGGAAGAATCTCTGAAGGAATCTGTTGAAGAATTCCAGGGGGAATCAGTGGATGTATTGCTGGAAAAATTCATGAAGGAATTTCTGGAGGAATTCTTGGAGAAGCTTCTGGAGGAATTTCTAGAGAAATTCTTTGAGAAATTTCTGGAGAACTTCTCGAGGAATTCCTAAAGGAATTCCTGAAGAAATTCCTTGATGAATCGGTGGAATTCCAAGAGGAATACATGGAGAAAACCTCGGAGGAATTCTGGCAGAAATTCCTAGAGGTTTTTCTAGAGGAATCCCTGGAGGTATTCCAGATAAATTCCTGTAGAATTTATTGGAGAAATTATTAAGGGAATACCACAAGCAATCCATGGAAGCATTCCAGGATAAATCCCTGGAGGAATTTCTGGAGGAATCGCTGGAGGCAATGCTAAAAGAATTCTCCCACGGATTCCTCCCAGAGTTCTTCCAAGGATTCTTTAAGGCGTGCCTCCTTTGATTCCTATGGAAATTTCTCCAGGGTTCCTCCTGAAATTGTCCCAGGGATTCCGCCAGGGATCCCTTCCTTTGAGGAAACCCTGGAGGAATCCCTATAAAATTCCTGGAAGAATATCTGTAGGAATTCCTGGAGGTATTTCTGGAGGAATTCTTGAAGGAATTGCTGGTCGAATCCCTGGAAGAATTTCAAGAAGAATCCCTGATGGAATATCTGGAGGCATCCTTGGAAGAATTTCTGAAATAATTCATGGAGGAATTCCTGGAAGAATCCGTGGAGAAATCTCTAGAGGCGCTCCTAAAAAACCTCTGATAAATTGCTAGAGGAAGGTCTGGAGAATCCCTGCAGAAATCCCTGGAGGAATTCTTCCAGGATAAATCCCTGGAGGAATTACAGGAAGAATCTCTGGAGGAATCGGTTAGAGAATTCCTGGAAGAATCAGTGGATGTATTGCTGGAGAAATTCATGAAGAAATTTCTGGAGGAATTCTTGGAGAAGCTTCTGAAGGAATTCGTGGATGAATCCCTGGCGAAATTCCTGGAGGAATACCTGTAGTAATTCGTGGAGGTATTTCTGTAACAATTCCTGAAGGATTTTTTGGAGGGATTTAAGGAGGAACGACTGGATGAATATCTGGAAAACTTTTTGCGGCTTCCTGAAGGAATATCTGGAGGAACTCCTCGAGGTATTTCTGAAGGGATTCATAGAGGAATTCCTGAAGGAATTTTCGAGGAATTTCAGAAGAAATTCATGGATGAATCACTGAAGGAATTCCTGAAGAAGTTCCTGGAAAAATATCCAGAAGAAATTCCTGGAGGAATTCCTGAAGGAATCCATGGAGAAATCACTGTAGAAATTCCCGAAGGCATTTCTGGAGTGATTCCTGAAGGACTTTCTGGAGAAATTTCTGAAGAAGGAAGTCATGGAATCCTGTTGAAGAAATGCCTTGAGAAATCCATGAAGGAATTCCTGGAAGAGTTCCGGCAGAAATTCTTATAAGATTTTATAGAGGAATCCGTGGAGGAATCTCTGGAGGAATTCTGGCACAAATTTGTGGAGGAATTTCTAATGGAATTTTTGGAGGAATGGTTGAGAAATTCCTGAAGAAATTTCTCGAGAAATTTTTGAGGCTTCCTGTAGGAATGTCAGGAGAACCTCCTCGACCTCTGAAGAAATTCTTGGATAAATCCTTGAAAGAATTCCTTATGAAATCTCTGAAGGTATCAATAGAGGAATCCCTGGAGAAATTCCTAGGGAAAAACCTGTAGAAATTCCTGGAAGAATGTCTGTAGGAATTCCTGAAGGTATTTCTGAAGGCATTTTTGGATGAATGTATGGAGGAATGCCTGGAGGCATTTCCGTAGGAATTCGTGGAATAATTACTGGAGAAATTTGAATCCTTGAAAGAATACCAAAAAATCCTTGGAGAAATTCCTGGAAGAGTTCCGGGAGAAATTCTTTTAAGATTTTATTCTTATTCCGTGGAAGGAATTTCAGGAGAAATCATTAGAGAAAATTTTGGAGGAATTCTGGCAGAAATGTCTAGAGAATTTTCTGGGGGAATACCTGGAGGAATTTCTGATGGGATTTGAGGAATTTACGGAGGAATATTTGAGGCTTCCTGGAGGAACTCCTCGAGGAATTTACGAATGAATTCATGGAGGATATTTTTGAGGAATTTCAAAAGCAATTCATGGATGAATCCCTGGAAGAATTCTAAAAGAAATTTCAGGAGAAATTCCTGGAGGAATCCATGGAGGCATTCCTCGAGGAATTTGTGGAGGAAATCTTGGAGGAATTCTGTCAGAAATTCCTTGAGGATTTTTTGAAGTAATTTCTGAAATAATTTCTAAAGGAATTCCTGAAGGAATTTTTGGAGAAATTTTTGGAGGAATTCCTTGAAGAATTCATGGAG
This sequence comes from Aedes albopictus, assembly GCF_035046485.1. Lineage (NCBI taxonomy): Eukaryota > Metazoa > Arthropoda > Insecta > Diptera > Culicidae > Aedes > Aedes albopictus. The sequence goes on from NC_085137.1 coordinate 399,138,389, forward strand.
GAATTACTGGAAGAATTACCATAAATGTACCAGTAGCCGCTTGTGTTCCAATAGTCGCTCACCGTCATGAAACTGATGTTTATTGGCATTAATATGTGCAACTCTCTCCGTTCAAATGTAATTCGGTATGCATATGTATTTTTGCAGGAAAACTTCATTTCTACGCTCGTGAACGGCTATTGGTACACTGAGGGTAATTAAGAAATTCTTTGAGGAAGTTCTGGAGAACTTTTTTAGGCTTCCTGGAGGAATGTCTTGAGGAACTTCTCGAGGACTTTCTAAAGGAATTCCTGGAGAAATTGTTGAAATCATGGGTAAATCCCTAGAGGAATTCCTGAAGAAATTCCTGGAAAAATTGCGAGGAATTCCTGGAAGAATTCAATGAAGAGTCCCCGCAGAAAATCTTTAAGGTTTTTCTGGAGGAATCCTTGTAGCAATTCCTGGAGAAATCGCTAGAGAAAATCTTGGATGAATTCTGGCGGAAATACCTAGAGGATTTTCTGGAGGAATATATGTAGGAAATCCTGGAGGAATTTTTGTAGTTATTTATGAATTTATGATGTCCTGGTGGAATTCCAGGAGGAATTCTTTGTAGGAATTTCTGAAGAAATATATGAGGCTATCCCTGGGGATCACCCTTTTAAATTCGGCGTTTAAGGTACTGTAGCGTGTCCTGTTCAACAGACTGCGACCTCTTGAGGAGTCCTTCGTCAGCGAATACCAGGCGGGTTTTCGTGAGGGCCGATGAACGACGGATCAAATGTTTATCCTGCGGATGATCCTAGATAAATTTCGGGAATATAACTTGCAGACGCACCATCTGTTCATTGATTTTAAAGCAGCGTACGATTCAGTGAAAAGAAATGAGCTTTGGTAGATAATGTTAGAACATGGTTTTCCGGCGAAACTAATTAGGCTGATACGCGCAACGCTGGATGGATCAAAATCAAGTATTCGGATCGCGGATGAAGTGTCTACGTCGTTCGAGACCTTGGATGGATTGAAGCAGGGGGATGCTCTTTGCGGACGATACTGATCTCATCGGCATCGATCGTAGGGCAGTAGAGGAAGCTAATGCTCCTCTGAAGAGAGAGACAGCGAGGATAGGCTTGGCGATTAACTCTACTAATACGAAGTACATGATAGCGGGTAGGGACAGAAGCAGGCCGAGTTGTGTTAGTGCTGAGGTAGTGATTGATGGGGATGTGTTTGAAGTTGTTGAAAAATTTGTTTATCTTGGAACACTTGTGACATGTGACAAGGACGTTTCCCGTGAAGTGAAAAGGCGTATTGCAGCTGCGAATAGGGCCAATTATGGATTGCGTAGCCAGTTTAGGTCCCGTAACTTGCAAACGCAAACAAAATTCGTTCTGTATAAGACGCTGATTCTTCCGGTTGCCCTCTACGGTCACGAAGCGTGGACGTTAAAGGAGGTAGATTGAAAAGCTTTTGGAGTTTTTGAGCGCAAGGTGCTGCGGACAATTCTCGGTGGGAAACAAGAAAATGGAGTGTGGCGTAGACGCATGAATCACGAGTTGTACCAAGTGTACGAAGATACGAATATTGTGAAACGTATAAAAAACGGCAGACTTCAGTGAGCTGGAGACTTAGTGCGAATGTTGGAAGAAAGAATAGCGAAAACAATATTCAGCAGAGAACCCGGTAGAGGTAGGCGACTTCGTGGGCGGCCGTAAACTCGCTGAGTCGCTGGCTGCACGCGGTTGAGGACGATCTACCATCCCTATACGTTTGGGAAACTGGAGGAACATCGCCCAAGACCGACGAAGATGGTGCTCTGCTATACGTTCGGCGTTGGAGGTAAAGTTACTTTAAAGCCAACAAGGTATCAAGGTAGGTATATGAGGCTTTCTGGACGAAATCTTGGAGGAATGTCTGCAGAACTCTTCGAGGAATTACTAAAAGGATTGCTGAAGAAATTATTGAAGGAATTACACGAGGAATCCGTGGAGGAATTTTAGAATAAATCTGTGAAATTCCTGGAGGAATCCCTGGAAGAATTATGGGATTTTTTTTGATTTTTTGGAGAAAACTGGAGGAATTCCAGGAAGAATACATGGAGAAAACCTTGGAGGAGTTCTGGCAGCAATTCCTAGAGGTTTTTCTGAAGGAATCCGTGGAGGATTTCCCGTAGGACTTCCTGGAAGGATTCCTGGAGACAACCCTGGATGAATTTCTGGATGAATCCCTAGAGGAATTCGTGGGGAAAAGTGCCCAAAATAGGTCCCCCTGCCCAAGTTGTCCCAGACCCTACTTATGTGATCATGCCACTGTTCTCTGCCTCAGAAAAAACTCGATAGAATAGCTTATATTTGTAAGACTGTGAAGAACCAGAAGAACCACGTGAAAAATTGAACATGTATTCAGCTCTTGGTCTAGCTGCAATTTTCGAATCCTAGTAGCCGATGGATCGCCCCAAGGAAGAGGTTGTCAGATACTCGGGTCTGGCAGGGGGCGCAACGGGCTGCGCAACGCGCACGCTGTGTCAACCGTTCGATGTGATCAAAATACGTCTGCAACTGCAGGTGGAGCCGATCCATTCGCGATCGTCCACATCCAAGTATCGTACGATACCCCAAACCATCCGGACCGTGTACCAAGAGGAGGGAATTCTCGCTTTTTGGAAGGGCCACAATGCGTCGCAGGTCCTATCGATGACTCAAGGAGTGGCGCAGTTCACGTTCTACGAGCGGTTCAACAGGGTTCTCCGGAAAATGACGGTTTTTGAAGGACGCGATCGTGCAAGGAACTTCGTGTGCGGTGCTTTTAGTGGATCGTTTTCCACATTCACGATTATGCCGTTGGATGTGATCAAGACGCGACTGGTATCGCAAGATCCAAACGGAGGCTACAGGAACGCATTTCACGCGGTGGCCAGCATCTACCGGTATGAGGGTTGGCGCGGTCTCTATCGGGGCGTCGGACCAGCCATCATGCAAACGGCTCCACTCACAGGCGGCCAATTCATGTTCTACAACCTGTTCGGAGACGTGATCAAACGGATCGAAGAAGTACCCCAAGAAGTATTGCTCGGTTCAACGGAACTGATGGTTTGCGGTGCTCTGTCCGGATTGTGCACCAAGTTGATCGTTTACCCGCTGGATTTGATCAAGCGAAGGTTGCAAATTCAAGGCTTTTCGAAGGGAAGGAAAACGTACGGGAAGCATTTCGTGTGCAAGCACTTGCTCCAGTGTATGTATAGGGTCGTCCGCAAGGAGGGATTCCTAGGGCTCTACAAGGGTTTGAGTTCTTCGCTGCTGAAGGCCTCCATTACGTCAGCCATATTTTTTACCTTTTACGATAAGCTGCTGAATACGTTGAATAAACACTTCTGACATCAAACCCCGCAGTTTTCCGTGTGAATTTGTAGGTCTCCGAGAGATTTAAAAGGCGTACCACAAATCGGACACGTAAGGTCACCACGTGTTGAGGATGAATGCGGTTCTTGTATCGTTGTGTTTTCCAGTGATTGAACTCCTCTGAAACAAATTAGGTAATCATGATGTTCCAAAATAGTCGCATTTCAAGAAAATAATTACCTCCTCACCAAAGCGTTCAGTTCTCGGTTTTGCTGCATCAGTTCTAAACATCTGAGCTCTAACTGATTTTTGGATCGAATATGCTCTTGGACTGATTGCTGGAATTTCGTTTCAGAGGATGTCTTGCTAGCAATCAATTCCTGTATGTTTGACTTAAGCTTGTGCAGCTGATCTTCGTAAGAATCAATAATGCTTTGTTTCTGTAATGATTTTTGTAGTTATCAAGGGTGTAAAGAATCACATTATTAGCAGATTATCGTACTTCACTAACAAGATTGTTAAATCTGTTCAGCTCTTTTTCAAACGAAATTTTATCTGTAACAAAATGTAGCCTAGATAAGATAAGGGTGTCAAAAATTTAGTGACTTCACTTACGACTTTCTTGCAAATCTTGTAGTTTCGATTCCAATTGCTTGAATTCATTGCATTTATTAAGATTATCTTTCTTCAGGGTCTCCAATTCACGCTGCAATTCCGAAACTTGGTTTGAAAGTTGAGTTTTCTCTTTCACCAGCAGAATTTGTTTCGATTCGAGATCTTCTGATTTTCCTTTTAATTTTTCTCGCTCTGAAAGGGTTGTTTAAAATATGAGGGTACATAAATGTGAATAAATTGATTATCAACTAACCATCCATAAGTTGCTGCATCCTGGTTTCTGCGTTTTGTGCCTTGATTTGATCCTTGCAATAGAATGAAAAATAATAATATTTAGTTGATGTAAAGACAAATATCCAAAGGTTTTTGCAGTACATATACAATAAAGCTTATATCCGCAAGGGTCACCAAGCTTCTAATCGCACCATGCTATGGGATCGAGCCTTCATCCCCACTCCGGGCGATGAAAATTTTCGTGAAAATAATTTCTTCTCTGTATCTACTGGTGCAAGCTCTGTGTGTCCCTTGTCTAGTGTAAAGTTTCATTCAGTCTGTACAGCCTCTGGCTAACGATGGTGTCCACGTCTCTTAAATAATCGGGACCAGTGAAGAGAATTGTCAGACAAAAGAGGCACAAAACAACCCGAATAGAAATTGTAATGTAGAAAACATCAGCATACATCTATAAAACCTTAAAATTTAATGTATATTATTGTTGTCCTAATGTACTCAGACTTCAATGAAACATCCAAGTACACCGTAATACATAAGATTTACCTGTAACATTGAAGTCAAACTTCAATGTGATGTTGAATTTAGCATCATATCACATCCAAAGACAAAATCTTCAAATGTTACATCAAAATCAAATGTCATAACGATTTCAACTGTTGCTCGCTTGAAACATCAGAATACATCTAACGACAGATGAATGTATTGTTACATTAGAATCAAACATCATTTTTATGTCGAGTGTTGCTCACTTGAAACATCAGAAAACATGTGACGTCACCAGAATAAAACGTTACATTAGAATTAAACTTCATATTGATGTCAAGTGTTCCTCAGTTGAAAGCTTGAAACATCAGCATACATCTAACGACAGATGAAAGTAATGTTAAATACATCAAAATCAAATATCACATGATGACTGTCACCAGGGAATAGACCAATGCATCAATCCTCTAATTTGACATTTGAGAGGTGCCGTGTTTAAAGAAAATAAACTTGTTTCCGTCGCCGCCTAAATAACACAGCATCGCTCAAAAGTCAAACGAGTAAACACAGGTAAACACGTGTATTTGTGCAATGACAGATGACTTTCCCCACACGTATAAAATTCATAACATAGGAATGCATGGTACCTACACAAAATTGTCCAAAGTCCGTGGGACTCCTCGTTCCAGTAATACACAAATTCACGATCAGCTCGTGCACCATAAGCATGTATTTTGCAATAATTTCTTGTTATCTTGTTTAGTAAACCGAACATATAAAAATTCCACGAAATTGTGAGCTATTTTCGGCTATTTTATAATTTGCATAAATATTCACATGTGAATGTCACTCATTTTTGAATGCCATGTAATTTAACTGAAAATGTGTGGCTGTGATTATCCGTGCAGTTTGCCACGGCCATTTTATATGAAAAAAAAAACAAGTGAAAACACTCGTGGACTCGTGATGTTTGCGCGTCGAATTTTAATCGAAAATATTTCGGTCCGCGGGTGAAACACTGCTCTGCCGTAATTCTGCAAAGTGACGTAAGCGCCATTCAAAATGTCGATATTTGTTGGTATATTATATGTAATATCTGGTGTAAAAATAACACTGTGGTATGCCTGTTGTATTAGAATGCAAGATCTAGTCGTAATCTATCATCCATGGAAAGAAACTTAGAGGATGAGCAAGAGTTTTATACATAATAGCCAAAAAATGGGCCAAAACTATGTATCAATGTCGCTTACGTCACTTTGCAGAATTTGGGCAGTGCTGGGAGTGCCGCTGGAAGCTTACCGGATATCACCAGCCGTGTGCGCGAGTGGATCGCAGAGCAGGTTCTTCAAAGTGTGATGGTAGGTTTGACGGGAAAAACTTTCTTTGTCGCGTTTGGTTTGCCCCCGACCATTTGTGATCCGGTCGTTTGCACCACCACTTGCTGGGTGATTCTAAACCCGATGTGCTAGTCTAGCACTGCTAGATGAATTACCGTGCCAAATAATTTGTAAGTATGTTTCTTTTACTTCCAGAGAAATCCATTCCTGCCACAGTATGCATGGACGAAGAGTACACCAACAGCAGATTTGGGATCCCTCCGATTCAGCTCCGCCGGCAAATCGCTTCTTGTAAACCCTCTACAAGTGAGACATGGCCAGCCGGAGCGGAGGAGCTACTCTGTTTATTGCAGTTGGCTTCGTTTAGTACATCGGAGTTTGGACAACGATGTTCCTTGGTGGCCCGTGATCAGGTAAGTATATGGTGTGGTTCTCCGGTCTGGTTACGATTTTTAGTCGTGCCGTCTCAGGTCGTGCCTTAGTCAGCATTTGCTCTGAAGTGGGGTAAAATTTGAAAGAACAAAATGTACAGATCAATCGGATGACTGATGACTGTAAATGTTCCAACGTAATGTGCTGAAATTTGGGTTATTATTAATTATTATTGTTGAAGGGTTGTTACAACTACGTTCACGGAGTTTGCGGATTTAGCGCGGAATTGCCTAAAGAATTTGGCTCTCGCGCGGATTGACCGCGGAATTGAAATCTGTGCATGCTATTATGCAAATTTCGTTCAGTAATTTACGTAATTTTAGTTATTCAGTTTTTTACGTGGCGAAAACTTTAGGGTATTTTCGTGTGGGATTGCCTTCTTTTTATCAATCAACGATTGATTAATTATACTTCGTGAAGTATTTTATTAAGGGGACTCAGGGTGGCTCAAGTTTGTATGGGAAATACCACATGTCAAAAAGTTCGATGGGCCCCCTTCTTATTTCGATCTAGATGACGCCACGATGCTCTGGTCAAATTTTCAGCTAAATCCGTCATCATTTGGGCGGTGCTAAACTCGTTTGAAGTTTGTATGGGAGTTTATATGGGAAAACATCGTTTTTTGCATTTTTCTCGTTAGGGGCACTATTTTTTTTCTTAAACCACATAATCGATTCTATAGAAATATAGCCTAGGATATACCGAAAAACTTCAGGAATTCTTCATGGGATTCCTCCAAGAATTCCTCCGGAGATCTCTTAAGTGTTTCCTCCAGGATTTTTTTTTCAGAGATTGCTCTGGGTTGCAGGAGAATGAAGGAGAATGAAACTGTTTTGACTTTCCCCCAAGAAACGTCAAAGTCCAAACCGGTTGGTTATGCCCACCGCCGCCATTACCGCTCGCGGATAAGTGGATAGTAGACATAGGGTGAAACAAATTGGTCAAAAAAACGACAACAGTGGAAAATAGTTGTTCAAGGCACGGCTGTACATGCCGACAAAAACAAAGCTTTATCCAAAACAGTCTGAATTTAAATTAACTGAACAAAAATGAACTACTTTGGCGTATTATTCATCCATAGTAGTTGTTTTGTAATGAAATAACTTTACAGGTGTAAATAATGTACGAAATTTGTAAAAGTCTCATGGTGTCCATACTGCCCCATGGGGGTGTCCATTCTGCCCCGTATGTTCTAAATCGGTCATGAAATAGTAACATTTTTCAAAACATTTTTTGATGTCGATAATTTTTTTTCGTTTATGCTCGTGTGCAATAGCTGCTAAATAGACTTAAAAAGGACACATGTATAAAAAATTTAAACTTTTATGACATCTTGCCAGATAAAGCTGGCAAAAACCTTGGGGTGTCCATACTGCCTCGCCTCCCCCTATTCCTCTAAGAATTCCTCCACGAACTCTTCTAAGGATTCCTTCTGGATATCTCCAAGAATGCCATATATGATTTCTTCAGGAATAGCTATTTAACATTCTTCTAGTATATCCTCCAGGAGTTCCTACAGAAATTATATCAGGAACTTTCTCCAGGCATTCCTCGAGGAATTCTTCCTGACATTTTTCCAGGAATTTCGCCTGAGATTCGTCCAGAAATTACTTCAGGAATTCCTCCAAAAATTCCACCAGGAATTCCCCTAGGAATTTCTACAAGAATTTATCCTGGAATTCTTCAAAGCATTCCTCCATGGATTTTTCCAGAGATTACTAAAGGAATTCATCAGGAATTTCTTTTGGACTTCCCCTAGGAACTCCTCCAAAGATTTTTTCAGGAAATATTTCGGGGATTCCTCCGAGAATTCCACCAGGAATTCTCCTGGGCATTCTTTCAGGCATTTATCCAGACATTCTTCCAGGAAATCTTGCAGATGTTCCTCAAAGAATTCTTTCAGCGATTCCTTCAAAAATTCCTCCAGCTATTTCTCCAGGAATTGCTTCAGAGACTCTTCCACGAATTCCTCCAGGAGTTCTTCCAGGAGTCCAGGAATTTATTCAGGAAATCCGTCAGGGATTCCTTAAGAAATTCTTCCAGGATTTTCTCTACCAATACCTTCTAGAATTTTTCTGGGATTCCTCCAGGCATTCCTCCAGGAATTCTTCCAGATGTTCCTCCAGGAATTGATGCAGGGATTCCTCCAGAAATTCCCTTAAGAATTCATCCAGGAGCTGCTTTATGGATTCCTCCAGGAATTTCTCCAAGGATTCCCCCAGGGATTTCTCCAGGAATTCTCTCGAGGTGTTCTCCAGTAATTCCTTCAGAAATTCCTCAAGAAACTCAAGGGAATTACTTCAGGGATTTCTCCAGAGATTTCCCAAGGGATTCCTCCAGGAAATCCTTCGAAGATTCATCCAGGAATTCTTCTAAAGATTCTTCCAGGAAATCATCCTGAAATTTCTCAAGCGATTATTTCAGAATTTTCTCCAGGGATTCCTTCCACACTTCTTCAGGAGATTTCTCCACGAATTCCTCCAGGGATTCCTTAATGAGTTCTTCCAGAGATTGCTCCAAGAATTCATCCGAGAATTTCTCCAGGAATTTGTCCAGAAGTTCCTCCAGGCATTCGTCCAGGATTCTCTCTAAAGATTTTTCCAGGAATTGCTTCAGGGATTTCTCCAGAAGTTCTTCCAAGGATTCTTTCAGAAATTCCTCTAGCATTTCCTCTAGCGATTCCTCCCAGAATTCATCCAGGAGTTTCTCCAGGTATACTTTGAGGAATTCATCCAGGGATTTCTCCGGGAATTCCTTTAGTGTAATTTTGAAAGTTTGAAAGGGAAATACCAGTTCCCCATCGATTTTTTCTACCCGGTTTTCACCAAAAAGATTATCTGAAACGACTCAAATATGCGACTGAAATGCGATTATACCAGTATAATTTTAATTTGATTCTATAATTGCTCATTTCCACTTTAAATCTGCCTTCATTGGGTCCTTTAAAGGAATCCATGGAAAAATTTCCCTAAATCGAAATTTTAAAATTAATTAAATTAAAATTAATTTATGTGGAGCGAACCTGGTGTGGTGGTATGAACACAAGACTATCACGCCGAGGACCTGGGATCGAATCCCATTCCCCACATACTCACATTATGTGGTTATGCGTGGTCCCGAGATGAACTAGCCTAGGGTTAAAAATCTCGTTAATACAGACAAACAACAAATGTGGAGCCTCGTAGCCGTGCGGTTAGGGTCACCAAGCTTCTAATCGCACCATGCGGTGAGGGTTCGATTGCCGCTCCGGGAATATTCTTGAGAATAGTTTCTTCTCCGTATCCACTGGTACATGCTCCGTGTGTCCCTTGTCTAGTGTTAATTTTCATTCAGTCTTGTGGAATAGTGCGTTACGGCGCAAGGACTACCACATTAAAATTTGATCATGCTATTTTCCTAACAAATGTAGTGAGGCTCCTGTAGGAACAATCCAGAATCAAGATTTGATGTAGTGATTTTTTTTCGGTTTGTCTGTTGGTGTGTTTAGTGTTTGCTGATAATGAACATATTCTTTCGGGAGGATTCAGGTAGGTTTATTGTATAATACAGGAACTATGGTAAGGTGTATAACCATTGCAAGCGTATCACGAATAGCTTATTCAAAGAAATATGTTGATACAGTTTTCCTTTCCAGATTTTCGGCCACCCAGTTCTGCAGCGGTCAATATGAAGAAACAGATCAGATGAATTATGCAGGCAGCTGTTTCAACACAACCAAATAATATTTTGTGCGCCTCAACGTTCACCAAACGTATCCTTTGGAATCTACCTTCCCACTAACAATACCCAAATTCCCGAGACACCTTGGCCTGAGCGATCGTAAAGCTATAAGCATATATGTACATCTTTCATAGGTGTCCAAAACTAACCATTGTATTGATGAGAAGTTGTTATTAACTATTCGAATTTCTTTTGTTGTCCAATAGATTGTGTAAAATGCTACAAATTTGATCAAGCACGCCGTAAAATTCGTCACCCATGATTTGGCGCCTACATCAGTGGTCTAACGACTCTTCGCGTTCTCGGCACTAGTTCCAATATGTCGCTTAAAGAGTTGCCACATATGATGTTAGGTAAGCTGAGGTCAGTTAACTGACTGATGGGGCACGGGAGCTACTGCTATGATCAAAATGTATGCATTACTAAGACATTCTAGACGGACCTAGAGACGGACAATCGAAAAGAAAACGAGTATTTAAGAATATGACTTCAATCTATCAATATCTATCAATCGCAATACATATAACTGTGGTATGCAATCTAGAACATTAGAACACGTTTGTTTTTTGCAAATATGAGTATCCATCTTGGTATCAAATGGTTATGTAATCAAAGAACGTAAGAAAACGTCTGAATCTAATGTTTTTTCATCAACATACATCAGAAACACGTTTGAATCTAATCTATTTGCACATCATAAAACATTTAAAAACATTTTAAATTAATGTCTGAATTTACGTCAACATACATCAGGAAACGTCTGAATCTGATGTTTTTTACATCAACATACATCAGAAATACGTTTGAATCTAATGTATTTACACATCATAAAACATCTAAAAACGACTAAAACAAATGTCAGAATTGACGTCAATATACATCAGGAAACGTCTGAATCTGATGTTTTTTACATCAACATACATCAAAAATACGTTTGAATCTAATGTATTTGCACACCATGAAACATCTGAAAACATCTAAAACCGATGTCTCAATTTGCATCAATATAACGTATAATTCTAATGTTTTTCACATCTACATACATAACAAAACGTTTGAATCTAATGTTTTTGCACATCATGAAACATCTGAAAACGTCCAAATCTATTGTTATTTTACATCAACATACAAAAGAAAATCGTTAGAGTTTTATGTTTTTTGCACATCAAAAAACATTTGAAAACGTCAGATTTTGATGTTTCGGATTATTTGCTTGACATCAGAAAAACGTTTGATTTCCTGATGTATACATTATGTTACCTTGCATAAACACATCTGAATCGTAATGTTTTCTAATGTTCAACATCAGAAGTACATCAAACCTTGATGTTGATGTATACATCGAAATTTAACGTCAGGTTAATGTAAATTTTTATTCGGGAAGCAACAAAGAAGGCGTGACGATTACTCTTTATCCCTACTGGTAACAGATAATGACATGATCTCGAATTTTTTTGCTACAGACAAAACGGAAGCAGAATTTGTTGGGCACTTTTCAACTTGTGAATAATCAATTATTATCAACCCAAATTCGAAACTTTTTGACGATACACGTTTAGTGGCGTTGCAGTGTTTACCGACTCGAAGTTACCGCTCGAAAATCACAATGCAAGGCTTATAAATCTCTAAACTCGTGGTGTACGATGTTTATCGTATTATTTTCAAGTTGGGACAAACATATGGTCGGCATCGGTGGTGTAGTGGTAAGCGTGGTTGCCTCTCACCCCAGTCCACTATGGGCCAGAAATCAAAATTTCGCGACAAAATTCAAAAAAGTTGTTTTTTTTTAAGGTCAATCAATTTTCATATATGTATGATTGTTTGGGCTGTGTTTGATTGTATACCGGCTGATTTTTTTGATTTGTAACAAAATTGTATCGATTTTTGTATGGAGAAACTTCTTATAAGCGAAAATTCTCTTTAAGTTTAAATTTCAATTTCACAATGTTTACTCAAATTGTACAGTTTATTTGCCAATTTATTGAAAAAGTAGAAGTATTCGACCGTATTCGACATGCAACCGATCTAGGAAGCTAGTTGAGACTCTTCTTTTTCGGATGCAACCGGACTTTTTTGCGGGAATTTGCGGGAAACCAAGATAGAATGATTTAAGCGCATGCGTTAATTTTACAATGTTTTACGCTGTGCTTTAATAACCATCCACTCGTAGATAGACTTTTGCCATTGCGACGCAATCTTTTTATAGCTTGCGAAACAATACACATAGCAACATACTACTATTGTTCTGGAATATTTCGTTTTAGGTAACTGTGATTGTAGACGTTTAAATCAATATCACACACTTATTCAAAGTGCAAAATTTCGGTACATAAATTCGTGTGGTCAATTATGATTTTTAATAATCTCAATTTATGTATATATGTCATGTATGTATAGTTTTTGGTGAAAAAATTCGCTGCTCAGGTGTTTCAGATGTCCGGAATTTGGCAGAATACCACTTGACCGAATAATGTTCAAAATAATTCAGAGACCACTTTTCACATTCTAGCTGCCAATTTGATCATCATTATTTTTTCCTTCTTCCTTCCTTCAATCATTGACTATTCTTTCTTATTTTACAATTCAGGGATTTGTTGGCGTTAAAACTGTCAATATTTTATCAGAGATTTTTCCTCCTTTTAATCAAAGGGGATTATTTTGAGCTATACTGACGTGGTGAACAGTGGCACGATCGTTTCTTCTTCAGCCAAACGGCATTCAGCCAAATGACGTTCGGCCAAATGGCGTTCGGCCAAGCGGCAATCAGCCCAACGACACTCGGCCTATTGACTTGGAGACGGTATTTGAACAATAAATTGTGTTCGCTCTTCGATCATATGTATAAGTGGGATGGATATATTTGCGATTAGGGAAAAGATTTGATTTTCCTTAATATGTCTAAAATGTCGTGTCATTGATAGGCTCGGTAGCCAAGTCGGTAAAGCACTTGTGTAGCATATAAGGATCGTGAGTTGAAATCTCACTTGAGCTGTAAATTTGTTCCTGTTCACTTATAATGTATCCATCTGTACATATATATGTACGTTGAGTTTATTTAAAATTCTAATTTTGATTGATATACCGACCGAAACTTTGCACATTGAGTAAGTCTGTGGTCTTGATTTAAAAGCTTATAATCACATTTATAATTGAAACAAAACCTTCCCGAATGAAAGTTGTTTGTTGCTTCGTATATTGTTTCGCAAGTAATAAAGTCATAGCGTCGTAATGGCAAAAGTGGATGATTATTGAAGCACAGCGTGGAATATTGTAAAATTTAAGCAAGCACTAAAATCACTCTAACTTGGCTTCCCGCAAATTCCCGCAAAAAAGTCCGGTTGCATTCGAAAAAGAAGAGTCTAAACTAGCATCCTAGACCGATTGCATGTCGAATACGGTCAAATACTCCTACTTTTTAAACACATTGGCAAATAAACCGTAAAATTTGAGTAAATATTGTAAAATTTATTTTTAAACTTAAAAACATCGCAATTTGTGTATCAAATGTGCAAAATATACTAAATTTACTTTTAGGAAATGTATGCGTTTTATTTTTTAATCACATTTTTCACCCCAAATCACATTTTTCTTAATATTGGTTAAATTCGAGAATTTTCGCTCATAAGAAGTTTCTCCATAGAAAAAACGATACAATTTTGTTACAAATCGAAAAAATCAGTTGGTATATAATCAAACATAGCCCGAACAATCATACAAATATAAAAATTGATTGATTTTAGAAAAACAACTTTTTTGACTTTTGTCGCGAAATTTTGATTTCTGGCCCATAGTGCGACGTAAAACACAACTGGCGCCGAACGGTGCTAGTTGGCCAGAAAAAAGAAGAAGAAGAAGGACAAACATATGTCACATTGGGTGGATTGTCGCAACAAATAAAGGTTGCGACATTGTCATTATTGTTGCGCGATTGTTGAATTTTGATTCACTGATCGGGTTCGGGACACATAAATACGACTGTAACTCTGACATGAATCAGTAAAATTTGCAAAAAAAATACTGAAAACTCCTTGATATGTAGTGGTACAGTTATGTTCATTAAATAGCAGTAAAAGATTACGGTGTACAATATTTAGAAAGTGATACCTTCCGGAAATCTGACAGTTTTTTGATAACGTAGTTCAAATCGTTCATAGGCCTTTCCTCAATGATCTAGTACTCCTCACCAATTTGATCAACGTAAAACGATAAGAACGACGTCACATGTTTACATCCAAAAATGATGTTTACATAGGTTACTAGCCTGCCTTGTGATATTTATGCCGTGGTAAAAGACGATTTCCATACAAAATGGCCAACTTTGACATGCTCTAACATAGGACTACAGTAGTAGTAATAGATAGTAACTGTAGATAGATGCTCTTATATTTATTTTGAATTACAGAAATTCGTCCAGCAAGTACTCTAATAATTCCTCCAGGAATTCTACGAATTCTTAGCAGAAGTTTTGGAGGAATAACTGAAGAAATTGTTGAAAAAAAAATGATGGAGCATTTTTTGGAGAAATTCTCGGAGAAATTCCTGATGGGATTCATAGAGGAATTCTTAACAGAATTCTATGAGTATTTTCTGGAGAAATTCTTGGAGGAATTCTGGGAAGAAGTTTTGGAGCAGTTCCTGGAGAATTACCTGAAGGAATTCTTGGAGGAATCCCTAAGGTTGTCCCGGGATTATTTTCTTGCAGAATTTCCAGAGGTTTCCTAAAGAATCTTGCAGGTGTTTATGAAGGAATTTCTGAAAGATTTTTGGATGAATTCTTGAAGGAATTTCATGAAAAACAAACTTTGGAGATATTCCTGGCGAAATTCCTGAAGGGGTTCTTCTCAGAAGTCTTAGAAAGATCCCTGGAGAAATTCTTGGGGAAGGTAGTATAGGATTTTTTGGAGAAACTCCTGGAGGGATTTTTGGAAAAGTTCTAGGCATATGTCTTGGAAGAATTCCTGGATCAATTCTTGGAAAAATTCCTTGAGGAATTCGTTGAGGACTTTCTGGTGGAATTCCAAGAAGAATTCATTAAGGAACTCTTGAAAGAGTTCCTGGAGGAATCCCGTAAGGAATTTTTGGCGTAATTCTTTAACAATTTTCGGAGAAATTTTAGAGGAAATCCCTGAAGGAATTTTCTTACAGTAATCCCAGGAGTACTTTCTTGAGGAATTACTAAAAGTTTCCTGAAGGATACTGGGGGTTTTCATGGAAGAATTTCTGGAGGAATTTTTGAAAAAAAATCCTGAAAAATCTATTGAGGAATTCCTGGAAGAATTCTTCGGTGAATTCCTGAAGAAGCTCTTGGAGGATTTCCTGAAGTAATTTCTGTTGGAATTCCTTGAGAAAAATCTTCACGAATTTCTGGAGGAATTTCGGAAGAAATGCCTGAAAGTAATCTCGTATGAATCTCTGGAATAATTTTTGGAAAAATTTCTGCAGGTTTCTGGAGAAACTCTTTGAGAAATTTGTGGAGAAATTTCTTGAGAGCTTCTTGGAAAAATTCATAGATTCTTGGAGGAACTCTTGGATAAATTATCAAGGTTTTTTGTTTTGAAAAATTCCAGGATGAATTCTTCCAGAAATTATTGGCAGATATTGAGACCCATACTGCCGTGAATCGCATATCTGTCCCATTTGCATAGGAAATCCAGCAAAGATGGGACTGATATGCGATTCACGTCAGCATACTTCAAAACACATTGGGTCTATTTGTATGCCAGTGGACACCCAAATAGCAACACATATAGATACTCGTAATATTATGAGGTGCAACAGACACAATTGTTAAATAATTATGCCGATAGAGTGAACAGAAACAAGAGTAGAGCCTGTAGACCTTGAAGGTTCTAGTTCCAGAATAGTTTGGAAGCCTGGAATATCCCATGAATGTACCAAAAGCATTATAGTTGTGCAATGAGGCTCCATCAGCAGTATAGACTACATTCCACGAATATGTTTTTACAATTTAAGCATGATACAGGATGTAGATATCGTAACCCAAACTTCAAAGTGTCTTGGAGGCCATTTGTTTTTCACGAAATGTATAACTACCACAATAATGAATTGCTCGTAACATCGCGAGGTCTAAATGGACATCAACGTGACTAAATTTCTTGAACATAGTGAACACAAATGATGGTAGATGTTGTAGATATCAAGAAAATGAATTCCAGGGTAGTTTAGATGACCTAGATCACCCAATTTATGTACCATGACTATTCTAGAAGTGCTTTGAGGCTTTCTGAGTAGCGTAGACTATGTTCTGTGATGATTCATCGTGTATCAAATTTGGTTCAGAATGTAGGATTTTTGACGCGAACTTCAGAATACTTTGGAGGCCTTAGAATAGTTCTGGGATCAAAACTTCAACAGACTATGATGGGTAGTAATACATTGCATGTCAAGGATCAGTGAAAACTATTGAGGATTAGCAAAACGATGAAATTTGAGCAAAAACATGTAGAATTCATAAAAAATACAAAAAAAGTCACGTATTTTCGGCTACCAGCAAAAGGAGGGGAGGTACCATGCGTTTCTCAGCACAACTATTCCCCTTGACTATTGAAAAACTCCGGGGATAAAATGTTGAAGATATTGCATTTCTGCCAAAAGTAGATCGTCCCGGGTGTTTACGGGTTAAGAAGAGTTTTCGGAGTACGGTAGATTGAAAAGTGGACGAAATGAGAACGAAGTGGACTACAGGTTATAGCAGTACATAATCGTTAAAGTTGAAATCTGTGAGTAATGTCAGTAAGTAATGTTTTGGCTAGTCAGGTTTTTTGGCCCTAGTTCGTTATGCAACCTGTTGCGATCTAAAATTATTATAAAATTATTTTTTACTGTTAGATCCTAAATAGTAGGTTGATTAAAACTGTAAAAACCATATAATGCATTTGCTTAAGGAGAAACTTCAGAGAGTACCAATATGGCTGCCACAATGGCCGACTTGGATCCCTACTCACGTTTTCAAGAGCACAAATCTTAAAAATTCGTAAACAAATGCGGTCGATTTGGAAAACCTGCCTCTTTTTGCAAGTGAGCAAAGCCAGGATAATGAAGTGCGACCTGGTTCGATGCTTCGAACGTCAGATTTGTGCCTCTAAAGTTTGTATGCAAAATTCCAATGGGTTTTCTTGATGTTTCACCTTTTAAACAAAACAAAATCAACTCCCATATGTCTATTAGTGTGGGTCATAGAAATCGTTTTTTTAGATCAAGGTTTTTTTGATTTCATTTCGGGTCCTGAGTGCCTGTACAAAATTTGAGTGCGATCAGTTATGCTTACAGTTTGCGCATCGAAATGGGATTTTGTATGGGTAAACTTACTTTTTTGCATTTTGTTTATAAAATAATAAGATGTCCTGATAAATTTTGTAGAAACCCCCAAAGCGATCCGAGTCTTGTGACAAAAGTTATAACCTACTGATTATCTGATTGTGCTTAAAGCGCAGTTTGGTGTTCAAAAGGAATCTCTCAAGAAACTTCTTGACTGATTCCTGGTAGAATTTTTCTACGCTGATTTCCATTTGAAATGTCATTTCTTCGCAACTGCGTACTGCGATCGAATAAAAAAAACTGTTTCTTGAGCGATTCAAACAAGAAATTTCCCATGTCAATGTCGCATGTTCTTTACATTTAACAGTAAAGGAATAACATAAATAATAAATTGTCAATTTTTGGTAAGAATTCCTAAGATTATATCTTTTTCCACATGCATCGGATCGCTTTGCGGTCTTCTACAAAGTTTTTCAAATTAGCCTGGGCTACACTTTTACATTAGCGGTTATTTTGAGTAACCTTCAAGATATATACAAAAAAGTATCTTGTATAAACTTTGCGATCCCTCTAAGCAGAATATCCTCTTCGAAAGAGTGTAATCAGTTTTGCACCTTTTGTACCTGTTATAGAGGGTGGAATTAGAAGGTACAAAACTGATCACACTTATTCGAAAAACCCATGTAAAATTCCATACAAACTTCAATCGCGATGCGCAAAATGTAGGCTACACCAATGCCCAAATTTTAGACATTTGTTTGGGACCTCAAAGAGCATCTAGAAAACACTGATCTAATTGAATCTGATATTTTTTTTTCCATACAACGTTGATCCACCCTAATGTCTATTTTGGCCAGGCTGCTTCTAATTAGGCCACTCCCATAAGAAATATACGTGATTGGCCAAAATAGAAATCGAGGTTGAGAATATGACCAAAACTGGCGTAGACTATCCAAAACCAGTGCCCGTACCCTATGTGTTACAGTGTAAAACCTGAATATGTAAAATAAAAATGCTTTTCACGACATTAGTTCCTAGATTATGTGTGCCAGAGTTAATAGTGAAACTAAAGAAGAATTTATAGCTGGAAATTTCAAGAAAATTCTAGTGGAATTTGTAGTGCAATGGTTGTGCCGTTTTTGTGAAATCCAAAGAGAATTTCTAGTGGATTCCTGCTGCAATTTCTGGAGAACTTGCTGATAGATCACCATAAAGAATGACCACTTAACAAAAACTTGTTAAAATGCGGCTATTCACAAGACTCTGAAATCAATGAGGAAATTTTAATGAAAAATGGTGAAGAAATTTTGGAGAGATTCCATAATTATAATAATTTCTGACATAATTTACAATGGAATTTTCCATTAAATTTCTTGGAAATCTTCAGCAAAAACCCGGATTAATTTTTGACCAATTCCTCCACGAATTTCTTCTGAAATTTTCTCAAGGAATCTAGGATTTAATCAGGAGTTCGCCATTCATTCATCCTTATTTCAGAGAGCAAATCTCTCAACTCAAAAAATTGGTGCTGGAACTCTTCAAAATAATCTGTCTTATATTCAAGCTAGATTTCCTCTAAAATGTTTTTAAACTTTTGGTGTTCTCCGATTTGAGTAAGTCCCAGTTGTCCAAGTAAAATCAAACTCCAGAATTCCAAAAATACTTTTAAATTTAGAAAAAAAATGCTTTTATTTGACTTAATTTAACTTTTTACTCTGAAATTGATTGAGTTTTGGAGTTTTTCTAGAATTCAGTCGAACATTCTCTTCAGGATTTCTGCAATTGCACAAAACAAATGTTTTGGAGGCAAAATTTGAATTTTGGTTAATAACTGGACAAATAATTACAGTCTTTCTCAGAATAATCACAACATATCACATATATCTTGCCAATAGACAGTTATTTGAGTTTCTTATGATAAAAATAAAATCTATAGAGTCCTTGGCCTTTGGTCAACAATTTGAAATTTTGTGAAGCGTTTGTTCTAATGTTTCAATCGCTCTAATATCAGGCCAGTATTAGAGATGTAAGGTGGATTTGCTAAAAAATATTAGATATTAGGTGATTTTTCAATGGTGCTCAAATTGCCCCATTGGTCAAATTAACTCGATTACCCGTAGCTATAGGGTAAACAGGTATAATAAGCCCCCCCTAAGCAGAAATGGCAATATATCTAAAACTTGCGCCTTATTCCATCTATTCCACGTCCACTGCAAATCGTTGTTCCTAAAGTTAGTGAAGTGTTGCATGCAAACTTTGCCTTTAGAGGAGCGGCTATGGAAGCTTTGAAACGTTTTTCGAAAACGTTCCAAAATTTGCCTTATCAAAACAAACGGGGCAATACGCCCCATCAAAAGGAAAACCTCCAGCCCCGTGATAAAACAGTCCCAGGGAATAATTCTACTACATGCTTATCCTAGGAGGGTCTTTTAACAAGTGTTTAACTGTATAAAAGTTGCAAAATAACACAAGCGAACAGAGCTAGCTTCGTTTACAATGATGTCAGTTTACAAGAGGTAAAATATTACGCCAAAAGCCTCGATTTCAGACTTTTTGATATTTTTGTTGCTTTTCTGTACCAATTAACTAACGGATCAGCTTGATGGTAATTATTCTTCAATATTCAAGATTTCTAATCGATCACGCATGCGAAAAGCGCTTGAATCGCTAGAAAATGAAGGGGGGCGTTTTTCCCCGGTGGGGCGCATTATACCCTTTTACCCTAGTATATATTCTAGTTGTACCGTTGGCGTACCAGTAGTCGCTCATGTTAGAATAGCCACTCACAGTCACAAAAATAAGAAGTAAAAAGAAAATAGGGTTAAATACTATTCCTTTTAATTCCACTAAGAATTTACATCCTTTTTGCATTCGTATTTCGACCTCAACTGTAAGGTCGTCTTCAGTGTCTCGTACTTGACTCAAGAATCACGGAGAGAATGCGAAGCCAAAGCGCCACATGGGAAGAATCTGTGTAGAACCACAAACCACCATTGGAAAAATATATGCAAATTAATTTGGGTCGTCTACGGTTTCAATTCGACATGTGTTATATATTAGTCGAAATGAAGGTAAGTGTTTTTATTCGAATAGTCTATTCGGAATAGAGGTTGCAAGCATCACATCACTTGCCAAAGTGAATCCAGAGCATGTGAATTTTCCTCCTTCCCATTAATAAAAATCCTTCCCTTAACAGTCGTGGAGAAGTAGAGGTGATCTCGGTCTCTAGTAGCAACGCACGTCATACTAATATTCCTGCCCTTCCTCGATGACCGTAGTAAGGACGTGGCCGGCTCGTTATTGACTTAATAAAATTAAGAATTCTCCAAGGTGCACATTGAAAACGGTAAGCTACTCCCAAGCTCCCAGGTTCGCTGTGCATTTCGATTGTTCTGTTCAATCACGGAGTAGCAACTACGAACTGTGTGCGGTCATCTATGCTCATGCTCATTTTTATCATAGCAAATATTGGAAAAAAAAATCAGGGCCGAAGGATTGCAATCTATTGGACAACGTTACAGAACCTACCGTTTCCAATTCGAGCGTTTTCTCCGATAACTTTGTTTTCATAGCTGTATAAGCTGCAAATGTTATATTATATGGTCAGTTTTCAAACTTCTTGGTTTCTGTTGAAAAAAAAAATAACTTACCTGCAACAATTTTTTCAAACACTTTCTCAAGGTGTCGATTTTCCTTCTCCAACTGTAAAGTTGAAGCAGTACATGTTGAAATACAATATAAAATACATATTTGACTAATTTACATACCTCTCTGATCCTCGCAAGATCGGTTCGCCTCTGCAACTGCCGAGGAGATGGCTTTGGTTTGCCGACTGGACTCATCGATTCAGTGCTGTTGCTCTTTGGTGAATCCGCTTTGGCAGTAGCATTAGCTTTATTCGCCACATTCAGTTCGAGATTCACTTTCAAATTGAGATTGAATCTGGAAACTATTAAACATTGATTTTAAGATTATTGCATTTGAATTTGTGATTTCCAAAAAATACCTATAGGATTAACAGCTGCTCGCAACGCCCGTGAAATCCACTTAGCATAGCGCTGTTGTTTCTTATCGTCACAGTTTACCTAAGGATCTCACTTTATTATAGATATTCTCGCTTTGAACGGATCAACCAACCTTCACTGAAACACCCTTCTCCTGTTCAGCATCCGCCTTATCACGTTTGCTCTTTCCGCCAGATTTTCCAGACGAACCACCTTTTTCCTTCCGCTCACTTTCATCGCCACCCTTCTCATCACCGGCGTTTTCCTCATCGGCAGCTGGAATGTCTTCGTCGTCATCGGCAGGTTCGTCGGCGTCTAGATTTTCACTTTGCGCATCATCATCCACCTCCTCGTCATCTTCGTCGTCGCCAGCGAGAAAAATCTCCGGCATTTCCATCACCTCGACGCAGATCGTTTCCATCCGGGCCAGAACAGCATTGCGAGCCATTGTCCTTCCGAGGGGTTGATAGCTCAGGACTAATTGGGATACTTTACCTGGTGAAAACTCAATCTATCTGTGACTTGTATTAAGACATGGATGCAACCGGAAAACTGTACACAATGGATAAAAATAACCATGCATAAGATTTCGGAAAGAGCATGCGCACCATATTGAGCATAGACGCGAGACAAAAAGCAGTGTACCTACCTCATATTAAGACGGCTGGTACTGCCGTCTTTGATTGGATTCCAATTTTATGTCTTATTAACTTTCAATTTGATTCTAATCTGATTGCTTTTCATTTTTTTGTATGAATTGTTGATTAGAAATATGGAAACGCACAGTAAGGTGTGGCGTTTTTTTTAATCGAACATTTTATTGTAATTCGCATGCTCTTCTAAGTTCAAATCATATTTGAAAAACCTCAAAGTTTGAGCCAAAAATACCTATTGATATTTGGAGGAGGCGCAAGTACCTCAAAGTTGGATATTCGAGTAATAAGATGTAACTTTTACTAACATTATCATAATTTTGTTCATTTCCAATTGATTTTCAGTCTATTAGTTTGGGTCTCTTTGGGATTGATCTATATCTATCTATCTTCTATATATATAAAAATGAATTTCTGTCTGTCTGTCTGTCTGACCACTATGGGTTCGGAAACTACTGAACCGATCGGTATAAAATTTTGTATGTGGGTATTTTTGGGGCCGGGGAAGGTCCAATTTTGGTCGTCTTTGTTTTGTTCTGTTAGCTTTCACCCAAGAAAGGTTTATGAGGCAAAAACATGGAAAAATTGAAAACCGATCTTCCATGCATTTTGACCGGGGACTTGCTAGAAAATTTAAACGTCAAAAAACGCAGTAGGCAAGACAAAGTTTGCCGGGTACAGCTAGTTTATGATAAAAATTGAAAAACACCAAACTATTCCAAAATTAATTTTAATACCAGTTTTACCCGATTTACTTCATTTTTCTTTTTTTATATAAAATAATAGGGGGATACACTTAACAGCGTAAACTGATTCTACTGATTAAACGTCGCGATCATCAAGGGCAAGGCAATCTTTAATTATTTCATTCGCAAAATCGTGAAACATTTCAAATAAGAAGAAAATCATGGCTTACGCAGCAATTTAATCTCTTTAGTGAGTACCCCTAATAAGTTTGGGTCGCTATTGTTTTCAACTTCAACTACTGGATCAATTTCCACACTGAAAGCATTTTAACATATTGTTGTTTATTTTAATTTATTTTCATCAAATTTTCACCCAGAAACAACTTTGTTGGTATTTTCAACGGACAGTGGAGGCTTTTACGATCATACTAACATTCACCGTTATGTGTAGCACCCTATGGAACTGTTTGATTTTGACTTAAATTCAAACTTATGTCCTCTAGCGGTCCAAAATTCGACCGTTACCCTAGCGAATAAAATATAGCTTGTTAGTATATAACTTTTGATCTTTTGATCAAATTCAAAGAAGCATTATTGTTATTGATATTTAGCATTAGCATTAGCATTAAGCGAGTCGCACAAATTCGTAGGTGGTACAGTCCTATACCGCTGTTATGAGGATAGCCTCCTTCCCGTCCGAACCAAAGCACAAAGATGTGGGACTAATCCCTGACTCTTAGACAAGACTGACGCAATCCTCCAATGGTCGAGCACTGTCCTGGCCACGTCCTTGCGACAGCTGAGGAATGGGAAAGGATGATTGGTTTTGGACACATACGAAAAATGTAGACAGCTCTACGATCTCTCAGGCCTAGGTTTCACGGGAATTTGGGTGTTGTTAGTGGAAGGGTAAACTCCAAAGGAAACGCTTGGTCAACGTTCAGGCATACCATTGTTAGACTTCTTCGAATCAGTTGTCTGCCCGATTCATCGTGGTTTCCTCGTCGTCTTGATGGCATTTGGTTGAATCACTAGATTCTTCGGTTGATAATCTGCAAAATATAATAATATTTACAACGTACGTCAAATAAGCTTCATATTAGTGATACGCTCGCCACAGTTACATATTTTTACAATATTATTTATAACATACGATAAATTTACCTGAATTCTGCTGAAATAAAATGTTAATTAGCAGTACATTGAAACAAAATAAATTACAAAACACAAAAAATGCATCAAACTTTGATCTTGGAATATTTATAAATACGATAAATATCAAGATCAAAATTTGATCAAAAAAACAAAAAAGGGGGGGGGGGCGAAAATACTAAAAAGGGGGCGATTTCTTAAATAATTGAGGGATATCAAAAGTATTGAAATACAAACCCAGAATGCCCACTGAATCATTAAACTCTCTGATATTTCAAGATTTTTTGTTTCTATGATCATTGAAATATATCTGTTACGAGATCGACTAAATTTAAAAGAATTTTTGATGTTTATGTGGATTTTTGGCAAAACTCCAGGAAAGGAAAAGAGTGTGTTTTTGGAGGCAAAGTGGAAGTGCCGCTTTTTCATTCGGATCGGCCGCGTCGTCGTCGTCAATTTGAATGTGCACATCGTCGTACCCGTGTGTAGTTGTAGCGGTTCAGCGTGATTTCGGAGAATAGACAGTCTGGGAGACAGTAGAACGGTCCACCCCTGTGAATCCTAGACCATTACGTAACCAAAATCCCGACTTCTTTCTATTTACGAGGGCGTCGATGAGTCGCTGGCATCTCCTTAAATAGATACCGTCCCTTCCCTACTATCCCTTCCCATCCTAGTAACAAAGATTACGCAACAGGTAGGACAATTACGGTAGGCAAAACGTTGTGTTTCTTTTCGTTTCAGAGAGCGATCAATGGCGCTTAAGCCTAGGCTTGTTAGCCAGAACACAGTGAAAATACCTGTGCTCCATCCCGGAAGCAAAAAGGCCCATGGAGTGACAAAATCAGCTACGTCACTCTCAACGTTGGTGTTATACTAAACACGTACACTCACACCAACACATCTACATGATCTACTAAAATACACTTACACAATCTGAATTTTGTCGCATCACTCGCTTATAGTGAGTCCCCTATCTCCAAATATTCAACTCCTTGACATCTATGGGGGCGTCGGTGAGTCACTGACCATTTTTAAAGTAGGAGTCATATCATCACATCCTTTCCTATCCTCGTAACGGAGAAGATGGGCGTGGCCAGCAATGGAAGTTTTTCATGTCTTTTTTACTTCAACCTCTGATTGGAAAGCTGTGGAGCGGACCTGGTGTGATGGTTAGAAGCTTGACTATCACACCGAGGACCTGGGATCGAATCTCACTCCCGACAAACTCGCAAAATGTGAGTTCTTCCTTCGGAAGAGAAGTAAAGCGTTGGTCTCGAGATGAACTAGCCTAGGGCTAAAAATCTCGTTAATACAGATAATAAAAAAAAAGAAAAAAAAATTGGAAAGCTGTTCCCAGACAACCAGTCATCGTATAAGATGTTGCATAAGATGATGAAATGAAGACCATATGCGTGCATGCCTTTCCATAAGCAATTAGAATAGGAGTATTAAAGTTTCAACATGACAACTTTTAGTATGCAATCTACGAATTACTCCGTTACCCAACGCAACGCAAGTTTTGAAAAGTTCGTCCCGTCATGTGTCGGCACTACTTCCCAATGCACATTTAGTTAATAATAAATATTTTTCAATAACTTGATGATTTTGTGGCTATATCGGTCTCTTTCTACTCATAGTATAAGGGAGTAGAGATCAAAGTGGATAATGAAATGATAGATATGACCGATCGATAGAATTTGTGATGAAAACAGAACAATACATTAGGCAGTCGGGTGCCTGAAACTTTTGCCAGTCTTGGTAAGGTGGTATGAACTACCAACCAAGCCGATCTGTTTAAAAGCACAGGTCGCACGGCAGAAGTTTCACGCATTCGATGTATTCGTTCAATACATGGCCTACTTGCCTAATTTCACCTTCTATAAAAATTTTCACACTTGTTCGCTACCTAGCGAATTCTATCATATCTATCATTTCATTATCCACTTTGATCTCTACTCCCTTATACTATTAGTAGAAAGAGACCGATAGAGCCACAAAATCATCAAGTTATTAATAGAATACGGTCGATAAATCAGAATATGATATAAATATTTTTCTTTCATTTTTTTTGCATTTACACAAAAATTTGAATGGTTCGTTATCCTCGGTGTCGACATTTGTAATATTTTAGTCAAAATGTATAAATGTTTTGATTCAAATGAAGGTTGCATGAATCACATCACTTACCAAAGTTAATCTAAATCATGTGACTCTCACCCCCTCCCCCCCACTAACAAAAACTCCTTCCCGTGACAGTCGTGGAGAAGATGAGGTGATCTCGGTCTCTAGTAGCAACGTACGTGACATTAACATTTCTTCCCTTCCTCGATGAGCGTAAGGACGTGGCCGGCGCCGTTGTTGACTAATAAAGTTTGGAATTCTCGAGCTGTGCACATTGAGAGCGGTAGCTACTCCCAAGCTCCGTTTGTTGGTTCCTTGTGCAATTTCGATTGTTCTGGTCAATCACGGAGTAGCAACTTCGAATCTATGATCATGCTTATTTTTGGCACAACTCCAGGAAGGAAAAAAAAAACAAATAAGATTATATACTAAACGAATCTCCGAAAAAAAATTCTATGGTTTCTGGAGATCTAATAAAATATATACCGTAAAACGGGGTATCTTTGATAATGCGGGTAACTTTGATAGTGCGACAGGCATTGTACAGTTTATCTTTTAACTATGATTCCTTCAATCAGTTAAGAAAAAGGCAAACGTAGATCAATTCCATACATATGAAAGTTCATCTTAGACGTATTTTCATTAAAACCAAGTTTATATACAACTTTTTGGACAAAAAATAAAAATTGTTGATATTCTTGTCATTTGTCAACCCCTTCAAACAATCTTCTATACGACTTCGTTTCAACTATTTTTTCAATGAATGGACTCTTATTCTCGATAGATTCATCATAGTAGATTTCAATTCGAATCTCTTAACGAAGTGTGTTTTTACGAAATGGAAGCAATTTTGTAAATTGGGACATAGATCTTCATACACCGATAAACGCCTAAAAGTATACAATGCCCTTGTAATTCCATGTAGGCCAATCTGTTGCTCAAAGTTTTTTTTCAATAAAACATTCAAAAACTACAGAAAAAAAGAAAACTCACCATGAATAGCTTGAAATCATATGTAGATGTACTGTTAAACAAATATTTTCACAAAGATAATAGGGGGATTCACTTAACAGCGTAAACTGATTAAACTGATTAAACGTCGCGATCACCAAGGCAATCTTTGATTATGTCTTTCGCAAAATCATGAAACATTTCAAATAAGCAGAAAATCATGGCTTACGCAGCAATTTAATCTGTTTCGTGAGTACCCCTAATAAATTTTGATAGCTAAATTCACATTTTTTTCACTCAGTACTTCATATGTACAATTTAATAAAAAATCAATGTTTTAATATAAAAATCTGCTATATTCCATAAGGCTTCTCCCATCATGTCCATACTCCTAAGCTTTCAATCTGTGATTATTTTTTATGATTTGATGAGTTTTCAGGGCACTATCAAAGTTACCCCAAAATGAAAATCTGATTCTCGCTCATATGAAAAACTAAAAGTTACCCAAGATATTAAAGATTATCGGATCTGTCATTTGCAATTGATAACTGATACTCCAGTACTTGTTTTAAAAATAAAAAACTAGGTGATATACTGTTTTATGGAAAAATAGTAAGGAAATTCGCTGAAAAACTATCAAAGTTACCCCGTTTTACGGTATTAAGAAACTTCTATGACGAAAATTGATTGATTGATTTTTGTCAAAATTATAAAAGGAACAGGGTTTTTTTTTACTTGATGAAAAAGTTTTGTTTTTAATTTATTTTTGTTTTTTTTTCATGGATCAATGAAAAACATGAAGTTTAAGACGATTCTTAGAACACTTTTCGGATGGACTTCGTAACACATTGTTTCATATTTCATAGAAGCTTCCCGGAAAAAATCCAAACATTGCGTATTACTAGGAGTTATTTTGAAAATTTTCCACAAATTCAGCGAGTAGATAATGACTGATGCATGTCTATTTGACGATAAAAAGGTACCCAATTCATACGAAGCTAGTCTATTCGGATCACTGGCATTTAATTATTTTCAGTTACTGAACATCCCAAGTAACAATCTTAATTCTATTTGGTTTTATTTGTTTTTATGATAGTTTTATCGGAACATTGCATATTCTAGTTGATCTTATCGGAGTTTCAGCTGAGCACAACTATTCTTCGTCAATATGTGGTTTTAAAAACACCTCCAAGAATACTTGAGGTTCAGTTCATAAAACCATAAACACAACAAGAACTGTTGAACTTATTTTCAGTTTTATAAGATTCTTGTAGCTATCTTCAATCATCCGTTCTTGGTCAAGAGCAACTGTTCTCGCATGAGAACAGTTTGGTACATGAAAAATACAAGAAAAAACTCAAGCATCAGATTTTGATTCTCGTCGTTCCATTATTGCTGCCAATCAAGAACACCTACCCGGAAACCCAACCGCGACGCGGTGCAGTGCCAATAAGTTCCTCCGGTTGCAGCATCCGAAATGGGGTGGGTATGGTCATCCAGGACGTCGATTCCCGTGCAATCGGGGTTCTAATTATCGATCTTTAAAATCAACAACTACTTACCTGTTGGAAGTGCTGACCGGAGGAATGAGGCACTGCACCGCTCATCAAGGCCGGTTATCGAAAAAGGTCTGCCTGGTTGGCAACGGTACCGGGCTGATAATTAAATTCATCGGACGAGATTCACAAAATGCACCGCGGTGCGATAATTTATTATTTGTTTACAATTTGGCGTACATGATTTATGACGTTCTTGGCGGAGTTTGCATAAACCTAACTCAAGAACGTTATAAACCTGAGTACTAGACTGGGTCAACAAAGTCGATTTTTTGGAACAAAGCTTTTTCGATTCCTTTTAGCGTCCAAAACAACTGTGCAAAATTTGGGAGCGATTGGTTGCGTCCCCGTATTCCGCATTGCGATTGAAATTTGTATGGAATTTAGTATGGGAAAACGTGCTTTTTTGCATTTTTCTCATAAATTGATTTTTTTCGTCTAAACCGATCTAACTAATGACGTTAAATTATAGCCTAGAATATGCCGAAAAACTTTGCCGAAGATCGCAAAGTGATCCAACACTTGTGACAAAAGTTATAACGTACAGATTGCCCAGTGGTGCTTAACATTTAACATGTAAAGGAATAACATCAATAATAAAATCTCAATTTTTGGCCCTAGTTACCAGGCGAATATCTTTTTTCACTAGCATCGGATCACTTTGCGGTCTTCGGCAAAGTTTTTCGGCATATCCTAGGCTATATTTTAACGTCATTAGTTACATAGTATTGGACAAAAGAATTCAAGTTATGAGTAAAATGCGAAAAAGTACGTTTTCCCATACTAACTTCCATACAAATTTCAATCGCAATGCGGAATACGGGGACGCAACCAATCGCTCCCAAATTTTGCACAGTTGTTTTGGACGCTAATATAGATTGAAAAAGCTTTGTTCCGGGTTGATACGATCAAATTTAAAGTTTCTCCATACAACGTTGACCCACTCTACTGAGTACTCTTGAGTAATACTTCTTACCCTTGCATAAGATAAAATAAATTTGAGACGTTCTTGATGGAGGCCAACTAGGCTGCATTGAGAACGTTATAAATCCTAGTGTTCTTGAGTTATGCTTTTAGCTCTGGCATGAGTTGAACGAAATTTAAGATGATCTTATGGTGATGTTAATTAAAACCATCGATGATGGACCGACCACCGGCCTAGATTTCAATGGAAGCCATGTTGAGAAAACTCATGAGCAATGTTCGCATGACCAGGAATAATATTTTTAAATATTTTATTAGTGCGTTATAATGGAAGCGCGTTGCAATTTTTGGAAGTATCTTGCAACATATATACGATGAATTTCGCTTGGCATTTGGCATCCTTGTTACACCACGGAAATATTTCCAATTTGTGTAATAAATTAATCCCGATTACAATAATGTGACATTTTCATTGTATTTTTAGTTTCAATTTATTTCATCCAACTTTTCTGTCGACATAAAAGCTGCATCAGCAGCAACACTGACAAATTTATTATCGTTTTATCGTGCACTTGAAGAATTCTACAAGGAGAGAGCAATTCGCCTTGAAGACAACACGCAGAAAAATAAATTGTAAACCTA
Source organism: Aedes albopictus (assembly GCF_035046485.1). Taxonomy (NCBI): domain Eukaryota; kingdom Metazoa; phylum Arthropoda; class Insecta; order Diptera; family Culicidae; genus Aedes; species Aedes albopictus. Next base: position 399,168,497 of record NC_085137.1, read on the forward strand.
ATTAAATTCTAGTTCAAATCAACCGATTTTTCAGTTTACTATAGCGACAAACTGATTTCTAGTTTAAACTGAACTGTTGCAACTGTTTGATAATACAAATGTTTTCATTTGACGAAATTTTTGACAGTTTGTTAGAACAAACAGAGATTTGGTAGTTTGAACATAAAATAACAGATTGTTTTAAACGACTGCACTTTTGTGACTAACAAAGCCGGAATGTGATTGTGTTGGTGACGGCAGCTCCTGCGGCAGCTCGGAAATCTATTTTTAGACCGTCGGTGAGCGGATGGGGAGGAGAACGACTAAAAAAAGACAAAAAAGGCGAAGCCGATCAACTTTTTGTGGATGCTGTCGTGAGTACCTGCGCGTTATCCATCACGACCAAAGCTGCACTTGGAAGTTGGCGTGATGGATTTGCTGCACCTTCTTCGTTATGGCGATGTTGGGGTAAGCATTTTATAGGTGTGTGAGTGCTTTCGGACCAAGTTTCGGACCATGTTTATGGTTTTTATTTTGTTGAAATAAATGAAATTTTTGACATTATATGAAATGATGGTAATCGGTTGTTTTTATCGATAAACTCTAAATGAAAACAATTAAATCAGGCCAAACATGTCTAAAGGTCCTATCTGCAGAAGCGAGGCTCTCTTTGGTTTCCCTCTCTTTCGTTAATATCTCAGCTGTTTATTTGTATTATGATTGTTTCCTTGCATTGAACGATGGTCAAAACAATCGTCTTTTGATTTGTACTACAAAAATAGTTGAAAAGTGTACCATTACATTGCAATAAGTGAAAGAGAAAGTGAACAAAGAGAGCCTCTCAAATGCAGATAGGACCTATTGAAATGTTTGGCCTGAAATATAACTTTGGAATAAGTAAATTCTTAGTTTGAAAATCAACCATGCGTTTTATTGTTTTAAACAAGCGCCATTTTTCTGCGTGAACTTGGGAAGTACAACAAGTTTTAAGAGAAATTTAAAAACAACTCTCCAAGAGCATCTTAGGATGGGCCTCTTTGGTCTTATGGCGGGTTTATGGTTGAGTTGATGTCGTTTTGTAGAACAATTTGGTTTATGCATGGTTTTAAAGAACAGGTGTTGAAGAATACTTCAAAAGCATTATAAATTTAATTTTGTTACTTGGGATAGCTTCAATATTTCAAGATATACCAATATATTCTTGAGTTGTACTTTTTGTAATTGTTTTTCAATTTCCCACCACTCTTTTTTGAGAACTTGTGATCAAACATCTCGGGATTTTAAAAATCCTATTTGAGAACACTGTGTTCTGTGAACACAGAACACTGTGAACAAGTGTTCATAAATGTTCACAGTTTGTTCTGTTTTGCTCGATATGTAAATCTTAAGAAAAAATATGTAAAGCACAAACTTGATTTTAATATATATTGTGTTTACGTGAAAAAATACATTTTTCTTTTTTTCAATTGCAGACAAGCAGTCTCAATAAAAATGAAAGCGGTACTAATTTAGATACATTACATAAATACCAGTTTTGCCACAGTAGTGCCATATAATGGACTTTCAAAGACTTCCACTAAGCAAAGTTTCGCATTTTATCGCTGAAGGGGGTATGGTCCAATTACCTCGGTCGATAGCTCAGCAGTGGATGGTGATTTCCATTCCAACCCCCAACATCGGTGGATGAATCTTGTCTCCAGTCACGGTGGTTTCCATGCCATGCACTAACTGTGGTCTTCAATTTTAGGTGGTTTCTTCTTGTGTTCGGGTTTCACCTTAATAACAACGGCCTCACGGTGTTCAATTTAAAACACTACATTTATTGAAAAGCCCGGCGACATGCAAACGCGATTTATTAAAACTTATAGCTATTTAATTTCTGCTTAAAACTACGCACTAACACAATTACAACTAAACAGATTAAAAACGGCCGTGGGTCTACCGCCCTTGCTGCTCGGTTGCCTGGTGGATCTGAACTGAGGTTTCCTCCAGATCGTTCAGTTTATCTGCCCTCGAAATCGTGATGCGATGTTATCGCTCCCGAGAGTAATCTCACTGCTCTTTTCGGTCCATCCTTATCACACCAGTTAGATAGGAGCCTTCAATGACGGGGTAATGATGACCATGACGACGATGATGCCTGTTGTGTGGGTTCGGATGAGCCCAGGTAGCTGCTCTTCGTACTTTCGGCTATTTAGCTGATCTTCGTTCGCGCCGACTCCGCTGACCATTGCATTGGCTTGGGTTTGGTACACGGAAAAACGAAAGTACCCAAAAGTGAGCTCATTCCACCCAACTTCGAGGTTACGTGCGGGAAGCCAATTTTGAGTTGCTGGAGTCGATGTTTGTTTAGGTAGTTTGCATTTAGGCGTATACGGCCTAAGTACCTTAAGTCAAGGTTCTTTTTACTCAACCGTCAGTTAAAATTACTCAACTTTCGGTACTGTGCCACTTACTCAATTTTGGCTTCCCGCATCGAACTCTCAAAGTTGGGTTGTTTTGCTATTCACTCTCTGACAACAATAAAGAGAGCGAATGAAACAGGATGCAAAAAAGAACTCAAAAGTTAGTTTAAAAATACTCAAATTTGGGTTCTCTTGTTTTTCAGTGTAGAGTGACTGGAAGGGAGAGTGGCGTCATGTTTCCATTTTGACAGGTCTCCTGCTCGTTTGGAACAGGAATTTGTATGGATTTGACAGATGACCGCTGTTCCAATTTTGACATTGACGCCACTCTAAGTTAAAGCCACTCTAGGGTTTGGTTGGATGCTGTGCAAAGTGGACGGTAGGTGATCTCGATGGTATCGTTCGAACTGTTGCTTGCAGGCCCCTGACACGGCCTATATCAATGCATTGGAATCATGGTAGACAGGATGTCCTGGGCGCTAATAAATAGCGCCCACTGTCAAATGCGAAAACATCAACAATTTTTTGTTTAACGTTTATTTTGGTTTGTTGATCAGTTTTTGGAATCATTTTTTCCACCTGTCATGATCACAAAACACTTCAAACTCGCTGAAATATTAATGTACGGTAAGAGGAGCATGCGATTAGTTGAATAAAGCCACCCAACAAACACTCATTGTAAATGTGATTTCGTGTGTGGCTCACAACATCAAACAAAAGCTGCGTTTGTTGATTACACGCTCATTTCGATTTGCACGAATATGAGTATAAGGCAGTTAGATGTTGGCTACGATATATTTCATTGACGCCAGGGGCCTGGTTGCTTGCTAGGGTGACAGGGTTGAATTTCGTGGGGTTCATCGTACTCTCAAACAATCGCGGAAGAATTAAATTTCACTTAGGGGGGCAAAAACGTATTTCTCAAGCTCCGAGAAGCGATGCCTCCTTAAAGTTTGGTAAGCACTGGTCTAAAGCATTTTAAAAATAAAGGAGAAAAAATGTTGAAGGATTTTTTTTTCGAAATATCCCTGAGGGCACTGAGGCTTTAGTGTCCAATGACCACTAAATATCTATGAGAGTGTTTATTGATGTTCCGTCGTTAAGGGTGAGAATGGGTCAAAAAAGGATACTCAAAGATTGTTTACTTGGTGCTTTTTCGGCTTTCAGTCACAGACAAAGCGTTGATTTGTTCATATCATTGCCTACGTTTCGATCCTGTGGTTGGCATCTTCATCATGCCCTGTTTATTGTGTAAAAGGAGGTGGAGCTCTTAATTTTTATCGTTCGTTAATAATTTGTTCAATTACTCACTCGATATGAATCAACTTGTGAAGATCGTGTTGATCACACGGAGGATTGTCGGAGGATTGTTTATGAGGGTTGAGTACCGCACTTGTAGCACTGCACAATGGTCCACGAAACAAATTTACGAGGAAAGATGCATACAACGCCTTCAAATGAGTTTTTAGGCAAATATGGTCTTCTACAAAGTTGTCCCTAATAATAAGGCCCTCTTTAAAACGTGCATGACAATTAGGGTGGTCCATGTTTTCAAAGAAATGGGTAATTCAACTTTTTTATTTGCAAGAATAACTGTATACATTTTTTGGGAAAGTTGTAGATCTATCAATTTTGAGCAAGTTTGCCAAAGACACTTTTTATGCAGCTTTAAAATTGACCGATCTAGAGGTATTTTTCTGAATAAGTTTAGGGTGGTTCAAGAAAAACCGGTTTTCTGGCGTTAACTTTTTCAGTTTTGATTTTTAATCAAAGTCGCCCAAGAAAAGAAAAATTTCGCCCGCGTGTTTTTCTCGCGTTATCCGTCAATTCCCTGAATTTCAATAATTGTAAATTTTGTGATCTGGTAGATTTTTATTACGTGTATATATCAATTTTGTTTAATGGTGGAAATTTATTAAAGTGATATTCGTAAGTGTAGATTTCATAGCATGGTTTGTGGAAAAAAGATGAGAAATAGGTACCGGAAACGTGACTGGAAATCAGTGAAGAAGAAAAAAGCTGCGTGTTTGTGTGGGCAGAGAAAGAACTGAACCGGGCGATCGAGCTCGAGTTACAGTGAGAGGTACCGATGCCAGAACGCGACGCGACGTGGGATTCCAAAAACCGGTGAGAGAGTTCTATTTGGAAACCGTCCATAAATGACGCAGCACTAGAGTGGGATGGGGGAATCTTTGATAGTATGTCGGGGTCATGTGGGTCATATATTGAAGTGGGAAAATATGCTGAGATAAGGGAGGGGTGTCTAGAACTGCCCAAACAATGCTACGTCATTTACGGATGCTCCCGTGGGTACATTTATGGTTGATATCATATCATCCGTGTCCGAGTCATATTTATCCCAACTATGAGTTTCGAGCGCACAATTACGGTTATATTTTGAGGTAGATGTTATACCTTGTAATGCAATATGGACTCCCGAAATGCATTTCTACAGCGCTGATGCGACGGCGGAACAGGAACTTGATTTTTATCCGGGTAGACTTGCGAATTACGCCCAATACTAATTTCCTGGTTCTTCAGGATGATCTTGATGATCAAGGAGTGTGAGAAAATGCAAAGACGATGCTAATCATTCTTTTAATATGTCATTTCAACTATGGTGAGTAGTTGGGTGATGCTTGAGGCGGGAAGAGGGGGCGATTGTGCAGTATTGAAGGTAATGAGAGACGCTTAATCTCTTACTGGTTAGACGTTTCCAAATGCTGTACGATCAAAACCAATTTAAAAAATAATTGCTTCTATGATTTGAAGGCTTATTTTTTTCATAAAAGTTTGCTAAAAATTTATGTGCTTTCTCCGGTTCTGCCGCTGCTGCAGTTTCCATAAGTTTCTCGTGGTCATATTTGACCTCGTCCATCGACTTTCGTAGTCGCAACAGAGCCGCTTTAAGGTTTGCTTCGTGCTGGACTTGGTGTGTTGCAATTGTGGTTTGTTGTGATAATAGCCACATCCAACCCAGGAAGAGGATGAACTTAATTTCTGTAAATCATCATACGACTTTCTAAAATTATCATTTTCAATTTATTTGCCATTTGTATTTGTAGCAATTTACCTATTTTAGTATTTATTTTTCTGTACATCCGGGGAAGGGAATATTATATTTTTTCTCGTTTCAGAGAGCGAGTAATGGCGCTTAAGCCTAGGCTATGAAGCCAGGACATATGGAGAAATGCCTGTGTCCCATCCCAGGAGAAGAGGCGCCAACGGAGTGTGCATTAACCTTCTTAGCAGCACCACTCCCAACGATTTTATATTCAAACGCCATTCCCCTAAAACGAAACGGTTGGTACGGTTGTCCCCGTTTCTTCCTTCATTCAATTCAAAAAAGTTTGTCAATCATGTTATTCATAAGTGGAAACCTGATTGCCTTAAGTTTTTGAATTATCTTCCAACCCATTAGTCTGCACAGTGGGCCTGGCCGTTTTAATATTTGTGTCACATCATCTCTGATATGCTGCAAATATTAATGCTGACAAGAAAATATCGGAAGAAATTTTGGTATTTCCAGGATGCTTTTCAATACTGGCTGTGCAAGCACTAGAATAGAATAGAATAGAAATAATCAAAGTCACCCAAGAAACACTTGTAGAGCATTTGAAGACGCGTCGTTTCGTGCGCTGAGATGGTCGTTATCTCTTTTGGTTCAAAAGTTACAGGCATTTTTCTTAAAAAATCATAGTTTTTAAAAAAGGTGTTATAACGGGTTGAGGCAAACATAAAAAATATCTCTTAACCGCATTCAAAAGAAGAAATGTTGTTATAAAACATATCAAAAAATTAGAGAGGTGTTATTTTTGTAACTCAAGTGAAAAATACTCGAAAAGTGCCTATTTTTCTTAGAAAATCATCAATATCTTTTGAACGGAATGACGTAGCAGCATTCTCAGTGCACGAAAATGTGCGTTTTTTAAAGCTCTAAAACTGGTTTACAGACAACATTGATGAGAAATTTGAAACAAAAAAGATAAAGGGTTTAAACTGTTTTGACCAAATTTGGAGCATTTTCCCATAGTTTTCATAGGGTGACGCTAGAAAAAATCGTTTTATTGCTTTATCTTTTTTGTTTCAAATTTCTCGTAAAAGTCGCCTAAGAACCACTTTTAGAGCTTCCAAAAACGCGCATTTTTGTGCGCTGAGAATGTTGCTACGTCATTCCGTTCAAAAGATATTGATGATTTTCTAGAAAAAATAGGCACTTTTCAAGTATTTTTCACTTGGGTTGCAAAAATAACACCCCTCTAATTTTTTGATATGTTTTATAACAACATTTCTTCTTTTGAATGTTGGCATTACGAAAAATACTTATTTAATATGATCTTCACTAGCTGCACAAACATGTATCAGAAGGAACCACGTGCGAGAAACCATGCTTGCCAGCGTAGGTTTTTGTTCGACCAGGTAGGCTGTGATGTAGTAGTTTTCAACAATCAGGCTTATTCTGCGCGGCGTGTGAGGTGAGACGAACGGCTTCGTCTCACGTGGCGTGAGACGACTAATGTAAATCAAATGGGATCGAGTCGACTTTTGTCACCTCATTCGACTCGTCTCACCTCACACGCCGCGCAGAATAAGCCTGAATGTTCGAGCTCCCGGCGTCAAACAGTTGTGTGGAGGCGTAAGAAAAAAGTCGATTCAGCAAGAGCTTCTACACCTGGTTTGCAATTTGAATAGGGATTGAAATCGTCCCGATCCGGATTCCAGCAGATCAGTGGATGTAGAGGTAACAGCTGAATCTACGGGAGGCGCGGCAGTAAGTGAAAAAAGCGTTAGGCCTAAAGTGCCGAAAAGTGCTACTTTTCAGCACTCTTAAGAGTGCCGAAAAGTAGTATTTTTCGGCACACTTGCATCAGCGGTGAAAAGTAGGTCATTTCAACATGCTTCAGCCAATTGAAATGTCCTGTTTTTCACAACGTAATGGCAAAAAGATATTTTTTATGTTTGCCCAACCCGTTAGATCACCTTTTTAAAAAACTATGATTTTTTAAGAAAAATGCCTATAACTTTTGAACCAAAAGGAATAACGATCATCTCAGCGCACGAAACGACGCGTCTTCAAATGCTCTACAAACACTTGGGCGACTTTGATGAAAAATCGAAACTGAAAAAGTTAACGCCAGAAAACCGGTTTTTCTTGAACCACCCTATGCTTATTTTGAAAAATACCTCTAGATCGGTCAATTTTAAAGCTACATAAAAAGTGTCTTCGGCAAACTTGCTCAAAATAGATCTATAACTATAAATAGATCTATAAATAAGATCTGATAGATCTAAAACTTTACCAAAGAATGTATATAGTCATTCTTGCAAATAAAAAAGTTTGGTTACCAATTTCTTTGAAAATATGGACCACCCTTATTTGCATGCACGTTTTAAAGAGGGCCTTATTATTAGGGACAACTTTGTAGAAGACCATTGTTGACGGCGTAGAACTCTATCCCATTTGCGCTCACGAGTGAGAAGAGATTTTCTTACCGTTCCGCAACTTACGCGTGACCAGTCAATAGCAGTGGTATATGTTGTTGATGTTTACATGGGAGTAATGAATACAATAGATACGTCTCAATGCAATTAAAAATAGAGAAAGTGAAGAAGTTGGTAATTGCAGGAAATTTGTTAGATTTTAAATGCGTTATACTTAGAGAGTGCTGCTATTTTGTGAGAACCGTAAGTTATCGTAATAGGAACATGTTTTATGGTGAAATAGTCATCGGAATCATTCAATATAGGTCGACGTAAACGATGATCGGGAAGTAAGGCTTGGCAAATCGCCATAGGGTGGACTAGTTTTACCAAACTGTGAGTAGAAAGGAGTAGAAATAATTGAAAATAATTTCGAAATCTAAATACGTTTTCTAGTATCAGAATCAAAACAAATTGACCGAATATTGTAATCGTTGCGCGAGGTTGGAAAAAAAACTATTTCTTGTAAGTGAATTATTGATAATTTAAAATCCTACTGTATACTGAATTACAAATTATATTTCTAGTTTGAGCTGCGCGTAAATGTCTGCTACAAAAAAAATAGTTATTTCCGATTCCGAACAAACTCAAAAAGAAATAACGGACATAACCTCAAAAGCGATGCCGGGTGTTGGAGAGCTGACGATGACCGCCTGCGGTGCCTGCGGAACGACTTCCGAAGTGGACGAGCAGATGATTGGGTGCGACAACTGTGACCGCTGGTTCCATACGCGGTGTGTAGGTGCTACGGAGGAAGCGACGAAGGAAGTAAAGTGGTTCTGTCCGGCCACCGAATGCCAGCAGCAGTACAGTGAGTACCTGAGAAAGGTTGAGAAGAAGAAGAAGAGTAGTAAGAAAAATAAAGCGTTAGGCGATGAGTCAGATAGGTCTAGCATTAAGTCAGCCAGGTCGGAAAATAATGCCGGTTCCGAGTTGGAAAAACGGCTGAAGGAGTTAGAGGAGGAACAGCAGGGGAAAGAGAGGGAAATGGAAATCGAAATGATGATTATGGAGAAGCGTATGGAAATGGAGATGGCTTTGAAGGAGAAGAAGATGAAGCTAGAGAACGCGATTAGGGCGAAGCAGCGTGAGGAGGAACAGGTGCTCATGGACAAAGCATTAGCGGACGAAAAGGATCACCTGAAGAAGTTGAGAAAGATGCGGGAAACGTTTGAAGTGAAGATGTGTAGTGTTCAGAAAGAAGTGAAGCAGCTGCAGATGAAAGGGGAAGGTAGTCAGAAGAAGGAGACAGATTTGGGAACGCCTCTCAGAAACCCGGAAGTCACGTTACCCACGCAGTTGGAGAAATCGAAGATGGTTAGGGAGAAGATGGATCGGCGTCGCGAAGAGGAAGAAGACAGTGAAGCAGACTCCGATGAAGAAGAAGAAGAATCCGACTCGGAAGAACAAAGCGGAGAAGAATCAGAAGACACCGAAGAAGAGGAAACGGAAGCCGAAGAAGAAGAAGAGCAAGTGAAGAAGAAGAAGAAGAATTTGAAGCCGAACGTGAAGAAAGTAGTCGCAAACGGGCTGGGGCAGCAGCGGAGTGCTCCGACGAAGGCACAAATGGCAGCGAGGAACGGGATAACAAAAAAGCTACCCGTGTTCACCGGCAAACCAGAAGAGTGGCCACTGTTTATCGGCTGCTACGAGGCATCCAACGAAGCTTGTGGATTCACCGACGTTGAGAATCTGGTGCGTCTGCAAGAGTGTCTGAAAGGGTCAGCACTGGAAAGTGTCCGAGGACAACTATTGTTCCCGAAAACGGTTCCCAAGGTGATTACCAAGCTGAGGCAGCTGTATGGTCGTCCGGAGCAACTGCTACAGTGTCATCTGGAGAAGGTTGACAAGTTGGAACCGCCGGATGCTGATAAGCTGGCGTCATTCATTCCTTTCGGTACAACAGTGGAACAACTCTGCGGACATTTAGAGGCCGCTGGGTTGAAGCAACACTTAGTAAATCCGTTGCTTATACAGAACCTTGTGGATAAGCTTCCTGATAACGACAAGCGCAGCTGGGTGCGGTACAAAAAAAAGAGGAAGACAATAACCCTCCGTACCTTATCAAATTTTCTGTCGAAGATCGTCACTGAAGCCTGTGAAGCAAACGTTTCCGTTGAGTTCCTGCCAGAAGCGAAGACAGGAAACTTCGGTTTCGTCAATAGCACAAACGAAGAGAGTTGTGTGGTCTACAATCACAGCGCTACGATTGCTAATGAACAAAAAGTGATGACACCCATTCGGAAAACTTGTAGGGTATGTGGGCGAACGGATCATCAAGTGAGATATTGCCAGGACTTTCGAAACATGGCGCCTGAGCATCGGGTAGAGCTCGTGCGGAAATGGAAGATCTGTTCTGTTTGCCTGAATGACCACGGCAATATGGAGTGCAGATTCAGAATGCGGTGTACCATTGGGGGTTGTGCGGAGAGACACAATCCGTTGCTGCATGTAGGAAACGGAAGGGTCGTGACCAATACCCACATTCAGCAGAAAAACAGCATTCTGTTTCGTGTTCTGCCTGTAACATTATCTTTTCGGGATCGGTCTGTATCAACGTTGGCGCTTCTGGATGAAGGGTCATCAATTACAATGATAGAAGAACATTTGGCGGACCAGTTGGGCGTGGAAGGTATTCGGCAAACGCTTGAAATTAATTGGACAGGAGACGTTGCCCGAGTAGAGGAGGATTCCAGGCGAATCAGCCTAAAAATTTGTGCAGAAGGAGGAACGCAGTCGTTGCTGATAAATGAAGTATGTACAGTGGGAGAGCTAATGCTGCCTGAACAGTCGCTAGATGCTCAGGAAATGGCGCAGCGGTATGAACATCTCCGGGATGTTCCGGTAACGTCGTATAAAGAATGCCGCCCAAGAATATTGATCGGATTGAACAATCTGCATGCAATTGCACCGATTGATGCAAGGTTAGGTGGACCGGGGGAGCCAATAGCGGTAGAATCACCGTTGGGGTGGACTATATACGGCCCAAACCGTGGGGCAAAATCCTACGATGTTCATGTTGTCGGTTATCATGACGAAATGAAGTGTCTTGATACTGCATATATATTGTCGTTAGAGCACAAGGCGAAGAAAGAGGAGGCGAAAACAAAACCTGTGGAGGATCAGGTGAGTTGGAGAAGACGTAGAAACCGAACTTCAGAAATACAAAACCGCGACAAAGTGACGAGGAGTCCAAACTCGGTACAATATGGCAGACGTAGTGGAAATATATTGCAAGGATTGACGTTTTCAATACGGAAGCACAGAAAGCAGGATGTAATTGCAAAGGAGGGTTTTCGCAGCGGAAGTGCAAACTATTGTTGTTGCAGATGGCGGAACGAGACCAGCGAAAGAGCGTACATGCAGAGAAGGGATTCGTGAAGCAGAGCAGAACGAGACTGTCGTGGATGGAACTGGTAGTAAATCCGGAGTAACCGGGAAACGGCTACCGGAGTTTACGGGCTGGGGAATGTTGACGGCGTAGAACTCTATCCCATTTGCGCTCACGAGTGAGAAGAGATTTTCTTACCGTTCCGCAACTTACGCGTGACCAGTCAATAGCAGTGGTATATGTTGTTGATGTTTACATGGGAGTAATGAATACAATAGATACGTCTCAATGCAATTAAAAATAGAGAAAGTGAAGAAGTTGGTAATTACAGGAAATTTGTTAGATTTTAAATGCGTTATACTTAGAGAGTGCTGCTATTTTGTGAGAACCGTAAGTTATCGTAATAGGAACATGTTTTATGGTGAAATAGTCATCGGAATCATTCAATATAGGTCGACGTAAACGATGATCGGGAAGTAAGGCTTGGCAAATCGCCATAGGGTGGACTAGTTTTACCAAACTGTGAGTAGAAAGGAGTAGAAATAATTGAAAATAATTTCGAAATCTAAATACGTTTTCTAGTATCAGAATCAAAACAAATTGACCGAATATTGTAATCGTTGCGCGAGGTTGGAAAAAAAACTATTTCTTGTAAGTGAATTATTGATAATTTAAAATCCTACTGTATACTGAATTACAAATTATATTTCTAGTTTGAGCTGCGCGTAAATGTCTGCTACAAAAAAAATAGTTATTTCCGATTCCGAACAACCATATTTGCCTAAAAACTCATTTGAAGGCGTTGAATGCATCTTTGTTTACATCAAGTGATGTAAACTGTTTCCTTAATTTAGCCATTTCATTTACTTGTATGTGTTTAACAAACTTTAGTTTACGTTGCCTGTGGGATTTACCACAACAAGGTTAACAAAAAGTGGACAAAAACCATAAAACATGAAAAAGTTTTATTTGTCGCATATTTTTTATTTACGATTTATCTAGGTAGTCAAAGCTAGAAAACGAAAGATAAAGAGTAGCTCTTTCAAATGAGGAAAAATAATTGTTGTTTTTTTTTTAGAAATCTTGGAGTTCTGGAGAGCCAGAATTGAACCATTTGTATGCAGATTTCATTATTTTGTGCTCCGTCCCGAAAGGGATATGTTCATTGCAATCCTTGGTACAAAACTACCCAAGTAACCAAAAGTTCAGATAAAAGGGTACTTTATAAGCTAAGCAGCTCGTTCGAGGTTGCTCACTAGCCTTCTAAGCAGCTTCATTTTTAAGTAATTTTGGAGCTTAAAAGTTCACATAAGCACGCTGGTTAGCCTTCTAAGCAGCTTCTGATAGAACTTAGACAAAAATCAAACAGAAACAAAAATGTGTTTTCCAGAATCACAACCCTGTTGGTGAGTTTATAATTCATGTCTGGAAATTGCATCTGAGATAGGGTGGGGCGGGGCAAGATGGGTCGCGGGGCAAGATGGGTCAGTGCCATTTTCGAGCGCATTACTCATGTTTTGATTATGTTGATAATTTTGTTAGATGACCAGCATGAATCTACAAAAGTTTGGGGCATTGATTGAAAAATTATTCACTCTCATTGGAAATACAAAATAAAATGTTTTTTTTGCCATTTTTCTTATGCGATACATTCCATATATTCGCCATATAAACGGCCGCGGGGCAAGATGGGTCACCTTCAATTTTGAACGTATTTTTGGAGCATTCAAAAGTTATTTATTTTTTATTACAAGACTATCTCATAAATGACTTCAATCAAGCGGAATAAACGCTCAAAATTATAACATAAAATTATGATATTTTTTTAGTAAAAACATCGATTTTCAAGTCGCCTCAGGACCACTCAAATCGTAAAGTTTTTTATATTCCAAATAAATTTATAAAATGTTTACTAGTAGCTCTTGTTTACTCAGTATGGATATGGAGCATATTTGAATGCGGCACAAATCTTATATTTTGACGTTTTTCGTTGAGAAAATGTTAATTACTTAAAAGGTGACCCATCTTGCCCCGCACTTTTTTCACGGTGCAAAATCGATCACTTTTTAAAACTGCTCGTTTAACATCATATTTTGTATTTAATGAACTTTTTATCGACTTTTAGCATAGCTAACTAGTGTATTAAAGAGTAGCGGACGAATGCAAACCAATTCGATTTGTATTTACGAAGTTATGGTGATCCATCCTTATGCGACCCACCTTGCCCCGCCCCACCCTAATTATATTTTCACACATGTTGCTGCTATGTAGATTTCAACTGGATCCTCCTGCGTGATAGCCTGCCATCTTACCGCTGCGCTGCTGAAGACACTTGACAAAGTCAAGTTAACTTCACTACTGTACAAATGTTCAAAACTAGCTGCGGATAGAAAATTGATTCAAGTCAGACTTTAGCTGCTGTTCACTCAATCGCAACTGTAGCTCTTTGGTAGAGCGTAGGGTTCTCACGTCTTTTCTTCGTGTATGCCTAAACAGTTGTTTTCTGTAAAAGAAATAAATTTAATCTTCATTGAAACACAAAGCTACTGAACTGAACTTCTATGAACTTGAAAGTTCCGACAATGTTCCGAGTAGCATCTTAAGCAGCTTTAAAGTTCAGCGAAGTTCAGATAAAGTTCCGAATGGAACATTCTGGCTGCTTAAGAGGCTAACAATGAGCCCTGCCGGAACTTGTGATCGAAGTTCCAGCAAGGCTCATTGTTAGCCTCTTAAGCAGCCAGAAAGTTCCATTTTGCTTTAGTTCCAGCAAGGCTCATTGTTAGCCTCTTAAGCAGCCAGAAAGTTCCATTTGGAACTTTATCTGAACTTCGCGGATCTTGAAAGTGCATTTTATCATGGGAAGCGGAACTTTTGGTTACTTGGGTAGAGTCCTGTAAAGTTTTCAGCCATTTCGGTGGTGATTTAATGGTTGCCCAAGAGCAAAATAGGTTTGCATGGGAATTGCCATGGAAAATATTAAAAAAAAAGTTCTCCGCGTTGTAGAGCATTTACACATATATAAAGGCAGAGGGTCAAAGTCAAATTGAATTCTTTAGATCTCAATGATGAATGTTGCCGGAGACCGGAACTTATTTCGACAATCGGCAAAAAATATATGTACAAGATGCCTTAGCATGTAAAACTTTTTTTGCAATTTCTCATCGTAATAGGCTGTTTTACCTCACGCAAATCTGTCAGGAAAAGGCCTACTTTCCCACACCAAATTAGCAGTGCTGTAATGGTTCATTACAGCACTGATTTGCGTTGCGTAATGAACCATTACAGCACTATTTTATGTTTGGATCAATTTCGTGATCTTTTCTGGACACATTTTTGAAAAATTGTGACAACTGCACAGTATAACCTGCTATGATCAGACTTTCTTAAACATGACTATGAACATCAGTGTGCAGTTTCATGAATAAGTTTTGTTAAAAACTACCCTTAAGCGGTAATCTATGAAATCGCAAAAAACGTTGTACGCAACTCGGTGCAGAACTCGATTTTTACAGTACTCGTCGTAATTATCCAACTCGGCAAGCCTCGTTGGATAAATGTACGACTCGTGCTGTAAAAATCATCATTCTGCACCTTGTTGCGTAAACTACTATTTCAAAATAGATTTGGAAATCATATTTTACACATAGTGGGGCAATAGTTCGAATTGTGGAGTCAGAGTTCGAGTCATGTGGCCACTTCAGGTGAAAACCAAAAAATCTGCAAAATGTAATATCCCAAGTAACAATCAGCATGCTTCGAAGGTTTATTCATGTTTTATCCTGGTTTTATACGAGCATGTCAAAAAACTAGTTGTTCTAAATTAGTTTTATGTGGTAGTTTTTTACTTTGAACCTTTGTCGTTCCATAAAACTATCATATAACTTCTGCTATAAACATCTTCAATTAAAGACTTGCCAGTAGACATGAATTGGTTTTATCACTTGTTATAAAACATTTCAATAAAACTTATATTTGCGTTTGTTGCCGGAGAGATTTTTTTGTAAACAAATACACAAAACTGTGAGGCAATGCATAAAACCAGCAAAAGATTTCGTGGCCGTAACATAAACCAAAATAATGCTGTGATAAAACCGCTAGTTCTATCATAAGCTCAGTTATGACTACCTCAGGAGGGTTAGCCCTATTGGAGGAATCATCAGGAACACAGAGTTTTATCAGAAAAAAATGTCGCCTAGCCGGGATAATTCATGTAAATACAGCAAAATTATTGCTTATGTTTATGATTTCACGTACAGCTTAAGATCAAATTAAACCATACAACACGTTTCCGTCATTTTATTTCGTCAGAAAAATTACATATTTTTTTTAAACTCCGCTGTGTTGAAAAAACCTTTTTTTAGATTGATAAAACTATGATACAACCTGAAATCCTAAGCCGGCTTGCACACGAAGTCCTGTAGGCCCTAATAAGACTGGGCCAACTAGCCAGAACGTGGGCTTAATGAGGCATACAAGAACTCGAGAGCGTTTTAAAAACGGCATCAATGGTTTTATGTTTAGGATTTTTGAATCGCTAAAAAACTTTGATAAAATTAAAATTGTTACTTGGGATTATCTCTAAAAATGATTAGACGTAACAGTTGTGAAATTTCAATCGACCACGCTTTTAACGATCATTTTAAATCTTCATTGTTGTGGCTTTCACAACCAGGGGCGCCCGCATCGTTTTTCTTTGCGTTTGACGTTTCACACTAGCGCCTTCTGTTGACGATATTGCACAACACAGTGTTTCATGAAACATTTCCACCAGGTGATGGTAGTGTGAAGCGAATGATGGATTTTCACGAAAATTATTCTAGGTGTTACGTCTGTTTGTCTGTGGAAATAGTGAGAACATTCGATCAAAATTGAAAAAAAAAATTGTCGTTTTATCTGAAAATGGCGAAACACTTCTAGTTTTTAGTGTAAATTTAACCCTAAATTGGGTTTATTTATATATTTTTATCTGCTTCGGTTAAAAAAATAACAATTTTCAACAAGGGTCGAACTTTTGCCCCACCTTGCTCTAATAAAAAAAAATATATTTTCATTTTTTCTTGTTTGGAAAACTAAGGATAATTGATTTTTGAATATTTTCAAATATTTGCAAAAGTCGAGAAATTCTAAAATAAATCAAATTTAGAGTATGTGGTAGAATTGTAGAAGTTTTTAAATCATATAAATATTAGAGAAAGAAAAAATATTTTCTGAATAAATATCCCTGTCTTCTGAAAACTGTTAAGGCTGATAAGAAATTCGTTATCTATTTTGAAATTGCTTGTAATCGAAAGTTGAGCATTCATGTGACCAGTTGAACATATTAGATAAGTTTTTTTTAAAATTTTCTTTTATGTAATTTGTGAAATTTGGGATTATTTTTTCAATTTCCCAGGTTACATATTTAAATGTCATCGTGGTGATCCCTACGTCAAACGTTGAAAATGCTTTCTTTCCTTTCCATCCCGCACGAACAACTGCCGCACCCGATTCAAGTGTTTTTTTTTTCTTATATTGGATTTCTTCGTTCTGATTTACTACTTCAATACGACACCTTCAATAACGAGACAGTAACAGTATGATTCAGTGTGTGTTTTCTGTATGTGTGTTTCTCCCATTCTTTTTTTCGAGCGTGTGTGTATGTGTGTTCTTTTGATAAATCATCAGCTTCATTTTTTCAGTGTTTTTAATAAGATTTTTTTTCGTTTTTTCTTGGTTAGTTTTTTTTAAAATTAATCGATCAAACTTATCTCAATCGTTAGAAATAAGAAGTAAGAATGCAAAACGGGAAAGTGAAGAACAAACTAAAAGCGTGAACTAATCGTTTTAATTAATGTAACAACTCTCGTATCCAACCTATCTAAGGGCGTTTTAATTGCGTACATATCTGGAAGGAGCGGGGGGTAAGTAAAATGTATCTCTGTTAGTTCTGTTTTTTTTTCTCTGTAATAATATTTGACTTTTTTGTTTGCTTTTCTCAGTATCATTATTTTGCTTACTATTTGCGTTTAATATGCAATTACATAAGATTATCGTATATGTTTATGGGGCAATGTAAGCTTCCTCGTTTTTTATTTATTTAAAGTAAAATAATCACAAAAATAAAACCTTATTCACAAAGAGTCGAGTTTCGAGTTTCTGCTGGAAGTATACGGGGGCGGGTATATACGGTTTACGATATAACATTCAAGAAAGGGTTTCTATGTGTTTTCAATTCTCGAACTGTCCGTTTCGAGACACACAAATATGGCTGCTGTTTTGATTGTTGTTTTTACAAATTTCGAGAAACGCGCGTCGGGTCCTATATCTTCCTATATCTTTTCTTCAGTGCTGTCCTGTTAACGGGTATCCGTTGGTTGTAACTTTTTTTCCGGTTATAATTTCTTTAGCTGGGTTAGAATTTCAGTTTCTTGCGTGTGTATC
Source organism: Aedes albopictus (assembly GCF_035046485.1). NCBI lineage: Eukaryota > Metazoa > Arthropoda > Insecta > Diptera > Culicidae > Aedes > Aedes albopictus. The sequence continues at coordinate 399,186,113 of NC_085137.1, forward strand.
AAATCAAAACAAAATTTACGTTGCTTGTACCCTTTTCAGAAGACGGAACGAAAATGTCCAGCATTTTCTACGAAACGTATTTGTAATTCTAAACTTAACGAGTGAAGCAAGTGATGAAAGCCTACGCTCTGGCTGGCTGGACGCTGCTGTTGGCTGTTCCCTCTCTGGTGACGCATTCGCGGTTTTATGATGGCTTTCAAAGGCGTGATTCGGTTTGTGGATACCGTTATAAAGCCACGATAAAACCAGAACGGCACTTGGCGGTCTTTTCTTGGCCTTTTGTTCTTAAGAGTGTAACGAGATTGATGATTTGCTTCCTATTTCTGCGATGTTACTAAGCTAGTAGTAGTAGTGGTGGTGGGTGCTGTATAAGGACATTCTCTCATGATTGTGAACGTGTGTGTGTGTGCGGCACAGTTTTGTTTGCCGTTGTTTAGTAGTAGTAGTAGTAGATCATATGTTGCTTCTTCTTTTTGTTTTGTATATATTGTCTTACAGGGATAAAAAATACACGTGTGTTTGTGTAAGCTCATATTATATATCTCTCCAAAAAGTACGAAAAGTCTACAACTTTGCGGGCGAAAAGAGTTCGGTTCTGGTACGACACGCATTTTAGTGGCAATACTTAGAAGAGGGTGGTAGTAGATCTTGCTTTTTTGTCGAATGGACACTACATTTTATCAGATTCTTTTGTTTTTAGACATTTTGTTTTCGGGGCCGTCGGATAAATCTGGGTCAGTTCACGAGGTGTTGCGGAAAGTTTACTCGGAGTGTGATTACAACGGCTTAGTGTTGTAGTGTGTAGTACTAGAATAGAGGGGACAAACTTATAAAAGGAAATGATTTTACTCAAATCTGAAAGCGGTTAGGGGCTCAGACACGGTTTAACAGCCCCTGCACGTGGCTAAATATGCTAAATATCACACACTGGATGAGGATCTCACAGTTTCTATTTTTTCTGGTAGATCTGATCTAGTACTACGAATCGCTGACGCTCGTGGTAAGCAATTTGAAACCGTTTCCGTGTGGCAGGACGCAGACTGCAGGCATTATTTGAAAGCATAAGTATGCAATAACTTTGTATTGTCTTTGGGCTACCTGTCAGAAAATAAATTAACACAATCTGATGTGCTCTGCGAGTCAAAATTATTGTCAAAAATTTCCTCTGAGAAATTATTTAAAAATGTATTCAAGGTCAAGCTTTTGGATTATTTTTTTATAACTCTTGAAGGATTGCAGGAGCATCCAGTGAATGATTTCAGATGAGCCCTCTGAGGATTTCAGAGAGCTTATTTGAAATATTTCAAAAGTACTGTCTGAAAGATTTAAGAGGCATCTTCTGAAAGATTTCAAAAGTTTTGGTAGCATCGAAGACTTTCAGAGACTCCCACTGAAGAACTTTGAATGCTCCTGCTAGAGGATTTCAGAGGCTCCCTCTGAAGTACTTAACAGATTGCCTCCGAAATATTTAGAAACACCCTCTTAAGAATTGCGTGAAGAACTTTAGAGGAATCTTGTGAAGGATTTCAGAGGCGTCCTCCAAAAGATTTCAAAAGCTTCTTCTACAGAATTTCAGAGGATTGCTTTGGATGAGTTTGGAACCGTCCTCTGAAGACTTTCAGGAGCTCCCTTTGAAGAATTTCGAAAGCTCCCGCGAGGATGTCAAAGGTTCCCTCTGAAGTATTTGATAGATTTCCTCAGAAATGTTTCAGAGACTCCCTCTTAAAGAATTTCAAAAGCATCCAGTGAAAGATTTTATAGAAATCTTGTGAAAGATTTCAGTGGTGTCCTCAGAAAAATTTCAAAAGCTTCATCTACAGAATTTTCGAAAGCTCCCGCGAGGATTTCAAAGACTCCCAATGAAAAAATGTTTCAGAGACTCCCTCTTAAAGAATTTCAAAGGCATTCAGTGACAGATTTTGTAGGAATCTTGTGTAACATTTTAGAAGACCTCTGCAAGATTTCAAAACCTTCGTCTACAGAATTTCAAAGGTTTACTTTTGATGAATTCGAAAGCTTTCTCTGAAGACTTTCAGAAGTTCTCCCTGAAGAACTTTGAATGCTCCCGCTAGAGAATTTCAGAGGCTCCCTCTGTAGTATTTGACAGATTCCCTCAGAAATATTTAGAGACTCCCTCTTAAGAATTTTAGAGGAATCTCGTGAAGGTTTTTAAAGGAATCATTATTATTATTATTATTTATTTACGACATTTTACCCAAAAGTGGGCATTCGTGTTGGGTTAAAAGAATCATGTGAAAGATTTCAGAGACGTCCTTTGAAAGATTTCAAAAGCTTCTTCTACAAATTTCAGAGGTTTCCTCTGGATGGATTTGGGAGAATTCTCTGAAGATTTTAAGGAGCTCCCTTTGAAGAATTTCGAAATTTCCCACGAGGATTTCAAAGGCTCCCTCTGAAGTATTGACATATTTCCTCAGAACGGCTTCAGAGACTCCCTCTTACAAAAAATCAAGGGCATCCAGTGAAAGATTTTATAGGTATCTTGTGAAAGATTTTAGAAGCGTCCTCTGAAAGATTTCAAAAGATTCGTATACAGAATTTCAAATGTTCACTCTTGATGAGTTCAAAAGCTTTCTCTGACGGCTTTCATAAGCTTCCTCTGAAGAACTTTGAATGCTCCCGCTATAGGATTTCAGAGGCTCCCTCTGAAGCAGTTGACAGATTCCCTCAGAAATAGTTAGAGACAGCCTCTAAAGAATTTTAGAGGTATCTTGTGAAAGATTTCAATAGTGTCCTCTGAAATATTTCAAAAGCTTCGTCTACAGAATTTCTGAGGTTTGCTTTGAATGAGCATTCTCTGAACATTTTAAGAGGATCCTTTTGAAGAATTTCGATGACTCCCGTTTGAGAATTTTTCAGAAGTATTTTACAGATTCACAAAGAAATATTTCAAAGACTTCCTTCAAAGAATATCAATAGCATCCAGTAGAGCATTTCATAGGAATCTTGTGAAGGATTTCAAAAGCTTCGTCTACAGAATTTCGAAGGTTTGCTCTCGAAGAATTTGAAAGCGTTTTGACGTAGGACTACGTATCTCTATTTTTGCAGACTTCCAGAGGCTCCCTTTGAAGAATTTTGAAAGCTCCCACGAGGATTTCAAAGGCTTCCTTTGAAGTTTTTTACAGATTACATCAAAAATCTTTTGGAAACTCTCTCTTAAGATTTTCAGACGAATCTGGTGAAACATATAAAATGTATCTTATGAAGAATTTCAGAGCTTCTGAAGTATTTCAAAGGATTCCTCGGAAGGATTCCAGTGATCTCATATCCTCTGATGAATTTAATGGATATGTTCGGTAGAGGATTTCAGAGACTTTATTTAAACAAAACATGTTATTTTGTTTACATTTTAAAAAATGGTTTAAAAGCAACTTCTGAATCTATTTTGAGCGCCCGGAACACGAAATTTAGACTTCATTGAGAAAGCAATAGTAGGGCATACAGTGATGGCAACCGGTACTCGCGGCTTTTGCCAGTATGTTAACAATACAAGTTTTCCAGTTACATTACAACCGGGTTATGCATCACTATAGTAGTATGTTATGAAGTCTTCGTGAGTTTTTATTAAATATCGCACTGGAAAGTACACGGAAAATGCTTTTTCATTAATTTGTGTCTTACCAAGTTTGACGACACCTAAGGGCCGAAAAAAGATTGACAAAAACCAAGTTTCCTAACCTCAAAAAAGTATAAATCTTGAACGAAAAATATGAACCTTTTTTTTTTAGATACGGGTAGGGAAAATTGCACAAATATCGCCATCTTCTTTGCGTGTTGAGAGACCCGTGTGGAGAACAATAGGAGTGTGCGCCTGTGGCTAAGCGGGTCGGGTGTGTGCTAAACTGCGACGGAAGGTTACACTTGTATCTCTTCAGTTCAGAGCACCATTCTTGTTTTTATTATTTCGATTGGAGGGGCCGATTTATCTCCTTTAATCTCTTTCTCTCTCTCTCGCTCTCAGGAACTTGACACGTTCTCTGCTCTTCTCTTTGCGTTCAAGCTGCATTCGTCGCGCGCGTTCGGCTGCTACTACACATACTTCTATGGATGACGACTGACTGTTTATGCGCGCACGCGCGTGTGTGTGTATGTTTTCTAGAACTCCTACACTAAGGTAAAAAATCGTTCTCGTTTCAGTTCGATCAGTGTGTTTGTTGGGATGTTTGATTTTTTTTCTCTGATGTTTCGATATGACACCGTCGTTTTTTGTTTTGCTCTCGTTACTGTCAGTTACTGATCGTTCCTTTCTGATGCGGTTTAAGCTTGTTTTGCTAGAAGTTCTAACTTTGTGCATCTCTTTTTTCTTCTTTTTTGCTGCTACATTTCCTTTCGCTTCTTGAAGCGGATTCAAAGTCTTAAAAATTATCAGTTTTTTCTTCCTCTGCGTTTTTCCTGCCTTGATGGTTCGACCAAAAAGGGTGATCATTTTTGTTCTCCTATATGCTTATCTATAGCTGATCTCTAGTTTTTTTTTGTTTTCTTATTAAATATATATATATGTTCTGCTTAACGGTCCTTACAATAAATCTCTGCTTGATTTTTTAAAATTATTTTTCAATTCATTAATTATTAAAGAGTGATATTTTTTTGTTTTATCTTAAATGTTAAACACTGTACCTTAAATTCTTAGTATTTTCACTAGTTAAGTTGTTTTTTTTTGTATTTTTTTTCGTTTATCAATATTTGCCTCGTGTTATAATAAGTTAACAGAAATAATTTAAAATTTTGTTTATTACTTTCTTTGCGTATTTCCAGCAATTATCTATTATTTAATATATACTTCCGTGTTATCATCAGTGGTTACTTAGTACAATTTGCTTCTGTTGCAGTTTGCTTTATTTACGAATACTTCTTGATCAATTGTTTCCCATCTATTGTTATCAATCATGCTGTTTAATACACAGTTTATTTCGCCATCAAATTAGAATAGAATCTTTGATGTTATTTTGATATTGATGTTATCAGTTTTTTTCTTGGGTTTAACACACACCTATAAATGTTTGATAATTCTCATTTTTTTCCACATATTTGGCAATTTTTCCACCCTACAAAACATTTACAACTGAAATGAATCGTTTTGGCGGTATTCTTGCATATTTGCCGTGTTTGTCAAATATTTGATTTTCAATAATCATTTAATCCACTTATATCATTTACGTGTTCAAATCTGATGCTAATCAGCGGCGGTGGTGATATATCATTTCACTCTTCTCAAATTTGTTCCTCTTTCTCTCTCTTTCTTACTATCTCTCTCGCTCTCGTTCGCCCATTACCTACTGGTAGTTCCGAGTCCACAAATCGTCTAAAATTTATCTTTTCTCTCTTTCTTTTAATCCATCGTGCTGAATCATTACAAATGTCCCGTTCTCATAAATTTCGCTATCAAAGCGCCTTCGGCTAACCTAAAAAACACTACCCTACGAATTACACATGTATGCGAAAAACAAACAAAACAATATTTTATATGAATGAAGATTTTTTTTCAATGGCTGACTGATGTCGCTTGCGTCTGAAAATTTTTCGATCTAATCAAGAAAATCACCATCATCATCTCCGATAGAAAAATCGTCTGAATTGCCCTCTCTTTCCCCCTCTGTTCCCGCCAAAACTACCCGCACGCAGAGGACCCCTCGCCAACCCCTCCGGGCTACGCTGCTGCTGCTGTTGTAAGATGGTAAAAAATCGTCTACCCGAAGGCGCCACCTCGGATGCCATACGCCGCCGGCCATTCCGCGGGAACTTTAGAAAGAAAGAAACGGCACCTCAGCCCCTCCTCTTCCTCCTCACAAAACCCTCGCTACATTGATGGTGATCGAAGACGCGCTACACATGTTGGTGGTGGTGCTGGTGGTGATGGCGATGGCGCCGGAACAACTTATCGGATGTCGCTGATGTTGTTCTTGCTGCCGAAGATCTTCACCAGTTGCGATTCGTAGTCGCCGATGTTGCGCTTCATGATGTCCATGCAGGGGCCGAGCAGCCGTTCGAAAGCGTCCACGTCCAAGACTGTCGTGGGAGGCGGGAAAAGGGAAAAAAACGCGCAATTAGTAAGAGGCGGAATGTTCGTAAAGTTGGATGTTTTGGTTGTTGGAATTTTGATGTGCAAAATAGTGAAAGCCGATTAGTAATTGTTAGGAATAAAGAACTATGAGGACTTACCTTCCGTGGGACAGTAGATCAACTAATACATTATGTGTCTACATAAAGATCATGCTGAAATCAGTTGTTTTATCACTATATGAACTTCCTACATAAAAAACTCAGCAGCTTAACTCGTTTTACATTTTATTTTTGTAAATATAGTAAGAGTTTTGAGAAACACTTTTAATTGATTGACCTACTAAATCAAATAAACGATTTATTTCAAAAAAACAAAGGATGCAATATTAGTTACTCTAAAAGTGATCTGAGACACTGTGTAGGTATTGCTTAATGTGGACATTTGCATGTCTACAATATATCAGACTCAAATATAATTTGAATGGGCGTGAAATGAAATTCAATGTTGTATACAATATTTATCTGTTTCATTTTAATAACCGGCAACGCGTCTGAACCTGCATTTGTATCTTATACCAAATAATCCCATATAACATGGTTTTAGGGCCTAAACCTCCATCAAACAGCCGCCATCTTGAATTTTCAGAAGCCATCTTGGATTTTACATCGCCGTCTTGGATATTCTAATCGTCATTTTTGAACTCCGGACATCTCCCTACACAAACTATACCCATATTGCATGGTTTTAGAATTCAAAACACCATTAACCAGCCGCCATCTTGAATTTGGAGTCGCCATCTTGGATTTAAGATCGCCATCTTGGATATTCTGGTCGCCATTTTTGGACTCCGGACATCTTCCTCAAATATAACCATATTGTATGGTTTTAGGGCTTAAAACTCCATTATACAGCCGCCATTTTGAAATTGGAGCCGCCATCTTGGATTTTAGACCGTCATCGTGGAATTTCCGGTTTCAGTGTTGATTTTCGCATGTTAAAGGTTACAAAAATCGCCCCAGACTGTCGCATGATGGGGCTTGGTTCAGTTTTATATACGGCCAGTTCATACCGGGACTGGTCCGGATCACTGAAATGGCCATAACTGCGGAACGCCTTGACCGATCTGAACCATTTTGAATAGCAAACAATGCGGTAAAATTCCGGTTCGATTCGAGCTATAATCCGAAAACTGAGTGAACTTTTTTGCGCACAGACATACATACATACATACACACATACATACATCATCTCAATTCGTCGAACTGAGTTGATTGGTATATTATTATTATCTTTATTATCGAGATTTTCAGCCAGGGGCTGGTTCATCTCCGTGATTGGTATATGTGACTTGACCATCCGAGCCTTCTATCGTAAATTCGTTTTTTTTTTTGAGTGAACATATATAGCCTTTCAGTACACTTTGAGGTACGAGAAAGGCAAAAATATGTAAAAATGGCAAAAATGGCAAAAATGGCAAAAATTTCACCCTTTAACGATGTAAATCACCGAGAAAAAAATTGTGATCAACAGATCACGTTCACAAAAGATGGTTGCGCTCTTTTAAACTTCACATTAGGGCAGTTCAAACTTTAAACATGTCAAAAATTCAAAGCTCCCATATGTTCATTACAATCCTTGGTGCAAAACTAGAGTCCTGTTAAATTTTCAGCCATTTCGGTGGTGATTTAATGGTGGCCCAAAAGCAAAATAGGTTTATATGGGAATTACTATGGAGAATTTTCGAAAAAGGTTCCCCTCGTTGTAAAGCTTCACCATATGGATAAAGTCATAGGGTCAAAGCCGAATTGAATTCTTCGGACCTCAATGATGAATGTTGCCGAAGACCGCAACTCGTTTCGACTCACGAGACAGAAGTTATTAATCGATATTCATCCATGCATGCATGAACAGAAGACCACAGCTCGATCGACATGCTTGACACGCAATCATAGTATGCGTGTTACCTTCTTGCACACCTTGAAGGGAATCGTGAATGAAGATGCACATGCGAGTGAGAATTTGTTTAATAACTTTTTATCCGATTGTCAAAATGAGTTCCGATCTTCGGCAACATTCATCATTGAGGTCTGAAGAATTCAATTCGGCTTTGACCCTATGTCTTTATCCATGTGGTAAAGCTCTACAACGAGGAGAACCTTTTTCGAAAATTCTCCATAGTAATTCCCATATAAACCTATTTTGCTTTTGGGCCACCATTAAATCACCACCGAAATGGCTGAAAATTTAACAGAACTCTAGTTTTGCACCAAGGATTGTAATGAACATATGGGAACTTTGAATTTTTGACATGTTTAAAGTCTGAACTGCCCTACTTCACATTTTGCTCAAATTATGCTAGAAATAAATCGTTTTCCTTAAAATTTCGGCTGCCTTGCACCATTTTTCTCCATAGTGTACCAATTATGGCTAATCCCATAAGGAATGCATGCAAATAGTGCGAAAAGGAACCGAAGTTAGAAAATGTAAGCATAACTGGTACAGGGTTCCTATCATTGGCACACGCTGTAATAAATACTAAAAGTAGTTTTGGCTCCGTTTCTATATTTTTCCTGTATTCCATACTTTACAGCTTTAAGCTATCTTTTAACATATTGGTGACATTCATCGATGTTCTCGTTATTTTTGTACGAATAGTTTTCCTTAGGTAGTGCCATAATTGGTACAGGTACCCTATAAGCTTTTGCATTAAACTATGTATGGAACATTTCCCTCAGCTTTGGGCGTCTCGTTGAGAAGCGCCAGAAGGTATACTATTATGTTTTCAACCTTCCCAAGTAACACATTATGTTATATAAATGTATAAAATACACGTTTCATACAAATACTCATGTTAGGTCAAGAATATGAAAAACTGAAATTCGTACACTTATATCACCGAAAAAGCGCAAAAAATGGCGGATTATACAACATCTTTGATGTTACAGAAGATGTTTTTCGATACATCGTCAGAACATGATATTAAGTATTTCAGAACTATCCAACAACGTCGACAGAACCTTCGTGTTGTGATCATGTTAGCAGGAAATAAATTATTACCAAATGCGAACAACTCGATCAAATTTGACAGCTTTAATAAAAAACTTTCTGCTTTCAGCTCCTTCCTTACGAATCGATGATGGCTAAACATAATTTTGCCGCTTCCTAATAACTTTGAGATATAAAATAATCATGTTGTCATTGTCCAGTAGCATGACCAGATCTATTGTGCGGACACAGATTTATGGTGCAATAAACGTTTTCATGGGCCATAAATTTATGCGCTTTAAATCTGATATTGAAAATGCAAATATTTAGAAAGTTTTCTGTACTCTGGGAATACTTTACAATCGAGTTTACTTGAAGGCAACATGGTGGCAATGCAATACAGTGACGTCAAAAAAATGCGCAATTTAAAACATTTTCAAAACTTTTATTTATTATGTTATAGTTTTTTTATTGTAAAGCATACCAATAATTACCAAAGTTTATCCTTCCAACAATTAAACAAGCAAACATCTTTATCATTTCCACCTAGAACGATGTGTTTTTTTTAGTAGACACTGTAATTTTAATTTGTATTGATCATAACTTGCCTAATAGAGAGTGATATGTCTGTAATACGTACAAACTACATCTATCAAACATCTTTATAACATATTACTTTATTCGCCGTCAAATTACTTTGAAATAACATTAATTTGATGTATTTTGAACAACAAGCCGAAGAAGTTTTAAAGTTGGAGATGTTTACGTATTTTCGACAATAATATAACAAGACTTACAGGTAGTAAAATCAAAACAAACATACCAATTAACACTCTTGGGAATTCAGTTTTTAGGGCATTTTCGCGTTTTTCGTTGGATCTGTGAGCAGAAACGAGCATATTTTCCAAGTAAGTACATGATTTCATTCAAATAAACAGCCTCGAGTAATAAGGATGCTGATTATTATGCACTCAAAGCAGTTTGATTGATTTCCCGTCACCGATTATATACCACAATGCACATAGCAACAACTTCCCTGGCCACAAAATTCGTCTACGGTTATGCTTAATTTCCTCAGTAACCGCGTTCCAAAAATGATATAAATATATTATTAGCTGTCAATATTGGACTAGAAAAAGCGTATGGACATTTGGCGGCAATAAATTTAAATTCCGTTGCGATGAAATATTGATGATGTGTCATGAAACATCTCCATTCAAGAAATGCAAATACTAGTATCTTCAACGTACTTTCGACGTAATTCTAACATGCTCGAACTGTCTGCTAAAAATTATGTTCTGATGATGTTTCACATAGCATGTCATTACAACGAAAAATTGTAAGTGTCTGAACTTGTATAGGTCAGGTATTTTAGACGTAGAACCAACTTCCAAAAATGTTGATGACATTATTTATCATCTTGTTATAGCAATACATCGTAAGAACATGATTTCAACTAAAGATGTTACAAATTCCATTTATAATCCATATATAATGACACATTCTACGGGCCCCGTATCATCAATACCAATTTTTCAAAGTTGAGTTATGGCATATTTGACATTTTTATCACATTCTACATTACTTTTGTCACCCAAAAATGTATTTGACATGATATTAGTGTGACAATAAATATAAATTGAACGACGATTAAAATTAACATCAAAATCGTGATTTTAAGTCTTTTAGGCACACTTTTCACCCAAACTATAGTATTTTAAACACCAACACACTGATTTTTCAAAAGTCTTCCATCATTTGTAGATTAATGTACGTAGATTATTTAGCATAAAAAGATTTTTAATCGGAAGACTTTACAACTCTGAAATATGGCTGATCATAGTATGGGTTTTTATTGCGTTGTAACGTCACGAAAAATCAACATTTTTAAATTTTATTCAAATACGGAAAACGTTACAAATATGAAATTTTGTATGCTCTTTGTACTCGAAAAGATCTTTCAAATGAGACTAAAAAAAAGAAAATCGGTTCTTGGAAGCCTGAGTTTCACCTGGTTGAAGTTTGCGTTGTAACGTCACGAAAAAACATTCTGTGGAAAAGACCAAATCTTTCTGGATTGGACGGCGTTTGAATTAGACAAACGTAGTTCTATATTCAAAATAGTTTCGTTCTCGTTGTGTATGAGCTCTTTTTCGAGATATCGTTTATAAATTGAGTACCATTGCCGGTTAATAAACTACGTAGATTTTTAAAGGACGGGGGTGATGGTGTTAGGCCAAAATCTACGATGTAATTGTACTGTGAAATTGTAAAAATTTTTAATCGTAATCTAATACCACTCAAACCGAAAATTTCTGTGATACGAATGGCCAACGGACGAAACACTGGCGAAATTACAAAGTTATTAAGTTGGTCAAAGACTTACAGTTGATGGATAGTTTGATTTAAAGTTCCACCTACAGGCGGTGCTAGAGAACTTACAAATTTTAAATTTCATACATCTCAGGATCCCTTTTACATAGAAATACGATTTCTTCGGCAAAGTTGTTTGGTAGGACTTGCAGTTGATTTACCATTAGATGCGAGATTTTGCCACTAGAAGACGTTAGTTTCCATTTTGCAAAAGCAGGCAAGGGATTAGAATTTCTTGAAAAGTATTCTACAAGCTGTAACTTTTTTCACTTTGGACATATTGTATTCAAATCAAATTGTAATCAAAGATCAATATATCATTCTTAACTCTCAAAATTTAATTTAATTTGATTCACTTATTCCTTAGATAGTTAATAGAACACAGTCAAAAATATGATTCTGCTTGAAACGCTCCATCTTTGTGTAGAGCTAATCAATCAAGTCCAAAATTGTAGAAATTACAGATAACAAGTTGAGGAACTATCAGTCAAAATTTGAGAATTTTTGATATATTTTATAAAAAGTTACGGCTTGTTGAATGTGTTTTGGGTAATTAATAAAATTGGCATGCTTTTGAAAATTTGCAACTACATACCACCACTGTGTGGCAGAAATTAATACCATACGTCTACCAAACTGAAAGTCTAGTGATCTACCAAACAACTTTAATGAAGCAACCATCTTTCCAATTAATCACGATCCTGAGATAAGTAAAACTAAAAATGTTTATGCCCTCTAGTGCCTCCTAGTGGAAGGATTTGAAATCATACGGCCCATCAATTGAAAGTTCTTGACCAACAAAACAATTTTGTCGAGGACACCAACTGTCTAAATAGTTAGGATCTTGAAATATATGGGATGGATATTACGTCAGTGTTACATCTATTTTTGATGTAACAAGAATCCCCGACAAACAGACGTAACACCTACGAAATTAAAACTCATATATCTCGGGACTCTAATAACTTAGACTTTAGACTTTAGAATGTTGATGTCTTTGGAAAAGTTGTTTGACAAGAATTTTCAGTTTAAAAGCCGTTTGGTTCCAGTTTCTAACTGACTAGTGGTAGTTGAAATTTTGAAAAATAATGCACTTTATATATTTTTTAAAAAAATATTCAACATGTTGTAACTTCTTATAAAGTGCCCAAAGATTTTGCCAAAAAATAGTTTCTCAACTAATCAAAATTTGTTGAAAACTTTTTGAGAAATTCTAAACTATTGTAAACTTTTAATAAGCGTCGCTCAGTGTGTCTGAATCTCACATCCAATAGTAAATCAGCTGTAAGTTTTTTACTTATCAAACAACTTTGCCAAAGACACTAACTCTCTAAGTAATTATGACTCTGACATATATAGGATGAATTTTTTGTCAGAATTAGGTCTATTTGTCTCTGAAATCACGGAAATTGATGCCCCTAAGTGGTATGCAGATCGTCAGGTATGTCTTTGGTTCGATAACTGCTCGCACATCTTAAAGCCTTTTAAATTGAATCAATGACATTGCATAAATTATTGCAAAAATGTTTAATTCGACGGCGTGATAAGTTTTATGCTGCAAAATCTAAATATCTGGTGGTGCGAACTAATGAATATCAACGGTTTAGTCTTTGGGACAATATTAGATGAATATGGGTGGTACTAGGCCAAAGATGGGTACCATTAACCTTCATGAATGAGTTTTCATACTGCTGATAGCAATAACTTGGCCCTCCAAGCCATTTATCACAAAACGAATTTTCAAAAGAATAAAGTTGCTCTTTGAGCAGTAAAAATAATGCAATAATATATTCATAAATTCGGGCAATTTTGTCTGATTATTCTGATTCAAAACTGAAGTGTATTTTCGTGACGTTACAACGCGAGCAGTACCCTGTTTGAAACTGAACGGGCGTTGAAACGTCACGAAATGTGAAAGTCGATTATCCAAAAATGAATCCGAAATGTATATGTTTTATTTCACTGCATTGAAGAACAAATCAATAAATTTCAATGGTGGGAGAAATTTTCAGTTTAAAATAAAAATCCGAGCAAATTTTTCAAGATGTTGGTTGCGCGGTAGAGGGGGTCGGATTCTAGCGCGTTGTAACATCACGCTACAAATACGCATTTTAAACAAGTTTTTCTATTGAAAACTAAATGTTAAACAGGTCAAACATATCGCAAACTTTACAAGGAATCTGAATATAATAAAATATTTTGAGGTTTACAGTCGTTTTTATGAATTATAGTGGAAAATCTGACTACGAATGCGTAGAAACGTTGTAACGTCACGGTAGAATGTGCCTTATCTCGACGGCGTGATGAGTTATATGCTGAAAAATTTAAATATCTGGCGGTGCAAAATAATGGATCTCAGCGCGCTAGTCTTTGGAACAAAACTAGAAGAATATGGGTGATACTAAACCAAAGATGGGTGCCGGTGTCATTAACCTTCATGAAGAAGTATTCATACTATTGATAGCAATAACTTGGCCCTCCGAGCCATTTATCACAAAACGGTTTTTCAACAGAATAAAGTTCCCCTTGAAGCAGTGAAGATAATGCAATGATATATTCACAAATTCGGGTAAATTTGGCTGATTATTCTGATTCTAACATGATGTGCATTTTCGTGACGTTACAACGCGAGCAGAACCCTGTTTGAAACTGAACGGGCGTTGTAACGTCACGAAATGTAAAAGTCGATTATTCAAAAACAAATTCGAAATTTAAATGTTTTATTCCATTGAATTGAAGAACAAACCAATAAATTTCAATGGTGGAAAAACAATTCAGAATATCATAAAAATCCGAGCAGATTTTTTTAAATGTTGGTAGCGCGTTAGAGAGGGTCGGATTCTAGCGCGTTGTAACGTCACGCTACAAATACGAATTTTCAACACGTTTTTCTAATGAAAACTAAATGTTCAATAGGTCAAATATATCAGAAATTTTACAAGGAATCCGAATATGAAAAAATATTTTGCGGTTTACTCTCGTTTTCATAAGTTATAGAGGAAAATCTGACTACGAATGCGTCAAAACGTTGTAACGTCACGGTAGAATGTGTCAATACATTTTTTTGAAATGCTATTTCAAAAGATGTTTTGTGTGTTACTTGGGATTGGTTCATGAATAGCTGTTGTGGGGTTCTAATCCATGGCCTGGCAGAAAATTCTGGAACATTGTACAGGATTGATGCAGCAATACATTGCTTCACCAATCCTATGCAACCAATACAAAAATGCAGCAATGCACCAACGCAACGATGCGCGAATGTAGTGATACAGCGCCAATGCAACGATACAGCGATGCTACAATGCACGATGTACCAATACAACAAAGCAGACTGCTTTAAGCAGTTATGTACCAATGTATCAATGCACCAATGCAACGGTTCAACGATTCACCAACGCAATGATGTACAAATGCAACGATTTTTGAGTGAAACACGGTAAAGGCTGGGTATGCTGCGCAATTCAGATCGCATTGTGATCCACTAGCCTCTGCCCAGCAACTTCTATCCCTACCTTCTTGTGGTACTGGCCGGAAACTACGAGCAACCTTAGGGAAGTTCGGGTAACCAACCCCGGTGTGAACTTTGGTCGTATGCTGACAGGGAAGGGGGGAGGGGTTTGCTTCAACAAACCTGAGCGTCTGTTCTCCAGGAGGAGCGACTCACAACAGCGTCTGATCCCCATGTTAGGGGCGGCTGATCTACGTCCGAGTGCCAGGGAAGGACTCTAAGCTCAACTGTGCACTATGGTCCTCCGGAAAGTAGGGGGTTGGAGTCAGGCCCTACGAGCCAGCCGTAAAAACTCATTGTAACGAAGAATCAGTAACATAATAATACAAACCGAGACCAACGACAACGACCCCAGCGAACAAAAAGGACTTGCGATTGGAAACTCGGTACGTGCAACTGCCGATCTCTCAGCTTCATTGGGAGCACCCGCATACTCGCCGATCAACTGAAGGACAGCGGGTTCGGCATCGTAGCGCTGCAGGAGGTGTGTTGGACAGGATCCATGGTGCGAATGTTTAGAGGTAATCATACCATCTACCAGAGCGGCGGCAACACACGCGATCTGGGAACAGCTTTCATCGTGATGGGTGATATGCAGAGGCACGTGATCGGTTGGTGGCCGATCGACGAAAGAATGTGCAGGTTGAGGATCAAGGGCCGATACTTCAACTTCAGCATAATAAACGTGCTGCCCAAGCCACGACGTCAAGGTCAGCATAGGAGATTTAAACGCTCAGGTAGGCCAGGAGGAGGAATTCAGATCGACGACTGGAAAGTTCAGCGCCCACCAGCAGACGAACGAAAACGGCCTACGACTCATTGATTTTGTCGCCTCCAAAAATATGGCCATACGGAGCACCTTTTTCCAACACAGCCTCCCTAATCGTTACACCTGGAGATCACCACAGCAGACGGAATCTCAAATCGGCCACGTTCTGATTGACGGACGGCACATCTCCGACATTATAGACGTCAGGACCTATCGTGGCGCCAACAACGACTCCGACCACTATCTGGTGATGGTTAAACTGCGCCCAAAACTCTCCGTCATCAACAATGTACGGTACCGGCGACCGCCACGGTACAACCTAGAGCGACTGAAACAACCGGATGTCGCCTCAGCATACGCGCAGAATCTCGAGGCCGCATTGCCAAACGGGGGTGAGCTCGATGAGACCCCTCTAGAGGACTGCTGGAGTGCAGTGAAAGCATCCATCAACGACGCGGCTGAGAGCACCGTTGGGTACGTGAAACGGAATCTATGGAACAAATGGTTCAACGAAGAGTGCCGAATGGTTTTGGAGAAGAACGCAGCGAAGGCGGTAATGCTGCAGCAAAGGGACCCGACAGAACGTGGGACGTTACAGACAGAAGCAGATCCACCTCTTTGGGGAGAAAAAGCGCCGCCTGGAAGCAGCGGTGTGCGAAGAAATGGAGCTGCTGTGCTGTTCCCAAGAAACACGGAAGTTCTACCAGAAGCTCAACGCATCCCGCAACGGCTTCGTGCTGCGAGCCGAAATATGCAGGGATAAAGACGGAGGTCTCTTAATGGACGGACGTGAGGTGATCGAAATGTGAAAGCAGCACTTCGATCAGCACCTGAATGGTGTGGAGAACGTAAGCACGGGAGACCACGGCAACGGAGGAAACGACGATGCCAGTGCAGCAGAGGACGGAAATGAACCAACTCTCACGCTGAGGGAAGTTAAGGATGCCATTCACCAGCTCAAAACCAACAAAGCAGCCGGTAAGGATGGTATCGCAGCTGAACTCATAAAGATTGGCCCAGAAAAGTTGGCCACCTGTCTGCATCGGCTGATAGTCAGGATCTGGGAAACCGAAAAGCTACCGGAGGAGTGGAAGGAAGGGGTAATCCGCTCCATTCACAAGAAAGGCGGCCATTTGGAATGTGAGAAGTTCAGGGCGATCACTATTTTGAATGCTGCCTACAAAGTGCTATCCCAGATCATCTTCCGTCGTCTGTCACCTAAAATGAATGAGTTCGTGGGAAGTTATCAAGCCGGCGTCATCGACGGCCGGTCGACAACGGACCAGATCTTTACCGTACGGCAAATCCTCCAGAAATGCCGTGAATACCAGGTCCCAACGCATCACCTGTTCATCGACTTCAAAACGGCATACGACAGTGTCGACCGCGCAGAGCTATGGAGAATCATGGACGAAAACGGCTTTCCTGGGAAGCTGACTATAGACTGTTTAAAGCGACGATGGACGGTGTGTAAAACTGCGTAAGGGTTTCGGGTGAACTCTCCAGTTCATTCGAATCTCGCCGGGGACTGCGACAAGGTGATGGAGTCTCATGCCTACTCTTCAACATCGCTCTGGAAGGTGTTATGCGACGAGCCGGGAAACGATTTTCACAAAATCCGGTCAATTTGTGTGCTTTGTGAACGACATGGACATTATCGCCAGAACATTTGGAACGGTGGCAGAGCTGTACACCCACCTGCAACGCGAAGCAGCAAAGGTCGGACTGGTGGTGAAAGCCTAAAAAACAAAGTACGCGCTGGTAGGCGGAGCCGAAAACGACCGAATCCGTCTGGGTAGTATCCGTGAGGTGGTGGAGGAATTCGTCTCCCACGGATCCTTACTGACGGCTGACAATAACGTGGGCCGTGAAATTCGGAGGCGCATCATTAGCGGAAGTCGAGCCTACTACGGGCTCCAGAAGAAACTGCGGTCTAAAACGATTCTCCAACGCATCAAATGCACCATGTACAAAACGCCAATAAGACCGGTGGTTCTCTACGGACACGAGATATGGACCATGCTCGAGGATTGCAAGCACTCGGAGTCTTCGACCTACTATATGGCGACCGTGACAGGTTCATAGTTCTGTTACGTAAAACCATCAAAGTTGATACATAGTTCTCCTACACTTTCAGTTTCCAAAAGTTTTCTTCGTAATGGAATATAGAGACCAGCAGTTTTGATTTTCGTCAGCTATATAAAACAAAAACAGCTGAAATGTTTCCATTAGAAAGGATTAACGAAATGTTATGATTGAATTACAGTCATAAGTCAAATATTGTGATAAAATTTTAAATGTTTCTAAATATCAAACCAGCTCAATTTATTTCTGATCAAACTAAATGAAACAAAAATAAAAAATTGATCATCACCAGACATATTTCTATGATCATTACTTTAAACCCCTATTGACATTTCAGAATATCTTCTAAAAATGCTGATTACACAAGTTTACAAAATAAAACGAAAGTCGTGAACTTCTGTCAACGACCAAAATTTTTAAAGCACAATTTAGTGCTGATTTCAAAACCGACCTTCAAAAAATTTTAAGTAGAGCAGTTTTTGGGTTTTAGCTCAATATCAAGTTTTGCAACTTTTCAAAATGTATAATTTACTAAAATTCAAATATATTGCGTTTTGTTCAACAAATTTTAAATCTTTTTCCATAAATTAAAAGCTGAATACAATACCATTCGATCATCCGAATACAGGTTTTGCGTCAGATTGATGAAATTCAAGATATTGGCGAGTTTTAGAGACGATCTCCTTAAATTTTAGCAAAATTCCCAAAATTTTTTGAAGAAATGTACTTTTTTCAATAAGAAAAAACTAACTTAAAAATTCTCTCTCGACGTTTATTTGACATATCATATGTAGGCGAGTTACAGTAAAAAATTCAGCTCAATCGAAGCATTGATTACGGAGAATGAGATGTTTGAAGTGAGCGACTTTGCTTAAAAATAGAACAAAAATCGATTTCAAATCATCAACCTTGTATGGAAAGTCGAAAAAAAATCGCTCTACTGTAATTTTTTTCTTTCGCGTTTTCGAACTCAGGGCATGATTCTACACCAAAAATAATCATCAGCTTACCGAGTTCAAAAATGCTGTAAACTAGTGTTATCTTTCAAACAAACATTTGATTAGAAATAGATAGGTATTGCCTCAATTAGTAAGTTAGGGGTAGGCGGGGCAGTATGGACACATGGGGTAGAATGGACACCTTCAATATTTTCATATATTCGAACTCTTTTGTACTCTCAATGCAGGGAGCATATACTTCATTTACCTACTATGTAGTTTCAGCAGAGAAACATTCCAAATTAAAATTTGATTTGACTTTACAGAACAACACAAAAAAGATGCGTCCTCCGTTTTTTGTACATGGAAATTATAAGTTTCGCGCCATCTAAAATAAGGGTATTTGACAAATTAATTGCAAATCGAAAAAATTGAAATCTCTATAGCATACTTGATAAGTTTAGCTGTATTTACATCCTCGACCTGTTAATATTTACACATTTTTGATATCACTAGTACTAGTACTAGTTTGAAAATTTCTCCTCTAATCGGGGCAGAATGGAAACTAAGGAACGGTAAGGGAAAAACACAATCTAAATCACAAACAAACAAAATTCTTCGAATTAAGTATGTTTTTGATCGAATGTTTGCTGTAATAGACATAGGACGAAACAAATTCGATAAAAAACGTCAACAGTGAAAAACTATTGTTTTACACACAGCTGTACATTTTTGGCCCTTCAGAGTCCTAAAATCACCGATTTTAGTTAAATAGTGTACTTTTTTCGTTGAAAAAGTTTCATGATTTTTTTGACCTCATACCATTTTTGAGAACATAATGCCCCGTAGGGGACCACTTAGCCTTCAAATTTTGGCATGATGCTTTTTTTAGCTAAAACGATCGTTTTACAATATTGAACTTTTAACATTTCCAAATTTTGCAAAAATAGGGACGGCCGACTGTACATGCGGACAAAAACTCAACTTTATTCAAAACAGTCCGAATTGAAATTACCTGAACATAATTTACCTAGTTTTGTGTATTATTCATCGGAAGAAGTTGTTTGCTACAGAAAACATTTATTGATGTAAAAAACATGTACAAAACTCACAAAATTCTTGTGGTGTCCATTCTGCCCCGCCTCCCTGACGGCGGCCGTGAAAAGTTGTCATTTTTTGAAACGTTTTTTGAAGTAGCTGCTGTATACGCTTTCAAAGTATCAAAAAAGTTAACTTTTACGACATCTTGCCAGGTTAAATTGGCAAAAACCTTAGAGTGTCCATAATGCCCCGCCTACTTCTACACAAAGAAAAAAATAATCAAAATATGATTGATATGATGTTTTATAACCATCGACTTCTTTAAAACCATATGGTGATTTGAAATTATCCTATTTTTTTTCACATGAATTTCATTTCATTAATTCCTTTGAACGAACCCATTTTCCGGCTTAAAACTGTTGTTTTCCACCTTCCTACTTGAGAAAGCTTGAAAACAAGCTTCCCAACCCGACATCCATCTAAAATTAGCCGAAAATTAAATCCTCTCATCACAGCAGCAACAAGAAAAAAGGATGAATCAAATTTGAAGCCTACTTTGCTCCCCGCGACGACGATGGAACAATAACCAAGATAATCTCCGCCTACTGTGCCTACTTCCCGGGAGTAGCAGCGCAGCCGGCAACCAACAAACAGCAGGAAAACGGCCAGTGGAAAATTAATGGTTGTGAAATGGGGAAAATAGATTTTTGCTCTGTCCTGGTTGGACAAACAGACGCGGCTGATTTATGGCTTGCTGCTGTCTCTTTGACAAAGTTTGGATTCTGTATTGATGCCATGGAGATCTCTGTCGGCGCCTATACAAGTTGTGTTCAGAGACGTGAAGCAGAAGTTTCTCCTCCCGCAACGTACTCGTTTTCTGATCGAGTTTATCAAGTGAGGCGGAGAAGCTATACACAGGAAGTCACAGTTGGAGGCAGTTTTAGATTTTCCGTTTTTTTTTGTTACAGTTAATCCTTGGCATAATCTCCCGTTCAGTCAGCAGGAGGCAGGAGAGATAGATTTTGCTTGTATACTTTGTTGACGTTAGTCATCATTCATGTTTGACTGGTTGATGCAAATTATTTAAAAGCTCAAGCTAATTTTAAGCTGTACAACAGGAGTATGCTGAAGGTTTCTGGATTCGATTCCCAATACGGTTCTCAATTTTTCCAAAATGATTTTTTTTACTTCCCTGGGCTTACGACTGAAAAAAAATGTATTTGGCTTTCCCATTTGGTCCACATTTTGTATAAGAAGACCTCTGAATTTCTTAATATAGGTCGTCTCAATTTGCTTTGCGGGGGGTGACCGCCTTAAAACGCCACTTGAGTTAAGGACTCTCGGTAACAGTGAGGAAATAGAATGAAATCAAACCAAATTCTCGGACCTTTTCAAGCACAGAAAATACGAATGTTAAATAGTGCAGTATATTTAAATAGCTGGCAACACTGCTCTTAGAAGAATAGAATAATGCTAAATTTGTATCTCGTATTTGTAGTAGTTATTAATGTTGGGATTTCCAAATAGTCTTCAATTTCAGTAGAGGTTTGTTGAAGGAATTTTTGTTGAGATGAATTACACTAATTTACAGCATTTTTGAATTCGGTAAGCTGATGATCATTTTTTGTGTAGAATCATGCCCTGAGTTCAAAAAACGCGAAGGAAAAAAAATTACAGAAGAGCGGAAATTTTTTCGATTTCCCATACAAGGTTCATGATTTAAAATCGATTTTTGTTCTATTTTTAAGCAAAGTCACTCACTTCACGCATCTAGTTCTCCGTAATCAATGCTCCGATTGAGCTGAATTTTTTACTGTAACTCGCCTACATATGATATGCCAAATAAACGTTTAGAAAGAATTTTTAAATTGTTATTTTCTTATTGAAAAAAAAAAAATACATTTCTTCATATATTTTTGGAAATTTAGCTAAAATTTAAGGAGATCGCCCCAACAACTCGTGAATATCTTGAATTTCATCAATCTGACGCAAAACCTGCATTCAGATGATCGAATGGTATTGTATTCAGCTTTCAATTTATGGAAAAAGATTTGAAATTGGTTGTAAACAACGCAAGATGTTTGAATTTGAGTAAATTCCATATTTTTAAATGAGTGTAGAATTAGCAACTAGTTAAAATACACAAAAAAAAACAAAAAAAAACATATTTTTAAAAGCTGTAAAACTCGATATTAAGCTAAAACTCAAAAACTGCTCTATTTAAAATTTTTTGAAGCACGGTTTAGAAATCAGTGCTAAATTGTACTTCAAAAAATTTGGTCTTTGACACAAGTTCACGACTTTCGTTTTATTTTGTAAACTAGTGTTATGTACTATGTGTTATGTATGTGTTTTTAAATAGGTATCATAATGTACACCCAAATACATACCGAGGAAAACTACAAAATCTGCAGAAAGCATTAATGAGAACCTATTCAGGATTCTCAAAAATGTGATACACCTCAGAAAACCCCCTGAAACCAACGTAGATTTCTTATTAACTGTACTGGAGTCCCTTGCAGACCGCTGCACCCTCTCGAAATAGTTACAAAATCACATTGAAACCCCTCGACTCCGCTTAAAATCCATTGAAGCTCCCGGAGTCCCCTTCAAAGCCTCCGAAATCTCACGAATAGCCTGGAAACTCTCCGTAGACTCTAGCTCTACCAAATCCACCAAGTGTTTCGTGTTATTGCGATATGTTTCAGGAGATTTCAAGGGTGCCCATGATTACACCTTAAAATGCCTTGGAACACCTTGAAAGCCCTCAGATCCCGGACCCCTGAATTGTCCGTTGACTTCTCTTATAAACTTTACTGAAGCCTCCTGATCCTGAAGCCTCCTGAAACGCCTCAGAAAACCCTCTAAGGTCCCCGAAAATTTCCTACAAACTTTACTGAGGCCTTCCCTCAAAAGCTTTGAAACATGGAGTTTCAAGCCTCATAAACCCCCTGGAGCAGCCGGTTCCCGTAGCGTAGTGGCTACACGGTCACTTCAAAAGTGAATGGTCATGGGTTCGATCCCAGCCCCGGCACCTGCAATTTTGTGTCAGTTGCTCTTCCCCCGAGAGCGGCTGGCCCCAGACCCTCTTCAGAGCATATGCTCCAACGAACCCGGAAACCTGAATATCGGCTAACGGCAACTCATAATGGACTCCCAATCGGACTGGAAAAGGAACAAGAGCCACACATCAACATCCTCGTGCTCATCATTCTACCATGGACAGGGTAGAAAGTGACAGCAGCACAAAGGCAACCAGTTCGATATAATAGAATAAGAATATAATACATTTAGGCGCTGTACAAAGAGTAAGTGACAATTGGAATCGCTCACGCAGTGCCCTAGCGGACGAAAGAGCTGTAAATTAGGTTAAGTAATTGTAGAATAAAAAAAAACCCCTGGGACTCTCCTTAACTTAACTAAGACTACCCAGGTAACCACTAAGCATTTGAATAAGCCGTGTATCAGCCCGTATTACGCATTTAAACTGCTTGCTGCCCTACATAAGCAGTTCGAATGCATAGCTGCCTTGAGTTAGCATAAGCTGTGCTGCTCAAAAGCTTTCGGCTGTTAATTAGCATTTCAACTGCTTGAAGTGGTTTCACTTGGGAGCATACAGAATGCGTTTCAACTGCTCTTTAAATGCTAGGAGCAAAAAGGTTGGGAGATATGTTACGCATTTGGCAACACATTTTGTCTCTCTCTTACAGAGCCTATGCTTCTGTTTACAAATTTGTGCATCTTTTTTGTATCTTCATTTTCCCCTACTCACCCAAAAGCACTAAAGAAAACATTACTGCAGCTGGATTGGATTGGGAACTTGTTCATCAAAAAATCACCAATTATTTATCATTTCGTCGGAAAATATGTGCCGAACAGGTGGATGCTTCGGTGGATCATAGGATTGTTTGAAAGAGGGAAGAAACAATCATATTCCACAGATATTTAAAAGAAGGGATCGTAATACTCTACCACAATGAAATATCTCAATGAAAACAAGTTTTGGATGTTGAATCTGAAGCTGTTATCGAATCATTCTTTATATTGGCGATTAAATCAACGCACGCCACCGGGACAGCTTTAGCATCGTGGATCAGGAGCAACAGAATCCGAAGCAGATATGATTAATCAATCTCCGGATCGTAAGTTCAAACCTACATCACTACAAAAATCAGCAAAAAAGTACCACCTAGCACCGGCTGGAATATGGAAGGACGATGAAGCGGGAAAGCAGGCTGAGAGAACGAGAAGCAGACGTCAATCTATTTTTGTTTTTTTTTTGCTCGACGAGGCGTTACGCTTCTTTGACATTTCGTCACGACGTTCCTGAAGGGATAGCACTAAGACAGCCCGTTATTTTGCCAAAACCTGCAGTGAGGTAGCACTATAGGCGCATATACGGCTAATTAGCATTAAACGCCTTGTCGTAAAGGCTACTATAATGCTGAAAGAATGCTATTTTAAATGCTTACTGGTTACTTGGGTTTATTGGCCCGTGACCGCAGCCTGGGAGCCATGGGCATTGCAATACCAATTTAATGTAATAAATGATCCTTGAGATGCAGAATCTAAAAACTCTTTTCACTTTCCTATCACACCTTAGATTCTTGACAAATTTACATGACCCGTGACTCCAGATTGGAAACCTCTGAGGTTTACAAGACTACTATATTGTAATAATTGCTCTTTGAGACGCAGAATCCTGAAACGTTCGCGCCTTTTTCTAGGGCTTTCGGTTCTTGCGAAATTAACATGACCCTTAACCACAGCTTGGGAACCACTGAGATTTGCAACGCTACTATATATTGCAATAAATGCTTCTTGAGATGCATAATCTGAAAACCGTTTTATCGCACTTTCGGTTCTGGAGAAATTACCATGGCCCGTGGCCCTAACATGGGAATCACTGAGGTGGGTAACATCACTGAATTATAATACATACAATATTTACACATGCTCCTTGAGACGAAGAATTCGAAAAACATATAACCCTCACTTAGAACGTTTGGTTCTTGAGAAGTTTACGCCCAAGTAACATTTTAAGTTTTGTTCGGCTCTTTAAGAGATCTTCATGACCAATTTTATAAAACTTACAATTAAAATGATTTATACATCAAAACCTCTTGATAACCTCTTTAAGAGCATCTTCAGGCTAAGTGGACCAGTCTCGGAGAGGTTTTGCAAACCACAACAAGAGTAGCAATAAAACTGTTTTAAAACCTAGTTGAAAAATTTTCCATTCTGGAAAAAAAGTTATGATGATTGTCGTTTTTTTTTCAACAAAAACTATGACAGCTCAAAATGCAGAGAAGCTTCTTCGATGGCACGTAAAGTTCAGGAGGATACATCATTCGTAAGTAGAAAGAGATCATTTCAAAGTAATATTTTAGTAGTTACTGTGTTGGTAGGCTTATGCGCATTCAATTTTACCGTGAATATTGGGGCTGCAGAATCATAAAATTAAAGCGCTTCGAAATTGGTGAATATTATCATCTTGGAATGAAATAAATCAATTAGTTAATTTAGTAAAACTTTCTCGAATCATAAAAAAAAAAAAATTCAGCTGGGAAAGTATATTTATTAGGGTGGGCCATCGGAACATTTTTGTCAGATCAAGGTTTTTTCGACTCCATTTGGGGTCCTTAACAACTGGCCAAAATTTGAGAGGGATCGGTTACGCCTACGTTTTGCGCATCGCGATTGAAATTTGTATGGAAATTCGTATGGGAAAACGTGCTTTTTTGTATTTTTCCTATTTCATCTACTAATACTAAAGTCATAATACTAAACCCGTTTAAGTATAGTTCATTATTTGACCACCCTAATATTTATGTGAGCATGTTATGGAAATGACGGTAGAGCAATGAATTGATAATTGCTTATTTGAACAAAATTAACTATTTTCCATTCACGTCTGCTAATTCTTCAATATGGCGACGACCATAATTAGCGAAAATAAATCGAAAGCAAGTTTACTTCTATGATGACCACAATTAACCTAGCAGTGTCGTAGTTTCTGCTTTCCCACCAACAGATGTCGTTACTAATCGAACGGATCGCCATCTGTTGACAGTTGGAACAGTTTTATTGTGGTAATAATGAATGTCAGAAAGTTTACATATCGGAGAGTTTTGTTTACTCTTAAAATATGGCCTTATCTTCAAGTATACTATAAATCATTTCATCAAAGGTTTTCATAAAAGTAGTCATAAAACTGTGAATTTTACTTATTGCTGTAATAAAATCCTAATAAAAATCAAATAAAACCAATCAGTGATGGAATTGTTACTTGGATGTGGCCCGTCACCCAATATTGAGAACCACAATATTTTGCAGCATAGCTGGCGAAAGTACTCCTTAAGACGGACAACTCGAAAAAGAAAAACAACTTCAAATTCCCATGATTTCACATGTAAGTTGTTTTCCAATACCTAGAATCCCATTTAGCGTAAATGGAGGGTGGGTGTAAATTGAGTTTAGCTCAAAAAAGTAAGCGTAAATTAGGGTTTTAGTGTAATTAGAACTTGTATTACACTAACGCATGTTCAAAATTCGACTTCCCTATCTGGCATTGGATCAGTGTTGCCTGCTAGCAATTTTATTATGTACATCTATATGAAGTAAGTATAAGTAGTGGAACAGTGCTATAATTTTGTCGAACGTTCGAACCATTCTCACATATCAGGTTTGAGATAAAGAGCTTCCCAAGCAACACACATGTTATAATAGAGTTACGACAGCGCAAGTTTTAGTTGTATAGAAGTTTATTTTACGTAATTTTAACATTGTGTTGAAATAATGTACACTCATTGCACAATTATGGGTCACACACAATTATTAGTCACTTTCCACTTTAATAGATAAATACTAATTAATTGCAAGCTTTTGTTAGCTATTATTATTTTTCGCACATAAGTTGATTTGTTTTGTGTCACTATACGTATCGCACACGGGCTTATACATCAAAACATACATATTTTCAATATTTTTTGTTCGGCGCAAAACTAGCTGTCAAAGTAACGCTTCGATTGTGAATATCGGACAGTGCGTGCGCTGCTTTCGTAAGCTCTGTAAAAGCGAGCATCAGTGATTTTCATGTGCGAAATGGTATCGTCACCAGAACAAAGGTATAATTAACGTTCTAAATGTAGAAATTCATGTGACTGCAGCCAATTAAAGCTTATTTCTGGCAAAATTTAAGTGACTCATTATTGTGCCAAGGAACACCGAAAATCACACAATTATGGGTCACTTTTTGTGCAGCATAATATTGACAGTTCTGCGTACATGGGCATTGCATACTTTTAGGCGTTTATCGGTGGTTGTGTGGAGATTTTGACCCAATTTTGAAAAATTGATTCCAAATCGTGAAAACACGCTTCGTTAAGAGGTTTGAGACCAGTATTAGATTCTACTATAGTTGATCTATCGAGAATAAGTGATCATTCATTGAAAAAATAGACAAAACATTATTTTTGAGCCGATTTTTCTTAAGAAACCCATAATAGGCAACAAATTGACCCATAATTGTTACACAGCCAATTTTGACCCATTATTGTGGTTTTCATTATTCACCAACATTTTAGTAATTTTCACCACCTAAAGTGAATTTTACAAGCAGATTTTTATTTAAAACAATAAAAAGGGGTTTCAATGATGAGAATATAAAATAAAAATAATGAAAGTGTTATTTTTGTATGAAAAACGATTCATATTATGAAATGGTTGTTCCTTGAGTGACCCATAATTGTGCAATGAGTGTAAAATAAACTTCTATACAACCAAAACTTGCGCTGTCGTAACTTTTATATAACATGTGTGTTACTTGGGTTTGATAAAGATAAAAAATTACTTTTAATATCTTACTTTAAAACTGAGCTATACAGTTAAATATGAATCTTCTTTTTAAGTGTTGCCAGTTATAGCGTGCTATTTGACTCAAGCATTAATTTGAATTACTTTTCAATTGTTTAATTTGATGTTTTGTATCAAAACTGGGATTTTGACTTGTGTTTGATTTTATTTGAACAGTGTTGCCAGATGGAGAAAGATACTTTAAGAATGAAATTTGAATAAAAAAAAGTGCTCTGCAAAATCTTCATGTAGAGGGGTATCCACTTTAACCTAAAACAAAGATTCGAACTAGCGAATTCGAAGCGCGAAAAGCTAGCGAGAACGAGTATTGCTTAACCTTTTGGAGCCGATTTTTTTCGCCGCTGTCAACGCAACCTCGCTGGTGTCGAACACGTTTGTTATGCTCGGTTTCATCGCCGGGGTCATATATGACCCCTCCGGCTCCAAAGGGTTAAGTTGGGAAGGAAGTCTTAAAGTCACACCAATTCAACTTGATAGCATTTGCAAAGTGTGTCCAAACAGCGAGCACGAATAAGTAATCACCACTCGAAGCCCGTTCAAAGAAGGATTTCTTTCGTATCCTTACGAGTATAAATCAGTCGCTACACCATGGATAACTAGATAATCAATTTCATAGATTGCCATGGACACGGGGCCAACGGTATGAAGCCCTAACGCTAACCACTACCACATACACATGCAGCAGGTAAGCCTAACGAACTTGAGAATTTTCCTCCCGGCAGGCTTCCAGTATCATTTTCCACACGGACTGATCCACGTACCGGTAGTGCTTCATACCGCGCAGCATTACGTCCAGGACCTTTCCCAACAGCCGTTCGAAGCAGTCCGTTTGAAGAACTACCGCGGCACAGAGGATATACGTACCGTACCGTACGTGTGCAATTTATGTTCGATGGAGGATGTGTGTGGTGGGTTTTTGGGTCGTATACAAACCGTTGT
The DNA here is from genome assembly GCF_035046485.1 of Aedes albopictus. Taxonomy (NCBI): domain Eukaryota; kingdom Metazoa; phylum Arthropoda; class Insecta; order Diptera; family Culicidae; genus Aedes; species Aedes albopictus. Next base: position 399,214,645 of record NC_085137.1, read on the forward strand.
AGTTGTTGTTGGTAGGTTGGTTGGTTGGGTTACAGATTTTAGTGGTTTTTAGTTGGTTGAACGAACAGAAGTGCATGCAAGTAAGGTGAAGGAAGGAATGAAAATGTCGAAAAAACGAAATATAAGATTAGATTGTTAGAAGTACGCCTATAGGGTGCAAAGTGAAGCGTTTACCTACATTAATTTCGCTAAATTTTGGCAACTGTCCTACTACACTCGCGACGATTTAATCATTACGCTAAATTGTGCGTTCAATAAGCAACTAAGACACAACTACATCGGCCAATTAGAGGTGAAACGGTTTAACACGCATGCATTGGTGCACATAGAGATAGAAACAGGGGCGTCAAGCTTGAACGGAAATCCACCAGGATACTTACATGCAACTTTGACGTTGTCGACGGCGTAAGCCGAGGCGGCACGTGGCCGATGGGTCACCAGTGCCAGCTCGCCAAAGTATTGTCCCTTCTCGAGCATGGAGATTTCCACCTCGCCGGCGTCCTGCTGGATGCGAATCGAAACCTTACCGTCCTCGATGAAGTACATACCGTCGGCGGCGTCCCCTGCGGAAAGACGATGGGAACAGATTGGATTATCAGTGATGTGAACTGTAGTAACAAATACAGTGTTCGTACACGACGTACATTTATCAAAAAAAAAGGCTTGCTTCATAATTCCTCTGCGAATTTCATCAAAGATTCCTCCAGGAATTTCTTTATTGAGCTCTTCACACATTTATTTAAGAAGTGATCAAGAAATCCTTAGTTTGCTTGAAAAAATCCCAGGAGATTTTTTAAAGGAAACCATTTAATGGAGTAATTTGCCAATTGTTTAAAGATTAGTACTGATTCTTTGTTTTCATTTGTTCTTCCGTGCATAATTCTACGGTAGTAGAAAAGTATCGAGTGAACATCTAGATCCAGTCATTTCTCATTTAAATTTCCCTAAATTCCATTTTCAGAGATAAATTTTTCGAAAGCCTGGAACCCGAATGTTAAGTGCTTTCATAAAGCAGCTCTTTTTAATGTCAACCGATTCTCGCTAATTGTTGAACGGTTCATTCCGGTATTCGAAAATTCACAAATTTGTCAAAATTCAATTTTTCGGGTTCATGGGAGTTGAACAAGCCGGGACTCGTAATTTGCCGGGACTGAAAGGATTGCTTCCCGTTCGTGCAACGAACGGCGCACAGGAACCACTACTGAGCACAGATTGGCACAAATCACGGTCACTTAGTCTTCTCCTTCTTCACCGAAGGCAGAACGATCACTTAACACGCCTTTCACTGTGATCAATTCATACACAGCTGTGAGTTTCACGCACGCACTACTGACCGACCGACGGATGTGGTTTTAGCTGCCTTGCTATATCTAATTGTCCACCACAGAGTATCCCACACGTTTCGGATACAGAGGAATGCGTTTTGTGCTTCGCTTTGTTGCACCACTTTATTTCACACCGACTGATTGAAACGAAGATACAATAAACGATCGACCGCACTGTTGTTTCTTTGGTGCTATATTTTCAACTGATTACTTGAATTCTTGTGCTGTGCACAGTGGTCAGCTGAGTCATTGTGGATGATGTTGTCTCTCAAGAGAGTGTTGTTGAGAGAGTACTTATACATTAGGCTAATTCATATTCTTGTAAAGTTAGTTCAATTTCGTTAATTCTATAGACTTAATTTCGCATTATTTACATTATGTACAAAACTAATTCAGGTAGCAATAGTTCATTTACGATGATACCGAACAGGAGTATTAGAAGATTTTCGGAGGGGTTGCAAGGGTCCCATGGGGCTTCTGGGTGTTTCAGAGAAGCCTCAAGGCGTTATAGAGGCTTATATGGGCTTTTCAGGAGCTTTCAGAGTGGTTTGGAAGCGGTTTACAGGCGATTTAGGGGGTATTTAGTGGGCTTCCAGGAAGTTTCAGGGGCTTTTTAGAGGGGTTTCAAGATGTTTCAGGGTTCGTGGTGATTTCATATATATATCCGCTGAAACGCCTTTTAAACCCCTTGGGACCACCTGGAACACCCCTGGAACGACTTTGAGACACTATGAAAACCGCTGAAGCCATATGGAACGCGCGTTCCATGAGGCTTCAGAGAAATTCAGGGGGTCCCATAGCTGTATGACAGCACAGAAAAACAGACGTCTCACTCTACTCGCTTCCCATCGTTTCCCTTTTTGATGGACTATTCAAATATTCTGTAGTACGCAAATCTCTCGCTCATGGCGCTCGCATCGTTTTTGCACCTGTTTGACGTTTGTTCACTACCGCCATCTACTCAGTGGGTTTGCGAAACAACAAATAGTATTGGGCGATAATATTTTTGTGAAGAAGATTTTATTCGCACTTTGTTCCAAGTTATACAGTGTATCAAACAATTGTCCGTACAGTATTTTTTTGGTGAAAATAATTTTTCATTTAAATGTTTACAACTTTTTTATATGTACGTCAATCAAAAACACTGAAATTTTGACCAATTATAACTCATATATTAACGCTCCATTGGTAAAATTTTGAGCGAGATCGAATAAGTTTTCTGAAAGTTATAGAACTTTCAGTGAAACTCATAAGATTTTTGAACACATTTTCAAAACATTATATTTTAATATGTACTTGATGAAACTTTTTGATTTTTTTTGTGTTACAGCTTATACCTAAAGCTTTCATATGCAGCTTCGTTTGAAGTTTTATATTCACTACAAAAAATATGAAAAATCTGTATACAGGTATACCTCGATTTAAAGGACCCTCGATTATATAGACCCTCGATTATATAGACCCTTGATTTTATGTACTTCGATTTTATGTACATTTTACCTCGATTTTATGTACATTTTTTAATGATATTTTTTTAAATATTCAATCAGTTTAAAACTTGTAGTTTGTATCATGATGGCTTATAATGCAAGGGTTTTTAGCCTTTTGGCACGCGGAGCACAATTTTATCAAAAAATGTTTTGTGGAGCACCCATATTAGCGCCGAAGCATACCTCATGTCATACTTAGTTCTATATATTTACCGTAATCTCATACTTCCCTTTCTGACTTCATTTTTTAAATAAATATCCCTAGCGGAGTATCCACTTATCCGCGATCGGTAATGGCGGCGGCGGGAATATACAGTCGGTTCGGAATTTGACATTTCTTGGGGGAAAGTCAAAACAAGTTTCATTCTCCTCCTCCCCCTTCATCCACCGATCGGTTGCGCCAACCGATTGCGATCCCCACGAAACGTCAAAATTCGAATCGGCTGGTTGTGCCCGCCGCCGCCATTACCGCTCGCGGATGAGTGGATATGGGGTGATTTTCTAGCGATATTTTTAACAGATCCCTTAGCAATGACAACATTTTTGGCGGATGCATGCGAACTGCTCATTCGCTAGACTTTCCCTCAATGTTTTCTAACATTTTTTTTTAATATTTCTTATGACTTCCTCACCGAAAATTGTATTATGATATTTTCGGTAGATGCCCGCGGATTGAATTCCGAAATTTATAGTAAATTCTATAAAAAGGTCATTTTAATGCTTCGGCTGATTACTGACAAGATGTGTGATAAAATATTTTTAGTGCTGTCATGGTAGAATCAGAGCTAGTTGTTCAAGGTTCCCCGATTTCAGCGTACCTTGTACATTACCAAGGATTAATTCCTGGAGGAATCTTTGAAAGAACCGCTTGGCAATCATTGAAGGAACTGCTGGAACAGCTTTGAGTTTCTGATTCTTAATTTATCCGTGAATCATATTCTAAAAGTTCATGGAATCTTTTTGAGAAACTTTAGGGAAGGTTTTCTAGATGAATACTTTAAAAAAATCTGAAGATTTCTAAATAACATTCTAAAGACTAGAGGAATCCCTAGAAGATTTTGTGAAAAAAATCATACTGAATTTCTTTCGGATTTACAGGATGAATTTTTGAAGTAAGTCTATGGGCAACTTCCAAAGATTTTTTCAGGAACTCGTGAAAGATTTTTCAAACGAATCCTAGGATGGATTTCAGCAAGGGTCCATGAAAAAAATATTGAATAATTATCTGTGAAAGATTTTTTCAAAGTAATGGAGAAATTTGTAGAGAAATCTTTGGAAGAAAAACTGTAGATATTTTTGAAGAAATTCTTAGTCGAATTCATAAGAAAAACCATGGGAGATTTTCTGAAGGAATCCCCAAGGTAGTTTCTACAGGAATATCTGCAAAAAAAATTCCCGAATGGATCTCACATTTAGTCCCTGGAGGAATTTCTAGAGAAATCCCAGGAAGTTTTTCTGACAGAAATTCAGATCTAAAAAATCCCTGGAGCAATTTTTAAAGCAAACCCCGGAGAATGTTTTGAAAAAAATCCTTGGGGGCTCGTTTGAGAGAATGTTTAATTTTCGGAGGATTTTTCGGAAAAAAAATCTTAAAAGGTCTCGAAAAAATGTAAATCTCTGAAGGATTTTCTGAAGAAAATCCCTGGAGGAATTCCTACAAATAATACATAACTCATTCTGAAACTTCTGGAGAAATCACTAGTGACTGGTGGAATTTCTGTAGAAATTGGAAGTTGCTGTGAGAATTTCTGGTGAAATCCTTGGAAGAATTTCCAAAGTAACCCCAGTTAAAATTTTTTAAGGAACTCTTAAAACATTTTCTGAAAAATAGTTTCTGAAGGCATCATTGAAAATTTTATTAAAGAAATCTGTAGTAGGCTGTAGAAGGCATTGACTTAGGATACAGTTTAGGGTTAACATTAGACTGGCTTAGAATGTAATAAGCCACTGAAACAGCAATACGTGTAATTATTGCTATAGAATCTCTGGAGAAATTTCCAAATGAATCCTAGAAGATTTTTTGAAAAAAATCCGTGAAGGATTTTTTGGCCGAATACTTGGACATGTTTCCGCAAACAAAAATAGAAAGATGTTTTACAAGAATTTCTGAAGAAATTTTTAGTAGATTTTCTAAAGAAATTTCCAAAAAAAAATTCTCCGAACGAATGCCTACAGAAATTTATGAATAAATAACTGGAGGAAATTCTGAAGTAATCCCTGGGCGAATTTCTCAAACAATTTCTGAAATGGTCAGTGAACAATCATGTAGGAATTGATGAAGAATTCTTGTCAAATTTCGTTAAATAATTCTTTGTGACTCTTCTAAAGAAACACAAGGAAGATTTTCTAAAATATTCTGAAACATGATGATTTGAGATGGTGGGTTTTATTCGGAGGCCGAAAATTCTGGGTTCACTTAATCATATTTAACACTTCAGAATTGCAACAAAAGGCGACCGAGTAGATAGCGGCACAGGCCTACTCTACTCATACAGAAAGATCTTTCGGCAAATACAGCACAACCAGTATTAACCACGTTCTATCAAGTGCTTGTCATGAATCACTAAATTTCCGAAAGAATCGCTTGAGGAATTTCAGATGGAATCCCTGGAGGAATTTATGAAGCAATTCGCAAACAAATTCCAGAGTAAATAAATCCTCAGAGACATTAAAAAAAACCCTGATTGAATTTCTGATTTTTTTTTTATTTCTATACAAAATAATAGTACAAATAACCATCTAACGGTTCTCAAAGTATATGCTATATATTTTCATTTTTTTGGGACATTTGTGCAAATAGCGTTATTGTGTATGTCCAAGTTGAAAATATTGGCTTTTCCATCAACCATACATAGTTTTGAAGACAAAAGATTTCGATCGTAACAAAATACATAGCGAGATAGTGGTTTATTCGTTATTTGGCGAGAATTACTAATATATGCCAAAAACTCCGAGCCTTTTATCGAAAACTCAGTTTTCATGAAGTTTTCATATGTTTTTGTACATTTTGGTATAAAATTTAAATAAAAATAAAATAAAAAAATTTGCTTCGATTTTATGTAAAATTCGATTTTATAGACATTTCAAAAACTGAAATGTCTAGTGACAAGCAGGGCGCGGAGGCTGAAGCATGCCACATTTCGTCGTTCCCGCGTTTTCGTATTTTTCTTTGTGTTTTTTGTTCGCACTTTGTGTAAACGATCGACGATGGCTCGGTGGCAAGAGACCACATTGCCCGCATCGTGGTGCTCGTGTGCGTCGTTATTCCGAGTTCGGAAATGCTAGTATCCAAGAGATTGTTTTTCAGTGCGTCGGTTATTCTCGCTTATGTATTATGCCTCTCAAGAAAAATCAGAATATGGCGATTATCTGCCTCTGGCTTCTGATATTAGCGCGACAGTCACTAATCATAACAGCGTCACCAGATTTAAAAGTATATAATTCCACTATATGGGGTTTGATAGCAAGAACACTTATTCCACTGAGCTACTCTTGCCGTTCGTCACAAATACATTCAAAAACATCTGTCACTTTGCGAAACCCACGTGCTTTTGTTTTTGGCGGGAACAATTTTTCTTTTGTTTTGCCTTGCGACTGTCATGCGGCGGTATGCCTTGCGAGCGTACGACCGCCGCAGGTCTCTAATAAAAGATAAGCGCGATAATATTTTTTCGGATTCTTCGATGGACGATCGGAGAATCAGCGAGTGGTGTGAACGAGTGCACATTTAATATGGTTGGACCGTTTGCATGCTGAGACCAAAGCCAAACATAGAAAACCAGCTGGTCAGGATTATCCGGTGAGTTCGTTCCTTATTATTACATTTTATATTTGAACATGACATATATGGGGATTTCGGAGGGGTAGCCTAAGGAAGTTAAATGAACTGGTTTCCGGGCAAATGTTCGTGGGGTGGCCAGACTTTGTCACGAGATAACAATTATCATGTTGTTTTCCGAAGGTCTCCAGTGAATTTAGCTTACCCTGCTACAACAAACCATCAGGTAGATCATTCCGTTCCGGTATGACTCTGCGCAGCCATAGGTAATCCTTGCGCTGATGGTGGGTACACAATCATCATCATCATCATCATCATCATTTCAAAAACTGAAATGTCTACTAAATCGAGGTTTACCTGTATGTTCAGAGTGTCATTTGGAAATTTATCATATTTTGATCAATAAAAGTCCCAAGTAACAATTTAAATTCCTTTCAGATTTGTTTATTTTTATGGAAGCTTTATCATAGCATGAAGAATTCATGAAACATTTATAGTTGTTTTTATCAAGTGAAAATAATCTCCGTTCGTATGCGGTTTTTAAGTTTTCTTCAAGTTAATTTTGAAAACTCCGCATAAAACAACTTGATTCCCCAAGGCATTTGATCTTATTATGAGTTTTAAGACGTATTTGAAGTGATTTTCAACACATTACATCAACAAACTTTATTGAAAGTTTATGCTTCGTTTATTCAAGTACAATTCATCTGAGTTATTCTCCTTTAAAAACTTCTTAAAGCTTTCAATTCTTGAGCTAGAGCCACTAGTCTAGAACAAGAACTGAGCGGAGTAATAAAATCTTAATAATTCAAATAATAAATTATGCAATAAATTGGCTTTTTTATGCAAATATAAACACTCAAACATTTTTGCTCACTGTTAATTTTGCCGTTTTGGTGCTCAAAAGTAATCATATCGACGAAATATTCATTTTAAAGCCAATCAAAAATGCGAGTAGCTTGCTGATGTCGTCCAACCTTCAGCCAGTTACTCACACAGGCCACAGCAGCTTGAATCGAAACTAAAATGGGTACTTACTGTGACTCTTCTCGTGCGTATGCTAAATAGTGTAATATGTACTAGTAAGTTTTAGAAATGCACTTATTAAATAGACGAAATTATAATAGAATAGGCAGTTCCTGAAGCAAAATGTACAGAAACAACTTTCTAGCTCCAAAAAGGTAAACAAACAATTGTCAAAAGCTGTTACTCTTGAATAAAACGAATAAGTTTCATTTAAGACGAACAAATCTGCCTTAAGATCATCACTAGTAAAAACAATCTTCAATAAATGCTGTAGATTTCATGCAAGGTGACTTGGTTCCATCATTGTTTTGAGGTGGTTTGGATTAAAGGTAATAACAATTGATGGCGGCTGCATGAGTTTTGTTCGCCTGGAACGGCAGCCATGTTTAGAAAGAATTGAAAAAGTGGCGTAGCCTTTTGTGTTTACAGGAAATTTATGTCTTCGTATATTAATGAATGATATTATTTTTGAGGCGCTTTGTTATTTTCGTATGTTTTGGGTGGCATATCAACGACAAAGTGGGTATGGCACGGAAAATTTTGATTCCCTGTCATCAATGATCTGTCAGGCAATTTTGATGCATTAGCCATTTCAATTTGATGAAAATTAATTCGCAGTTCAATTAACATTTCATCCATGAAACAAAACTAGTTCGCATCTGCATAATGCTGAGGTAAAAAATTTCATTTATCATGCACTACTAGCATTTTTGAGAAAGACAGCTAAAAGATCAACATGCTTCAAGCTATTCTTGTTAAAGTTTTATGAAGTTCTTATAACCAATCATCAGTGTTAGTACATAAATACAACTAGGCTCAGTGTACCAGTTATGGCTATAGTACCTCAAATTCGCCATAGTTGATTTTCAACCTTTAAAGATACAAATCAACAAGAAAAAAATCGTGAACAACAGATCACGATCACAAAAGATGATTGCAATCATTCAAACTTCACAATTTGCTCAAATTATGGTAGAAATAAATCATTTTCCTTAACTTTTCGGCCTCCTTGCACCCTATTTCGCCATAGTGTACCAGTTATGGCAACTCCCATAAGGAATGCATGTAAATAGTGCGAAGTGGAACCCAAATTAACAAATGTATCCATAACTGGTACAGGGTTCCTATCATTGGCACACGCCGTAATAAATACTAAAAGTAGTTTTGGCTCCGTTTCTATATTTTTCCTGTAAAGTATTGAAACAAATCAATCATTTGACTTATTGTTTACATTCGTCGGTCTTCTTCTTATTTTTGTAGAAATAGTTTTTCTTAGGTAGTGCGATAACTGGTACAGGCACCCTAGTTTCAAAGCAGTCTTCAAAACCAGTCTTGAAGATCTCCTGAAGAGTGGGCCAGATTAGTCTTATGGATAGTTTATACCTATTTTATCTCGAATTTGCAGAACAAAGAGCTTTATAGCTAAGTTTTATTATTCAATCTTAGAAATTACTTCAGGATTGCCACAAAAGTATAATTGTTGCTTGGGACGTGCCAAGTGTTTTCAACTTTTTTAAACTCTCTTAATGTAATATTTTTATACAGGACCTACTAAACTACATATGAAGAGTAGGTCCTATGGATTTTTCGTTCAGTCAATGCACTTTTATTGGTGAAAAACGTTTGGCGGATTATATGTGCAAAATATAGTAAATTTTTAAACATCGTCAGCTACATTAGCATATTTTTCATATTTTTTGTAGTGAATATAAAACGTCAAACATAGCTGCATGTGAAAGCCTTAGGTATAAGATGTAACACATAAAAAATTGAAAAAAAAAAATCATCGAGTACATATTGAGATATAATGTTTTAAAAATGTTTTCAAATATCTTATAAGTTTTACTAAAAGTTCTATAACTTCCAGAAAACTTATTCGATCTCGCTCAAAATTTTACCAATGGAGCTTTGATATTTGGGTCATGATTGATTAAAATTTCAGCGTTTTTGATTGACGCATAAAAAAGTTATAAACATTTGAATGAAAAATTATTTTGACAAAAAATTTGCTGTACGGACAATTGTTTGATACACTGTACGTCTGTGTCTGTGATGACAGCTTATGCAGTCAATTTTTTTGAAATCAAGCTTAAGAATTGTTGTAGAGCAAAAACGTTTGCTGGAGTACCTAAAACTGTCTGGAACGCCTCTGGCGCCAACTGAAAGCCCCTTAAGATCTTTGAAAACCCCTGCAACACTACTGGAATGCGCCAAAAATTGCATTAAATCTCATGGAACGCCCAGGAAGCCCCCTTACACCCCTGGAGCGCATCTGAAAACCTATGAAGTCGCATGGAACGCTTCTTAAATCCTCTGATATCTCAGGAATAGCCTTGAAAAGCTCCTCAGATCCCCATAACTGTAACACCCCTGAAACTTCCCTGAAATCCCTTGAAAATCCCAGAAGTGTTCCTGAAACTCCCTGTACCGTCCTGGAACATCCTTGTTGCATCCCTGGGACCCTGTCGACCCCCTGAAACCCTGGAACGCCCTGGAAACCCTTGAAAACGCCTGGAACGCTTATGGAACACTCTGGAACACCCTTGGAATGCGCTTGGAACATCTCTGGAGCACCCCTGGCCCCCCCTCAACCCGTTCAAACCCCCGGAACTCTCCTGGAACGCCCCAGGAAAGCCCTATTGAACGCCTTTGAAACCCCCTGAAATCCCTGGAACACTCTCCTGAAATGCTCCTCGGACCTCTTTAACCTCTTGGAACGCACCTGAAACCATTTGAAAATCCCTGGAGAGCTCCTGAAACTCCCGGAATACCGGAATAACGTCCTGCAACATCCCTAGGATCCAGCCTGAAGCCTCTTGGAACTTTCCTGGAACGCTCATGAAACTTCATGAAAAGCCCTGAAACGCTCCTGAAACCTACTGAAACGTCTCTAGAATGCTCGGGAATGCTCCTGGGCCCCTAAACCCTTGAAAAGTTTGGAATTCTCTTAGAACGCCGCTGAAACCCATTGCAAAGACCAGGAAACTTCTCAACGCCCTGAGACATCCCTGGAACGCCTTTGAAACCACTTGAAATGCACGATTACCCCTGGAACGTCCTAGGAGATCCCTGGGCCCCTTCAACCCGCTGAAACCTCCGGAACCCTCTTAGAACGTCAAGGAACGCCTCTGAACCCCCATTGAACGCCTTTGAAACTCCCGGAAATCCCTTGAACATTCTTAAAATTCCCCTTGGACCTTCTTAGCCCCTGGAACGCTCCTGAAACTCACACGCTCAGAAAACCGTTCTGATAAACGTGAACAAACAAACGCAAATATGAGAACAAGCAAATATACACCGTGAACTGGAACTAGTTCCAGCTGTCAATATGGGCGTTCTCGAAACCATGACATCTAGTTCACGGTGTACATTTCTTATTGTTGTTATCGTTGCTATGCATAGTTCCCGTTTGTTCCCGTTGCCGTGACTGAGAGTGCACGTATATCGGAACGGATTTTTTTTTTGCGTGCATTGAAAATCCCTGCTTTTGAAACTCCTTGGAACACTCATGTAACATCCTGCAACATCGCCGGTCCCCTTATCCCTCTGACACTCCTAGGAGCTCTCCCGGAAGGCCCTGAAACCCCTTGAAAAGCCTTGGCACGCCCCTGGAATTCTCTGAACACTCCTGAAACGCTCTGAAGTTCCTCTAAGGCCTCCTTGATCTTTTGGAATTCTCCTAGAACGCCCCTGAAACCCATTGAAAAGACCAGGATAGCTCCTGAAAGCCTCTGAGACGCCCTGGGACATCCCTGGAACGCCTCTGAAACCCCTTGAAATGCACGGTTGAATAGGTCTGACAGTCATGCTAACAATTTTGGTTTTGGTTGGTGGTCATGCTAACAGTTATTTGTGGTAGGTTTACCAACAAAGCTTATTTGTGTATTTAGTTTTCGTACCATCTGAGAATTATTCCAATGATTTCTCCAGAAATTGTTCGAGGGTTTCTCCTCGAATTGTTCCAGTGATTCCTACTCCAAACGGTTTCTCTAGGAATTCTTAAAAAGATTACTCCAGGAACAAAATCATGTGAGAGTTCTTCCGAAGATTTCACCAGGAATTCCTGCCTAAGTAGATCTTTTTTTTTTTTCAAAAATCCCTCCGGAGATTTCTGTTAGATTTTTCTACAGAGACTTCACTAAGAATATCTTAAATCTTTAAATCTTTTTTTAGAAATTCATCCAGATATACCTCAAGGAATTACTTCGAATATTCTAGGAAATACTAGAAAATCCTAGCGATTCAGCTAAGAATTACGATTTTCCCAGGTCCAAAGATTCCAGTAGGAATTCTCAGGAACTTACCGATGAATCATTCTTCAAAGGTTGCTTGAGTGATTCCTCCAGAAGATTCTCGAATTTCTCCAATAATTACTCCAGAGTTTCTTCTTAAAATTGCGAAGACTTTCAGGGATTGCTTTGGGGTTGTTGAAAGAATTCCTCTAGAGATAGCTTTAGAGATTCCTCTACAAACTCTTCAGAGGTTCCTCCAACAGCTGCTTCAGAAATTGCTCAAAGGATACCTACTGAAAATCATCGACTCTTAATGATATTTTTTAGGAGATTCTTTTAAGAATTCAGCCAGGACTGTCTTTATGATTTTTCCTATAGATTCTGCTACCTATTATTTAGGATATTTTTGCATTACTTCGTCCAGGGTTTTTGAATTTATCCACAGATTTCTGGATGAAAATATCTGAAGGAGTCACTGGATGAACTCCTAGAGTAATTCCTGGAAGAATCACTATAGTAGCAGTAGGAAATGCTGGAAGAATTTTCGAAAGATTTTATTGGAGGAACTTCTAGAGAACTACCAAACGAACCCCTGGAGAATTCTTGAAGAAAGCTCTGGAGGACACTTGGCAGAATCTTTTAAGAATTCCTGTAGCAATCTCTGGAGTAAATTAAAGAAAATCTTTGGAGGATTAAAAAAATCTTGAAAGGATCTGCATGAATTTTTAAAGTACACTCTGAGGCAATCTCGGGAGATATCCTAGGAATATCTGAAGTAAATCATATAAGATTATCAAAATAATATTGTAGATGATTTTTTGAAAAAAAAAATGTCGATGACTCTTTGACGGAACTGGAGAAATCTGTGGTGTAATTCCAGAGAGGCTTTCTTGATGAATCTACAGAGGAATTGCTTAGAAAGTCTTTGGAAAAGTTTTTGGGTTAATCTTTTATATAACTCCAGCAGAAATTGCTGGAATAATTCCTTGTTGGAAAGGTAGTGACATCTTTAAAATTCGGCCAGAAAGTCAGTAACGCCGAGATTGTTTTATAAATTTATTTTACAGAATCCTCTACCAATTCCTTAAAAAATATTCCTTAATATTACGTATCTCACAGTGTACAAAACATTAAGTCAACCGACGGGAGTTATAGCGGAAAAGATTCTCCAGTTAGTCTAGTGCTTAAGGCTTTGGATCGCCAATCCGGAGACGACGGGTTCGATTCCCGTTCCAGTCAGTGAAATTTTCTCGACTCCCTGGGCATAGTGTATCATTGTACTTGCCTCACAATATACAAATTCATGCAATGGCAGGCAAAGAAAGCTTTTCAATTAATAACTGTGGAAGTGCTCAAGGAACCCTAAGTTGAAGCGAGGCAGGCCCAGTCCCAGTGGGGACGTAGAGCCATAAAGAAGAAGAAGAAGCGGAAAAGAGCCCAAAATGGAAGTCCTGCCGAGATGGTTCCACTTTCCCAGGAATTACCAAAGACAGTACAAAAGAAGTGGTCCAAACATTACCAAATATATTTGTGAAGAAGTTTCTAAGAGAATTAACAAGAACCTTCTGGAGGATCGACTGAGGGTTTTAATCTACGATTTAAACGGCTACGCAGTCTTGTAATTTGGGAAAACGAGATGACACAAAACCCCAGTGTCGAAACGTCGGGCAAATAATAAACCTCGTTTTCCCAAATTACAAGACTGCGTAGCCGTTTAAATCGTAGATTAACAAGAACATTTCCAAGGAATTTCTGAAGAAAATCAGCAATACATTGCCGGAGGAACCTGACATTTCCAAAGAAATCGTTGAAGGAATTTTAAATACTTTGCCGAGGAAATTCTCAAAAAAATCAAATTAATTGTCAAACCTAAATTTCTGTAGACAATTTCCAAAGAAATTTGCATACGAAAAAAATCCAAAGAAATACCATACGGAATTGCTAAATGATTTTCCAAGAAAATTGCCGTTTGAATATCCAAAAGAATTACCGAAGGAGATCTCAAAGAAATTGTTGAAGGAAGTACAAAAGAAATGAAGGTTATTCATGCTTGAGAATTGCTTCGGAAATTTCTTTGTGAATTCCGCCAGTATTATCTTTGGGAATTCCTTCTGCTCCTTTGGAATCTTTTTCTACAATTCTCTTAAGAATTTTCTACAATTATCTTAAGAACTGATACGGTATTTCCCTTCGATATTATTTCGAAATTTCGTAAAATTCTTCCGGTAACTCTTCCGGAAATTTATTTGGAAATTTCTAAAGAAACATCTTTGGAAACTTCTTTTTTTTTTGAAAATTGATTTGGGAAATTCCTCTGGAATGGCTTTCGCAATTACTTTAAGAAATCCAATTCCTTTGAAAATTTCTTTGGTACTGCTTTTGGTACTTCTTAGGAAATTTCTTTTGAGAATTACTTCGGAAATTCTCTAAGAAATTGATTCTTTTTTGAAATTCATTCGGCAATTCTTTTGAAAATGGTAATTTCTTCCGAAATATTATTGTCCAAGTATCTTCGCTTGTCCTTCTTGGAAATTACTAAATTGTCTGAGAAATTTCCAAAACAATGGCCAAATTCACAGATTGCCAAAGGAACTCATTTAGATTTATCATAAACACTATAAGAATATCAATAAAAATCATTGTTTTCGTATATTTATAAGTGTTACTAACCTTGCTTGATGATTCGTTCTCCCTTGGCAAATGTCTTGGGTATAAGAGCATCGGCCAGGTTCATACGTTCATAGCTCTGTAAATAAGATAAAAAAAAAGGAAAACATCAAAGCATATTCCGACCTGGAGTCCAGACACCCAACGAACGGCGACGACGACCACATGGGGGGCAGGATACCAACCTGTAACGTTTTCAACATCGGAACCGCATCCAGTAGTGCTTCGTACATTTTCCGTTTTCTGAACGCCGACTTGAGCAGGATCCTTCGGAACGTTTGACGGTCCATCGCCCACAGTTGACCGTCCGTTTCCGCCTGAATGGTGGCCGCTCTGGGGGGGTTGAAGCATATCAAGCAATTAATTTGAGAAAAATTGTATCGAAGCAAACGAATTGTTCCCTTGCTTGGGAGGACACTTACCTTGGCATGTTGTATAAAAGAGCTAGTTCTCCGAAACTACCGCTATTATCGTACGTGTGTATATGTTTCTGATCCTCTCCTACGTAAGCTTTGTAAATTCCTCTGTGGAGCAGAAAAAGAACGAAATCAGCATAGTAATACCCTCCTCCAACAATGGAGTGCAAAAGTTTTGATTGAAAGGGGTGGACTTTCATCCTCGTCGTCTACTTACGATTCAATGACGTAGAAGTTATCTCCGTCATCTCCTTGTTTTATAATATAATCTTTTGCTTTGACTTTCTTCTCGAACATGGCGTCCAGGACTTCGTTCATCTGGGGAAGAGAGAGAGGAAAGAAACAGATTGGAGGGATCAAACAGGATAAAACCGATTACGTTCGAATTCTGCGGACTTGTAAAAATGTAAAACCCGTTGACGATGATGCACAGGGGACAAGGTTAGACGGAGATGCAATTTTCCAGTTGCACCCTCTTCAGCAACTCGTTCAAGTTCAAGCTCGATCAAAATGCATCATGCAATGAAGAGTTCGATAAGTTGCAAGATGGGGAAAGTTTCCTCATTATAAATATTGTGGTAAGCGCATCTTTCCATACTGGCAATGATTGGTCCAGCAACCACTAGCAAGACTGACTGTACCGTACCTATATCTATTTCTAGCACCTAAGCAGTTGAGAAGAAACTTTCAAGATTGCCAACTATAAATGGGACGGTGTGGGTGGGTTTTTTTGTGTAATACAGCGTCGACAAGAAGAAAAAACTCTTCTGGGGGTGGTTAAAATATTGAAAAAGTTTACCACTCCAAACGTATGCTAATGGACGCTCAATGGATGTGAACATGTGGCCGTGGCTTATTAGTGGAGAAATGTGGGTTTTGTGAAGTATAACTTGTATAGAGGGGAGCGCGAATCCATTGCAGAACACAGTTGAAGTCGACGTCCTTCGAAACATTTAATTCCGAAAAGAAATTGCAACTTACATTCTGCAACGACCCAAGTAACCAAAACAAAATTGAAACAAGCCGTATTTTAGCATAAAACTAAACTAACTGCTAAACTGTCCTTAATTAGCAACGTAACTGCTACTTTAAAGCTGTTGCGTAGCGTTTCAAATGCACGGTTTTTTGGGTCATCAAGTAAAAAAAATACTGTTCAGCACATTAGGACTTGCCTAAATTACCTCTTTTTGAAGAGAGTAAGTAAAAAAGAAAAGGGGGAAAGATCAGGAGAAAAAGAGTAGAAATAAAAACAATTTTGCTGAATTGCTGATTTTGCTGAATTTTGCTGATGAAATAATTATGTGCACTCTCTGAATGAAACAAACTTTTGCAAAATTACTATCTCGACCTTCTATTTTCAGAATTGTTTTTTTTTCCAGAATTGATTTTCCACTAGAAGAGTTCTACAGAACACTAATACCTACAACTACCATAAAACTAACCATCTTATTTGACCTACAGTTCATCGCGATTGGATCACTAGGTCAATAAGTTACAGAGTGAGTAGTAAGCTGCGACTTTTTTTTTTCAAAAGTTGTTGAACCCTGGAATTCGTTTGTTCTTCAGGATTCACAAATGACAAAAAAAGAGAAACCTCTGAGTTTAACCCTCTACATCCCATGATTGCTCTAGAGCACCATCGATTTTCAACGAACTCGAAACAAGCGGAATCAGATGAATATGATGCAATAGTTTTTAGAATATGATTTTAATCTCATTATGTAAACCCAACTCCAAACTACTTGTTTTAATAGTGAAACTATTGATAAACAATCAAAATCATATTGATTTACAACTAAATTTTTTTTCGTTGATTTCAAAAAAATTGGCCAATTGGCAATAACTTTTGTTCGAGCACTTTCTTCGGAAACGCTTTCTTGGTATAGAAATAATCGTTCAAAGTCGTGGGAAGGAAAGGGTTAGGCCAAAAATATTAAGATTTAGAGGTGACGCAAATGCCTCAAAGTTGAATTTTCGAGTAATAGAGGGGCATTCACTTTAAGTGCCATATTTTTTTCAATTTCCAACCGATTTTCAATATTTTTAAATAAATTTCCCTGTAGTTGATATTCGACTAAACTTGTGGAACTTTCATTTTTTAAAGCCACGCAAAATATGAGATCATTATTTTTTATTATACGTCTGGTTGTCTGTGGACATAGTACTTGTTGACGTTTTCGCCGGTGTTAATTTTTCAATTTTTCCTGTGTAAATTCGACTGAATCGTGTTGAAAATATTACCTGTTTGTTGTTAATCGGTGATTGAATACATGTTTGATTGGCGATCGCGTTTAGTGTGTGATAATCTTGCGAAATTACAATTCATCAACAAACACTTTTTCTGGATAACGCACTCTTTTTCGCTGGAATCATTCAGTGTCGCCTTGCTGCACTTTTCGGGCTACCGTAGTTTCACGTGTTAGAGCATCTCCACCGGTTTCACATATTAGGTTAACTACACCGTGGTTGTTATTTGACGATTAGAATCGTGAAATCGCAATATGTCTCTAGTGTGCGGTTCGTGCGCCAGTGATATCGACGATGTGAAAGTCGCATGGCGCGGTTTTTGCAAAGCGGTATTTCACCCCGGATGCTGTGGTATTTCTGCCGAAGTGTTTGAAGGGGTGATGAAAAATCCCCGAATGTTCTGGCATTGCCCATCATGTACGTCGCTCATGGAGGACATGCGCGTGCGTAACACCATCCGGATGCGTATGAAACTGGCCAAAGCCAAGCATTAAATTCGCATAGCGGTATTATGCAAGACTTGAAATCCGAGATCATGGTGGAACTTAAGGAAGAGATAAGAACCAGTTTTGCGAGGTTGATCAACTCTAGCTCGTTTACTCCGAAGTCTTCCACATAGCCGAGGGGAAGTCTCTACAGAGACTTCTCTGACAATAGGTCTGGAGGAAATTTTTGGCGACCAGAGCTTGTCAATATACCCGACGACCCGCTGATTATACCGACAGACGAGGTCGTAGCAATGGAATAGTAAGCAATATAATTTCCAGCATACCGGGACGCACAACTGCCGCAGGCCTTGAGGAAGTCTCTATCTCTCTCAATGCAGTCGAGCCCCTTCAGCCAGCGACCAGCAGTCGTCCCGGTCCTGCATTTGAGAAGGGAGACGAGTTCTTCCGACCTTCAACCTCAGGCAAGTACGCACCCTGATTCGTGCAACCATTCCAGCCATTTCCCTACAAGCGGTCCTCGGATAACCTCGTTGAACCGGACACCGGGACGCACACTTGCCATAGGCCTCGAGGAAGTCTCTATCCCTCTTATTGCAGTCGAGCCCCTCCAGATGATGCACATATCCTATCGACTATGCATATGGTTGATGTAGCGACTGCTACAGATGAGATTATTGTGATCGGAGACTTTAACCCTTCCGGTATTTGTTGGAAGTCGTCCCACGACGGTTTCCTTTATCCTAACCCAAGCTGTTCTACCTTCCATGCCGGTGCAACCCGTCTTATCGACAGTTACAGTACTGCAACGCTGCTGCAGATCAACAACGTGATGAATGAAAATGGACGTTGTTTGGATCTTTGTTTCGTCAGTTCGAAAGATGTGGCTCCGTTGTTAACAGCTGCCCCGTCCCCCTTGGTCAAGACTGTTACACATCATCCTCCGCTTGCACTACTTCTCATCTATAATGACGCACACATCCAGGAAAGTATTTCTTCGGTCTCGAACGATTTCAACCGAGCGAACCACCAAGGCATAGGGTATCGCGCCACTTGGGCGATGGCTTCTATATTCGTCTGTTTTCCACTATAACTCAGTCAATTTTGAACCAATTAACTTGAAATGTTGTACACGGATAGATACTATACCTATCTCACCACATTCCAAAAGTTTTGTTAATTGGTTCAAATTTGACTGAGTTATAGTGGAAAACAGACGAATATAGAAGCCACCGCCCAAGTGGCGCGATTCCCTAGGTGACTTTCTTGGTTCAATAGACTGGCTTGACGTTCTGGATTTGAACGATGTGGAAAATGCTGCTCTAACACTTTCGCATATCATGGGACATGCAATTGAAAGATATGTACCAAAAATAAACCATTCCTCCTGTGGCCCACCTTGGCAAACTCAAGAGCTCCGCAGAATGAAGACTTCTAAACGTGCAGCCCTTAGACTGTATTCCAAACGCCGAACGCGGCTTCTCCGAGACCATTACTTGAGGGTGAACAACGAATATAAGAACACTAGCAGGCACTGTTTTAGAAGATATCAGCTACACATCCAATGAAAACTTAAGTCGAAACCCAAAGCGTTCTGGCGATATGTGAATCAACAACGAAAGGAGTCCGGGTTGCCTTCCACAATGATGCTTGAAGGTCGAGTGACCTCTGATAGGAACGATGTGTGTTGTCTTTTCGCCAGTAAATTTGCTAGTGTGTTCAGCGAAGAGGTTCTACCCGAAGAGCATGTAGCGCTGGCCGCTATCCCGGGCAGAAAAGAATTACAAAACAATTGGAAGTTTTACCATTCAAAAAGAATTACTGAATGGTAAAATTTGTCATTGGTTTGTTTGAAATAAGTGACAAAAGGGCAAAAATAATAACTGACATTGTTCGATAAAATAACTAAAGAATGTAAAATTTTGACATTACAATGGCAAACCAAGAACAAAAAAATTAAAATTGAGAATTGCAAAATATACCATTATTGAGTTATTGAAAAAAGAACAATATCAAAATTAGTTATTCCCTTGTCATCCAAAAGAAGGGTATATTAAGTTGTTTATTCCAATAACAAAATGAAAATTTATAAGTTTTTATTTGGATGGAAAGTAATTGCAAACAAATATCAAAATTTACCATTAGAATAACCAAAATTCAAATTTTGTCATTATGTTGTTCTTGATAAGTGCCAAAACTGCGAGTTCATCAAACCCACAAAGAATCAACAATATCTCACCAATTGCAAAATTTGTTATGATAGCAAAATAAGACATTCAGTAGTTATTCTTCCAAATTTTAAAATGACAAGCGAATGGCATATTTTGATATGATATCATATTATGCTATTCTCATGTTGTTTTAAGCTCTTCATGAAGAACTCATGAATGACAAAATAAGTTATGACAATAAAATTTGTTATTCTTTTGTTTTTGGTTTGCCATTCACCTCTACCCGGGTAGTAATGTTCCACTGAACGGTGATGTACTAACCACGATTGGTGTTGATGATACAAGGATTGTGAGAGCAGCCAAGCAATTGAAATAATCGACCAATCCAGGGTCCGACGGTGTTCCATGATCTTTCCTAAAAATGCATATTGACGAATTAGTCGACCCTATTCGGTTGGTGTTTTCTTTGTTCCTAACTAGTGGAATTTTTCCGTCAATCTGGAAGAACGCAATCGTGTTTCCTGTTCCCAAAAAAGGCGATCGAAAGGATGTCAATAATTATCGAGGAATATCATGTCTCTGCGCCATCTCGAAACTATTCGAGCTTATTGTTATGGAACCGCTGATGTCTCATTGCAAGTCGTACATCAGTGAAAATCAACATGGTTACATCTCGGGTAGATCCACTACCACCAATCTCTTGAACCTTACATCTCACATTACGGACAGCATGGCTGAACAAGCCCAAACAGATGTGGTCTATACGGATTTGAGCGTTGCATTTGACAAGATTAACCATGTTGTGACGATCGCTAAACTTGAAAGACTTGGGATCGCCGGCCAGACACTACGCTGGCTCTACTTTTACCTCACAGAACGCTTACTGACGGTTGGACTTGATGGGCATATTTCGGAAACTTTCAAGGCTACTTCTGGAATACCTCAAGGAAGTCATCTGGGTCCCCTAATTTTCCTGCTGTATAATTGAAATTTCAACGATGTCATGTCAACTACGTTATCAAAGGCCCACGATTACGCTTCGCAGACGATTTGAAAATGTTCCTGCGCGTCCGTTCTATCTGTGATGCTACGATGCTTCAAGCTGATTTGAATGCCTTTGCGAACTGGTGCAGTTTGAATCGTATGGTAGTTAATCCTTCGTTCTCTCGGAGAAAACAGCCAATCCTGTTTAACTATCAGTTGCACGGGACAGAACTTCAACGAGCTGACCATGTGAAAGACTTAGGTGTAATTCTGGACGTTCAGTTAACTTTCAAACACCATTTGTCGTTTGTTATCGCGAAGGCTTCTAGGACTCTAGGATTCATCTTCCGTATTGCCAAGGACTTTACCGACGTCTACTGCCTCAAGTCTCTCTATTGCTCGCTCTTTCGTTCGACTCTAGAATATTGTTCCGCTGTCTGGCTTCCATAATATCAGAACGGCATAGAAAGGATTGAATCGGTTCAGCGTCGCTTCATCCGTTTTGCCCTTCGCAGGCTTCACTGGCGTGACCCTCACCGATTGCCGAGCTATCATAGTAGATGTCGATTGATACACCTCGAAACGCTACAAACACGCAGAGATGTTAATAGAGCGATGATAATCGCGGATTTGCTGCAAGGGAGAATAGATTGTCCTGCTATTCTTGCACTAATCGACATTAGTGCTCGCAGCAGAAAACTACGAGCTAATGCCCCGTTACGATTGCCGCTCTGACGAACTCTTTTTGGACAAAACAGCGCAATGATTGGCCTGCAACGTGTTGTTTTAACAGAGTAGCGTCAGGTTTTGACTTCCATCTTCCCAGGCAAACCATCCGTCGTAATTTTATCGAAGAACTCACCTCCAGGATAGTGGAATGAATTGTATTGTAGTTGTTTTTTTTTGTTTTGTTTTACTATTATTTTTACTGTTATTTGACCGAGCCTTGTTGTTATTTTTAAGTGAAAACCATCATTGTGGTAGTAAGTCTGTTGATGTAATAATAATAAATAAATAAAGAAATAAATAAATAAATAAATAATCTTTTAACGAAGAAAAAAAAAATAACTTCATGGCTCGATAATTTTTTAAGCGCTTGTCCAATTTCTTTTTTTTTTTGTAGAGTGACCAGGTGGAGCTGCAGGACAGCTGATAGCAAAGCCTGGGCCCTTTCCCAACTTTCCCCCTACTAGGACCAATACTCACGATGGACTAGACGATGTCGTCAACTTGAGCAAAGTGTGTAGTAATTAGTATTGGGTCTTAGTAGTTTTTAAAAATACTGTTTTTAACTATTCCCATCGCACTAGTGTTTTGATCGAATGGAAGCTCCAAAAATGATTTGATAATAGAACAATATTTCAAAAAATCGAAAATCTCCGAGGTGACTGGCAACCTTCAGAGAGAAAAAAGGCCGTCTATGTCAACGCCTTCAAATTACTATTCCGGAAAAATACCTATTGCAAAGAAGAGCAAAAAGAAGTCATAGCTAATTTTTAAAGATTTGATATTTTTGAAAATTATTCGGAGATAGCTACCAGAGCTAGTGTTTTTAGCCGATATGGGCAACTAGTTTTTCTGACAGCTTCCCCAAACAATAATCAAATAATATCCTAAGTTATTTTATAATACATTCTGAAAATTATTTCAAGCTGATTACCAATAGTGTCAATAACCGATGTTGGTCATTGACAACACCAGTATCATCCCCAAATAACTCTGATATTAGCATTTGATAACACTTTTTAAGCTTCCATTCGATGTTGCAATATCAGTCAAATCCTTTATGTCAAAATATAGTCTGTAATGTGTCAAATTGTGTTCTTAATTTCGCTAGTCGTCTTCTGCATATCTATGATCATCTTAGTCCGAAGTATTATTATATTCACCGTAGCCCTTTACATTTTAAACCGTCCTAAGTCCTAAAGACACATGTCTGTCACTAAATTCCTGTTTTTTTTTGTCAGTTTTATAATATTGTCTAAGATATAAAAACAAACAAGTTCAGTCAGCTGATTTTTGTGTCAAAAATAAAAATGATTAAGATTATTTGTCAACTTTTATATATTCATCCCTACAAAACCTATAAAAATAAGTAATACAAATATAAACTCATTTCTAAAATCAACAGTTTTATCTTTAACTAATCAGTCCATAATTTTCTAATGGTAATGAGTTTAATTGTTAACGAAACCTAATCTGTAAGTCAACTTATCCTAGCGTCCTCTGTCCTGTGTACTTTCGACTTCAAGTGATGAATGATGAGTGTAACGCAGAGACCTCCCCTACCCACTCTTGCGTTACGTTAAATTTAACAATTATTGTTAAATTTGAGAAAAATCAAAGAATGCAAAGATTAGGTCTATGCAAGCTGAATTATAACTTATTGTCTTGAACTTGTGATAAATGCACAACGGATACTCCTTTGGTTCCCATTAGCACTTACAGCCGATTCCTTCACTTGCACTCAACTCGTAAACCAGATATATCTAGCTCAAAGTCCAAGCGGTGGTGAATAAACTGGCGCTAAAGTGCTAATGGGTTAAGCCCTCCCATCGCGTCAAGATTGAATATCCAGGGGGAGGGTATTTTTTAAGCGCTTGACCAATTTCAAATCTTTTTGCGTGCTTTTGTTGATATTTTTGTTATCTAGTTGTGAGTAAACTATATACCGTCAAGGCACCATTTACCGTGGATCTAAGAGGATTCGGGGCAAATAAGGGCTGTCATTTGACACCAGTCTTATAAACATTGTTGGTGCCGCTTTTTAATGCCTTCATTATAGGTTAAAATTAAAGCAATATCCACAGAAGTAGAAAAATTTTCACAAAATTTGGTGATATAGTACAGTTAGTAAAGGGTAGTAAGGTCGCCTAATTCCGTGGTAGGTCACCATTCACCGTTGTAGTAGGGACCCATTCACCGTGTATGAGAAATTTTATTATACTTTGTTTAAAAATGATCAAAACAACCCAGCCAAGAGAATTTTCTTCGCTTAAATTCATTTCAAGTAATAACTTGCAAGATTTTATTAGAAAAAACGATTGTTCAAATTTTTTTTCTAGATATATGGGACTATATGGGGCACGGTGAATGGAGACCATTGATTTTTAGGGTACCCATTTACCGTGCCTTTTTGTTTCAATTAAAAAGTACAAGTGATCGTACTTTCTTGTTAAACTTACTTCGGTAATGCAAAACACATACCTGATATGTGAATTTAATTGCTTCTTGGTGGAATAAAAACGTTACTACATTTAGTTTATCGCCTAAATCAACTTAGCGCAGTTTTCGTTTTTTCACTATGAATGCAGTGAACGAGCAGAAACCCGCTTCATGTGAACACACTTTAGTGTCAAAATGATACTTTTAAATGTTTCTAATGAGCGTTTTGACACGGTAACAATATATTAGTGTTGTATTGGTGAAATTGAAGAAAATTATCATATCATTCAATCATAATATGGAAATAACGAAAAAATATTCGAAGACACACGGTGAATGGAGCCTTGACGGTATCTATAAACAATGGTTTAAATATGGATAATCGGTCAAAAACCGTTCAAAAATACGTAATTTACCAGAAAAATGAGAATTTTGGTAACATTCTGATTGATTTTATGCATAGTTGCGGGTTTAATGTAAAAAAAACATCCCTTATAATCATATGATAGCCTTTAACTTCAATTATAAAACTAGTTCATGTTCTAAATGCAAGGATTTTTTTTTAACCCTCTAATACCCAAATTTTTGATTTTGATCTAAATGTCATTTTTCGTCATCTAAAATCAATTTAAACATGTTTTGGAAGATGATTCTTTTTAATTCTCGATTTCGTGAATTTCAGTTTTTGATTTTTCTAATTTTTATTTTTGAACATCCCCACACTTTTATATTTTTCCTGGAAGCCAATTTGGGGAACGGATTTTTTGAGATGAAAACATTTGGAGATTTTATGATTATTGTTGAAATATTATTATTTAAAATTTTTTTCACATAAAATTTTATTTTCCGTGTAATTTTAAGGAAAATAATTTTAGAGTGTATTCGATTCCCTTAAACTATTGAACAAGGATAGACTGATTTGGGAAAAAATTAAAATATGTCAATTGTAGCGATTCAATACAAAATAAACAATGACTTCTAACAGGTGACTAAAACATCAATTTTTCAATGATTTTAAAAAAAATGTAAATACGCTTTAAAATACACCAAAAACCATTTTGAGATATACAGAACAGTCCTAAATATCAGCCAAAAATATATAAAAAAAGATTTTCCACGAAACAAAAAAAAAATGCTCAAACTATACCCCGTCTAAAGGCGGGATTGGGTATTAGAGGGTTAATTTTCCACTGTGATCCATATCCATATAGGGTGACGATGGGTATTATCGGCAGGTTTGTTCTCTTCGTCATGGGGGGTTTTTGTCGGCCAAATTTCCTGAAATTTTGGCATATAGGGTCTTGTACCATTTGGGCAGGTGTACCAATTTTGGGCACTTGCCGCTATAACTTAGTCAATTTCAAACCGATTGATTTGAATTTTTGTATAGAGTTAGAAACTGTACGTACCTAACTCTGTACAAAAAATCAAGTCGATCGGTTGAAAATTGATTTAGTTATAGCAGCAAGTGCCCAAAATAGGTACACCTGCCCAAATGGTACAAGACCCTAATTCAGCTTGGCTGGGAAGGATTTGAGGCCAATTCTGAGTTCAACAGCTTTCAAAAAAATCCCCATGACGAAGAGAACAAAACTGCAGAAAATACACAATTTCCACTATAGGATGTTTTATAGTTTTAATTCATGTTTTATCAGTTTTTGTTGAAAAGTATCATCAAAATGAATGCTACCTTCTTCAGGCATTGAAAAAGGTTACAAAATACAAATGTGTTGATATGGTAAAATAGTGGTTGCGAGAATATTGGCCACCTGCTACACAGGGCATCTTCAAGGTTATTATATATTGTAAGGTTGTCTTAGATGTCAAAACTAGCTGAGCGGCCATTATTTTTTAACCGTGAGAAATTCTGAAAACAAATCCCCCGCCTCCTAAATCCCTTTGAAATTGCGCTTCTCCTCCTTTTCTCCACAAACTAAACGTCATGCTTACAATATATAATAACCTTGGGCACCATGTCGGACATGTGGGATAGCATTATATTTTGCCAGTAGTTGTGGCAATTCTCGCATTCTGGACCATTTAGAAGGATACTGTCTTCGAAAAAGTTGCTCAGAAGACTAAGAGCTTTCACAAAGAAAACAATTTAGTTCGAGAATCACTCACTACACTGAAATAAATTTTGTTGTGAAAGCTACCGATTCCATAGTGGATTTAATAACCGTACCTATGATTCTCAACCAACAAAAAAATCTGTGAAGTTTACTGAAATATGATTGAAGTAACAATGCCTTGCAGTAAGTTTGATTAAAAGCGTAGTCGCCTCAACAAAAAAACAATGCCATCTTTTCTTGGACATGCCACAATGGTCGGAAAAAGATAAAGTTCGGCCAAAACTCTTTTTATGTGTTTAATCGAAGTTATAGGTTGCCTAGATATGGTATATAGTGTTTTTAGTGTTTAAAAAGGGGTATTCAAAAATTACGTAATTTCAATAATTTCAAAAACGGTAAAAATCAGTAAACCCCATATTTTTTGCGTTTTTTGTTAGAAAATCAATTTGAATTTAAATAAATGATCATCTTTCGATCAAATCCAATCAAGTTTGTTCAAAACGTGTGAAAAATGTAGAAAGATTAATTTTATTTCAGTAAAAAATGGAAAAATAACCTAAAATATATGAAAAAACATGACTTTTTTAAATAGCCCTAATTTGAAAAACTGCAAATTTTTGCAAAATATTTAAACGTTTTTAGGCAGCTCTAAGCATGATGTTTAAGATGTACTATTCGAAATTGCGGCGACACGTGACGACACGAACCGTTTTTTAACTTAAAAATTCCCAAAATTTCTATGGTACAATATATGAAAATTTGAAAAGTTTTGTGGCATATTAATTTTGCACCATACGTGCATTCAAACAGTCCAATAACAAGCTTTCATATGCTGGATAACTTAAAACATATATTCCATTCTCAAAATATTATTATTTTACTTTTTTCGAATAATTCATTTATCAATTTTATGACTTAGGCCACTTTGGCAGTGAAAATGTCATCGAAATACAAAAGCTGGTATTCTTTTAATTAAGAATCATAAAAGTACAGTATATTAACTTTGTTATAAGGTGATAAATAGTTTAAAATTATCAATTTCGTTTTTTGAGAGTTTTGGCCGCCCCTTTGTATGGAGCCCGACCAATGTGCATGCATCTGACAACACAGAATGGTTAAAAATACAATGCCTAGCCGTCAAATTAAGATTATTTTCGATCAGCCATGCATATACTTAAATGGAGGTTTCAGTGTAATATTATGCACTGCTAGTTAAATTGACAGTGTTTTAGTGGAATTTACTAGAAATAATTGTCGGTTGAGAATCATACAGGTTATTATTTTACTATGGAATCGGTAGTTTCCACAACTATTTCAGTGTACGTTTTGCTAGTGTTCTTAGGAGCTTCCAGTTTAGTTTTAACTTAGTATACATATCTCGCTTTCTGCACCATTTAGAAGAATACTGTCTTCGGCAAAGTTTCTCACTAAGAGATTACACATAGAAAACAATTTAGTTCGTGAATCACTCACTGCGTGGTACCAGTTTAGTCTGAACGTTGTAAACCTCGCATTTTGGACCACTCAGAAGAAATCTGACTTTAGCACAGTTGCTCGGAAGAATAAAAATTTCCATGTAGAAAGCAATATAGTTCAAAATTCATTCACTGCGTGACCCTAGTGAACGCAGTGTCAGGGCGTCGTATATCTCATGATCTGGACCGCTTAGAAGGATACTGTTTTGAGCAAAGTTGCAAAGAAGGATCAGTTTGATCTAAACATAATATATCTCGCGTTCTTAACCACTTCGAAGAATACTCTCTTTTATGAAGTTATTCAGAAAAGTAAGAACTTTCATCTAGAACACCATCCAGTTCGAAATTTGGCCAACACGTAGTGATCTTATCAGCTTCTAGTTTAGTTTAAGCGTCATATATCCCGCATTTTTGACCACTTGAAAAAATACCGTTTCGGTAAAATTGCCGAGACGACTGAAAATTTTCTTTAAGAATATAGCTTTAATGTTGTGAAGGGTTACGCGTTTGTTCTTTGTGTCGTATATCTCACGTTCTGGACCATTTAAAAGATTACTGGCTTCAGATAACATGTCAAAAGAATAAAACCTTCCGATTTTTCATAGGATATTTTCAATAAATTTGTTTTGAAACTTCTATAGAAATTTCCCTGATACATAATTAATAGGAAGCTTTCTAGAAGTTCCTGATTATCATTTCTTGCATAATTTGCAGCTGTTTTAGCAAACCGTGTTATCTTGTCCGACGTTTCGGTCAGTTTGGGACCTTCTTCTGAGACTCGAATTTAACGGATTTTTCGTGCAGTGTGGTTCTGTGAAAAATTTGTAAAATTCGAGTTCCAGAAGAAGGTTTCAAACGAACCGAAACGTCGCACACTGGAGTAACAGGGTCCATTCCATGGCCAAAAGTTTGAACACGTTTTTATGGTATATTAATTAACTAGTAATGAAACTGTGAATTTTGATTTTGAGAATGCATTTTGGATTATAAATAGCCATATTAATCCACGTAAATGCCAGAAATGATTTCTAATAACCTCTAAGAGCAACGTATGTTTTCACCCCCAAAACGGGTTTATGTATTCAGCAAAGTTGTAGGAAATTTCATTATTGGAAAACTTGTTGAACAATTATTCTGTCATTTATATAGATAGATTATTTGTGAACGATCCCTACAAATCAGTTCATATGTTGTACCGCTTTCTAGATATTTTTGGGAATCACATTTTCATTTTGGGTTAACTTCAATAGCGCCCTGAAAACACATCTTAGAAGTATGAACATGGTGAGAGAAGCCGTGTGGAATATATCAGTTTGAATTTGTATTTAGAAATATGGAATTTTTACATAATTCTTCACATAAAAGTAAGTTTGTAGAGTACTGAGTGAGAACTCAATGAGTTTAGCTATAAAAAACATCATCTATCTGAAAATATATTCTTTACGGTGCATCAACATATGATTACATGCTACGCATAGTGAGCTATTTATTTGAGTTGTTTTTGATTTTTCGTAAACAAATTTTGAACATAACAGTTTTGACTACATCAAATTTTTAGTGCATTGCATACATTCAGGCGTTTATTGATGTATGGAGATTTCTGTTCAAATTTACAAAATTGATTCCATTTGACACAACTCTTTAAGAGATACAAGACCAGATTTGTATTCTACTATGATCTATCTATTGAGAATAAGTCACTATGCATTAAAAAAAAAATAGTCGAAACAATGTTGTTTTTTTTTTAAATTAAACATTAATTGTAGCTAAAAACTAGTCAAAAAGGTGAAAGTTTCAAAATGTTTTTTTTTTCGTCTGGCACTTTCTGGTACTCGTTCTCTTGCGATTCACAAAGGATATGTATTATATTTTATTAATTTTGTCCAGATCGCGGAAAGCTGCGGAATCTTAAAACTTTTTGAATGCTGATAAAACATCTTCTGTAAGAGGGCAGAATAAATGAAACCAGGAGCAGTTTTTTTTGTTTAAATGACACACCCTAATCAGGAGAACTGGTTTGCATATTCAATTATTTTTTTCAAACTGTCGATATTTCGATAATTAAAGTACTTCCGACGAGTTATGATACAAATGAAAACATGAAATCATCAAATTCAGACATTTGTTCATAAATAATATACATCCCAAAGTATTTTATTGATTGCCACATGATGAAGTAAACTTTATTCATCTTTAAAAACTATTAGGCTTTGGAAAATTCCAATAATAAAATTTTTTGACATATGGCCAGGAATTTGGTCCATTTGCGCCAATGTGCATCGGACCAGATAATATAGCAGTATTTTTATATCTGTCATTACTGGAAAGCCATTTTCTAAATAAAACAGTCGAAAAGTAGTCAACACGTACGTAGTTGATTGATTGATTTGTCTTTATTAGAGAGACTTTCAGCCCTTGGCTGGTTCGTCTCTCACGTACGTAGTTTATGAACAGGCCCCAAAAAGGCTTGCAACCAAAACCATCGTAGTAATATAAGATCATAAGTCGCGGCTATTTTTGATTAGGAAATAAAATGTCCTCAAAGCGTCTAGAGTAGTGGGCGTATTTTGACCCAGGGCAAAATACCTGGACCATCTTAGGAATTGTATTACATTTATCATATAATCTAAAAATCAATGGCAAATTTTTATTGAAAATTTTGGCAAGGTTTTATTGGAAGTTCCAATTATAATAATTCAAGTTTTGTAGAGATTATATGATAAATGTAATGAAATTCCCAAAGTGGGCCAAAATACCTGCCCTGAGTCAAAATATGTCCACTACCCTATCAGCATTTACATTGCCATGAATTCGAAAAAAATAAAAACTTTAAAAGCTTTCTAAACAAATCCACCAATTCTCACCTGTTCCTTATCGAGCGACCGGAACAGCAGGATGTTCTTGACTGAGTCGCACAACCGTGACCGCTGCTCGTCCGTTTTGGGGAATATCGCCCGGGCGCCATCGTCGTCGTCATCGGCCTCCGGGTCGTACGTCTCCGCAAACACGGATTTCCTGCGGGAGGCGTACCGATTCACCAGGGGTTCTGCAATCGAGAAAAAAAGAGGATGAAACGAAAGGTGTGGTGAGCTTTTCTTTCTTGAAGTGATTATATTTAAAGACATTTGATGTAGGTAATGGTTAAGTTTTGAAATGTGGGCGGCGGCGGTGAGTGAACAAACGTGCGTCACAGTCAGACCCTCCCCCATTCTTGATCAATAGATGTGCTTCTTATAGGAAACAATCAGCCTAGCAGTAAAAAATTCCCATGATGATGTCCTCTCTCGAGCGTACGTCATTCATTTCGGCACCGTAATTCAATCACGTAATTGAATTTCCAATGGTGCGATGTTTTTCTGTCGGCTGGATTCTGGTTTGCTGAGGGGGAAAATAATGTAAAATTGACAGTAATTCATTTATACCGCTGTAAACGCACCATTTTTTCCCCGGAACCAGATATCCAGAAATCATATTTCATCAACCGTACAGTGATGGACATATAGCCGAGGCGGTAAACGCACGGGTATTCAGCATGACCATGCTGAGGGTGACGGGTTCGATTCCCGGTCGGTCCAGGATCTTTTCGTAAAGGAAATTTCCTTGACTTCCTTGGGCATAGAGTATCTTCGTGCCTGCCACACGATATACACATGCAAAATGGTCATTGGCAGAGGAAGCTCTCAGTTAATAACTGTGGAAGTGCTCATAGAACACTAAGCTGAGAAGCAGTCTTTGTCCCAGTGAGGACGTTACGTCAAGAAGAGGAGAGGACAGTGATGGACAACGGGAGTGAATCAAAATCGGTGTGTGAGAAATTGACTGTTTCAACGGAAAAGAAAATTCATAAGAAAAATTCAAGGATAGTAGTAAATTGGTGAGTTCGTTTCATGTTATTTTTTTCTCAAACTTTTCTCAATTGGTTGCAAAACTAGTGTTTTTTGTTTTAATTTTCTACTAGCTGTCCCTGCCAACTTTGTACTACTGCTCTTTTGCACATACAGGATCTCACGTTATCATTGACCGCTACTGTATTCCTGTAGTTAGCCGCCCACTCCCATCAATCTGGAATTAACAACTGTTTCGCCAGAATCATCCAATCCATTACACGTAGCGCTAATTGACTGCCCACCTATATATTTATGTAGCTTCATGCAATTATTGGATGAGACCTGGACTGGGGTGCAGTGCAGTATCGGTGAAATTGAAAACCAATCATTGATGTTTCTAAACAATCAATTCCGTGCCGCATGGAACTCATCAACGGGGTAAAAGCTCTGCTCATTAGTTCCTAGTTTGGTACCGGAATGGAAATTGGCAGGATACAAATAGCGGATGAATGGCTTCCCTGGTGCTAAATTATCAACAGTTTCAGTGAGTGGGGCCAGGAATCAACAAGCTGTGTTTAAATTTAGAGACGAAACATAATTTGCTACGGTGTTGTCCTAGAGGAACGATTTTCTATTTCGTCAAGCACTACAAAACAGTAGAAAATAAAATGGAGAAGTTTAAAAGAGAACATTCAATTGTACTACATTCCGATACGTGATGATATGGTAAACAATGATTTGCTTGCTATTTGTAGCTTTGGATCACCAATTTGGAAGCAATTATTTCATGAAACAATTTCTTTTAGAATTTTTCGGAAAATTCTTTAGGATCCGCCTCCGAAGGTTTCTTCAGCTATTCATCTGAAATTCCTGAAATTTCTCAGACATCTATTTCAGGAACTCTTCTGATAGCTTTTTTTAAGGTATTTCTTTGATAATTTCTTTGGAATACCAAATCCAATAATTTCTTAAAGAATTCCTCAGGTATTTTTTTTAAGAAAAAGTTTTAAGAAATCATTTTAAGAATTTTCTTAAAATCTCCTCCAGCAATTCTGTTAGGAATTCTCAAAAAAAAAATTGGGACTCCTCAGCTAGGAATTCCTCAAGCAATTTATATAGGAGTTCCCTCAAGGGCGTACCCAGCTGTTAGGTCAGGGGGGGGGGGGGGGGGGGGGGTGTGATCATCTTTAGTAAATTTATGCCCACTAGCTCTTTTATAACTAAACGCTACTTGAGAAAATGAATATAATAACGTTATATTTTAAAAGCACGCTGTTGTATTTTTTACAATACGTAGAAAAACGCTCGCTTGTTCTACATAAATCAGCGTGGTGCTGGTAGCATTGACCAATTTCTGGAAGAATAAGGAGTTTCTTTAGTCGTGCATTATTTCTCCTAAGCTCCAAGGGCTGAAAGTCTCTATAATAAAATTACGAACTCTTTTTTGGACTATCCCAGAATTTTCTACATTATTTTCTTCAACATTTTCTTCAGTAGAACATAATGGAAATTCGTCCAAAGATTTTTTTTTTTTTAATGTCTACATAAATAATGTCTGCCATGATTAACAGGAGATCCGAGGACATCCTTGCAGGAATTTCTCTAAGAACGGATTTTATACTCATACACTACATACACTCATCTCAGATAATAATCTTATAGAAATGTCAATCGACGTATTCTTGGAAGGATGCTTGGAAGAATACTTGTATATTCTCGTAACAACCTTGAAACTATCACTGACTTAAGAATTCCAGCAGGGATCTCTGGACTAGGTATTTCCGATGAACTCTCAAATAGAGTAAAGTGGGGCAAAAGTTCGAGTGGGGCAAGAGTTTCTTTTGAAGTTTTTGAGCTTAATTCAAATGATATCTTTCGGGTGTCAAGGTTGTTCGATGCCTTTTTGAAAAAGAGTCTTTCACTCCAAAAATTATGAAAATTGATCAATATTTCGAAAAGTTATGACAAAATGTTGGAATGGAATTGTAATGAAATCGAATTCGATATTTTATTTTGGGGCGTAACTAGGTATATTTTGAAGATGCTTTAGCATGTGTAAAGTGGGGCAAAAGTTCGAGTGGGGCAAAAGTTTCTTTTGAAGTTTTTGAGCTCAATGCAAATTATTTCTTTCGGGTGTCAAGCAGGGATTGGCGGCATGCACCGTGCGGTGCGAAAAAAGCATGTGCTTCACACAATCTCAAGTGCTTGTCTCCCGTTTTGCCGAGAGATAAGAGACGTATGAGTGAGAGCTTTTGTAATTGTGCGAGAGACAATCGCAGCACTAGTTCTACGGCGCAGGGAGTAATGCTCGGTGCTTGGGACTGTGCTTGTCACCAAACAGAAAAAATCACTCCAGCGCGCGGCAGAGTAAGCGAGCAACACACAACCGATTGCGCGTACTCGTCTCCTTCTAGTTTGTTGTGTTGTCTCGTAGCAGCGTGTGCGGCACGCAAAGAGTTTTGAGTTGCACCCTATCCCTGGTGTCAAGGTTGTTCGAAACCTTTTTGAAAAACAGTCTTTCGCTCCAAAAATAATGAAAATTGATCAATATTTCGAAAAGTTATGACAAAATGTTGGATTTTGATAAAAAATTGTAACATGCCATGGTCCTTCCAACGCACATTGGTCGGGCTCCATACAAAGGGGCGGTCAAAACTCTCAAAAAACGAAATTGATATTTTTAAACTTTATTTCACCTTATAACAAAGTTAATGTATTGTACTTTTATGATTCTTAATTAAAAGCATACCAGTTTTTGTATTTCAATGACATTTTCACTGCCAAAGTGGCCTAAGTCATAAAAATGAAAAATTAATTATTCGAAAAAAGTAAAATAATAATATTTTGAGAATGGAATATATGTTTTAAGTTATCCACCATATGAAAGCTTGTTATTGGACTGTTTGAATGCACGTATGGTGCAAAATTAAAATGTCACAAACTTTTCAAATTTTCATATATTGTACCTTAGAAATTTTGGTAATTTTTAAGTTAAAAAACGGTTCGTGTCGTCACGTGTCGCCGCAATTTCGAATAGTACATCTTAAACATCATGCTTAGAGCTGCCTAAAAACGTTTAAATATTTTGCAGAAATTTGCAGTTTTTCAAATTAGAGCTATTTAAAAAAGTCATGTTTTTTTCATATATTTTACGTTAATTTTCCATTTTTTACTGAAATAAAAATTATCTTTCTACATTTTTCACACATTTTGAACAAATTTGATTGGATTTGATCGAAAGATGATCATTTATTTAAATTCGAACTGATTTTCTAACAAAAAACGCAAAAAATATGGGGTTTACTGATTTTCACCGTTTTTGAAATTATTGAAATTACGTAATTTTTAAGGAGTATTCAAACACTAAAGTATTTAAACACTAAAAATACTATATACCATATCTAGGCAACCTATAACTTCGATTAAACACATAAAAAGAGTTTTGGCCGAACTTTATCTTTTTCCGACCATTGTGCAACGCATGAAATGGGATTGTAATGAAATCAAATTCGATATTTTGTTTTGGGGCGTAACTAGGTATATTTTGAAGATGCTTGAGCATGTATAACTTTTTGCAAAAAAGATTTGGAAATCATATTTTACACATAGTGGGGCAAAAGTTCGAGTCATGTGGCAACTTTAGGTAAAAACCTAAAATTGTGCAAAATGTACATATTGTCTCTAAGAATGATGGAATTAGTGAGAAAATTCGATCAATGTTGAAAAAAAAAGTTGTTTTATCTGGATTTGGCGGAAAACTACAAATTTTTGGTGTATTAAATTTAACCCTGATTTGGGTAAAATCCAGATCGAACTTTAAAGTGTGTTCCAGTTCCAACATCAAATATTAAGTGGTTTCAGATATTCCTATTACCAAAGTGTCAAAATAGTGTGCTACGGTTAGCGAAATTTCACAAACACTAGATTCGAACTTTTGCCCCAGTGGTGGGGCAAAAGTACGAATAAGACACACACATACAAAAGGTGTTGTAACTCAAAATTGATAAGACATTTGGCGCAACTTTGTTCAGCAAAATTTTAGCTCATGGATGGTAGAATCACCACACGGTATTCATTTATTTTAATCTGCTTAGATTTTTTGAAAAAAGTTGAATTTTCAACTAGGGTCGAACTTTTGCCCCACCTTACTCATTCTTTCTTCAGAAAAGTTTTGAAAATCATATTTTACACATAGTGGGGCAAAAGTTCGAATTGTGGGGCAAGAGTTCGAGTCATGTGGCAACTTTAGGTAAAACCCTAAAATTCAACAAAATGTACATATTATCTCTAAAAATGATGGAATTAGTGAGAAAATTCGATCGAAGTTGAAAAAAATGCTGTTTTATCTGAATTTGGCGGAAAACTACTAATTTTTGGTGAAGTAAATTTAACCCTGATTTGGGTAAAATCCAGATCGAACTTTAAAGTGTATTCCAATTCCAACATCAAATATTTTTTTGGTTTTAGGTAATTACCAAAGTTTCGAAATAGTGTGCTACGGATAGCGGAATACCACAAACACCAGATTCGAACTTTTGCCCCACTGGTGGGGCAAGAGTTCGAATTAGACACACACATACAAAAAGTGTTGTAACTCAAAATTGAAAAGACATTTGGCGTAACTTTGTTCAGCAAAATTTTAGCTCATGGATGGTAGAATCACCACACGGTATTCATTTATTTTTATCTGCTTCGATTTCTTGAAAATAATTGAATTTTCAACTAGGGTCGAACTTTTGCCCCACCTTACTCTAATGGAATTCTAGGAAAAATCGCTAGAATGCATTCAAAAAGAAATGTCTGGAGGAATTTAAGAAGGAATTCCTAGAGACATTCCCGGTACAGTTTCTAGAGAAATCCCGGGAGGAAAACCTGGAAGAATTCTGAAAGAGTCTTCCCTGGGTGAATTCCTGAAGTACTTATTTTGTTTAAATTAGTCATAGTGATTTCTGCGCAACCAAAACCTGCACTGTCGTGACTCTTATTTGAAATGGGTGTTGCTTAGAAGAATCCCTGGAGCACTTATTATAAGAATTTCTGATGGTATCCCTAAGTAAAGCCCTGAAAAAACTGCTGGAGGGATTCCTGGCAGGCAACTTTTTGGATTCTTGGCAGGAATTAGGCTTCTTGGAGCAATTTCAAAAGAAATTTCCGGAGGAATCTTTACACAAAATTCGGAATGAGATCCCTTCAATGGTGTTCAAAGAAACACCTTCAAAACCTCCGTGGAACAACTACCAGAGGAATCTCTAAAAGAGTTTCTGAAAAAAAATCAATGGATAACTTCTTGATGGCTTTCTTGGCGAAATAAAAACAGAATATTAGGATATATTCTTGAAATTATCGCCGGACGAATTCCTAAAGGAACTCGTTTGCAATAAATACATGGATGAATTGCTGAAAATTTTTTTGGAGAGAATTGTGAAAGACTGCCTGGATGACTTCTTGGAGAACGTGCACCCTCCTTGGCTCTTAGATGTCTCCCTCTAAAATTATCTTACAGAATTACAATACAAACCGCTGGAGGAGTTCCTCGAAATCTATAGACCATACAGGAACCTTAATGACTATGACCCTGAAAAAGATGAAAGAAGGATTTCTGAAGAAACCCCTGAATAAGTCTTTTGAAGACATTCCGAGAGGAATTACTTAAGAAATCACTAGAGGAATTCCTGGAGCAATTCCTAGAAGAATTCCCGGAGCAATCTCTGGGAAAACTCTTGGAGAAACCCAGGAACACTTTCTGGATGAACTCCTGGAAGATTCCCTGGGTCAATTCAGAAGAAATATTTTGAGGAATTCGTGAAGGAATCTCTGGAGATAATCTTGAAGACATTTCTGGAGGAATGCATGAGGAAACT
The DNA here is from genome assembly GCF_035046485.1 of Aedes albopictus. NCBI lineage: Eukaryota > Metazoa > Arthropoda > Insecta > Diptera > Culicidae > Aedes > Aedes albopictus. The sequence goes on from NC_085137.1 coordinate 399,251,827, forward strand.
TCTGGACAAATTCCTGGCGGTATCTCTGGAGGAATTTCTGGACATATTCCTGGCGCGGAGTAACCCTGGAGGGATTTTTGGAGAAATTTCTAACGAAATTCTTGGAGGAATCCCTTGAGGAATTTTTGAAAAACTACCTGAAGAAATTTTTGGATGAATTCCTGCAGCAATCCTTTGAACACTTGCTGTAGGAATTTTTAGAGGAATTACGGGAGGAATCCTTAGAGGCATTTCTGGAGGGATTCCTAGAGGAATCTTCTGAGGAATTCCTTGGAGAAATTCCTGAGGACACTCCTGGGAGGATTTCTGGAGGAAACTGAAGGAATCTGAAAGAATCCTTGCGGGAATCCCTGAAGGAATTGCTGGAGGAGGAATTTCTGAAAGTATACCCGAAGAAAACCTTGGGTGAATTCTTGGAGGAATCCCTAGAAAAATTTCGGAAGGAATCCTTTGAGAAATTTCTGTAGGATTTCCTGGAGGGATCCCTGGAGGAATTAAAAAAATCTCTGGAGGAATCTTTAAAGCAATTTCTGGAAGAATCTCTGGGGGAAATCCTGGAGGAATACATGGAGGAACTTCTGGACAAATTGATGAATTTGAAGAGGAGACCCTGGATGAACTCCTGGTGAAATTGCTAGAGAAATTCTTTGAGGAATCCTAGGAGGAATCTCTGGAGAAAATCCTGGAGCAGTCCTTGGAAGAATTCCTGGAGGAATCCCTGGAGACATTTCTAGAAAAAATCTGGGACGAGTTACTGAAGGAACTCTGTGAGTTCCTTATAAATTTCCTCCGACAATTTCTTTAGGAGTTCAGATAGCACTTTTTTAAGGCATTTTACTGACAGTTTCTTTAGAAATTCATCCGGTAATTCTCTTGAAGATTTAAGAAAATATTAAAATATTAAGTTCATTAGGAACTCATTGCACTATATATTCAGGGATCTTTGGAAGTTTTTTTTGAGAATTGTGTTAGAACTTTGCTTAGTAGTTCGTGGCAATTTTTCTAGGAGATCCTCGGACAGTTCCTTTAGGAATTTCTCCGGTTTTTTTAGACATGCTTTTGGAACTTCTTGTAGAAACCTCCCGGATTTTCCTTCAAACATTCTTCAGGTAATTATTCTAGGACTTTTTGACAACAATTGTAGGAAGACATAGTGCAATTTATTTAGAAATTCTTCCCGCAACTTATTCAAGCATTAGGGAAATAATTTTGGGAATTCTTTCTGAGTTTTCTGAACAAATTCTTAATGCAATTCCTTGAGAAATTCTTTTGGAAATTTCTATAAATGTTTCTCTGGCTGAAATTTCCCAGCAAATTGCTTCACGAAGTCCTTCGACAGTTTTCAGAATCAGGCAGTTCTTTTAGGAATTACTCCAGAAATGTCTTAAAGAATTCCTCCGAAAGTTTTTTCATGAAATCCTTAGCAAAGTCTTTTAAGAAATTCCCAAGACATTGTCGTAGAAATTTCTAAAGAGCACTTTCACCGTTATTAACTGAGAGCTCCATCTGTCAATAATGACCATTTTACATGTGTATATCGTGTGGCAGGCAAGAAGATACTCTATACCCAAGTCCAGGAAGTTTCCTTTACGAAAAGTTTCTGGACCGACCGGAAATCGAAACCATTGCCTTGAGTATACAGTCATGCCGAATACCCACGCCTTTACAGCTGTGGCTATATGCGCCCTTCTGGACATACACTACAATAATATGTCACAAGATCGCGTTGCATATAAATGTAATGGTTATAACAAGCACCACTTAAAGATTTTTAGGGCTTGTATAGGTGTTTATCGTGGGTTTATTGGAACAGTTACGACTACCAAACTTAAAAATTAGCTTTAACGGTTCGATTGAAACAACATCTTGTTAGGCATAGTTTCCCAAACTTTGTTTCGCCAACGGTTGGCGGCCAACCCCAACTGCTTGCAGGTACGCTTCGATTGTTCTATGAAAAGCGGGGTGACAACAGTGTGTTAAAAATTTTAATTGGTATCTACACGGAGACAAATTTCGTTCGTTTGAAACAAAAATATTCATGTTTATTCGGTAAACTGATAAAATATTTAAAACTAAAATATTAATTTTTAAAACTAACTCAATTACATATTGGTTTCTACAATACCCATTGAAGAGCCTCCCGTTCCGCCGTCGAGAACATAAACAAAACTCTCAAGCTCCAGTTGCAGTACCAAACAAGATTTCCTCTTGCAAAAAAAGTCAAGTTTCACCAAAAGTTTCCACGAAATCTCATTGATTTCGGGAGTGTATGTTATCTACATGATGTTGGCATTGAAAGTGCCACGCCGGAAGTGGGTTTTCCTAGAGAAGGAAATGACTTTGTAAATTTAATTGGAAAACAAATATTTCCGTAGGGCCGATCTGCCACAAAAAAAAAAAAAACAAAAAATTTTACATTTGTTTCTAACATAACCTGTCAGAAGATGCATGTTTGTTTCAAAAATGGATTGAATTTGCTTCAAATGTGACGTTCGATTTGCTCCAAACAGTTTTATTTTTGTTGCCAGAACAAATTGACAATTTATTTGAGTTTACCTGAAATAGTTTTGATTTTACCATGCTTTTTTTCTGCGTGTAAGGTTGGCAAACTTGTTAAACCTAATTTAGAACACCAAGCTAAATATTCAAGATTTAAATCATCCATCCAGTGTTAAAGAAGGTTATCAAATTTGTGCTGATGTTTTGTAATCTTGGAAGAATGTAGAGCACATGCATAACATAAAAGTGATTACTCACTTTAACAGCAAGTTTGTCTCGAACGCTACGAAACATCATCTCACCGAGTACACCAACCGCGCCGTCTAGGTATCCGAGCAATTTCTAGAAGGTAATCAAGTACACATACATATCGCGTAAATGACCCCCATCTGTCTCGGCTCGCCCATAAATGGCGCCCCGTATCGACGACAACAACAACAACATGTAATGTGTCACACTCAATTTGAGAAAACATTACGATTAAGCAGCGTATCGAAAACCGTTCTTACATACTAAAAATCGTCTTCGACCGACCAAATTCGGCGTCGGATAACATTTCAATTATCATTCGGCTTCGATCTAATTGCCAAGTCTCTGTGTATACATATATCCAGATCGGATTGCCAAGTAGTCAGTGTATGTATAAGGAATCAGTTCTAATTTTTCTGTCACCTGTGTTTTGATTTGTGTGTTTACCTTAAGTGCGTGCGTATACGCGTCAGATATCTCACGACGACACGACTCAGAGAAGAACGATTTATGAGGAATTCCACGGAGTCATGTCAGTCGATCCTGAGCGACCATTTCAAAAAAATCTGAAACTTTGCACAGTTTTTTAATTTCATCTAAATCGCCATTTTTCGATATTAAACCTTCATATTCACTCACGACTAACTTTTCAAAAGGGTGTATGCGAAAATAGTTCAAAAATATTCTAAAAGCTGTACAGCTAAAACGGATTGTTCGATTGTTATGAATTTTTCAGCAAAGTTAGATAACTAAATGGTGATTCCTTAGAAAATATACACTGTAAAAAAAATCTTTTTTTACTTTAAAAAAATATGATCTTTGTCATAAAAACTCAAATATCTCAAAACCCTATCTTTTTACCAACGTCAATTTTTTAGGGGAAATGGCCCATTATATCAGCTATCTACCATAAAATTTTGGTGATGGTAAACTGATAAACAAAAAAGTTATGACATTTCAAACATTTCACAATTTTTACATTTAGTAACAAAAAAAAATTTTTTTTTCTGTGTAAATTATTTCGAGAATTATATTTTGATGCTGATTTTATTGTAAAGGCTACCGCCTGAATTAAACAAGTTGTTTTCATGATATTTTTGTTTGATTATTCATAATTACTATGGTATCTATTTGAAACTTAGACGTGATCAAGAGTTGTGATCAAAAATATTGAGAGTGTCATACTTTTTATTGTACGTGACTGGTGAAAAAATCCCTTGATAGTGTTGAAAAGCTTTTGATTATAAGAAAAATGGAATTAAACTTATTTGTAAGACAAAAGCTGTATAATAAAAGTTTTATATACGCGTATACGTCTAGTTTATCTGCAAAAAAATACCTATTAGAGAACAGACTTTATGATCGGAAGAATGCGAGTAACTTCAACAACAACAAATGCATGAGAGGTACATACCACAGACAAACAGACGAAATGCCTAGAACAGTTTTCGTGAAAATCCATCGCCCAGTTCACACTACCACCACCTGGTGGAAATGTTTCACGAAATACTGCGTTGTGCAATATCGTCATCAAAAGGCACTAGTGTGAAACTTCAAACGCAAAGAAAAACGATGGGCGCTCTTCTGGTTATGAAAGCCACAACCAAGATTCAAAATGATCGTTAAAGGCGTGGTCAATGAAAATGTCGTCAGTGTTACGTTTGTTTGTCTGTATACATACCATGACAATGCTCACGAAAAAGCAAAAAAAAAAATACTACCGCTATGGATATTAAAAATTTTATAGTATTTTTTTTCTTCAGCCAAGCAAACAACACCAAACTAGTCAGTTAAAACTAATAAGTGATTTTGTTTATTATTATCTAACGAACGACATGAACAGTCGCTTTCTCAAAAGTCTTCAACTCAACGCTCTCTTGTAGACCATTTGATGAAAAAAAAAAATGTTCAAAAGAGTCTCACCGAGAGCACCATAGATAAACTGAAAGAGACTGGTTATGCCCAAATGTCCACATTGAATACAAATTTACGCATTTGCACGTCCTGCCGTCTAGACTTTGACAAACGAGCCATCTGTATATCATCGGTAAAGCAGGGCGCAGGAAGTTCAAACGACAACTGAGAAATTGCCAGAAGTGCTAAGAGTCAGAGAGTCATGCCACCGTACCATCAGCGACATCTGTTTAAACAATTTAATCACGCCCCTTTTCAAAAATGCTTTGAACATTCATCTTGAAGACTAATGCGCGAAGGGCGTGATAAAATCGGAACATTACTGTACATATATATCTATATATATAAAAATGCAGTGGCATACGTGGGACCGCGCATAACTTGCGAACGGACGGACCGATTTTTGTCGTCTTAGTTTTGTTCTGTTGGTTTTCACCCAAGGAAGGTTTATGAGGCAAAAAACATGGAAAAATTGAGAGTTTTTGAAAATTGTTCTTCCTTACATTTTGACCAGTTTGGTCTTGGCTAGAAACTTGAAACGACAAAAAAACGCAGTAGGCAAGACAAAGTTTGCCGGGTACAGCTAGTATAATATATAATATTGCGACACGAATGCACCCTGGTGTCGAAAAAATTTACACTAAAAAAATTTATTATTAAATGTGAAAATTGTGAAATGTTTGAATTGTCATAACTTTTTTGTTTATTAGTTTATCATCACCAAATTTTTATGGTAGATTGCTCATACAATGGACCGTCTTCCCTAAAAAAATTACGTTGGTAAAAAGATAGGGTTTTGAGATATTTGAGTTTTTGTGACAAAAATTATATTTTTTAATGTTAAAAAGGATTTTTTTTTCACAGTGTATGTTTTCTTAGGAATCACCATTTAGTTATCTAACTTTTCTGAACAATAAAATCAGCATCAAACTGCGTTTTCTGACCGAAATAGTTTACACAGAAAAAAATATTCACCAAATGTAAAAATTGTGAAATGTTTGAAATGTTATAACTTTTTTGTTTATTAGTTAACCATCACCAAATTTTTATGGTAGATTGCTAATACAATGGACCGTCTTCCCTAAAAAAAATTACGTTGGTAAAAAGATAGGGTTTCGAGTTATTTGAGTTTATATGGCAAAAATTATATTTTTTCATGTTGAAAAAGATTTTTTTTCAAAGTGTATATTTTCTTTGGAATCACCATTTAGTTATCCAACTTTGCTGAAAAATTCATAGCAATCGAACGAACCATTTTGGCTGTGCAGATTTTTGAATATTTTTGAACCATTTTCACATACACCCTTTTGAAAAGTAAGTCGTGATTCAAAATAAAAATTTGATATCGAAAAATGGCGATTTAGATGGAACTGAAAAACTGTGCAAAGTTTCAGTTCAATAGAAAATCATGAATTAAAAAATTTCCTTAATTTTGATGCTGTTGCTTGGAATCGCTCTTATGGAATTCGATTCACGCAAGGTTTCGCATTGGTGATTGGGGAAACTGGTTGTAGGTACATCGATGGTCATCGTGAAACGTACCTAATCGGAAATATATGAACACGCACCACGGGTGATTGATACTATTGCGTTATGGTTACGGCATTAATTGTAATTGATGAGATGCTACGGGCCATATTTTTTTTGGTGTTGAAGAATATAAACATGAGATTATAATTAATTGATTGATAGCCCAAGTAACAATTCCATTGCTGTTTGGTTTTGATTTTTTCAGAGTCTTATTACAGTAGTTTACAAAACTCACATTTGTTTGACTATTATTATAAAAAAACATTGATAAAAGGATTTAAAGTACACTTTAGGCTGTTCATAAAACCGGAATCTAAGATTAAACAAAACTCTCCAATCTGTAATCCAACTGCCCAAAATATTACCCAATTTATTACCGTTATAAACTGTGATGAATAGGATTTATGATGACCATGAAGCATGCTAGCAGGTTTATTACGGTCATCATGAAAGTTAAATTAGTATATAAACCCGAAATGTTTCAGACCCAAGATAAAATTTAGTATCACAAGACCACGAAGCCACTCTAGAAAATTAGAAAAATAAAAAAATTAACAGCAAAGTAAATAAATCCATACAGCCAAACTGTCAACAAACTCATCAAAACATTCGTTTTTCTGATGAAGCTGTTTTGAATTTTTAACCCTCTAATACCCAAATTTTTGATTTTGATCTAAATATCATTTTGCGTCATCTAAAATCGATTTAAACATGTTTTGGAAGATGATTCTTTTTAATTCTCGATTTCGTGAATTTCAGTTTTTGATTTTTCTAATTTTTATTTTTGAGCATCCCCACACTTTTATATTTTTCCTGGAAGCCAATTTGGGGAACGGATTTTTTGAGATGAAAACCTTTTGAGATTTTATGATTATTGTTGAAATATTATTATTTTAAATTTTTTCACAGGGAATTTTATTTTCCGTGTAATTTTAAGGAAAAAATTTTAGAGTGTATTCGATTCCCTTAAACTATTAAACAAGGATAGAATGATTTGGGAAAAATTTTAAATGTGTTAATTGTAGCGATTCAATGCAAAATAAACAATGACTTCTAAAAGGTGACTAAAACATCAATTTTTCAATGATTTTGAAAAAATGTGAATACGCTTTATAATACACCAAAAACCATTTTAAGATATACAAAACAGTCCTAAATATCAGCCAAAAATATAAAAATTTGGATTTTCCACGAAACAAAAATTACAAAAATGATCAAACTATACCCCGTCCAAAGGCGGGATTGGGTATTAGAGGGTTAATTCAATTTTTCAACGAATTTTTCATAATGTCCTCATAAATATAGGTCACTCATCAAAGTACCACTCTTGAAGGAAGGGAAGTTAAAGGATGCATTAACTCATATTTTGGTTTTCGATTTTTTAATAAATAAATGGAACAATATTTTCAAATTCGGTGTCCATAGAGAGGATGGATCAAGATATCTTCTAAATATTTTTCGTGGGTGAGAATGTTTATCGCTTTAAGAGACATTGTTTTTCGAACTTTCGTTCAGTTTCAGTAAAACTGAAAAACATTTCCTGCAGGAAAAAAAATCAGAAGATTCATTGATCCTTCTTCTAAGTGTGTATGGAAACCGACTCTGAAAATATTGGTCCGTAATTTGATAAAAAAAAAAATAAAAACCAAAAAAAAACAAGGAAATGCGTTCGTATCGGCTATAAAGTTTGCTGAATTTTTCATTTACCCTTCTTCGTGCATTAGCTTGCGCGCACCTCGCTGAGCTAGTGCACGTTTAGGGGTCATAATGACCCTAATGCACGAAGAGGGTTAAAGGTTGCTGAAATCCAGCACTTTATCAGAAAGAAGGTTATCAGAAAATTTTTGTCAAAAGTTCAGCAAAAAAAAATTGCTGACTCTTCAGCTCGGCTTCTTCTTTATGGCTCTACGTCATCTCGGCTAGATTTAGCGAATACTTTTGAAAGCGGTTCGGGTAAAGTTTTCTCCAGAGTGACAAATTTTAACTACCTAATTAAACATCTCCTCAAGTTCCAACATATCTTCTAGCAACAACATTAAAAAAAGCTTCGGAATCCAGTAAGAAAAAAAAATCCTTCAAGTATACTTGATTGTTTTCCAGAAATTGAACCGAAAATGAAGAGTAACGCCAGCACTTATTCCAATTTTGTGTTGAAGAGTTCTATCCTTTTTGTTTTATTTTCAGTGATGAAGAAATCTATGGAAAATTCCTGAATGTTGTATAGGAGAGATTTTTGGAGGAATCCAAGGAGAAATATCTGGAGTAGTCACAGCATTCATAGAGCAATTAGAACTTCTGCTGAAATCTTTGGAGAAATCTTCACGGAATGCCTCCATGAATTCCTTCTAGGATTCTTCCAGAAATTCCTCCTAGGATTCCTCTAGTAATTTTGTTGTGATTTCTTCATGGATTTCTACACGAATTTCAATAGATAGGTACCACGAATTTCTACTTGAATACTTTCAGAAACTCACATCAAGATTTCTTCAGGTATTCTTACTATTTTCAGCAGTAATTAATCCAGTATTTGATGCACCTTAGCAGTATTTGCTTTCGGACGTTCTCCAGTAGGAACTGCTTGAGGGTTTTTATCATACAATCCAAAGGGCTCCGCCAGAAGTATTCCGTGAGGAATTCTAAGAGAAATCCCTGGAGGAATCACAGAAGGATTATTGGGATGATTCATTGGAGAAATCCCTAAAGAAATTACAAAAGGAGCTTCTGGAGGAATCCCAGTAAGTATTCCTGGAAGAATCCATCGATAAACTCAGGGCCGGATTTACAAATGTGGGGGCCCGGGCCACAGTGTTGTGGGGGCCCTCTTTTTAGAGGATATTTTTTCATTGGGCTGCTCATAGATGACCGCACAATTCGTAGTTGCTACTCCGTGATTGACCAGAGCAATCGAAATTGCACAGAGAACCAATTAATAGGGCTTGGGACTAGCTTACTATTTTCAATGTACACAGTTCGAGAACTCTCAACTTGTGTAAGGTCAATAACGGTGCCGGCCACGTCCTTACGGTCATCGAGGATGAGAGAGAATGTTAGTAAGACAAATGTTGTTATAAAGACCGCGAATCGCTGCATCTCCACGTTTGTCTCAGGAAGGAATTTTTTGTTAGTAGGGTAAGGTACATTGTCAGTCCGGGACATTCATCGGAACTCCATAATGAATTCCTGATGGAATTATTGTTTTATTTTGAATTGAATTAGAAGTAAAATATCGTAATAAACTTTTGCGGGTGAATTTTAGGTCAATTTAAACAAACAATGTTTGCGAAACTTTAAATATTTCAGGATCTTTCAAGAATTTCTCCACAGTTGTAGCAGAGTTATGTGAATCAATTTGTTGGCTGGGCATCATGAGGAAACCCCAGAGAAATCCTTAGGAATGCCTACTGGTATTCCTTAAAAAAAACCTGCGGGGGTTCCTCCCGAGAGTTTTTCAAGTTTTGAATTATATTAGTTTCTTTTTTTTACGCACCAATGCACCAGCGCGCCGAAGCCTCCAGTTGAATTTATAAATAATAAAAATGTAAAACCTGATTTTTTTTTTGTAATTTTACAAGGAATTCAAAGATAGTTTCATCAATTACTCTGACGATATGTCCATAAACTTCACCGACATTCTCCGGGCAAGTACTCCTGAGTTTCTTATTGGTAACTTCTCTACGAATTTTTTGACAATTTCTAAAGGAATCCTTTGACATTTTTTTTAGAAATTCGTTTGGAGACTTCTCCGAGAGTAGTTGTTGGAATGCCTCCAAAAATTACTTTAGGAATTCTTTCAGCTACTTTTGTAGAAATTTTCTTTGGAAAACTTTGCTAGAGATTTTCACCTGAAAATGGTATGCTTAGGAAAGTCTGGCTTTCTCAGTCTATGGAATTCCAACGATGAATTGACATTTTATCCGAACATTTCGGTCTAATGTATACGACCTTTTAAAATCTGGGCGCGATAATCCGGCGTTAGCGAGCTCGCTGCACTCTACCGTGAACCCAACATCCTGAAAGTGGCTAAATCTGGACGGATACGGTGGGCAGGCCATGTTGCAAGAATGCCGGACAACAACCCTGCAAAGTTGGTGTTTGCTAACCATCCGGTTGGTATAAGAAGGCGAGGAGCGCAGAGAGCACGATGAGCGGACCAGGTGGAGCGTGATCTGGCGAGCGTTGGGCATGACTGACGTTGGAGAAGTGCAGCTGCAAATCGAGTGTTATGGCGGCAAATTTTCGATTCCGTGTTATTATGAATTTGATGTTCAACTACATAAATGAATGAATGAATACTCAGCGTCACGAGCAGAGGCCTACATCGTCGAAACCAAAACATGACGCTGAAAGCGAGCGTCCATCAGCATCGGACGGACGTCGACGACGGGAATATTCATAACAACATGCATTCGCTTCGCTTCATCCGCCCTTCTTGTCACTTTCTTCGACGCAACGACGGGTGGCGGCTCATTTTCACACCGACTGGGATTCAATTGAAGTTTTCAAATTGGCTAAAATGTATGTTTGCTTAATTTTTTTATGGGTAATATACTATTTCAGTAAAATATGCATAGCATACAGTAACATTACACAGATTTGCCGGTTGTTACACTCAATAAATGAGTTGTAACAGAGAAATTCATTCGATGCCGAACGAGTGTGCGTGAGCTTGTGAGTGCGAAACAAAGTGGCATCTGCGACGGCGCAGCACCGTCGGTTCATCGGTGACGATGGCAGTCGGGCTGAGCGACGACGACGGCGCCTTGTTTCTATTGACGATTGAAAACATTGTTTACAAACTTCGTCTGAAAATTTCAATTGAAATTGAAAATGTAGGGCCCTGGTCACGAGTTCAAGAAACAACAGAACGTTGCGGTTTAATATCCAGCGCATGTCAGTCGAAGGGGTTGCTGCACAGTACCATCAGAAGCTGAACCAGACGATAGGAGAGATCAACCGATCTGAAGATGTCAACAGTTTATGGGGTTTTATCCATGAAGCAGTGACAATAACAGCGCAAGAGACGATCGGTACCGCTCAGCGACGCCAACGTAATGGTTGGTTTGACGAGGAGTGTGAACGACTTAAGAAGCAGAAGTAGCTGAATAACAGTTTCTCAAAGTCTGCTTAAAAATAATCCATTCCACTCTTTTTCAGCAAAAATGTTCGTTTGGGAGTGACTTACGAAATAAATGCCGCCAGAATGCGAGTTCTACTGGCCGGTATCCGGCTCCAACAGGGAGCGGTACAGAATGGCAAGAACAGCAGAGAAACGAATCAACCGCAATAAAAAAAACGGCAGCATGAAGAAAGTGTGATTGCTGAAGCGCAGGAAAGTATGGACGAGAACGATATGCGGAGGTTTTAGGCAACTGTCAATGGTGCACGGCACAAGACTGCGCCAGTGTCCACCATTCCAAGCAGCATTTTAGGTTTTGTTCGGCTCTATAAGAGATTTTCATGACCAATTTTATAAAACTTGCAATAAAACTGATTCATACAAGAAAACATTTTGATAACCTCTTCAAGAGCATGTTCCGGTTAGGTGGATCATTCTCGGAAAGGTTTTGCGTAGCAATAAAACTGTTTTAAAACCTTGTTGATTTCCACACTCGAAAAGAGGTTATGATGGTTTTTTTTAACAAAAACTATGAGTTTGTGGAGTACTGAGTGAAAAATACAGTTTAGTTATCAAAAATTAGTATCTTTGTAAACATATATTTTTAACGGTATATCAACATATGATTAGATGCTATTCATGGTGAGTTCTCTTTTTTTGGGTTATTTTTTAATGTTTTATAAACAAATTTTTACACAACAGATTTAACTACATGAAATTACAAAAGCATTACATACTTTTAGGCGTTTATCGGTTTATGTCCCAATTTACAAAATTGCTTCCATTTCTCAAAAACACACTTCGCTAAGAGATTCAAGGCCAGATTTGGAATCTACTATGATGGATCTACCGAGAATAAGATGCCAATCATTGAAGAAATAGTTGAAACAAAGTCGTATAGTAGATTGTTTGAAGGGGCTGGCAAATGGCAAAAATTTTAACTATTTTTAATTTTTGCCCAAAAAGTTGTATATAAACTAGGTTTAAATGAAAATACGTCTAAAATGAACTTTCATATGTATAGAATTGATGTACATTTGCCTTTTTCTCAACTGATTGAAGAAATCATTGGAATCAAACTATACAATGCCTGTCGCACTATCAAATTTACCCGCATTATCAAAGATACCCCGTTTTACGGTAACACTAAATAAATAACTCGTTAAGCACAAAAATATCATCATTGCAAATTTGTTATTTCTGAGTTGGTAAAATATGCAATCATAGCAAAATAAGTTCTTCGGAACATCCCAAGTAAAATAACATCTCAATTGCATATTTTGCAATCATAACTTATTTTATTATTGATGAGATATTTGGTATTGTTTTTATTTTGTCAGAGAGAATAACATGGTGGGAGAGGATCAAATATTGCCATTAAAAATAAATAGCTAAATCGAAAAACTTGTTATAGCTTGTTGAAAATAAGAGATAAAGGAACAAAAATAATAACTGACTTTGTTTCGGAAAATAACTCAATAATAACTAATTTTGTTATTATAAGATCAAACAAAGGACAAATCATTTCTGAACTTAAAATATAGTTTTTTTCTCAATCAAGAAAACAAAATTTACAATTATTATGATCTTTTTAAAATAACTTACTTTTAACTTACTTTGTTCTCAATAATCCTTTAATAACTGATTCAGTAATTCAACATATCAAAATATTTTGTCCTTGGTTTGTTCTTATAATGATAAAATTAATTATTATTGAGCTATTTTCCGTTACAAAGTCATTAATTATATTTGTTCTTCTAGCTCCATTCCCAACAAACCAATAACAAATCTGCCATTTAGCTATTCATTTTAATTGGCAAAATTTCATCTTCTTTAGTTATTTTCTTCTGACCGGGTAGGTTGGCTTTTTAAGGCGAAAAAATGTTACGCTGTGATGTTTATAAGAATCAGTTTTACTTAAAGATTTTGTATAATTGCTGTAAAAATGTCTATTTTTTTAGTGTTTCGGTGGCTTTTTAATTCGATTCTAAGATCGGAAACAACCTTGTGTTCTCTTACTGCGACGTGTCGATCTGTAAGAGAACACAAGGTTGTTATTGGACTAAAAAGCCAAGAAATACTAGAAAAATACACCATGTTCAGCGCCCAGGTATTTAGTAGAAGTTAAAAGTTCATAAGAAACTCTTCCATTCACAGTTATTTTACTAGGTATTCTGCAGGATTGTAGGAAAAAAGCATGAGATGTTACCATATAGATCTTTTTAGACGTATATCATTCGACAAACTAGTTCAATTATTTAAAAAATTTCAAAATAGGTAAAAATACCGTCTACCCTCGTTGGTTTGACCGCATCTAATCTGAACACTTTTTAATTTGACCCCCGCTAATCTGCATATCGTTCAAATTAAAAATGGTTCAAACGTCATTCTGCTCATGGACGGGATGAAACGGAACGCAGAATCAAAACAAAACAGCAAAAAGGGTTATCAGTGTGTTTTTCGATGCCCACAGGGTTACTAGAAGTTCAAATTAAAAATGAACCCCGTTGCGCTGGTTTGCATGAGGTATCGTTCAAACCAACGGGGGTAGACGGTAGTGACTTTTTGAATGAAAAAGTAATATGAGTAGGAACTACTCAAAATAGGAACTTTATAGTGACTTGCCCAGTCTTGTAAACATTCGACACCTTTCACTACCTTTCTTTCGCTGCCGCAGTCGAGTGTCAGTTTGCTTTGTTACATTCGTGCGCTACCGTTTCCTCTTACACACAACACGAGCGGTAGGACGAAGATCAATAAACATAAACATGGGTCAAATCAATGTCGTCTGACACGATGACATTTGTCTAATTCTAGCATTTCGCATGGATATCAGCTAATTCCGATTATGAATGTGAATATTAGTTTATTCTTGCTTGTTGAATTGAATACGACACACATATGGCCAACACAGCTCTCATTGTGGACGAAGACAGGAATAACAAAAGCCGAACCGTCTCCCGAAGCCGCAATCGTGGTCAAGTGCATTCGTTTGACATTATTGTTCCGTACGGTAGTTTGATTGCTTGCGTTGCGAATGTCGGAGACAAAGGCAGCCGAATATCAACGAAAAGGTGTCAATGACTGTGATCTCTAACAAGAGTCTTGTCGGGAGTGGGATTCGATTCCAGGTCCTCGGCGTGGAAAGCATGCGTTCTAACCATTACACCAGGACCGCTCCGAATCAACTGATATTTAGTTAGTGAGCAAGTCCAGTCTTGTTACAAGTCTGCTTTCCACGCCGTTACAAGACTGCTTTCCATGCTTTCCACGCCGAGGACCTGGAATCGAATCCCACTCCCGACAAACTAAAAATGGAAGTTCTGCTTTCAGACGGGAAGTAAGGCGTGGGTCACAAGATGAGCTAATCTAGGGTTAAACATCTTGTTAATACAGTTAAAAAATCAGCCAAATTGTATGACTAATCAACTTGAAAGCTAGAACCTAGAAGAAAACACTGCTTGCATTCAAGCAATTTACGTTCTACTCAATTGGGGTTCGTTCAAATATTACGTAACGCTAAGGGGGTGGGAGGGGGTATAGCGCTGTGCTACGCTTCATACGAAATTTCAAAAACTTTCATACAAAATTTGTTACGTGGGGGAGGGAGGGGGTCTAAAATTGTCAAAACTTACGTTACGTAATATTTGAATGGACCCTTGACCCTTTTTCATTTTTGAACCAATCCATAGCAGGCTCATTATCGTTAGGTATTAAATTCCTCACATAATGACGATCGATTGTGGTTTACCATATCTGATGGTCTCTGCGGTTCATTAGAAACACACCAGTCAATTGATTGGGCAATTGCTTGCGATAAGAGTTAAATTTGGTAAAAGGAGGCAGTGTATTACAATAAAGGAACAGTTAATATTCTTAGATGAAACAGATATGATGCTTTCAAAATCTGATATCAGTGATGAAAAGTATATCTATCTTTCTTGAGAATTTATCGAGACGGCCAACCTCACCTTTCGTTCTTCTGCCGCAGCAAAGTATAGAAAGCATCTCAAAACAAAATGTTCCACACACTACATTCACTGTTGAAAATTTCCAGAAACTATTTCATTGCTGTTTTCATAAGACTACTGAGAAACGTGAACTCTCCAACAATTCACGCATGAAAATGTTGTTCACTGCTGAAGTATCTTGATTAACTGGAAAACTAGTTTGAGCACTTTTTCAAATCATTCCACCGCACCGCAATTTCGAGTTATTAGCGTTCACACATTACGCGTAAGTTGCAACTACACACCACTGGCACTGACCGTCCCCGCACTCATGCTCAGATCGATATCAACCGCTAATTTATCACGGTAAGGCACTGACCTACACCCGATTGGCAGCAATCATTGAATCGGTACATGCGAGCAGAGCATTGGGACATCGAACCAAACCTAACATCAGACTACCTCTAGTAGCGGAGCAGTGATTCCCAAACTTTTTTTCAAACACAAACAACTACTTTGCCAATAAGTTCTTCCTCCCGAAACTTTTGACAGCAATCACTGGATTTGTCTTATTCATCTCAGAATTTGATTCTGGCTAGCTCAATGTTGAGAGGCTTGTCTCCTACAAGTAGGTTAATTATCGTTCGAAGACCACTGTACTAGACCACACTTGCACTATACTGTATTGATGCTGCCGAACGGAGACCATCGACACCGATGACGCCGACAGCGCACGGCCAAAATGCGTTGACTGTTCACATATCACCGAGTTATACACCTCTCGGAATTGACGAGCTGCCAAACGTGGATAGAAGGAAGGGTGTGTGCTGTGCTGAACGATCTCGTGAAATCTAACGATTCGACAGTAGCTGCTCGCCAACACAATATATCTATCTAGAGTGGGTAGACGCGAAACGCTTCACCGCAGATCAACGCTTCTAGTGGTGCCATTACGCTACTGAATGGAACCTAAAAGTGCGAAATTTTACACGATTCGAATTTAACCATCCGGAGCAGCCGAACAGTAGGTAGCTGCCGCACTGACTGCGATGGTGGCTACTTGCACAGAAAAATGGCATTCAACAGGTGACTCGCTCGGTAGTCTCGATACCATCAATCTAAAAATCTAGACATCGTTCGGTTCGGTTGAAAGCTCTAAGCTCGCCTCCATGCTCAAACTGGAAGCGAGAAGTAGGAAGAGCGGACCAACCAGCCACATCTCCCATTGATTGTTCAGTTTCTTTTGGGGCTTTTGTGACGCTACGCTGGTGCTGGTGTGTTTCGCCAATGTAATCAATCAAAATCAACAGCTCCGCTAGTAGCTCGACGATTGTTGGGAGGTCATTGTGAACACTGAGCCGATGGGGAGTATGAGCTTTACAATAGGCGGGTCTTTTCGCTTCGACACTGCGTATTTGGGCTGGACTGATTTGTGAATTGATGGAGCAGTATTTTCAATGTTGAACGGCGATGAATGAAAATCAATGATTGTGTAGCACAATGTGTATGAATTATACTATTCCACGGATTGTAAGAAAATAAAAAGCGTAATAATAGTTCCAAACATGTTGGATGCCCAAGCAAAGGCGGATAACAAAGTGATATCACTTTGATAATAAACTGTGTTATCGATGTTATAATTTTGTTATTTTCGTTATCATCTTTTCCAATTGATGATAACCAGATGATAATAAATGTAGTTATCGTTAATTTGGTCTATCGTAATAACATAAAAATACTAAATGATAACAAAATATGTTATCTGTTTTCAAAACGCATATTTCAAAGCTTTCCCAAAACTGAGAGTGTGATGAACCTCGAATCTAAAAACAGATTCCGCTCTCCAGCTTCAATGTGACTGTAGTACGAAAGCGTAGCCTTCAATTACTCTTACTCTCACTGTGTCCCGTTGGTATAGGGGCTATTAACTGCGACCGAAAATCACTCGATCAAGGTTTGAGACCCGTCTGGGCACACTAGTTGAAAACATCGATTGTAAATTATAAGAAACTTTTTTCAATTGCCGACATCGTCAGGTAAAGTAGATTTTTACTATTTTGGTCGATAAAATAGCTCTGAATAATAACTAATTGATAACAAAACCAGTTATCAATCAGCTGTATTTTTGCATGTTGATAGCTAAATGTTATGTTGACCAAAATATTATATAACACAATTAGTTATCAACTTGAACTCAATGATAACTAAACTTCTTTCGAGAATTCAATTTGAGTTATTCTTTTTGTTATGTGTGCTCTTAATTCAATCTCAATGATAACAAACTCAATTATCAAACGACCAGGTAACAAAACTTGTTATCATTATCCGCCTTTGCTCGGGTAGGTTCAATACTTTTTTATTCTATACCGCTTACCCTAATTTATAGCTCTATTCCCGACTAAAAGCACATAACAAGATCATACCAAAATAATGACAACTGTTGTTAGAAATAACAATAGTTGATATAATTCTGTTATAGGAATTTTTTCATGTGAATATCCATAACAAAATTATATTACCATTCGTTATAATTTTGGTAACAGAATTAAAACAAAACTTGTTTTATTTATTTAAACAGATGTATAACAACATTTTTTATATTATGCATTATAATATAATTGCCTCTAACATAATTTCGTAACAGGATATTTTGTGTTGTCGCGAAAAAGATTGATAATTTTTGTTATTTTGGTCTCTCGAGCCAAGAGATTTATAACAAAATTTGTAACAAATTTGTTCTGAAATATATAACAGAACTTTTTATAATTTTGTTATTTTTTATTTTTTTATATCTATATTAACGAGATTTTTAGCCCTAGGCTAGTTCATCTTGGGACCCACACTTTACTTCCCTTCCGAAGGAAGAACTCACATTTTGCGAGTTTGTCGGAAGTGAGATTCGATCCTAGGTCCTCAACGTGATAGTCAAGTGTTTTAAACATCACACCAGGTCCGCTCTACAAAAATTTTGTTATGATTTTGCAAGCTTAGTCTCTTAGCCTATTATATTTTGAAATAAATTTTCGGTCAGGGGGGAAGGGATTGGTTGCCGAGCACACCCAGCAAACTTCTACCTTCTTGCTTTAACAACTAAACGCAACACGGTGAAATTGAATATGATAACATTATATTCTGAAAGCATTATTTGACAGTCACGCTATTGCATTTTGTGAAATATGATAAAAAAAAAAGCTCACCTGTTCTACACAAATACACAAATCAGCTTGGTGCTGACTCCTTGATAAAACTCCTGAAGGAATCCTAGGATAAGTCCTATAACAATTGTTAAAGAAAACCCTCGAGGCATTTCCAGGAAAATTTCTAAACGAATCCCTTGACAATTTTTTGGAAGAATCCCCGAAGAACTTTCTAAAGGAACACTCTCAAAACAACCTTGGATACTCCTTTAGGGGAATCTCTGGAGTAGTTCCTAAAGGAATCCATGCGTAACTTCTAGAAGGATTTCTTGGAGAAAAAAATCTCAGATATAGTCATGAAAGAATCATCTGAGAAGAATTTCTGAAGGAATTCCTTGCAAGAGCTGTAGGAGATATTCTTGAAGAAATTCATGAATGGATTCCTGACCAAATCCGTGCATGAACTTCTGAAATCTCTTGGAGAAAATTGGGAAAATATTTTCCTGGAGGCATTCCTGAAGAAATTCTTGGGTGCATCCCTGCAGAAGGTGATGGCAGCAATTTTACAATATCTGAAGGAACCCCTGAATATACAGGGGGTGGCCAAAATGTTTGGGATAGGCAACTTTTTTTCTCTCACAAAAAAGTTCAACATGCTGTAACTTCTCATTGAGTGCATCAAAAAAATTTTGTCAGATTTTTTGTCAAACAGTCAAATTTTGACTGTTTGTCGACCTTTTATATGTGCATCATTGGTACAAATTTGGGCTCGATTGGTTAATTTTTCGCAAAGTTAGAACCGATCGGGTAAAACACTATTTTTTAGAGAACTCATTTTTGAGCTGTAATACCTCGAAAACGAGTGAACCGAATTGAATGAAATTTTGAACGTACACTAACAATATGTAAGTGCTTCACAAACTATTAAAACATAGGTTCTTTTTGAACGTTGAAAAAAGTTATCATGGATTGACACTTTTTGGATTGTTCTCGAAAAAATGTAATTTTTTTACATCAATGTCAATAAATTTTAGTGTTGATATCCAAAGATTTTCCACTTCTGTTCTCAAGTTATCTCTAATCAGATATATTAGAGCCTATTTAGATTGAAGGAAAAACACATTTAATAATTTTTGTATGGTATTGTAAATTTGACTTTTTTTCCTCTATATGGGTAAAAATTTCATCCCGGTATAATTTAATTCGCCGTGAGAAAATATTACATTTTATAACGTCGTATTTAGTATCAGTATATTGTTGATAAACGTTAAAAAATTCATTCAATTCGGTTTACTGGTTTCGGAAACATGACAGTTCAAAATTTGGAAGTTTAAAAAATAATGTTTTACGAGAACAGTTCTAGCTTCGTGAAAGATTTATTAATCTAGCCCAAATGTGTACCAATGATGCACATATTATAGGTTGACAAACAGTAAAAATTTGAGATATGCACTCTATGAAAAGTAACAGCATGTTGAATTTTTTTGTGGAAGAAAAAAAGTAGCCTATCCCAAACATTTTGGCCATCCCCTGTATATATTTTTTGAAGATTTACCGAGAGGACTTTCGCAAGGAACCTCAAGCGAAATTTCTGGAGTTTTCCAAGGAGGAATTTCTGGAAATACCCTCGGAAGATTTCCTGGACGAATCCCTGGGGAAATTCCTGGAAAAAAAATCCCAGGAAAAATTCCTAGAAGAATCCCAGGAGTAATTCCTGAAGGAGTTCCTGGAGGCAGGGATGGCATTCTGCACTAAAAATGTGCACAGTGCAACTCATTTTCATATTAAAACCGCGCACACTTGCACTCACACTGAGGAGCATGTCATCCCTACCTGGAGGAATCTCTGGAGGCATTCGCGGCGGAATCACTAGTGGAATGCCTGAATTCAAGCCTGGAAGAATCCCTGGAGATATTCCTAGGGAGATTCCTAGTGGAATTCTCGGAGGTATCTCTGGAGGAGTTTTGTAAGAAATCCCTGGTGGAGTTCCAAGAGAATTTCCTGGCGGAATCTCTGGACGAATTTCTGAAGAATCCCTAAAGGAATTCTGGGAGGAATTTTTGGAAAAAAAAAATTGAAGAAACCCCTTAAGGAATACTTGCAGGAGTGCCTGGAGGAATTCCTGAAGGAATCCTTGGAGGAATGCCTGAAAGAAATATTGAAGGAATCTCTGGAAGAATGCGTGGAAGAATTCCTAGAGGAATTCCTGGATCTACTCCAGGAATTTCTGGAGTAATAACTGAAGAAATCCGTTATAGAATTCCAAGAGGAAACCCTGGATGAATTCTTGGAGGAATCTCTGGAAGAATTCCTAGCGAAATCCTTGGATATTCTCCTGCAGAAATCCCTAGAGAAACTCTTGGGAGAATTCTTGGAGGAATGTATGGAATAGTTCCTGGAAACCTTGCAGTTCTTGCAGGAAAACTTGGGTTATTTGTAGAATCTCAGGAAGAATCTGTTCCCTCTTGGATGAATCTCTGGAGTAATTTCTAATGAAATGCGTGGCAGAATTCCATTAGGAATCCCTTGATTAGTTCTTTGAGGAATCTCTGGAAGAATTCCTAGAAAAATCCCTGGATGTATTCCTGCGGAAGTCCTTAAAGGAAGTCTAGAAGAAATCCCTGCAAACATTTCTGAAGAAATCCGTGAAGAAATACCTGATGGAACTCCTGCAAGATTTCCTGGCGAAATTCCTGGGGGTGTTCCAGGGGGAATGACCTGATGAATGCCTGGATTATTTCCTAAGGAATACCTGGAGGTATTTCTAGAGGAATTCCTGGTGGATTTCCTAGAGAAACTCCAGGAGGAATTCCTTGAGAAAACCCTAGAGAAATTCTTGGATGAATCCCTGGAGGGATTCATGAAGGAAGCCGTGGTGGAATTCCAGGAATACCTGGTGAAAATCCTGGCAGAATTCCTGAATGGAATCCCTGCATGAATTCGAAGAGGAATTTTGAGAAATTTTGAGAGGTACCCCTGGCGAAATTTCTGAAGAGGAATTCCCACAGGAAGAATTCCTGGAGAAATGTCTGGCGGAATTTCTGAAAAAATCACTGGAGGATTTCCTGGATAAATTCCTGGAGAAATTTCTGAAGGTGTTGCTGTAGAAGTTGCTGGAGCAAAACCAGGAGAAAGTCTTAGATGACTTCTTGGCGGTATCCCTGAAAAAATTCTTGGAGCACTTCCTGATGATCCTTGTATGAATTCCAGGATGAAATTCTCGGAGGAATCTATGGAGAAGTTCTAGGTTAATCCTTTTAGGAATTTCTGAGAAAATCCGTGATAGAATTCCAAGAAAAATCTCTGGAGAACTATCTGGATGAATTGCCGGAGGAACGTCTGGAAGAATTCCTAGAAAAATCCCTGGATGTACTCATGAAGGAATTTCTGGAAAAATGCCAGGAGAAGTTCCCGGAGGAATATCTAGAGCAAATCCTGACGAAATGCATGGAGAAATTCCTGAAGAAATTCCTGGATAGTTTCCTGGAGGAAAGCCTGAAGGTGTTCTAGATAAATCCCTGGATTCCTGGAGGAATTACTTCAAGTATTCCTGGAAGATTTTTAGAGAAATTTCAGCTGGAATCTCTAGAGAAGTTCTTGGATTAATCGCGAAGTAATGGTGGAATTCCAGAAGGAATGCCTGGAAGAATTCCTGGAGAAGTCCCTGTATAAATTTGTGGGAAAATTTGAAGAGGATTTTTGGGAAGAATTGCTGGAGAAATTTCCAAATAAATCCCTTGAAAAAATCCCCCAAGAATACCTAGAAAAATTTCCGGAAAAATGCCTGGAGAAATTCCTGGTGGAATCCATGCAGGAATCCCTGGAGGAGTCCCTTGAGGAACTCGTGGAAGAATTGTTGTGAAAATACCTGGTGGAATGCCTGGAGGAATTTCTGGAGAAACCCTTAGAGGAATCCTAAGCGGCATCCCCGGAGGAATGCCAGGAGCAAGTCTTGGAAGAATTCCTGGAAAAATTCTAGGAAGAATCCCTGGAGGACTCTCTGTAGGACTGTGAGAGTTCCTTGAGGAATTTCTTGAAGAATCACTGAAGCAATTCCAGGAATAATCCCTGTAATATTTCCTAGAGGCATTCTTAGAGGAGTTCCTGGAGGTATCTCTATAGGAATTTTTGGAAGAGTCCCTCCCAGAATTACCGGAGGACTCTCTTTTGGAATCCCTGGAGGATTTTTTGCAACAATTTCCGGAGGAATCTCTGGAGGAATTACTGAAGGACTTTTTTTTAATTATTTTAGTTATACTTACATCATCTTATTTCCTAACAAAATAATTAAGAAATACGTATTGAAAATATTAAAAAAATAAATGACGCAGTGTTTAAAGCGAACCTTTTTAATGGTATGTGAATATCTTTCAAAATTTTGCTTAGACATGGTAAAGTCAATCGTTTCGCATTGTTTATTATAAACAAGCATCATGCGATTTATAGGCCTCAATTTGGCGTACTTTATTTGGTCGTCGTTACTTACGAAGGAGAAGTTCTTGGAGGTATCTCTAGAGGATTCCCCAGGGGAGTTCTTGTATGAAACCCTGCAGGAATTTCCGGAAGAAACCCCGGACGACTTCCTGCAGGAATATCCGGAGGAATCTCTGGAGGATTTGCTGGAGTAATCCCTAGAGCAATTCCTAGAGGAATCCCAGAAAGAATTCGTGAAGAAATCACAGGACGAATTCGAGAAGAAATCCTAAGAGGAGTTTCAGAAGGAATGGCAGAAGGAAGTACTGAAGAAATTGCAGAAGGAATTCTTGAAAAAATCTTAAAGAAATTCCAAAAAGAGTTCGGTGATGAACTTCTGAAGGAATCCCTGAAGCAATTCCTGAAGGAATCCGTGGAGGAATTCTGGAAGATCCACAGGACAAATCACGGAAGCAATCCCAAGAGGAATGCCAAAAGGAATCTCTTAACAATGCCTGGAGGAATTCTTGAAAGAATCCCTAGACGAGTGCTTGGAGGCATTTGTAAAATAACCTCCAGAGCTATTCCTGAACGAATCCCATATGGAATTCCCTAGTGAATCCCCGGAAGCATTCCTGAGGGAATCCCTGGAGAAATTCTTGGAGTAATAACTGAAAGAATTCCTGAAGATACCCCTGGGGTCATCCCGGAAGCAAACTCTTGAGGAATTCCTTTGAAAATCCCAGAAGGAAGGGATTTTCAAATGAACTCCTGGAAGACATTCTGTAGAAATCCCTGGAAATCTGAAGAATTCCATGTTTGTAGTATTTTCTGGACAAATTTGTAGAAAAAAGGACTTTTTGTAGAAAATTCAGAAGAAATTCTTCGATTAATCTTGGAATAGTCTGCTAGAATTTTCTAAAAGAATTCCCTGGGGAAATTTATTCTGTCTGAAATACTTTCAATGAATTCTCAGGAGGAATGCTTAAAAATGCACTGGAACGATTTCTGGATGAACCTCTAGTTAAGTTATTTGAGGCTCAATCGCCCTGGAAAAATTTTTCGATGCATTCTTGCAAGATGTATCTGTAAGAATTTCTGAAGAAGTCTTGAAAGAAATTCCTGAAGTATTTCTTGGCACATACCCGGGAACAATCACTATCGGAATCCCGCAAAACGACCATGGAGGGATTCATGAAGGAGAAATCCCTGGAGAAGGAATACCTGAAGGAATTTCTGAAGGCATTCCTGGAAAAAATCATAAAGAAATCCCAGCTCTTTCGCAATTGGCAGGATGACTGATGGATCCAAACCAATAAATGAAATCTCGTCATCCTGTGATCGGATGGTGTTACCCATCTGCATAACAGGGCATATTTATGTTTTGTGTTGTCCTGTGTTACACAGACTTGTTAGAATCCCAAAATGGCCGCCACAATGGCACCTACTCACGATTTCGAGCGCACAAATCTTTTCGTAAACAAAACCAGCGCAGCTGTTCTTCTTATTTTAAGCTTATTACAAGTGAGCAAGAATAATAAAATGCACTGTTGTTTGAAGCTTGCTTCTTGACATTTGTGCGTCTGAAGTTCTGATCCACTGTTGATGCGGGGTTTGTCCTTAATGGGTAATGTCTCTTGTTCATGCATTTGTAAGGTTCTGTGAAAATCTTTTTTAATAATGTGTTTTTTTTTTAATTTTTGTAACAGATGATGTTGACATGTTACTGTTGTGCCATTCTTCAGTCCGATTGAGAGTCCAACTGAGTCGAACTGCCACTGGGTTCGTAAGAGTCATGGGCTTAGAAGAGAATCGGTGTCAGTGGTTCTCGGGAGGAAAAGCAATTGTACGATAAATTGCAAGAACCGGAGTTGGGAATCCAACCCATGACCATCCGCATATGAGGCGAACATGTGACCAATTGCATCATGGGCCCCGACTAGCAGTGAAAGATTATGTTAAAGTTAATCGTATGTTAGTTTGATCTGATCAATAATTGTATCCCTTTTTCTAGCATTCGTACTATTTATGATCCGGAACAACAATTTCGAGCCATCCCATCTGCCAAAAGCATCAGTCACCATCCAACAATCCTAAACCCATCCGTTTCCCGGAAAATCATCGCCTCGGGAGAGAAGAGAACAATATTTTTGCTAACAGCAGCTTGTTGACTCGTCTAAAAATAAATCCTATTGCCCCACTCAATCTCGTCGGAAGTGAAGTAGCCAGGCAGGATACTCTCTCCTGCTGCTGCTACCACCTGTACACCCTTTCTCGGAATACACGACCGTCGCGTCGTCGAAAAGCACTAGGTACAGCAAGATAACCGATCCACCAACTCACCGTACCGTAAAATGTTTACCCTCTCTTCCACGACGACGACGACGCCGCGCCGGACGAGCAGAACTACAAGATAGCACTTGTTGAGCGGCTCGTGTCTGGACGTCTCCAGCCTCAAACCTCAACACTCAAACACCATCCGCTTCGCCGCGGACTCAGCGGTTCCGGTGCCTCCGAAAGCAGACTAAGGGTGCTATTACACTCTTTGCCCAGACGCCAAATATTTGACCACTTTTGACAGATAAATTTTGGCAGGTTGTTTGGTTCTGTTTGTCCCTATTCGTTTTTCGAGAGTGACAAATATTTTTGTTTGCCAGGTACACCTTGGTCAAAATTTAACTGTCAAAAGTGGTCAAATATTTGGCATTGGTCAAAGAGTGTCATACTAGCTTAACAGTTGAGTCGTTTTGGAGCAAACAATTCCAATCGAATGATGGGGTACCTTACCTATCTTTTTATCTCACGAGTGAACAACCAACCGGCCTTACGTCTTTACCTACTTGGAGCAATTTGTAAGATTGTAAGTACACAGGTGCTCTGACGAATACCGGCTACTGTTTGGGCGTACCTAGGTATCAGTGATCACTGAACACGAGATGTGATAAGAATAAAAACAACACTGACAATGACGGTTGTATTACCAGCGTTGAGTTTATCAACGTTGCTCTGGCTAATAATAGTGGCATGAGTTTGTCATGCTACTAGAAAGAAGCACCTGTAGAGACATGTGGTTCAAAACACTTTATTTGGAACTTTTCCATTTACAATGAAAGAAGGGATTATTTGACCATTCAATTCTAAAGCGCACACATTATGCAGTTCGTTGCACTGTGGATCAAGATGGAAAAATAATGGACAGTTTGGATTTTTGAAAATTGTTGAAATACAGCTTTTCGGCTTTCGGGAACGTACTCCAGTGGTACGAGTCCACCAGTCAGGTCATCCCTAATTCATGGTATTATGCTTTATGCTTACAGAGCCTAGGAATGATTGGTTAGGTGGGTCTAGTGAAAACCTAGTCGCTAACGGAGCCTGTGGAGAACCAAGACGACCTCCACAGTATTTTGGAGCAATAGCACAGTCGACCTTTTGTTTCTAGAAGACGGCTGCCCTTCTTAAATCTCAAACTTGAGGCTAAAAGAGGGTGAAATTATGAAGATGTCATTTTTTGGGCTGCAAAACGGTGAGTCGATAAGGGGAGCGTCCAACATAGCTCTGGTCCTCACAAGTTCCCACCTCATGCTTCCACGGGTCAAACGATGAGAAAGACCGCCAGCTAAGAGTTGTGTGCTTAGCTAATAGTGCATCCTGGGCACTGTTGTCCTTCTGACTTCAGCTAGATTGATGAGGAGCGTCCCGAGCGTCTGTTCACCAAGGAGGTGCATCTCAAACAGCGTCTGTTCTGGCATCCTGCGGCTGAATATGAAACGCTGTATCGCGTCAGCTATACCTAAGGTGGCAGCCCCACCAACGCGATGTAGGCAGCGCGACCCCGGTAAGGTAGCCTGTCGAAGCCTTTCAACACTACGAAAAATGAAGTAAGAAATAAAATATGCGAACGATACTCTCGGAAACCGACCCGGCAACGAAATAAGGAATATGATTGGAAACTCGGTACCTGGAGCGTCAGGACCTTAAATGAACCTGGGCGAGTGAGCCTTTTGGCTCGTGAATTGCAGAAAGTTGGTGTGTGCGTGGCTGCTATACAGGAAGTGCGGTGGCCCAAAACTGGTGAACGTGAATTCAGGGCGGTGGATCCCGTCGCCAACACATCGTTCAAATATAACATCTATCACAGCGGCAGCGATAAGGCAGAACATGGGGTCGAATTCATAGTGATCGGGAAACAGATGAAGCGAGTTATGAGGTGTAAGCCGATCAACGAGCGGATCTGCGTATTGAGAATCCGGGGCAAATTCTTCAACTACAGCCTGATCAATGTCTATGCGCCGACCAACGAGAAAACCGATGATGTGAAGTGAAGGATGCGTTTTATGAATGTCTTGACAAGACCTATGGAGAATGCCCAAAACACGACGTTAAGATTGTCATCGGTGACGCCAACACGCAGGTCGGAAGAGAGGACTTTTTCCGTCCAACCATCGGTACGGAGAGCCTTCACTCCGTCACTAATGACAACGGCCTGAGATTAGTAAACTTTGCTGCCGCCAGGGGGATGGCCATTAGTAGCACCTACTTTGCACGCAAGGATATCCGCAAGCACACCTGGAGACACCCAAACGGCGATACTTGCAACCAAATCGACTATGTGCTGGTAGATGGCTGACATTTCTCGGACGTAATTGATGTTAGAACTTTTCGAGGTCCCAACATCGACTCAGATCACTATCTCGTAGTTAGTAAGATTCGAGCTCGGTTATCAACCGTGTCGGACTCTAGGAACCGGCGATCAATGCGTTTCAACATCCAGCGGTTTTCAGCAGACGGTACGGTAGCTGACTATCACCAGAAGCTAGACGAGCGGATAAGTGAGATCAACGAGAGCGATAATCTCAACACTCTGTGGGAGTCTATCCACGGAGCGATGAGTACAGCAGCGCGGGAGGTGATAGGTACTGCTCAAAGACAACCTAGAAACGGGTGGTTCGACGAGAAGTGCCACAAGGTAAAGAATGTTACCAGAAGCCGGATGTTGGTGTCGGGGACCCGGCAGAGCAGGGAGCGATATAGGTAAGCAAGAGTAGCAGAAAAACGAATCCACCGCAAAAAGAAAACAGAGTACGAGGAAAATGTGATTTCTCAGGCGCAAGAGAGTATGGAACAGAATGATATGCGGAGATTTTACGAAACTGTCAATGGCGTGCGGAGAAAAACAGCGCCTTCTCCCGTCATGTGCAACGACCGGAATGGAAACTTGCTGACAGACAAGACAATGGTGGCTGCCAGGTGGAGAGAGCACTTCCAGGTATTGTTGAACGGTGGGAGTGGAAGAGCGACGGACAGAATTCGAATCGACGACGACGGACAAGCTGTGGAACCTCCAACGCTAGACGAGGTCAAGACAGCCATTAGGGGACTGAAGAACAACAAGGCTGCTGGGAAGGACGAACTCCCGGCCGAGCTTCTCAAGCACGGTAGTGAGCAGCTGTATCAACTCTTACACCGTATTATATTGAATGGGAGGGGAAGAACTGCCTGCTAGTTGGATGGATGGTCTCATTTGTCCTCTTTTAAAGAAAAGGCATCGGCTGGAGTGCGTGAATTACAGAGGAATAACACACCTCAATTCAGCGTGCAAAATTTTGTCCGGAGTTCTGTTCCACAGGCTGAGGCCGATTGAGGAGTCCTTCGTCGGCGAATATCAGGCAGGATTTCGTGAGGGCCGATCAACGACGGATCAGATGTTCATCCTGCGGCAGATACTCAATAAATTTCGGGAGTACAACTTGCAGACCCATCATCTGTTTATTGATTCATTAAGGCGGCGTACGATTCAGTGAAGAGAAACGAGTTATGGCAGATTATAATCGAACATGGATTTCCGGCGAAGCTGATTAGACTGATTCGTGCGATGCTTGACGGATCGAAATCAAGTGTACGGGTTGCGGATGAAATTTCGTCATCGTTCGTAACCTTTGACGGACTGAAGTAGGGCGATGCTCTTTCAAATTTACTGTTCAACATAGCACTGGAAGGAGCGATAAGGAGAGCTGGTGTGCACAGGAGCGAAACCATTGTCACGAAGTCGCATATGCTCCTGGGCTTCGCGGACGATATCGACATCATCGGAATCGACCGTCGGGCCGTGGAAGATGCGTTCGTACCTTTTAAGAGGGAGACTGCGAGGATTGGACTTACGATTAACAGCTAGGTGCTAGGTGGTGAAAAGTTTGAAGTTGTGGATGAATTTGTTTATCTTGGTATTCTAGTGACGTGCGATAATGATGTTACCCGCGAGGTGAAAAGACGGATTGCGGCTGCGAATCGGGCCTTTTTCGGTCTGCGAAGCCAGCTGAAGTCCCGTAGGCTGCAAATGAAGACAAAACTCGCGTTGTGCAAGTCTCTGATTCTTCCGGTCACACGCTTTACACGGTCATGAAACGTGGACGTTGAAAGAAGTTGATCGGAGAGCTTTTGGAGTCTTCAAACGTAGAGTGCTGCGAACAATACTCGGCGGTAAATTGGAGGACGGCATCTGGCGGCGTCGCATGAACTACGAATTGTACCAGGTATATAAAGAGATGGATATAGTGAGGCGAATACAACACGACAGGTTGCGGTGGGCTGGACATGTAGCTCGTATGCCGGAGGAACTACAAGCTAAAATTATATTCAGCAGAGAATCAAGAAGGGGTCGTCGGCTTGGTGGAAGGCCGCGCATACGTTGGCTTTTTGCAGTTGAGGAGGACCTAAGGACTCTGAACGTTCAGGGCGACTGGAAGCGATGGCCCAGGACCGAGGCCAGTGGAGGCGGATACTTCATTCGGCGTAGACTTGAGTGTAGTCATAAACATCGCACAATAAACTTGAGCCTGCTTCTTCGTGCTCGTCCTCTCGCGCGCGCTCATGCTCGAGTATCTTGTGCGATGTTTATGGCTACACTCAAGAAAATATGCAAGTGATTATTATGAATAATGTTCGATCTATTTATTTTTTTTAATAGTTAATTCCCTTACTATATAATACTACACATAGTACAGTATTAAATGTGTAAAATCAGCTTGAGAAAAATAGTAGAGCAAGTCATTTTCAAACCTATTGGTTTGAGTTTCTGTATTGAGTTAGATATTGTACGTGCCTATACAAAATTTCAAATCAATCCGTTTGAAATTGACTTAGTTATAGCGGCAAGTGCCCAAAATAGGGACATCTGCCCAAATATACCTAGTTACGCCCCAAAATAAAACATCGAATTCGATTTCATTATTATTCCATTCCATGCGTTGGAAGGACCATCGCATGTTACAACTTTTTGATCAAAAACCAACATTTTGTTATAACTTTTCGAAATATTGATCAATTTTCATAATTTTTGAAGTGAAAGACTCTTTTTCAAAAAGGGTTCGAACAACCTTGACACCCGTAAGAAATAATTTGAATTGAGCTCAAAAACTTCAAAAGAAACTTTTGCCCCACTCGAACTTTTGCCCCACTTTACTCTATATAAAAAATGGTTTTATCTATTTTGCAAACAAGGACGATTGAAAAAATACTTCCTTCATCCAAAAAAATGTATGAAAAAAATCATAACTGTTGACGCGTCCGCGAAAACTGTTCACCCTAGATCAATGAAGTCGCTGTTTAGTTGTATTAAATGTATAATAAAGGAGGAATATGGATTTGAGGGCCGCCTTCAATTGAAGCGAGTTCAGTAAATTGAAGAATAAGTTGATTAAAACAGATTCGAAGTAGAGATGTTTGAAACCATTTTTGTAAAGTATAAAGGCACTGACAATTGTGAGTTAATCGTATTGAAGTTTGTAATATAAACATATTAAATAAAGGGCCCATATAGCCGAGGCGGTAAACGCACGGGTATTCAGCAAGACCATGCTGAGGGTGACGGGTTCGATTCCCGGTCGGTCCAGGATCTTTTCGTAAAGGAAATTTCCTTGACTTCCTTGGGCATAGAGTATCTTCGTGCCTGCCACACGATATACACATGCAAAATGGTCATTGGCAGAGGAAGCTCTCAGTTAATAACTGTGGAAGTGCTCATAGAACACTAAGCTGAGAAGCAGGCTTTGTCCCAGTGAGGACGTTACGCCAAGAAGAAGAAGAAGAAGAAATAAAGATATTTTTAGTTCAAGCTGATAAACGAAAACAAGTTCTTTTGATCTGCTCTGAAGCAGTTTGCGTTGAGTGTGGTTGAACCAACTCAACAATAACACTGAATGAAGACATGTCTTCATCCTACATCCAACATCCAAACATACCTAAGTTACAGCGAATGAAAATAAAAAATAAAAAAATTCAAAAAAAATATATATGAAAAATGTATGGGACCTTATGAAATGTTATTCGAGACGGTCTGAAAATTCACATATTTGAGAAATACCTAATTGATCCTTTTTCGATAAAAAACTGTTGAACAGTAAAAAAAAAACTCGAATAACATTTCATAAGGTCCCGAACTTTTTTCAATTTTTTTGTTTTTTTTTGTACTCGTCGTAACTTAAATTTAAAAAAAGACGCGGACACCGTCTTCAGCCAGAAGCTGCACAGACTGAATAATACTTTACACTAGACAAGGGACACACGGAGCATGCACCAGTGGATACGGAGACGAAACTAATCTCACGAAAAGTTTCATCGCCCGGAGCGGGAATCGAACCCTCACCCCACAGCATGGTGCGATTAGAAGCTTGGTGACCCTTACCGCACGGCTACGAGGCTCCACTAATATAGGTGTATTTAGGAAACAAATAGGAATATTTTTTTCATTCACGCTAACGCCGCTCAGCACTAAAGTACATAATTTCCAGACTACACCAAAAATGTGTAACCCTTGCACATTTACAAAATCAGCTCCTGTGTCCGCAAATTCGTTAAATTGGCAAAAATTTTTGTACGGCAATCTAGCTAGGTATATTAGTGACCATGGCAAACAAAAAAAAATATCGACATTTTGCATCTAGACGAGTGTACGACCTGTTTTTGAGAATGTGTAACTGTTACACATTTTTGTGTGGTCTGGAAATTATGCACTTATGAGTAGGGCTTACACATTCTAGGTGCTGAGTGGTTTTATCGTGTTGGAACCTGTACGTACAATCTATTTTTGATATCGAAAAATTCAAAAATTGTCAAAAATTGGAATTCAGTTTTTAACAGACAAAAAAAAACACAAAAAATATCGAAGGGTATGGTTTAAGGAAAATTGAAATTATATGACATCTAACATGGATCCACGATGAGTATTGCTCTCAGTGAGTTTTTCTTTTCTGAAAGTTCATCAAATATCCTCAAACATCTTCCAAGACAACATTCCAATCCAACAAACCGTTTTCGAGATATTTTTTTGGCAAAATCAAGTTAGGTTTTTTTTGCCATACGCCTTTTTAAAAAGTTAGGTGAAGAATATTGCAAAAAATAACGCGAAAAACGTTTTAAGATAGAAGCTCTTACATGAGCAAAAATTCATTTGAATTAGAAAAGTTCACGTCTACGCCATTCGTGCATTAAGCTGGAAATGCTCAAAAGCAGCAAAATATAGCAGCATTAGTTAGTCATCCATAAAAAATGTGCTAATAGAAATTTTGTAAAATAGTGTAGTTTATTCTCAGCAAACTGTTCAATTACTATACGTTAAAACTGAATATCTCAATAATCGAATTGATACAAGTTTTGTTTTTCATTCATGCATCTACCGATTTCCCTAACAATGCCACATGTAAAGGAGCATTTCACTTTCAAGCTTTTCGCAGTCATTTCCCGGGAAACCCTGGCACCATGCACAAGAATAACACCCCCGATTCCGAGAATAGCAGCGCCGGCAGCAGCGACATCGTTCAAAAGAAAAGCAATCTCTACATAATGGGAGAAAACCAATAGACAGAGACAACGCTCAGCTTACCATTCACCGAGGACAGCACGTCGAAGTTCTGCGTCGAGGTCTGGACAGCCATTTCCCACCAGATTGGAAGTTCGCTCGTGCTTTTTTGTTGTGTCGGTACACTTCCGGTAGACTGTGCCAGATGTCGATGGTGTGTGCGTGTGTATGTGCGTCTGTACGTGCGTGAGTTGGTGCGTTTTGTTCGGTGGAGACGTTTCGACCAATTCAGCAGTGACAGAACGAAGTCAGTCGGAGAATTACATTCTGAGCGGTTCAAACTCGGTGGACACTCTCACTGTGTGACACTCACTTCACTTAATTATTCAACGATTCCCGGTAGAGGACATTTTCTATCAATTCTTCACGGCTGTCTATTCCCACGATCTGAAAAGAAGCCATAACGTTCTTTCCACGTTTGAGATGTGCCTATCACTGAATGTACTTTCGAGTCTCGGTGCGGAAATCAGTGTATCCTCAGTCAATTATGGCTAGCTCACTGGTCATCAATCCTGCTCTAAGCCCACCCTCGCCATCACGTGACAATTTGACGAACTCTTCAAGTTCACACACATATCACAACAGGGTCTTCCGCTCTCCAGTGAACGGTCCTTCAGTCACCGACAAACACTACCAATTAAATTATAGAGGTGCTATAGCCGTACGTACGTGCCTGTCCAGGTTCTAATCATATCGTTCTGAATCAGGAACCGACCAACCGAACGACCAAAGGCGATCCGAACGTGACAGTATCGATAACGACCGGCGCGCGACGACGACGACGACGGCAGTAGCGGTGCGGCGAACCGTCGAACGTTTACATAATAACTCATCCCGCTATCTCATCTCGTTGTCGACGTATTTCTTCACATGCATCCATGGAGTGTCTGTTCTTCATATAAATAATGTGAACGAAATCGATAAACTTGCTGAAGCGTGCGATACTGCCTCATTGATGAGAGTTACCTACGGAAAGGCCAACAACAGCAACTCCTTTCATCCTCCCGCCTCGCCTCTTGCTGGCCCATCCATTTGTCATTCAAGCGTGCCCACTCGATACGAACGAAGGCCTCTCGTCGCTCTTCGTTTGAAGCTAGCTAGATACAATTTCCGAGGAAAAACAAGCGCAATGATATGGGAAAAATTGGTTGGATTCTTTTATGGTTTAAAATAAACTCGCATATCCTAAGGTTATCAGGGGGTGCGATGGAATACATACCTAGACGAACATTTGAAAAGGGCCTACCTGCTTTTTGTAAACAAACATGTTTCTGTCTCTGTAGGGCCCATCTGCATCCACCCACGCACATCAACATCCTTAACAGATAGCTTGAAGAACACTCTTTCTGATAAGGGTGTTGATGTGCGTGGGTGGATGCAGATGGGCCCTACAGAGACAGAAACATGTTTGTTTACAAAAAGCAGGTAGGCCCTTTTCAAATGTTCGTCTAGATATTGTATCAACCCGGAACGCACGAGTTCGGTGCGTTGTGCCAGGAGATGAAGTTTATGATGCACGATGAAAAGCTTTGCAAAACGTTATTGTCACTGAAGGATGAAGGATTACTGCAAAGTATGGTGTTGATGGTTGTTTAAGGGATAAATTGTTTAAGGGGTCGTCCAATAATTGCGTAATACAATAACTTGTTATTTTCAACCCCTTCCTTTTATTTTTGTATGGGGACTCTGAAATCTTTAAATATTCCTAGCCATCCCTCTCCTATTTAATAGCATAAGATTTTTTTTATAGACGCTCTCTTATGATACATATATTTTGGTATCCCAAATGTCCCCATCTACATTATTGGATCAAATGAGGACTTGTCAAATGAGGTTCTGGCCAAAGTCTACGGTTCATACAAATTTCAAAAAATTTGTATGGAAGAAAATCTACTAGGGGGGAGGGGGTCTGAAAATGCCGAAATTGAGTCTACGTAATTTATGGACGGCGCCTGACTCGCATGATGGATGAATACTCAGAGCTGTTAGGCTGACACAAATTTCGATTTTCCCTTATGAGCAGTGAATCAAAATTCAACCATCGCACAACAATAATGACAATGTCGCAACCTGTATTTGTTGCGACAAACAAACCCATGCGACATAAGTTTGTCCCAACTTGAAAATAATGGGATTAACATCGTATACCACGAGTTTAGAGATTTTTAAGCCTTGCATTGCGATTTTCGAACGGTAACTTCGAGTCGGTAAACACTGCAACTCAGGTGAAGCTCTTTCATCAAACAGTTTCGACTTTGGGTTAGCAATAATTGATTATTCACGAGTTGAAAAGTACGCAACAAATTCAGCTGCCGTTTTGTCTGCAACAAAAAATTTCGAGATCATATCATTATCTGTTACCAGTAGCGATAAAGAGTAATCGTTGCACCTTCTTTGTTGCTTGTTTTGTGCCTCTTTTGTCTGACAATTCTCTTCACTGCTTATGAGATAATTTCCGGCTTTACAGAACTTCCAAAATATTGTCAGCGAAAATCATGATTTCCCAAACAAAATCCGCAACATTCTTCTTCTTACAATGATATATATTGCCCTTTACTGGCATTTACTAGATTTGTTGGTATGTGTGAAACACGCACGAAATGTTGCTAATTGGAGAGATGAAATTTGTGAAAAAATCAAGTTCTGGTAGGATTTGAACCCACGACTTCGTATTGGCTAGACTGGCGCTTCAACCAACTAAGCCACAGCACATGTAACGAATCTGCGGAATAGAAAGCCAAACTGACTCCAAAACCACACCATGAACGTTCCTTTGTTCACAAATCCACCTCTTTTTTGGTTCAGATGCCAATCCACAACACACTCGCGTTTCTGCGCTAACTAAACCTGTAAACCTCGATTTTTTTAGCAAAAACTCAAAAACTTGGAAAATCCAAAGGGTGGGGGTTGTTTTTTCGCACATTTTGCACTACATATAAGCTAGTAAGTTTCATACCAAAGGACTTGGTTTTAGTATACGATTAGATACAGCAGAAAATCCCCAAGAAAGGACCTCCTACCCCAATGCTCTCACACCCTATCTCTAATAAAAAAGGACGAGTTTCTTTGAAATTTTTTTTTTATTTTTTTTTGAAAAATGTAACACAGAATTCCGAAAAATTATGAGCATGAATTTGAGTAGGAAAATATAGAGGAATTTACTTAGAAGATTACTCTGAGACATTTTCGTAAATACCTCAGTGAGATGTTCTAAAAAAAACTTTAAATAGAAACCCTCACACTCAATCCTGAATTGCCTGTTCAGCACTTTTTTGACGAAAATAGAACAGCAGAACTATTTCGGTAACAGCGGTAATCGATTTTACTGAGGTTCAGTACACCAACTGTCAAAAACTGGTGCAAAAAGTGAACAATGCAGTATAGCTGTATACAGCTGTTCTATTTTCGTCAAAAAATGACCGAACACGGTATTCCAAATTAAGTGTGCTCCAAGTAGAAAACCTGGAGCAAATGCTGCAGGAATGCTTATCATAAATTTTTGAATTCTACCGTTGAATTGATTGAATTATTTCTAGAAATCAGGTTTCTCTTTATACGTTTTGAAGAAATTTGATTAAATATATAATTCTATCTTAATTTTAACAATATTCTACACAGCTAGTTGCGTTCGGCAACTTTTACCGAAATCTCAAGTGCTGAGCGTTCGGTAACGGGTTTTCAACCAAATTCTGTAAAAAATAACAAATTCCGGTAAAATCTCATCGTTTATCCGTCAAACTCTAAAGAAGTTTGGTAAAAGTTGCAAGCTTTACCGTTTTTTCCTGTAAAACTAACTTAACGGTTGAGATTTCGGTAAAATATTACAGAAGCCGGTGATTTTTTTATAAGTTTGTAAACATTTTATCTTGTTCCTTGCCATTCGCAATGTTGGTTTGAATAAATTTTTGAAATTCTGCGGATTCGAATTGGAGCTGTACATAACACATAAATTCTTAGTCGGTACGAAGGTATTATTTATTTCTGATAGCTGCTACAGCAGGGGATCTCAACTTTTCCAGCTCGCGACCCACTTTTAATTCTAAGATAATTTGATATGTACTTCCATAAAAATAGTAACTTCAGAAAATTCTGACTTATTTTAGAACAGTCATTGCACAATTATGGGTCAATTACATTTGAATAACATGATGAACTGACTGACTAATAAATCAAAACCAATTTCACGATCACCTGAATCGGTCAAGAACCCGTATTTATTTATTCGTAGTACGCAGCTAAGAAGTCATATAATTTCAAAAGGAAGTAACGAAGAAAAGTTCTGCAATGAATGTTTTGAACGCAGAACTCTGCTTCAATGGGATATTTACCTGAAAGCAAACAAATGTTGGATATCTAGACTGTGCAGTCTAGATTTGACCTGTATAGTTAAAGATTAAAACAAGATGAGAAGAGAAGTTGTGGGATAAGCAAAAGAAGGCGGAATTAAATGGTACAATAAATGATTACACTCATTCCAAAAACAAAATATACCCCAAACGCTTGTATACAAGAAACACGTTCAAAAATTCGCTTGTAACTCTGTTAATTTTACTGCAAGATATTTAAGTAAAAAGCTTCAAACGACCGTAGCAAAATTTCCGTTTATTTATGAAAAAAATATATATATTGCTGATTATTTTATCTTTTTCCAGATTCTGTGAAAAAGTTATAGCTACAAAATGTACTTATATACCGCGTAATTTGTGCATAGGAATGGCAGAACTTCTTTTGAATTTTTTACCACAATGGTTTTCTGGTGAAAGTTCTGAAAAAATAAGGAGCATCAATTTATATTGAACGTTTAACCTTCTTCGTGCATTAGCTTGCGCGCACCTCGCTGACTTAGTGCATGTTTAGGGGTCATAATGACCCTAATGCACGAAGAGGGTTAATTTGTGGTAAAGCTATCATTATGTCTCCAAGGTTTTTTTTTCAACATCATTTTAAGAATTTATCTGGAAATTGTAGGATTCATTTTATTGCCTTTATCAAAAAGTTCCTAAAACGATATATTCGTGTCACGGTCGCCATGTGATATATGGCTACCCAGACAATTAGTAATCGTATACGATATTGCATAAGATGATGAAGTGGTGCCCAAATGCGTTCATGCCTCCTGGCGCATGTAAAATGTACGCATATTGCCTACTCTTTAACATCTTATAAAACATCTTTTACGATCACTGACTGGGTAGTGAAGAGTGCTCTTGTATTTTCAACTACGTAGTTTTTCAGCCAACACACGGTCGCATATGATGTTGAATAGGATGCTGAAGTGGAGGCGAAATGCGTAATCTTTACACGCGGTTAAATGGAAGCATGTACGCATATGGCCTCCACTTTAGCATCTTATTTCACATTATATACGATTTCGTGTTGGCTGGGTTACACGA
Organism: Aedes albopictus; assembly: GCF_035046485.1. NCBI lineage: Eukaryota > Metazoa > Arthropoda > Insecta > Diptera > Culicidae > Aedes > Aedes albopictus. Next base: position 399,289,881 of record NC_085137.1, read on the forward strand.
AGAGAGATGATCATTCGACAGCTAAGGATATAAAATAGCTGTTTCAGCTGTTTCTATCGGTGCAAACGGTTTAACCCTATGGAGACGGAATTTTCACCTTACTGGATGCAATCTCACTGGGAGTATTGTGTTGTTATTTGCTGTGCATGCATCGCTCCTGCAGGGGTGAGTATGGCAGCATAATCGATTGCATTCGCTATTGTCTCGAGTGAAAATCAAAACAATAGATGCGCGGGTGTTTAGTGTTCAGTATTGTGTTGTTATTTGCTGAGTATTGTGTTGTTCTTTACAGAGAAGAACATTAATCAAGACAACTAGATGATCGGCATTGAACCACAAAAACCCCACAACAATTGGTGAGATCTTTCCAATATTATTTATTTATATATAATTCTACTTCAAAATATTTACTTTATAACTGCATATAAGTTGAAAATTCGCTATTTTCAACATCCTTTCATCTATTGGAAGATGCTTCAGTTCTGGGCTCTTTCTAAGTTGATGAAGGGATTTATAAATGCTTGCAAGGACTTGGCCAGGTGTGTGGAGCTGAGTGAATCTATGACATTGTAGATAGTAGCGACATCAGCAATGTCAATGGAAATATTCAACTTTGCAACTCCATCCAAGATTTGTGCAAGTATTCATGCTATGCTATGCTATGCTATGCTATGCTATGCTACTGGATGCAATCTCACTGGTCTAGAAAACGTTTGTGATGGTCGATTTTCTCAGCTGGGGGCATATGACCCATTCGTCCTCAAAGGATTAAGAGATGACGAATAATGAATATGGAATTTTCAAGAGCACAAATCGATTGGTTACCCGCTGGTGGTGACCAATCAATCAATTTTCCAGTGCAAACTGACGTCTGGTTTTTCGGGTTTGTGCTGTTGAAAACTCCTTAGCAACAATGTTCCTCTTGAGACTGAATGTTCGGCAAAGAAATCTATCTTCAAGAACAATCCCAAAAGTTTAAGAACTAAAGTAACTAGTGCTTCTGCGGTTTTACGTAGGACATGAGAAGGAATCTATTAATGATCTGGAAACCAGTTCACCAGAAAATGTACTGATTTGAAATAAACCTTATTCCAATTTCATGAGTTGACTAGAAAAGCTAGAAGAAATTTATCAAATATCATGGCAGAAATATGCCAAAGTTTGGAAAATTAAGGTTGCACGGATCATGCATGGCATTTGTCATATATTTCTCCAGAAAATGAGTAATGGTCTCAAAATCATCCAAGAGCCAAAGCAGGACTTCATCAAGTCCGCCGAAAACATACAGAAAGTTCACTATGAATCTACTCATGCTCACACTCAGCAAAAAAATAGTCCATGTTGAACAAATGTGTCACTCGTACTATCACAGCTATTCGCGTTCGGTAATTTTTACCGAAATCTCAACTGGTGAGCGTTCGGTAATGGGTTTTTCTCGAAATTCTATAAAAAATGCGAAATTTCGGTAAAATCTTATCATTTTTCTGTCAAACTCCAATGAAGTTCAGTAAAATTTGCAAGCGTTACCGATTTTTTCCTGTAAAACAAACGATTGAGATTTCGGTAAAACATTATCGAAGTCGATGATTTATTGTAAGTGTGAAGCACAGGCAAGTATTGAGAACATATATTCCATATTCATGGCAGGTAGTGTATTTAGGATTTCAGGTATAGTAAGGTATAGTAAGAAACCTACAAGTACTGATGCGTTTTCTTCTATCAATGAGCAAATTCAGAGTGAAAAAAAACTTTGTAAAGCGTTCCAAGAGTACTTTCATGGGCAAGAAAGGCACTAACTAGTAGCATTCAAAATGAGATTGTTCAAACACAAAAGGAAGGTTTTGTCTTTTTATCTAATATGAAAAGGCTTCATAGTGCGCACAGAATCTGAAATTAAACCATCGAGCAGGATCACGAGCAGTCTCGGGCATTACGACTAAAACGTACCATTTGAAGATTCAACGATTTTCAGGACACTTGGACTTCAATGGACTTGGAAAATAAGAAAATCTTGTTCCCTTGAAGCTGTTTCGATGAATATTACATGGCAGGATATTGAGCTAGAATAGAAAAAAAAAACTGGTTGAAGTGCGGACGGTCTCCCAAGTCGGGAACTTGGTAGAAACATCGGATGTGCTATGAGGCACAATAGAACGACTTGCGAGTGCTGAATCGAATATGCTGTTCAGAGAATGCAAAATGATACTGCCTTTAAGGAGTGAAGCTTTCAAAAAAAGATAGATATGGAATATGTAAGAATCTTTATGAAAAAATCTCAAGTATTAACGGAACTTCTCTATAAATTATCTTGGGCCTGCTCGTAAACACCGAAATGAACTAGCCTAGGGCTAAAAATCTCGTTAATACAGATAAAAAAAAACTGTTCGTAAACTACGCAAGGAGGGTATCGGAAATTAACTGTAAATGTACAAAATGCTTTACAGTCGGGTCTCCTATTACTTAAAATAAGAAAAAAATATGAATATTTTCCCACAGTTTTCGCAATTTTCAATTTTTTGGAGATTTTTTTTATAAATTTATGTGTAATCTTTGAGATAAAAGTCCAAGTGTTTTTAGTTTAAGAAAGTCAGAACTGCCATTCTTATTTTTAAAAAAATATATAGTTTTATATAGTATCTCAAAAATAAAATTATGTTTATATCGAATAGATTATTTTTAAGGCTGTTGTGAACATTTTCAGGTAATTTCCTATACACTCCTTAGACTCCAATGAGGATAGGGTGTCTGGCCAAAGTCTACGGTCCATAGAAATTTTGTATGGATTAATGTCTTCGAAGAAAGTGATCCATTATGGCTATTATGGTTACAAAGCCATTTTTTTTTATTTTCGTGGCCCTGATAAACAAAATTGGGTGTCACTATCGCCATGAAGTGGTAGTGGAAATTGTGCGGGAAACCATGCTCCGAAATTTTTAACGCATTTCAACTAACACTACTGAGAGTTAAAAATTCCTGATTACCTGTTTCATGAGTAGTATTTAGTAGGTATACTTTTATCGAACTGTCATATGCAAATTCCTGTCACGGTCGCCATGTGATTCAGTACTACGCGTTTGTTGATTATTATACAAAAAACCTATGTTTAGAGCTTTGAATCTTAGCTTCCAATGCACAGATTGACTGGACGTGGACACTCTTGATAACTTGAAATTTAACTTGTCAAAAAGTAAGACTTTTTCCATGCAAGTTTTTTAAAGTTCCTCATTTTAAGAAAAATCGCAACATTGAGATATTAGAATAATTTTGAAATTCGAATAATTGGATAAATATGTTCTTCTGCAAAGTTCATCAGTCTAACGAAACACATATCTTTTCCGAGGCAACTGTTCACATAACAGTTCGTTTACAAAAAAATAAAAAAGCGAAATTTTGCTGTTTTTCTTGAAATGAGAGTTTTGCTTAGGAATATCTTATTTTTTCATAGGTCAAATTTAAAGTTATTTTGAATGACCAGTCAAAATTTGAGGCCAATAGGTGCACTAAAGCTGAGACTCAAACCCCCAAATTTGAGCATTTTGTATGAAATTGTATTTTGTCCAATAAAGTGTAACTGAATTTATGGTTAGAACATCAATGAGCATATTTTACTTTCTGATTGTCTCGAACCCCGTCGAGAACGCGCTCATTTTTCTATTTCACGTAATTTTTACCAAGAGAAGTGATCATCCGTGCCTTATATGGATTCAAAATGACTATTATGTGAATGTTTGCTATTATTGGAAAGCTGTCAATTGATCATCTCGATTTTTTCGTGAATCGTTTAAAAACTTAATGACGCAAGTAGTCGTATTTGTAATAATATAAACAAACACGCAATTAAGTATGAAAGCTTTCTAATCTAATCTATGAAAGCTTTCTTTAAAAAAGTGTTAGGATGAATAAGTTTATTTTTCGAGAGAGCTTTATTCCTGCTAACGTCACAATAAAAAATTAAACATTTCAACAAAAGTGTCGGTCGCTTCTTCAATCAGATATCAATCGTTTTTATAATGTCTACCTTATGTTCGTCTGAATCAATATAAAAGACCTCACTCGCAAAGGTCAATGATTCCTTGAATGATAAAAGACCACCGTCAATGTACCTTTTATTTATTTTATTTGATTACATTTCGTTCCTCCTTCGGGGAGCAAAATTTCTACGATGATTTACTTTGTAGGTACCTACTATTGATTCATGTGCTTGCCGAATGATGACATTTCCGATTGGCTGTAGGAAGTGGTATCAACACAAGGAGCGCAAGAAAAATAGAAAACTTGGGACGACGATTTCATTGAATAAATTTTGCAATTTTATGGCGGTACTTTCAATGTGTTTTATTGACGCTGTAATAGGCGACGTGTGCCGGTTCAGGATTCAACGATGATAATTGCACTTAAAGCCGCCTACCTTCTGTCGTCGTTATATGACAGTGTGTTACCACATGTTTTACGATTCGGCAGCAAGATCATTCATTAGCGCAGTAATAGTATTGCCATCAACTAACAGGTTGTACGATTTATTCGCTGTCGGTAGTTCCATTAAAATCATGTACAGTGATCGTCGTTAAACCCGCATAATTTGTATGTTCTTGTTTGTAATTCTACCCACAAAAATCAATAAACGACAATTAGATGAAATTTTATATCAAATTCGTCAAACTTTCACCGCCGGGATCCAGTTCAATTCAATTAACGGCCTCCCTCCACACATCCTGCGGCTCCCAAATATAGCACTCGCGCATAAATGTGTCAAGAACAATTCCAATTAAACGTACTCCATCACCGGCGCTCTTACGTCATTTCATTGAGTGGGGACTCCCTCCACGAACATTTTCACACTGGTAGCAGGCCCCCAAGGCTTCAACAGCCGCGCCGGTCCCAGTCCCAAAAATAGAGCTCATCCACTGTGTTCGTTTCGACCACTACCATGGCAGGGCAGCGCCAGGGCGACTTCGGCCGCAGGTAACAGTGTAAATCAAATCGTCCTATTTTTGGTGCACTTTTCCCTCCCAAAGGGCAATTTCATTTCCACGTAGATAAATACAATGTCCGTCTTGAGGTGCGTTAGGGGAGTATCTGTCCCATGCGGACTAGTTGGGTGGGACGCTATGGGACACTCAAGTCGATGTGGGACATCCCCGCAAGCGTTATTCTCACCATTCGTTTTCTTTTTCTTTCTTCCGGCCCCGTCTTGTGGTTTATGGTTCTAAGAAAGTTTTGGTGGCGGGCTGCCTTCGGGGTGTGGTTGGCGGGAAAATCAATACCTGATGATGGGGCACGTCCCAGCCGCGAGTAAGGTATATAATTAATTTTCAAGTGTATGTAAACAGAGCGGCGAGGCGGCGGGCGTCTCGTGTCAAGGTTTTCTTTCGTTTGTTTTCCTGCGAGAATGTCTGGAACGAAGCAGTACATATTGTGGCGGCGGTGGGTGGAGATAAGATGTTTGTGAATTGAATCGCTAGGGATATCGTCCGTATCAGTATTTAGGGTTGGTTCTAATGGAGTGCAAATTGTGCAAGGTGAGAAAGTTCAGACGATTTCATTCATTAGCGAGAAAGGCTATCTTATCGACCCGGCTGGAGTTCGTCAACAGTTTGAAGTGAAGGTAAACTGCGACTAACTTTCCAGATACAACATTTTATCGGACGTTTTGTCAGGCAGGAATAAAGTGATGTGTCCTATATACCGAGCTTAAAATGTCATTGTTAAAGGGCAAATAGCAGTAGAACTTGCGGTTTTATGTTTTGTATCATCAGATGGTCGTACAATTCGTAGTTATTATTCAGTGATTGACCAGAATAATCGAAATTGCACAATGAAACCAACAAACAGAATTCCTTTCGCGATTCCTCCCAAAATATATTCCAGGATTTCTCTAATCCAGGAGTTCTCTTTGAAGTCCCTGAGGGAGCTCCTGTAGAGATTCTTCCAAAGGTTAGTTTAGTATTTCTTCAGGAGTTCTCTCTTCCAGAAATTCTTGCGAGATTCTTAAAACACTCCAATTGAGATTCCTCCAGAAGTTCTTCAAAGATGTACTGCAAAAACTCCATCTAGGTTTCCCCAAGAGTTCCGCAATTCCTCTTGGTGTTCCTTTCAAGATTCTTCTGAGAATCAAGCGAGATTCCCCAAGGAATTCTTTTTGAGACTCCTCAGGAATTTCGTCCAAAATATCTACAATTTATTTCAGGATTTCTATAGAAGTTCCTTCTGGGATTTCCCAGAAAGCTCGTTCAGAAATTCATACACCAGTTCATTCAGGATTCTTTCTGAAGCTTCCTTGGGATCGTTCCAGGAGTTTTTCTGAGATCTGTGAATAGGTTCCACGTAGGATTCTTCCAGTAGTGCTTTCCGGGATTTCTCCCCATAATTCCTTCTCAGGTATTCTTTCCGGTAATCCTCCAGAAATTCGTTCCGCGTTTCTTCCACATTTTTTATGCTCTTTTTATTCGGGAATTTTAAATTAATTAATAATTCTTCACATGAGATTCTCCCAGAAATTTTTTTTGAACTTCTAAGTTACTTCTGAGATTCATCTAAAATTTGCTTCTGGGATTTCTGTTGTATGTAGTATTTTCTCAGATTCTTCCAGTTCTTTTTGCAACGTCTTCGGCAATTTTTCTCTGAGGTTCCTTCCAGCCATTCCTTGAAAGATGTTATTCCCGAAGAAACTATTGAAGAAAGCCCCGGAAGCCCAGAAGGAACTTGTGCAAGTAACCATTAGGAAATTGTTGAAGAAATTCGGTGAAGTTTTATAAACACTTTATAAAAGTAGCCTTCATAAACCACGTATACCAATTTTTGGCAATCTCAGAAACTTATGCGAGAGTCTCAAAATGAACTCCTTGGAGATTGCATGAGAATTTCTAGGAATTCCTTAAAAAACTCCTAAAGGAAACCCGGAAGCAGTTTCTGGAGGAAGTCCGGGTGGAACAATCCCTGGAAGAATCCTGGCACTACTAGAGAAACCCTCTCTAGAGGAATGCTGCTAGGAATTATTGAAGCAATCCCGAAAGAATGTTCAAGGGAAATTGTGGATGAACTTCTGGATGAATCCCGGCAGAAATCTCGGCTCAAATTCCTAGACGAATCCCACAAGAAACTTTTGCTGAAGTCTCAGAAGATAATTATGAAGGAATTCCAGAAATTGCTATGGAAGGAACCCGTGGAGGAACTCCTGGAGAAGAAATCTTGGAGAAATCCCAGGATGAGCAACTTTAGGAATCCCAGAAGGAACTCAAAACATGGAAGAAACCAAAAAGAAATTAATGGAAGTATTAAAAAAAACTGAGCAATCTCGGAAGGATTTTTCGTATGAATCATGGAAAGAGCTTCTAGAGAAATCACGGGAATAATTCCTAGAGGATTCCCGGATCCTGAAGAAAACTCTGATTCCTGGAAGTTGCTGGAGGAATCTGTCAAAAAACCACTGGATAAATTCTAAATGGAATCTCTCTAGGGAACTCATAAGAAAATTTTCTGGAATTGATGGATTCCTGAATGAACTCCTGAAATAATTTCTGAGAGTGCTCCTAGAGGAATCCTAGAGTAAACTTCTTAAGACATCCAGAAAAAAAAATCTGGAAAAACCACGGAAGGAATACCTGTAGCTATCCCATAAATGATTGCCGAAGGAATCTCAGAAAAATACCTGAAGCAATTTCGAAACGAATTCCTAGAGGAATCAATAAAGCAGCTACGAGAGTAATCCTGGAATACTTAGAGGAATCTCAGTTTAATCCCTTGTGGGGATCTCAGTAGAAGCTCTTAGAAGATTTCCAGGAATCTTGAATAAACCCCTAGAAGAATCTCTGAACCCAGAAGGAAGTCCTGGAGGAATCCTGGAAAAAATCTGGAGAAATCGTGGAAATAATTCCTAAAGGAATTCCAGAAACAATTCCTGGGGGAATCTCAGAAAGTATTCCTAAAAAATCATTTCAAGGGATTTCAAGGGATTTTCGGAAATTTTCATAGGGTTTCAGAGGGTTTAGGGCATTTTATGAAGCTTTAAGAAGTTTTATAGTGATTTCATGAAGTTTCATAGGGTTTCTGGGGTTTTAGGATGTGCAGGTGTTTTCAGAGAATTTCCAGGAGTTTTAAAGGGACTTCGAGAGAATTTCTGATGAACTTCAGGAAGTGTCAACGTGTCTTAAGAGGTTTCAGAAGGAATTCCGAGAGGATCTATGGGGTTTGAAAGGGGGTTAATGAAGATTCTGGGTGTTAAGAAAGGTGCATTTGAAATACAGGAGTTTGACCATGAAGGTCGTGGAGTCCTTTCAAGGATTGCTTCTGGAGATTTTCAAAATATGTATCTTCTAGGGATTTCACTTGGGTTTCGTCCAGATCTTTTTGAGAATTTCCTCTATGATTCCTGCATGAATTTTTTTCTGATGATCCTCAAGGGAAACATTTTTCCAAGAATCCAAAACGAGATTTCCCTTACAATTTCATTACAAATTACGCTTGGAGTGCCTCCAGAGATTTTTTTCGGCAGTTTCTTAAAAGATTTCTTTAGGAAGTTCTCAAAGGAATTCGTCTGAAATAATTCCGAAAATTCCTTCAGGAAGGCCTCCGAAAATGGCTTCATAAAAATCTCCAAGGATTACTTCTATTCTTTCTGGTTCTTTCTGAAATTTTCCGAAGGATTTAATCATAAATTCCTACCAGGAATACATTAGGATTTTTTGCAAAAAATGCTTCAGAAATTCCTCCAGATATTCCTCCAAAAGTTGCTGCACGAATTCCTCCCAAAAATTTTTCTCTTATGATTCCTTCAGAAATGCTACCAAGTTGTTGTGCAAAAACTTTTCCTGGGAACCGTTAAGGAATCATACAAGTATCTTTCAGGAATAACTCCAATGTTTCCTTTGGAGTTTTATCCAAGGATTTCTAATAATATTGCTTCAAGAAATCCTTCAGGATCTCTTCCATGCATTTTTCAGACATTACTGCAATATTTTTTTTTTACTTTCTTCAATTATTGCTTAAGAAACTCCTCCCAGGTTTCGCCCCAAGATCTTCTAAAGAACTCGACAAAAAAAATCTTCGTTTCTATCAGAATTACTCATTCTTTCATGGATTTCTCAAAGGAATGGTTAAAAAATACATTGAATCCATCAAGAATTCCTCCCAGAATTCTCTGGAGAAATCCTCCGAAAATTCTCTCAAGAATTCCTCCTCGATAAATTTGCAATCATTTTTTCAGGAATATCTTAAATTTTCAAAGTGATTTATTCAAAGACGTTTCAAGTATGCCTCCATTGGTTCTTAGAAATATATTCTAAGTATTTATACAAAAATTTCCTTAAACATTTTTCTTGGATTCAAAGATTTTCAGGAAACTACACGTATGATTCCTTTAAGAATTCCACCGAGAATACCTTCCGGAATTCCGTCAAGTATTTAACCGTTATGTGTCCGACAAACTTTTTGCTTTTTTCTACACCGTGCATTTTGCATGGGCACTGGGTACCCGGGTAACCTGTCGGCAACATAAGGGTTAAACAGGAATTCCTGTATAAATTCCGTCAGAAGTTGATCCCAGGATTCCTTAGGCAATTCCATCAAGGATTTTTTCAGGAAATCGCCGAAAAATTCATTCGAGTATTTCTCCAAGGATTTTTTAATGTCTTCATTCATGAGATTTCAGCTCAAGGCTGGTTCATCTCAATCTCCAAGGATTCCTGAAAAAATCTTTGCAAGGATTTCTTCAGAAGTTTCATCAATGATTGATTATTTCAGGCATTCGATTGGGGAACTTACGTATTCTCGGCAGTTTTGTTCTCTTCGTCATGGTTTTTTTTTTTTGTAAACCTATAGGTCTCAGAGTTTGCCTCAAATCCTTCCCAACCAAGCTGAGTTATATGCCAAAATTTCAGGCAATTCGGCCCACAAAAACCACCCATGACGAAGAGAACAAACCGGCCGATAATACCCATCGTCACCCTATTCAGGCATTGATTTTTTCAAGGATTCGTTCAGAAATATAATAATAAAACTTTCAAACCTTTAACCAAAGATAAAAGTATTCTTTTCAAAATTCCTTCAAAAATTGTATTTTTTTTTTAATTTATTGATTTTTAAATTTTACATGAAAGAGCACCTGATTCTGAGTTACTATGATTTTTTTTCAAATTTTTAGAACTTTGTTTTGATACCGAAAATCAATTTCAAAGAAATTTTATCAAAGGTGATATACCTTTCGACAACTCGACAACTGCTTTGCTTCGCTTCCATACAAATTTCAAATTGATTTTTAAGGACAGACTTGATAGAATTCCAAAATGGCCACCACAATGGCCGACTTTGGCACCTACTCACAATTTCGAGCGCACAAATCTCTTCGTAAACAAAACCAGCGCACCTGAGCTTCTTATTTTAAGCTTATTACGAGCAAGAACAGAATAATAAAATGCACTGTTGGTTGAAGCTTACTTCTTGAAATTTGTGCGTTTGAAGTTCTGATGCACTGTTGAAGTGGGATTTCAAGAAGTTTGTCCTTAAACAGGTTCCCAATTATCAACATTTATGAAAATTTACATTTTGACCCAGTTTGGCGTGAACATTCACTGCAAATTTTGTTTGCTGGTATTCAGCAAACTTTGCTGATTTTTTTTGTGCTGATTTCATTCAGCAATACGAATTTACTGAATATCAGCAATTATTTTTCAACTTGCTGAACCATCCAGCAATTTTGACAGTTGATCAGCAACGTTGTGCTGAAATCCAGCAAAAATTTTGCTGAAATTCAGCAATTTATTTTGCTGATTTTTTTTGTGCTGGAAGCGTATCGAAAAATTTGGTGTGTTCAGAATATGGAATTATCTCAAGCCAATTGCAGTCCTATTTCTATCAAGTTAATCTTCAGAATCTCCGCATCTTCCTCTTCTTTCAGAGATACATTCACAAATTCCTCCAAAGATCCTTTGAAAACCTCTTACAAGGATTCCTTCAGGTATTTTTCCATAGAATATTTCAGCACATTAACCAAATGGTCCTTCATGGAATTCTTTCAAGAGTTCTTTCAGAAATTGCTTCATAAAACCTACCATTCAGAAATTTCTTAAAGGACTTAAAGGACATTTTTGAAAAATATCATTCTACAGAAATTCACGGGATCGTTTAATATTTCTCCTCTAAGAATTTCTTCAAGAATTCTTCGAAGATTTTCGTCAGCAATTCTTTCAGCAGCTCTTCCCCTTCCTATCAAATCGAAAAAATCATCCCCTTCCCCTTCCTATCAAATCGAAAAAATCATTTCGCAATTTCTTTTATTACTCTTTCAGAAATTCTTATAAGGATTCGTTCCGGTATTTCTCCAAAAAATAGTTCCGCAAATTCACCAAAGGTTGCTTCATGAATTCTTCCAAGTATTCTTCTAGGTATTCCTCCAAGAGTTCCTTCAGAAGCTGCTTCAAAAATCTATTCAGAAATTTATTGAATAATTTGTTCAGTGAATTTAGTATTTTTTTAAGAATTCGTTCTAAAATTATTTCAAAGATTGTCTCAGAAATTCTTCCAAGGTTTCCATTAGGAGTTTCTGAAAGGTTTCCTCCAGAAGTTCCTGTGTGAAAAGTTAGATTAGCTTAAAATTTACAAAACAAAACAGAAGTTCCTTCGGGAACTCCCCCAAAGGATTATTCCGAAATTCCTCCTCAGATTGCTCCACAAATTCATCCAAAGAATTTCCAAGGAGTTTCTTCAAAAGTTATTTACAATTCTCCCAAGAACTTCAGTGATTCCTTTAAATATATCTTCAGGCACTTCTCTAAGGATTCCTTCTAAGGTTTCTAATGGAATTTATGTAGGGAAGTGGATTCCATCTTGGCAGGGGTCCTATTTTGGGCACTTTTTTGCTATAACTCAGCCAATTGTGAACCAATAGGCACAATTTTTGGAACGCGATTAGATACGTATAGTATCTAGCAATGTACAAAATTTCAAGTCAATTGGTTTGGAATTGACTGAGTTATAGCGAAGAGTACCCAAAAATCCAGCCGCTGCCCAAGTGGTTCGCTACCCTAAGTATATTTTCAGGCATTTTTCTGAGTATTCCTTTCGAAACAGCAGAAGAGAATTTTAAAATAAAACATGTCAAAATGTTCTTATTGAAATGCACGCTGGTGCCAAGAAATGTTGAAATCGAACACAATTTCCACAATTAAAGAGCCATTTTGTTTTCTAGTATTGATTATTTTTTATCTCACGTTGTTATGAGCTTGTTAAAATTATATCAAGACCCGTTATAATTATGATATGAGTTGGTCAATTATTGTTTTATATTATGTGATTTTAAGAACTAACTTAACTTAATTGGAATTATCTTCGAAATAATAACTCCGTCAGCTTTAATTTTGTGCTAGCGTTTTGATCGGATGTGCATTTCTAAGTCATATCTACACATTTTCTGCCAAAATCCCTGCCTTCATAGGAAAAAAAACCCTATTTCGTTTCTGGGATTACCAGCTGTTGTACTCCAAAAAACCTTTTTCTTTTTTATGGAATTCTAAATCTCATGTAACAATTTCCAATAAACTAAAAGAGGAATTCCTGCTGTAACACGATTCGCATACGAATTTCAAGAAAATTTGGAAGTAATCTATGAAAAAAGGAAACAGTGAAAAAAGTCGAGGAGAATTAATGGACAAAATTTCGTAGTAGCTTTTATTTGCTTTTATTGGACAGTTAAAAGCAGGAGTTTATGATCAAATCGCAGAAGGAGTTTTGTGCACAGTGCTTAAAAGCCCTCCATAGAAAATCTTGAAATAACTTCAGTTTAAATTTTTGAAATAATTCTGAAGGAAATCGTATGGTTATATGATCCTGAAGAAATTTCTAAAAAAAATATTCTTAAGGAGTTTTAACCCTCCTAGAATGTTAGTGCACGTCAATGGCGTAGTGCATAGCATGACGTAGTACACAGTCAGCGAGTCTGTCTGGGCCATATTGACCCCAACATCCTACTTGGGTCAAGAAATTTTATTACGTGTTTCCAGCAAGAAGAAATTACATTTTTTTAAAGAATTTTGATGTATATTTTCAAGAGAAATTTTATTCTGAAAAATTACAATGAGATTTTCTAAAGTGAATCTTTGTTAAATATATATAATAGGGAGGATCTTTTTAAAAAATTCCTAACATGTGTCTTTTATATGTTTTAATCTGTCAAAATGTAAGTACGATATTTTGAACAAGTTCACTAATGATTTCTTGAACGCAATCGCGAAAGGTTTTTCAAAGCACCTAAAAAAAGATGCAATTAATTTATTGATAAATGCTGGTAGAAATGTTTATGAAATATTGTAGAAAATTGTTATTGAACAACTAAAAATGTTTTTGAATTCGGCGCCATTTTTTCGAACCATTCCTTTTACCAATGTTATTATTAATAAACAATTTCTGTGGGAAGTTACTGATGTATTAGGTAGAAACATCCGTAGGACTCTGTGGAGCAATTTGTTTATATTTTGTTTATTATATTTTTGACGAAGTCTTCTTCATCGAAAACATTTTTTTGTCTACCGTCACAGATTTTTGAAAAAGTTGCATGTACTCAAATGTTCTACCTCATTCTAAAAATAATTCCATAGATTTTAGATTATTCCTGGTGAATTTGTATCTGAATCGGGAAAAAATCTATCTTCTTAAGAATTGAGTGTTAAAATTCATCGAAATGTGTTAACCTTTGTCTTTAAAGTTATCATAATTTCAGGTGTCTAAAAGTGCGTGATTCAACTCAATAACTCAACACGAGTGCCTGTCCCATAACCTTTGGTGCTTCGGTGGTGATTTTTCACTCTGAACACATTTTCCTCAAACTCACCTCTCATTCTCCAACCGAGACAACCTTTCCCGAACAGTTTCGTACGCCACTGCTTCATCATGAACAACGAAAACGACGACGATCGACGGTCTACTTCAACGTCAGTGAGTATTCTGCACAGGTTTGTTTAAATAACATTCATTCCATCCAACCAAACGGTCATTGTTGTTTACGCATTCCGCGATTCCATCAATCTTCCCTCAAAACTGTCAGCAACGCTGCACCGGTAAGCCAATCCAGGGTAAATGGAGATTGAAGGTGTTATAATTTTTCCCCGTCGATCCATTAGGAATCCCCAAATGCCCAAATGCTATAATATATTTTGCAAACGCATGTGGTTTTTTGGCCAGCAACTGCAATTTTGGTGGTTGCCAACTGAGGTGGTAAATGGTGCATTCTGAACAAAAAAATGGCGAAAAAAATATACGCTGCAACACCTACGAACTTTTAATTCCAGTGCGGTAGGAGGCACTTTTGGCTAGGTGGAAGCTAGGGTTACCATACTACACGGGAAGAAATCCGTTTCCAAAAACATGACGAAAAAGTCATAAAATCACAAAATATGCCGCTTTATGATATCATGACTACAAGTCATAATATCATGACGAAAATGACGAATACCATAAATATTCGAAGACGTAACGACAAACCATTTCTTGTTTGAGTTTATGCAACATTATGACGCTGAGTCATAAAACCATAAAAAGCGGCACGAAGCAATGTAACAAAACAATCGGGTGCAAGATTTTTTTTTAAAATTCAGGGAGTTCCTTTCAACTAGCTTGAGATAATTTAAAAATCAACAGAACTAAGGTTATATTACGGGGGTTTCAAAACTAATAATCCTTCAAATTGTTAGTTGTTTTTTTGCAAATTAAGGATTTTTGTACAGATTATTTGAACTGTTATAACGGAATCATTTTCAACACTTACAATAAAAACTCAAGTTTCCAGGAAAGCTGATATTATTTTTTTTAATTTTTATAAACCAGTAACATCTTTCAAATAAAAATTAAAAACGAATAACAAATTTTAAAATTTTGAAACTTCGTAACGCTACCATCGCAACACGATCCACTGATCCTTCCGTCTGTATACACACATTTTAATTATCGTCCATATTTATTCGGCACACGATTGTATCGACCCACACTACACAGACAATGACGACCGGGCCGTTTTTTGGACGTCCGAATCTGAATCCAAACTCGTAAATTACCTGACTCGCCTGAGTCCAACCGAGCGAGCCCCATCCAACATGCCACGGATTACGGCAGCAAGCACGAATATGGCTAGCTAGCTGGGTTGGATGGATTGGCTTGGATTGGATGGATTGGCTTGGATTGGATTTGGAAACGCGCAACAGGAGTTGTTTGGTGTTTTCTGTTGAATTTGTTTTGAGAGTGAGTGAGTGAGTGGGTGGCAGCACAGACAGGTGGTAATGGGTTAACCGGTAACCGGTACAAATTAAACCGAGAAAGATGCTTTTCACACCGCCCGTCCAGCTCTGCACCGGAATGGAAGCCAAATGAGGGAATATTGGATTTTGTGTTGATGGTATATTGCTGGTGTTGTTTTGGGTGGGTAGATCTGTGAAAGCATTAGTTGTGTTGCTCACTGTTGCAACTCTTTGAATGGATAAATGAATGGATAATTGAATGAAATCACAGAAATATTGTAATGACGATGAAAATATTTAGAACCGTCTTTTTTATTTAAACTTATTTATCATCCATTGATTGCACAGCAGCGTAACAAAAATTAACTTTAGTTTGTCTCAAGAACATACTTATGTGTCTCTGACAGATTTTGGGCCGCTGAATCCAAATCTGGGCTCATATTTGCTCCAGCACGTCACAATTTTGAGCTATACCTTAATTTATAGGGCAAATTATGCGATTATCTAAATTAACATCTAAATTAACGACTCATGCAAAATATTTCGTTTTACCAAATCGAATCTGATAGTTTTAGCGATTTATGTTAGGTACGATATTTCCCATACAAGTCGTCCTTCAAAAGTTGCATGCAAGTTTACATACTAACATAAAATGTTTAAATTTATCAAATTTCATCATCAAATGTACACTGCAGTCGTTCAAAACCATAGAATCTCCGCTATGACTGGCTTCTACAGCATGACTGAAAGCAACTACGAAGTACGAGTAAAGGTTCTGCAAAAAGAGTTTTTAAGCTATATTTTTTCGGCAGAAGAAAATATTCAGTAATTTTAATTTCTGATTTTTATAGAATGCCCTTTTTTGGTTCCAGAGTTACAACCATATTTTTTTTAAATATGTCCAAATTCTATTATCCTCATCATTATAAAATCATAACTAATGATCGAAACCTTGTTGAAAGATAGCTATTTGTATAGGAAATTTTGCTAATTTTCTAAAAATTCTGAAAAAAAACAAAAATGGGTATGTTTTATTCATTTATTTATAAATTCTGTTTCTGAAAAATGATTGATGAAAGTCAGACACTCTTTGACCTTACTTGAACGAAAATTGAATAAATAAATCTTACAAGGAGTTAATAAGTATGTCAATGCAATGGTTGGGCACTACTTAAAATATCTTCATAAATTCCTAGAAGCTTCTTTATCAACATTTTTTAAAGAATTTTACTCAAAATACTTTTTGGAATTCTGCTTCATCTTTTTCGATTTTATCCACGAATTCCTTCAAAATTAAAAAAAAATGGCAAGAATCTATCTACACCGGTAAATTCTTCGAGTATTTATTCTTCAATGAGCTGTGAAACATTCTGATCAGATGTTTCCGAAGCTGGTGGGAAAATCTGTTTTCGGAGACTCTTCATAAACGAAAATTTTATTTAAGATAAATATTCCACTCAATATGCATAAGTGACCCGATTTTGTCAAACCCTTTTCAGAAAACATGTTTTTTTTTCGTTTCAAAAACTTAAACAGTTTTTTTTTAACTTTTTGTCCCTGTATGTTCTGCATCTCAGATTTAGGTTGACGCTAAACATGAATAAATGATTTACAAATCTGACTGTAACATAATGAGAGCAGAAAGTTTGTCGCAAAATGGGGCTGACAAAATCGGGTCCTTACTGTATTCCGGTGTTCTCAAACTTTTCCATCTAGTGACCCATTTTTCATTTTAATGGAATTTGACGTTGGTGGGTAGAGATATTTTAATTCAAATTTACATTCTAAATTTGATGGATCACCGTTTCTTATATTTTTTTCAGTATCAGGGAATGGTAATCGCCAATAACAAGTATAGCTTTAAAAACGCTTTTGTGTAAGTTAAAGTCACGTATAAATCTAGAAGATTTTCATGGAAAAACTTCAGGAAAAATCGTTGGAGGAACACCAAGGAAATTTCTGAGGAAGCGTTGAGAGCTCCTTAAGATATTTCTAAAAAAAAAACCTTTTAAAGAAAGTCCTACGGACACTCCTTCTCAGATACTCCAGAAGGAATCTCTGGAGAAACCTAAAATGGAATCTTCTGAAATACTCACTGAAAAAAAAATCCAAGAGAAAACCCTGGAAAAGTTTCAGCAGAAAAATTTGGACTTGTACGAACGAGTCTCTAACTAAAACTATATTATTCGCCCAGTTCCCCCTTGAATAAAGCCAATTAAATCAGGCCGAAACGTGAGGCTTTGCAAATCGATTCTTTTGGATTTCCTAGACTGAAAAAAAATAGACTCGCTTTATAGCATATAGGGTGCGTGTACTAATTATGGCACTACCTAAGGAAAGCTGTTTATACAAAAATAACAAGAAGACCAACGAATCTCATCAATAAGTTGAAAAACAGCTTAGTTTCCATACTTTACAAAAATAATATAGAAACGGAGCCAAAACTACCCAGGTTACCAATAAGCATTTGAATAAGCCGTATTTCTGTTTTATATCTGCATTTGACCTGCTTACTGCCGTATGATAGCAGTTCGACGGCTAAACTGCCCTATATTAGCAATTGAAATGCTACTTAAAATTTGACAGCAGTTATGTAGCATTTCAGATGCACGGTATGTTTTGGTCAACAAGCAGCATAACTGCTACATTAGTGCCATAAAACTGCTAAGTGGGAGGAGTGATGCTGAACTCACAACACATTTCCACTTTTTAATTTACGTGCCCCGGATGTAGATGCCATTATCATTCGCTTGTCCTGTCATTTATAGAGTAGCAACTAAAAAAACATGCTTTGGCAAATAAATTCCATAGTTTTGGCTACTTTCCAATGCTCGATTTAATTATCAGCACATGCTGGGCACATAGCATATCTGACGAAGCTACTGCCGCTGTAATATTCAAGCTTTAAATTGATCAAAAAACCAACGCACATTATCTAATCATCTATAGCTTACATCGTAGCGAGGTTCAGCATCATCGTCAACCCGAGGAACGAGGGATCAAATCCCAATTTCGCCGAAATCAGCAAAAAAAACAAGAACAGAATTTTAAAACGTGCTCCAAGCCTCAAAAGTTGCACAGAAATGGGCAGAGGAAATTTTTGGTTTTTATTTTTGACAATCTGGGGGGTAGGAAATTTAAGCATTAAATCAGCCGTATATTGGGCCAAAACCTGCATTTAAGTAGCACTTATGGCGCATATAGGGCAAATTAGCATTTAATGACCTGCCGTAAAGGCGCATATAGTGCCGAATTAATGCCATTTTAACTGCTTATTGGTTACCTGGGTACTTTTAGTACGTGTGCCAATAATAGGAACCCTGTACCAGTTATGGTTACATTTTTTAACTTTGGTTCCTTTTCGCACTATTTGCATGCATTCCTTATGGAGTTAGCCATAACTGGTACACTATGGCGAAAAAGGGTGCAAGGAAGCCAAAATTTTAGGGAAAATGATTTATTTCTACCATGATTTGAGGCAAATGTGGAGTTTAAATGAGTGCGACAATCTTTTGTGAACTTGATCTGTTGTTCACAATATTTTTCTTGTTGATTTACATCGTTAAAGGGTGAAAATCAACTATGGCGAATAATTGGTACAATAGCCATAATTAGTACACTTATCCTACCATTTCCAGTCAATAGTCTCCAGCAACGGCCTGGGGAAATACAGGATGCGGCAGGAAAAAATGCGAAAAGTTCAAGGCACTATTACACGCTAAATATGGGATATATATGACTATTTTTTCATGACAGTGTATCAGTCAATGTCTATATTCCAGCACTGCAAAATAAAAATGAACATATTTGATGTTTAACATGTGATAATGTAAGCCTAATAAGCGGGTATCAATAAACTGCGCGCCCAATGGTCATTAAACAAAATGACTATAACAGTTAGAAATTTAGCTTAAATTCGATGAACAACCAGACCACACTGACCCAGAGCCATGTAGTTTCACATACTAGATGAAATAAGTACATATATTTGTTGATATTGTAGAGAAAATTAAAAACTTTGTTTTATCAGATACGAAATTTAGCGACCTGTGTGGTTTTCTGCGGTTTGAAAATTCTGATTGTCTTCAGCTTCAGGCGCCGCCCTGTAAAGGTTAGTGACCAAAATGGGAAAATTTTTAATAAACTTTTCAGAAAATTTGCCTATTTGAGATCATGGAACATTGAAACATAGATTGGTTGACGTCAAATGGACGAAAACGAAGTTTGTAGTTGAAAAACACTTTCGCATTTTTTCCTGCCGCAAACTGTAATTTTAATGGAACCCTTGGAAGGATCCATGAAGAAACATCAGAAATATGTCGTGAAGATATGTCAGGAGGAATGCATTTACGAAATTTGAAAGCCTTTCATGAAAGAAATCAGGAATGAATCAATGATAGCAGAAATCCATGAAGTGATTGCGGGAAAAATAACTCGAGGAACACCAAGAGCGATCCTTGAAGAAACGGCATCAGGGGTCAATGGAAGAACGTCCACAGAAATCTCAAGATGAACTACAGGATTAACCTCCGGAAAAACTTCAACAGAAATATTCGGAAAAGCCTAATATTTTTGGGGAGTCAGAGAAATTCTTGGATGCGTTCAGGATAGGCTTCAGGGCCTAGATAGAATCCTAAAAAAAAAAATAAAACTGGGCTCCATGCCGGAATACACGGATGGATATGGAGGAATTCTAGAAGAGAGTCCAAAATCAATCCTTGGATGAACTTTAAGAAAAGTGAAACTGGATGCATTTCCTCATTTTTTGATTTTCGATTTGAGTAAATTTTCAAAATCGGTTTTCATACACAGTTAAAGAGACGGACAAGGTATCTCCTAACTTTTTCCTGATAGAAAATATCATTTGATTTTACGGAAACCATTTTTTAACAAATTTACGAGAAAAAAACGGCTTCTGGAAAACTGATAAAAAATTTTCACCAAGAAGAAAAGAATCATAAACCGATTTTGAAAATTTTACTCCTTTTTTTAAAACATAAAAATCCAAAAAATGAGGAAATTCATGCAGTTTTGTCAGAGCAGTTAGGAATAATATTTTGTAGTACTCCAAGAGAAACTCTGAAGAAACTCTTGGGAGATTTCCTGGAGGAATTCCAAAAGGAATTCTTGCAGCAAATCCAGGGATTTTTTCAGGAAATATTCTGAAATGTATTGAGACATTTCAGTAGAAATCCTTGGAAGAACACCAGAAAGGTCACTGGTCCGTATTATAAGAGAAACCCTCTTTGGAAGAATCCCTTGAAGAATTACAGAAAAAAACCCTTGCAGGAATTTCAAGAAGAATTCATGGACTAACTTCAGCAAGAATCCTTGGAGGAACTGCAGGTAAAATCCTCCAACACTCCAAAGTAGTTCGAAGCATTACGTTTTGACTTGAAGAATCTGATGGAGCTCTTTGAAAATGAAGTTTCTGTTGGTAGTTCCTAAAAAAAACCTTCCTAGTTTTTCGAAAATTTTACTTAAAATTCAGCTTAAAAATCCGAGAGTTTTATCAGAAAAATATCATAAATATCACAGCGTAACAAAAATTAACTTTTGGTCTGTCTCAAGAGCAAACTTATGTGTCTCTGACAGATTTTGGGCCGCTGAATCCGAATCCGCACTCAGATTTGCTCCAACAAGTCACAATTTTGAGCTATACCTCAATTTATATGGCAAAATATGCGATTTTGGGCTTTTTTGACTGCAAGCCATTAGGCATGGAAATATTTTTTTTAAGCAATCAAAGGTTAATTGGTCAGTTAACATCTAAATTAACGACTCATGCAAAATATTTCGTTTTACCAAATTGAATTTGATAGTTTTAAGCGATTTATGTTAGGTACGATATTTCCCATACAAGTCACCCTCCAAAAGTTGCATGCAAGTTTTCATGCTAACATAAAATGCTTAAATCTATCAAATTTGATTAGGTAAAACGAAATATTTTACATGAGTCGTTAATTTAGATATTAATTGACCAATTAACCCTTTGATTGCCTAAAAAAATATTTCAATGCTTAATGGCTTGCAGTCAAAAAAGCCCAAAATCGCATATTTTACCCTATACATTGAGATATAGCTCAAAATTGTGACGTGTTGGAGCAAATCTGAGCCCGGATTCGGATTCAACGGCCCAAAACCCTTCGGAGACACATAAGTTTCCTCTTGAGACAAAAAAATGTTGCGCTGTGTATTAAGTCAAAACTCAAAAAAAAAAAATGTTTTTCTTAATGTGTATTTTAACATTAAGCTAAGGTAAGGTAAGGTAAAATCACTTACCTTAGACGATTTCCTGTGAAATGTCGTATGTATTTTATGAAGGAATTTTTAGCGAGCATTTGAAATATTTTAGACAGAATATTCCTTATAGAATGTTTTGGAAAAATTCCTACAAACACCAAGGAAAATTTCTGACAAATGAAGAAATATTTTTGGGGTCAAGATCCAAAAGTGAATTTCAAAGGTGTTTCCAATCTGGTTGCTTAAAAAATGATTGAAGCAATTTCTTGCATCTGTGAGTGTGAACTGAATTCAAGACCTTCAATTCCTAGAAAAATGCTATTAGGGAATCTTTTTCTATCTGAACAAATTGCATCTTGAGCCGTATTTTTTAAACTTTTCTGGAGTCATCTGTAATACAGGACGAACTCTTACGTGCTTGAAAAAATAATCTGTGCAACAATTACTTGTAAAGTTCATAGAGGGTTTTGGCAGAAAAGCGTTAGAAATTTCAAGATCAATTTTTAAATATTTCTTTTAGTGAAACTGCTATAGTATGATAAAGTTCCTTGAATAATCTCTAGATAAATCCGTGGAAAGATTTCCAGCACTTACGGTTAAATTTCTTAATATATAAGTTGTAGAATTGTTAAGGACATTTCATGCGGAGCTTAGAAAGGAAAGTTTATAGAATTCTCAGAAACATATATCTAGTTGATTTTTTAAGGGACCACTTAAGGAATTTCCAAAAAAATAAACCTACATACGATGTAATAACTTAATTTGAATTGATTTTCTTGAACTATTCTTGGAGGAGCTATTGAAGCGTAAAGTGGTGTATCCACGAAAGCATTCCTGAAGAATCTGATGATGTTCTTTAAAATGAAGATTCTGTTGATATTTCATGGAAAATTTCTGATTAATTTTCATTATTTCCGACTATATACTTCTAAGAATTCTTTCTGATTTATCGGAAATTCTACTTAAAATGAAACACTGAATTCCACCAAAAGTTTCATCAGAAAAATATCACCAACATAAGGACAAAATAGCAACCCTAAAATTTGAATTTTTGAAGTGTTCTCAATTAAGAATACTGTCAGGATCTAAATATAAATGTTGTTCAGAACAATCTCCACTGTGTTCCATAACACTGAACTGCCAAAACATATTTCTAAAAATAACAAGTTTCAAGAATATTTTGGTGAAAAGTTTCATAAAACGAACATTTTTAGACAACAAAAATATTTACAAAAGCATGCTAAGAGATTTGAAATTTAGAAAAAAAAAACTGAACTTAACTTATATTTTGGAAAAGTTTGATGATCTTTAAGTTTATTCATAATTCAATTTTAAAGGATTCGTGCAAAAAGATTGGAAATTGTTTGCAAATTTAGAAAGTTATGACAACTTTAGAAAGATTTTTTTTATTTTGGGTTTCTCATTAATGTTCAGACTACTTAATTTGAGAATCAATTAGATCATCATTTCCCAGCGACATTTCACACCAATCAAACTTGTTTACCTGTTGTGCATCCGACGCCCCTATCATGAACCCAACCGAACTGTGTGTACGCTAGCCGCTGCGAAGTTGTGTGCGAAATTCGACATCTCCAAAAATAATGAAACTAATAAGAACATTAACACTAATTTTTGGTGTGGTAAATTTAACCCTAATTTGGGTAAAATCCAGATCGAACTTTCAAGTGTATTCCAGTTTCAACGTCCAATATAAATTGGGTTCAGGTATTCTTATTACCAAACTGTCAAAAATGTGCTACGCTTAGCAGGGGGCCAGCAAAAGCCAAAATCTCCGTAGCTCACAACAAAAACACGTCCAAAATTGTTTGTGCTGTAAATTGATGCATTACACAATTTCTTACTCATTTATTTGTTATCTCCGCGTTGTCGTGTAATTTCGAGCGATTGCACGCTAAAATTTTGATAACCCTTTGCTAGTTTTACATGTTTTACTTAAGTAATAACTTATGGTAATGACTAATTCTCAAATGTCGTGCACATCCCAGATCTGTCAGAGTGTCCAAAAGTGTCAATTTCCCAAACATGTCAAATTCATGTGGACTACGGCTCATCTATTCGTGGTTGACGTCCGCGCTGCCCCGCTGACGGTTAGCGAACTTCGACAAACACGAGAATCGAACCTTTGCACACTTCCGAATTGATGCACACTTACAAATCGTGTTGTAACTAAAAAGACATTTGGCGTAACTTTGATCAGCATAGTTATAGCTTATGGGTGGTAGAATTATCACACGGTATTCTTTCATTTTTTATTTGCTTCGGCTTTTCGAAAAAAAAATAGTTTTCTACTAAGGTCGAACTTTTGCCCCACCATTGTTTTCTTTAAGATGATTTTCACAAATTCTTGTAGCAGTTTTTATTTCTCTCGCAGTTTTGTCACCCAGTCCCAAAAGAAAGATAAACTTGATAGAAAAATATGAAATAGAAGGGACGGGCTAGTGGCTAAGCGCAGGATCTGCGGCATACAACAATCAAAAGCGTTAACCAATAGACCTCCAAGCTCGTCTTATGGATTTGCAGGAAAATCGAATTTCACTCATTAAAAAATTTCAGTTTTCGACAACGAGGTTGGTGAAGCTGAATGATTACGAATTTGAAATGAGATAGCATTTCGAATTTTTGCAAAAAAAAAAAGATACATTATAGGGTAACGACGGGTACTATCGGCAGGTTTGTTCTCTTCGTCATGAGGGGTTTTTGTCAACAAAAATTTCCTGAAACTTGGTCGTATAATTCAGCTCGGTTGGAAAGGATTTGTGACCAAGTCTGAGTTTGACAGCTTTAAAAAAAAACCATGAAGAGAACAAAATTGCCGAAAATACACAATTTCCCTTATAAGCAAATGAAATTATATTGATAAACTTTCGAAAACTACGTAGACGAGAACCACTTTTGATAAGAACGTTCTGAACAAGAAAATATCATAGTTGAAGCAGAACCACACTTTTGTTTCAATAGTACGTAAACAGAAATTGCAATGCTACTAATGAGAATAATGCATAGTTTTTTTTTTAGAAAATCTGTGCTTTCAAACATCCACTTAATTAAACTACACTCGACGCGTAGGATGCACCAATTCTGCACCACAATGAACATTCAATACACCATCGAATCGACACAAATGGGAATTGATTTTTTCTCGAGTTCACTTTCACAAGGTGATTCCAACTACACAATAGCACACCGACCCGGTTGCAATCGAACGGCCGGCCCGCACCCACGCGTCACCGATCAACGCGCACTTCACATCAGCGGATTCGCGCCTCTTTTCAATTTCGCGCACAATGCACTTCCCCTCTGTTGGCGGGTAGTATTATTCTTTCCCTTTTCCGGCGAATCGTTGCCGCCGTATTCCTTTATATTTGCAGATTTTTCTCCCGCACTTTTATAGAAACTTTTACCAGAAACCACCATTAGTATACCTCCCACATACACCGAATCCAGACAAACTTGTCCTCCTGAAGCAAAGAGGTCCTTCAACGCAACGGTTCACTACCACACCACCACCAGTCCGAGACGGCGGTGCTGATGATTCATAACGTCCAAAACGCGCCGCACCGTATTCCGGCCAAACCCCGGGAGATTGGTCCGATCGCTTACAATTCCGTCTGGTGACTGACTGAATCGGGTCCCCAAGTTTAGCCAAGTCAAGCTTTTGCCATCATCATCGCCATCATCGTCACCCATTCGCGCCGTCATTGGGTTGGCGGGTGCAAATCGGTTGCTTCGTCTCCCCCAACAACGGCCGCTGCCGTCCACACTCCTCACATCAAAGTCGCGTTACACTTGGACGGTGAAGGGGGAGCAGCAGGGCAGCTCGGCCTCAGCACACCAAAGTGATTTTGAATATAATTAATAATAAAAGAACTAGTCTACGAGGGCAGCAGCCTCAGCACCGGGTATTGCTCTACCTGTACGGGCAGGTCGGAGTATAACCTCAATATGCTCGGATCCGAGCCGGAGAGGCAGGTGCGGGTATCGGAAGGGACAGAAGGTTTTTGCGACTATGAAGTGCTTTGGCATTTCCAAAACATATCAAAGTTTCCCATAAAACTTTTTCAGTGCAAAAGTATAATACTAACCAATTTAAAAGGTCGAATTGCGGGGATAGTTAAACTTTTGGGATTGCTCTATCTAACATTGCCAAAAGTTGTTGAACCACGTGCCCAGCAGATGAAAAGGTTCGCCCATCGAACCTGTAGCTCTGCAGCTCGGATTTATAACAATATACTTATATTCATTAATAGTTAATAATTTGATAATAATTTGCTTTTGCAGAAATAAACGGGAATGCATTCGTAAGAGGATTTATTCGTAAACAATAATGAGAGGAATTGTTGTTTAAAAGTCACTAATGTGTATATTAATTATTTTTTAGCATATTGAAATATGTATATTGGAAACATAGGTTGTCTCACAAACTAAACCCAAAATAAAGTATTGCCGAGCACCGTGGTCATGCGTTTAGCGTCATCATGTGTATGGCCATACCTTGCTACGGACCGGGTTATTAAACTTTTCTTATAAATGTTTTTAAATAATGATTCCGAGTCAAATCTGCGCTACTAGAAATAAATCCATGACAAATTCACGCAAGTGTGGATTAATACACAACTTTTGGATTGTAGATCAACGTGGCTCATTTCATTATTGTAAGCTTTCTGAAAAAAAAAATTAGAAATGTTTCATCTCACGTTTCAACATGTTTTTTTTTTTAAATATGCGTTAATGATTTTTTGACAAAATGGCTGAGGAAATCCCCAAAACCATTTTTAGCATATATTATGCTGAAACAATAATATATATTGCCCTTTACTAGCATTTACCAGCTTTGTTACTTGTTTTGTGGCTTAGTTGCTTAAAGCGCCGGTCTAGCGAAGGAATCGCGGGTTCAAATCCCATCAGAACGTTACTTTTTTTTTTACAAATTACATCTCTCAATTTTTCAATTAGCAACATTTCATGCCTTCTAATTACAAGTTGTTCCAGTATCATCCTAAATATATCATTTTCAACGAATCCGTTGTATAACATAGATTAAGTTTTACTGGATTCCTAAAGCAATTTCTTGTAAAAACCCAGGGGAAACAAATTCTTTGAAAACGAAAAAAATAATAACGCGAATGAAATAAAAGAAGTTCCTTGAATTCGTACGAATTCGATTAAGATTCTATGAGAAAGAACATAAAATAGGAAAAAAAATCGAGTAATAAGCCCGAAAGAGCACAGTGAGATATTACACAATGGTCCGAATCCACGTTTTAGCAGGAAAAAAAACTACCTCTGTTATAGTTGATTTCAGGTATTTGGTGTCTTCAGAGAAGTTGTTTGCATTTGTGTTCTGCATCATTTATTAAAAAAAATGTTCAGCGTGGTCCCCGTCTTAACTCAAATCTGGAATAGAACTTTATAATGCTATGGCAATGCTATTTTGAGTAACTTTGCCGAAGACACCTTTAATCTAGCTTTCAATTTGAACGTACTAGGTCAATTTTAAGTTTTGATTTAGGCAGGGTGATTGGAGATTTCACAATAACTTTTTTATTTGATTTTTTTTCGAAGATGTGAGCTTCGGAGCATTTGAAGAGCAAGTAATGACGCATATTTGTTCTGAACATTGCATGCTCCATGGAGTTGGAAAAAAAAACTCGCCAATGGGAAACTTGTAGGAATAATAAAAACCTACATTTTTCCCGAAGACAGTTTGACTCCATTTTTAAAATTATATGAGTTATATGAAGTTTTTCGAATTTTTAAGGGGATTTTTGGTGGATCCTAATCAAAATTGTCGAAAAATACATTGAGAATAGTAAAAAGACACGGACACGTTCAATGCTTCCAGTGAGCTTTTCGCTCTTTGAAGGAAGCACGACACTAGACAACGGACTAGCATGCAACGCCCAGTGGCACAGCCGAAAACTTTTCCTGACAGCTGCGGCGGGAATCGAACCCGCGCTCCTCAGCACGATGCGACTAAGAGCTTGGTGACCCTAGCCGCACGACCACGGAGCCGCACAAGTAAGCTAGTCCCAAGCCCTATTCATTGGTTCCTTGTGCAATTTCAATTGCTCTGGTCAATCACGGAGTAGCAACTACGAATTGTGCGGTCATCTATGCTCATGCTCATGCTCATGCTCATGCTCATCCTAATCAAAAAATGTCGAAAAAGATGCAGGAAACAAGTACAAAAAACTTCGCCTAAAATTAACGATAACATAAATAGGGATTTCTTTCTTGCTAAAACGTGGATTCGGACCATTGTGCAGTGGAGTAATTAATAATTTTCGAATTATATTGCTACGAAACGAGTAGTAAGCTATGCGCGTGTCGCAACCTCTACAAACAGAAATAGAAGGCTTTTCTTCAACTTAATAACAGTGGATTCAAAAACTAGTTGAATCAAATTATGGAGCCTCGTAGCTGTGCGGTTGGGGTCACCAAGTTTCTAATCGTGAGGGTTCGATCCCCGTTCCGGCAAAACTGGTTATGATATCAAACTCATAACTCAGTAAGTTATAATACATTGTAAATAACAAAACTAACATTGATAACATATTTATAACATTGCGAGGCCCGTGGCGTAATGGCTAAATTTCCTTTTATGAGTGGATGGTCATGGGTTCGATCCCAGCCCCGGCACTTGCAATTTTTCGTCAGTTGCCCCTCGAGAGCGGCTGACCCCTGACCTGACCCTCTTCTGAGCATATGCTCTAACCCAGTGGTCACCAAACTGCGGCCCGCGGGCCGCATGCGGCCCTTTACCAGGTTTAGTGCGGCCCGCGAACTGGTTTTGAAATGTATTGAAAAGTGGCCCACTCAGAATTTTCATAATGACAATCAGAAATTTCACCATATTCTAAAACTTTTATGAGAATTTCCTTGTATTAACTACTGAAATTTTGAAAAAATCATGGAGAATATTTCTAAAGAACTAAGAGTTTTGAAAACTATAGAAACGATAAAAGACTAGTTTTTTGAATTTTATGCCGAAAATATTCGAAACTGTTGTGAAGAACAGTGTGTTTCTCTCAAATAATGAGTTTAGGATAAGTTCCACAAGTCTCTGCCACGGATTTCGGACTTGTGGCAGAACTTGTCATTAGTAATTTGTTTGGTTTCACAAATATAAAATTGAAACATATTTCCCTTTTGGATTTATCAGCAAAAAATATCCTTGTATATTCAACACTTCTATACGGAAACTATTTCAGTTTTAACTGATTTCTTGCCCACAATTTGTCTTAAAAGGGAGTGTTGCTCAAACTTTCGAAATTTCGCTAAAACTTCAGGGATTGGACAAGATCATCTTCATTCCCCTAGCAATATTTTTGGGGATTCTCCTTAAAATATCTATTTAAATCAGCTACAAATACTTGCACACACTGCTCTGAAAATCATGTCTGCAGGCTTTTTTCATTGGCTTCTTATGAAATTACGCAAGAAAACTTTGAAAAAAAAACATCAAGGATTTCCAAAACTGTATCTCCAGGCAGTTTTTCGGGATTTCTTCCGAAACCCTGAAACCCCTACAAATCATACTGAAATTTCTCAAAATTCAGAAGTCCTAGAAAACCTCACAGTTCCATATTTTTCTTTTGAATAAAGGGTTCGATATACTTTTCAGAAATTCTCTAAGCTGCAGTAAGAAACTCCATTTGCTCGACATTATTAATACCAAGAACTACAAAACCTAAATGATACGGTCTTGAAAATTCAATTTTAATTTCCCTATGATTTTAAGGATTTTTCCGAGTGAAATAAAATCTCCAGGTTGTTTAGTTCTCTATTCTTGTTCAGTATTTTTAAAAATCAAATAAATGGGTTTTGTGTTGAATCTTTAAAATTGTTAAAAATAAACTCTAGAATGACTTGCGGCCCGCAGTCTCTTTTTGAAATTCAATTTTGGCCCGCATAAACAGTTAGGCTGAGGATCACTGCTCTAACCGATCCGGATACTAGGATATAGGCTAACGGCAACTCATAATGGACCACCAATCGGACTGGAAAAGGAGCAAGAGCCACACATCAACATCCTCGTGCTCATCATTCTACCATGGACAGGGTAGAAAAGTGACAGCAGCACAAAGGCAACCAGTTCGAAATAGTAGAAAAAGAATAGAATACATTTAAGCGCTGTACAAATGTAGAGCACAGCTGCCAATTGGAATCGCTCACGCAGTGCCCTAGTGGACAAAAGAGCTATAAATTAATTTAAATGGTTGAAGAATAAAAACATATCTATAACATTGTTAGAATTGTATAAAATTGTGCTCTTTGTCTCACAAACTTTGCTAATAACACGAGTTTCATCACTCTGACGCTAGTATTGTTTTCAAATGATCAAAAAATGTTATACCTATGTATTCAGTTTTTAATTCATGCTAAGAGTTTTAAAATTTTAGATTTCTTTAAAAATGTCTTTGATTCCGTCATAAATTTCTCTATGAGTAATAGCAAAAATCTTCAAAAAACTTTTTCCACGGAATCTTTTACGGATTTTTTATTGGAAAATTCTTCTAGAAATTCTTCTGGAGTTCTGATTTCAATTCCTCTAAGCATTTCTTAGGAAATTCCTTATCTACAAAGTCGTCCTAAGATTTCTCTGAAAATTTGTTCGAGGATTTTATCAAGATTTCTTTCGAAGGATTCCCCAGACCTTTCCCAGAAAATTTTTCCAAGAATTCCAATAATTGCTCAGAGAATTTCTCTTAGAATATGGAGACGAGAATTGCGCCAGGAGTTCTTTTGAAGATTTCTCCATGAATTTACCCGAGGATTCCTCCAGAACTTCCGAATGTTTTTTTTTTCAAATATTACTTAAGAAATTTTTCATAGGATTCATTAAGAAATTCCCATCGTAACTGAAATACAGAAATGAAACAAAAATGGAACAAAAACAGGTTATAATTGTCTAAAAACTTATAAACCACTAAGCCACTAAGTCTCAGTTTGGATGTAATGCCAGAAAGAGTAAGTAAGGGAACTGATGTGAAACAACATATATCTTGAATGATGTAGTTATGAATTCAAAACTTGTTTTTATTATGCCATTGTTGATCAAATATTTTACTCTTTCAATAGTTCAAAAATAACAAAAAAATATATTTGAACAAAACATTTATTTAAATGTTACGGCCAAACTTTTTTTTTGAAGAATAATACATTCATGCCGTTTTAGCGCCCAACGCTAACCAATGTTTTAAACCAATATCGTTTAAAATTGGCGTAACGTTCTAACTGGGACACAGCCTGCTCTTAAGATTAGTGTTTCATGAGAATTTTCACAATTATCAAAGGAGATCCCTCTTTGCCAACGGCTATTTTGTATATGTTTATCGTGTGGTAGTCATAAAGATATTGTATCCACAAGGAAGTTAAGGAAATTTCCGTATGAAACGTTTCTGGGCCAACTGGGAATCGAACCCGTCACCCTCAGCATGGTTTTGCTGATTGCCCGTGCGCTTACCACATCGGCAATATGGGCTTAAAGACTATTCTACTTAACTTCTTCCGGAGTTTCAATTTCCTAATTCAATTTGTGGTGGGATTCTGGAATTCTTACTGCGATTCCTTCAAGAATTTCTTCTTTATTATTTGTAGGTATTTTGCTGGTGTTTCTTCAAGTAGTACGCCGGAAATTCTTCCAGGGATTCTAAAACGATCGAGTTGGATGAAACCTTATAAGATATTTCCAAGCATTCCTGCGGTGATACCTCTAGAAGCTTTTTTTGGGATTAATCCAGAAATTCTTGCTGGTATTTCTGCAGGACTTTTTCCAAAAAATCTACATGAACTCCTACAGCGATGGATCCAGGGGTTTCTCTAAGGATTTTTTTAAAGAAATCCTTCTAAAATTTCTCCATATACATCTGCTTTGATTATTCCAGGTATTTCTGCTGGACTTCCGCCAAGAATTTTTCTGGATATTTCTATAGAAACCCTTTCAGATTTTGTTCATGCTTTTTACCTGTGATACGCCCAGGAATTCCTTAAGGAACTCCAGCTGGGATTCCTCAAATTTTTTGCTGGTATTCGTTCAGGACTTTATTCAGCAATTTCTACAGGAACTGCTCTAGTAATGTATTTAGAAATATCTGTAGATATTTGTGCAATATCTTCTCTATGAATAAATCCGTTCATCCATGAATAAATCTACGGATAACACAATAACCCAAATGGAGGAAAACGTGTCTCTGGAGCCGACCTACTGATAAATAAATGTAGAGACTTTTTCAGGAATTCTTCTTATAGTTCCATCAGGGATCCTTCTAGGAATTCCTTAAATGTTCCTTTATAAATGCCTTCAGTTATTACTCATATAGGAATTCCTCTAGAGATTTTACTAGGATTCCTCTACTAGATTTCCCAATTAGGCATCCTCTACGGATTTCCCATGGGTTCCTTTTGCGATTTTTCCAGAGTTACCTCCTAGTTTACCTATACGAAAATCTCTTGGTATTGTTTCTGAAATTCCTTAAGAAATTCTTGTAGGAAATTCTCCTGGAATTCAGGAACATATTATAGTAAGTAAAACATGATTTTGTATTCTCATTGGAATCAATTTGCGACATTTAAAAAGACTTTGTCTTACGTCGTAAGAGTTATTATTAATAAATAAATAAATAAATAAATAAATAAATAAATAAATAAATAAATAAATAAATAAATAAATAAAATTCATGCTGAAATTTGTTAACCCATTTCTGCTGTGATTCCTTCTGGAACTGTTACAGATATTTCTCCAGTACTTTTTATATACTTTATATAAGTACTTTATATATAAAATTTGAAAAAATAAGTCTCAGAAGCCAATTTTTGTACTGAAAAGAAGGATAATAAAATATTTTTGATCAATTACTGAAAGTCAAATATCTGTTCGCTTTCGTATGTCAAAAACGGCATGTTATGGTCACACCAAACAGGCTGCCATATCGAAGCGGATTTCGGCGATGAAGTGCAACGAGGCGGGTCTCCCTCGAAAGCCAGCAGGCATGGCATGGCAGGACAGGGCAGAGCGCGATCTCGTATGGTGTGAACGTTAAGTTCTCTGGCTGAATGGACCCCGAATGGGTAACGAACGAACAACACCTCCAACGCCAACGCGATGATGACGAAGGGGACCGATGGATGGAGACACACGGAGTCGGTCAACCAGCATCAGCAATAAGTCAATGGATTGGAAAAAATCTGCCTATTATTGTTGTCGTCGTCGTTGAACGACAATGCAACGACGACGACGTAAAAAAGCTGATGGAGATACACAACACAGACGTGTGCGGATGGCAGTCATCCATTGAACTCACCGGGAATGTCGTCGGATGAACGAGAAGCAAATGTGCTGCTAAGTGCTTTGAATCGGCGGCGGCAGCGGGAGAAGGACCACTTGTTGTTGTCCTCGGATGATCCGAGAGGAGTAGAGTAGCGGGTTGTGTGGGATATACGAAGGCTTGTAGTGAGTGTCATCCGGGTATTACGCCACATAAATGTGTAGGACATCATGAAGTTTTTTTTTGTAAATTATTACAAAATATTGACTGAATATTATTCAGTAAGGTCTAATGTACGCATACATTGTCACCAATGTGTTGTTTTTTGAATCGTAATGTATGGAAAAATCTACATCCGGATGGGGAAAACGAGTACATACCACATAAGTGGATCATCATAGACAGATGCCAAAAGGACTTGAACAAAGATGAAAATGTTCGTGTAAAAAGGTCACGTAAATCCCATACCCGACTGATGAGTGTCACAGAACGGAGGAAATACTGTTTCATAAGGAAGGTTCTATTTGATGTTGACGACCTTATTGGATCGGAGCAATATGTAGGATCCATAGAATGAGACATGCTTCTTTATTAGACATGACTAAAATTCTAATAAACAACAGCATGAAACGAGCTCACCAATTTTTCTATCTGTTTATCTCTGGCGTAAAATGCACTTTAAACCATATCTAATCATTTTTTGTTCATACTGCAGTGCGATGGGTGATGAAAAATCCGTAACCGACTCGACCCATGAACCAAAACTATTAAAACCAAGCCCAATATTTCTCATAACGTAATAAGATAGGTGCTGAAACGCTATCATTTTTTGTTCAAAATTATACACAGGTGTTGTTGATTTTCGGCTAATCAGTCGAAAGTTCGTAAGCACAAATGTGTTGAGAAATAAACATATGTATTGGAATGGAAAAAATGCGAAAAAAAAAAAATCCGCGTAGTTCTGGTGGGATTTGAACCCATGGCTACCCAAGTTCACAGGGCGCGTTACCAGCTTCGCTATTGAACCATACGCGCCAACTTGTGACGTAATTAACCTTCCGTAACTCGCGCGGTTGACTACCTGCGTCAGCACCACGCTAATGCTGAGTACAAAAAGCGAGACTTTTTCAACGTGTTGTACAAAATACAACAGCGCGATCGCTCGAGGGTTAAGGGGCAAGGCATCTCAAAATCAATCAAATTCGGATAAAATTGATACTAGTTCATCTAAATTAGGTATATTCAGGTGGAAACTAGTGCATTGAGCTGAAAAATGTTGCAAATTTGTCAAATTTATAAGAGCTTTAACTACGTCAAAAGTTGGCGCCCATGCACAGAACAGATATAGATTCTAGTACTGTCATGGTAGATTCCTGTTTTAGAGCTTGATTACTCAAGATTTCCAAATCGCAGTGACCCGTATACTGGTAACCCCCCAAAGGGAATGACCTCAATATTAAGCCTAATTAAGATTTTTTTTTTAAGGAAATCACTCCACGGAAAAACAATTCATCATTTTTTTCTGTAACTATTACGGAAGGGACATTCTTACAGGTATTCCTTCTATATGTAAGTTCAGCAAGAATTCTTGTAAAGATTCCTCCAAAAATTCTTGTAAAATTTATTCCTTCCCCTGTACTGCTCAACAATTTTCTCCATGATCACCTCTAGGGACACCGCCAGGAATTCCTTTAGGGACTTTTTTCAAAATTTAATAAAATTGTACCGGAGTTTTTATAGAAAGAAGATTTTTGCAGGATTTCCTAAAATGATTTAACCCTAGTAAGATGTTGGGGTCAATATGACCCAGACTGGCTCGCTGTATGTGCACTACGCCTTCGCGGTGCGAAAATCCCAACATCTTGGGAGGGTTAAGCAGGAATGTTTCTCAAGAAATTTCTCAAAAGATTTATCTTAAAACTCCAGTCAACAAGTGTCTTCAGAAATTCCTCTTGAGATTCCTCTAGCGATTTAGGAAATTCCTTCGAGGTGGGTACTGAAGTTCGTGCATGTATTCTTTAATGTGTTTCTTCAAACATTTCCGTGGAAATTTCCCCCAAGAATATTATCAAAATTCGCCTAGAAATTTTGCGAGCATTCTAGAAATTTCTCCAAGGGTCCTCCAAATATTTCTCCAAAAGATGCAATCCCAGGAGATTTTTTCTTTGACAGCGATTCGTAGATTTATTCAACAATTCCTCTAGGGGTTTCCTTCTAGGAAGCAATTTTTTTTAGGAACGCTTTCAGGAGTTATTGTTGGAGTTTCTCCAAAGTTTTCTTCAGGGCTCGCTAAAAAAAATCTTAAAAGATTCTTAAAGTTTCACCAAAGGTTTCTCTAGAAGTTTTCCCAGGGAATGCTTAGGGTATATCCAGATCTTACATCAAAGATTCTTTCATATTTTTTCCCCGTTATGTTTCAGAAACTTCTCCAAAGATTGTCTCAGCAATCCTGCAGAAATTACTCCAGAATCCATTTCTTGGAATTTGAAATTTATCAAGAAATCCTTCTATGAATACCTTCAGAGGGTTCTCCTGTTCTATCGGGTATTTTTTCAAAGATTCCTATGAAAATACTTTTTTTTTAAATTCAGAAGGAAATCTCTAGGAAAAATCCAGGAGATTTTTTAAATTTCTGCTTGACTTCCTTTAGAAGTTTCTCTATCAGGTTTTTTTTCTTCAGGGATGTTAATCTAATTATTCCCGAAGAATAAGAACTATAAGTATAAGAAATTCTTCTCTGAATGCCTTCCGAGATACATATCTCCGGCAGTTCTTCTAAAAATTCCTTCAGAAATTTCTCCAGGGATCTGTTGGAGATTTATTGACGGAATTATACGAGAATTCTACAAGTACATTTGTCTGTTATATGTGCAGCATTTTGGAAGACATTTTCTAATTGTTTCCTGTAGATTTTTTTCTACGAATGCCTACAAAAATATTTCCAGAAATATCTTAAGCAATTTTCCCATGAAATTACTTTCAAAGTTCCTTGAGAAGTTTATCATGGTTTTTTTTTCTAGGAATTAAGGGGGTATCTTAAGGAATTTCTTCAGGAACTTCCTCCGGAATGTACATATGTACAGCGATCGCTTCAGAAAATTTTGAAGAATGTCATCTGAGAATCTTCAAAGTTATAACAAGCAGTTTCTTTATGAGGGGATTTCTTCAATCATCTTTGAAAGAACCCCAGGAGATATTTTTGACGGAGCGACTCTGAAAAAATCATGGCAATTTCCGAAAAAATCGTGTAGGAAATTCTGCAGGAATCCCAGAAGGAAGTTCTCATAGAATTTTTGAAGGAACGCTTAGAAGAATCTTTAAAAAAAATCGATGAATTTCTGTAAAACTCCATGAAAGAACTGTAGAGGAAATCTCACACATAAATTTCTGAAACCCTTAAGCGCTGAAGAAGTCTCTGAAGATATTTTTGAATAAAACCCGTGATGACATATCAGAAGAAATCTGAGCGGGAATTTCTAAAACCTCTGAAGGCATGTTTGAAGAAATTTTTACTGAAATTTCTTTAAAAATCTCTGGAAATCCTGTCGAATTAATCTCTAGAGGAATATCCTAAAAGACCTGGGAAATTCTTGAAGGAACCCCAGCAGGAAGTTTTGAAAAACTTCCGAGAGAAATATCTGAAGAAATTCCTTGGAAAAGCCGTGGGCGGAATTCATAGAAAAGTTTGTTAAGTAATATTTAAGAAAATTCTCGAAAGAAATTCTTTAATAAACTTTCTGAAGTCATCCATTGATATAATTCCTAAAAGAGTCTGCAGAAGGATGTTCAGTGGATGAATTTCTGGTGGAATTCTGATTTTTTGACTTACTGAAGGAATCGTTGAAAGCATTTCTGAATGTATTCCTGAAGCATTTTGTGGACATATTTCTGAAGAAGTTTCTGTAGGAATACTTGGATAAAATAGATAAGCTTCTGTAAATGGTGTCCGGCCATTTGGCCGAACGCCATTTGGCCGAACGCCATTTGGCCGAACGTCATTTGGCCGAATGCCATCTGGCCAAAAGCGTCGTTTGGCCGAATGCCGTTTGGCCGAATCATGGTCAAAAGAATTTAGACGAAGTCAGAGGTATTTCCTTCTTTTAATCATAGGCTATTCTTTCTAGTTTTGATACTAAGGGCTTAGTTGGCGTTGAAACTGACAATATTTTATTGAAGATATTTCCTTTTTTGAATCATAGACTGTTTTTTTCGAGTTACACTGCGACGGGGAACAGTGACATGGTCAGTTAAGTTCATCATTCATTTTTCGGCCAAATGGCGTTCGGCCAAATGACCCGGAACCTCTGTAAATATCACTTGAAAAAACTCTTGAGATATTTCTATAGGAGTTCCTGTAGAATGTTCCAGGAATCATTTCTAAAAAATCCTCAAAGAATCCATGGAGAAATTCCTAGAATTATTATTAAAGGAAATGTCGAAGATTTTTTTGGAAAAATACATGGAGAAACATCTGAAGGAAATCCTGTTTGTTTGTTTGTTTGTTTATTTCCGACATTTTACACCGGAAGGGTGCATTCCTGCAGGATTTTCTGGATGAATTGCTGTAGAAGTAACTAAGTGAATCTCTGGATGATTTTAAGAAGAAATCACGGGAAAATGTATGAAAGAATCTTTGAAATTTTCTGAATTAATCCCTGTAGTTTGTAAAGAAACCCCTGGAGAAATCTTCGAAGGGTATTTTAAACGAATACCTGAAAAAAATTCTGGAGTAATCCTTGACAAAGTTTCCGGAGGAACTCATTGAAATCCACATAAAAAGATTCTGGATAAATTTCTGGTGAAATTTTTAAGGCGAAACTAGATGCATTTACTCATATTTTATTTTTTTACTTAACAACGGAGCAATATTTTCAAAATTATTTTTCATACACATTTAGAGAAAGGACCAAACTATCTCCTGGTGGAAAAAGTTTTTCGTTTTTACAAAAATAAAACTAAATTTTTGAAACAATTTATGGAGGGATTTCTGTGAAGACCCATGGAAGCTCTTCTAGAGAAGTTCTTGGAGGGTCCTATAGAGGTAATTCTGAAGGAAATTCTAGAGCGATTTCTGAAGAAATCCATGGCTCATGTTTCAAAAAAAAAAAAACTTTCGAAAGGAATCCATAGAACGTAAAAGACTTTCTGAAAGGAATTTTCTAAAAGATTTTCTAAAAGAATTCATGGAACAATTCCGGATAATGTAAAGATGGTTTTATAGAGGTGTTCTTTAGTAAAGTTCTGGAGTCATCTATAAAAAAACATTGGAGAACATTCTTGCAAGTCTTTCTAAAACAACCTTTCCAGAAATATCTACTGAAATATCTGAATTAATTCCTGTAAGAAACTCTATTAATCTCTGGAGAAAATTTTCGTATGAATCTTTGATAGCTTTTTCAAGAGCCCGTAGAGTTATTTCCGAAAAAAATGTGGGGTCCAGTTTGCCTTCAGCTTGTGCTGCCGTAAGCCCGCGTACCTACTTGGCTTTGTTTGTCGGTCGTTATTGTTTCCTCGTTCGTCGGTGGTGCAAATTGTGTTACACAAGTAGCAATAAACCATCGAAATGAACGGGATGATAATCAACACCGTCCAGTTTCGCTTCCCACCGGGTAGTCCGCGACCTACGTGGGCTGATATCGGGAACTTTTTGAAACGGTTGGACATAGATTTATTGGATATGGAAACAGCATATAAAACTGCACGTGATCGGTCTCTTTTCATAAAGTTGACTTCGATCGATGCCATGAAAGAAGCTTTGAAGAAGAACTCGGAGCCCCGATCGTTTCTTTATTCAAGTGGCGAGTCGGTAATGGTTCGGATGTCAGTCGCCGGTACCGATATGCGATATGTGCGCATATTTGATCTGCCACCGGAGATAAGTGATGAAAGTCTTTCGCTAGTACTTGAAGAATATGGGAAGGTAGAATACATAACAAGGGAAAAGTTCCCACCGGAATTGGGTCTTGGTCACCTGCAAACCGGCGTACGTGGTGTTCACCTGGATGTGAAGAGAACTATACCCCCGTCAATAAATGTAGCTGGTTGGAAGGGAAACGTGTTTTACGACGGGTTAAAAGACACATGCTTCTTGTGTCAAACCGTAGGACATCGGAGGGATTCCTGTCCCCAGAAAAAAGCCAAGAATTCGACGCCGAAGATAACGGAAACGCTCGTCTCGTTCGCTGGGATAGTGGCCGGCAATGATGTGGAACAAGCAAAGCAGGATGCGACAGAAGCCTTGGACGACGATATTATTGAAGTTTTGGAGGAGGATTTTGAGCAGCCCACGAATACGGTTGATGCAAATCTGGTGCAGCCTACCGTTCGCGACAATACAGCGGAGGATAGAGAAAAACGGAGAAAAGAAAGCGTGGCAATATTGGAAGGCGTAGCTAAAGCAATCCATGAAGCAATGGTTAATCCGCAGGCGAAGCAGCGACGGGCTCAGTACGCTTCCTTTGGTTCCGGCTCCAGTTCCGGTTCGAGTACAACACCGAAGAAAAAATGTACTCGGAAATCCAAATATTGATATTTTATTCCTTGTAATCTTTAAAACACATCAGATAGTCGGCTCTGTAGAGTTTTTAATTAAACATGTGAGCCATATAAATAAACGAACTGGTTAAAAAAAAAAAAAAATGTGGGGTAATCCTTTTGTGGGGGCTCTCTTTTTATCTCAAGATTTGGTTACTCAGTGAGTAACTTGGAGTAACCTCGATGGTACCACTGATAGATTCTATGGGGTAGAAGGCCGATATGAATTCAATGTCCATCTCACCCCACGCTCCTCTCCGCATCGGTAAGTGGGAATCTAAAGACCGAAGGAGATGGAAAGTTGCTAAAAAAAGCATGGGGTCAGATGGACATTGGATTTGATTTCAGGGTGGCTTTCCACCCCGCAAAAAGATCACCTGTTCGGTGGAGAAGTTGGTTAACAGGTCTAGTGAACTTGGATTTTCGTGGGTTCATATCCCATCAGAACTACGTTTATTTGTTTCGCCATTTTATCATTCCAACTGGTCCATTTCTTTACACATTTGTGTCCATGAAATTTAGGTTAGAAATTTTGAAATTTGTGTATGTAGACGCGTTTTATCGCCTTCCAGGTAGCATTGTTCTTCCTCTACAAGTGGTTGAGGAAGCGTTGCCTGTACGATAGGCAAACAGTTTCAAACAATAAACAAATCGCTTTCGCTCTTCGTGCATACGTACAACAGAGATGGTTATATTTGCGGTTTAGGGGAAGATGATATACATCGATGAGATTAGAATTGAACCTTATGACAACTAAGTTGCCGGGTCATTAATTGGCTCGGTAGCTTAGTTGGTAAAGCACTTGTCTAGCGAATAAGGGTCGTGAGTTCAAATCTCACCTGAGCTGTGGATTTTTTCCCAATTTAACCAATAATTTATCCATCTGTACATATGTACGTTGAGTTATTTGAAATTCATAGAAATTTATGTTCAGAACTTGTGTCAGGTAAGCAAGAAAACTATGGATAGTTGCATGAAAAATTGGTGAGGTCGTTTCCTGATATTTTGCCCAAATCTAGTTCCAAATCAGGTAGAACTAAAGTTGGATTCAATCTAGGTTTTATCTTATAACAACGTTTCACATGAAAGTTAATCAACGGGCGCAACAAATGCTTAGATGTTGAACCCACTCCCAATCAATTTGACGTGTCGCTTTATAGCTTCGTCGTTTGATTTCCATATCTAATGAATTCCAGTGTGAATTAACTGCCTTAATCACCCGTGTTCCACACTCTGCCTGGCAGTCAATCAATTTAATCTAAACTACCTACTTACATGCGTGCTTAAGTCAATCCCCCTCGGATCCGAGAGCGATAACCGGCTGGCGAGAGTATTACTAACCTGCAAATAGAAAGCGAGATAGAGAAAAAAAATCGAATTAGATTAGCCAAATACACCCACGGTAATCAACTGCGGAGCTATTTTAACGAGCGGATTATAACTGTCACAATCGGCGCAATCCTTGACGAGTGGAGTTCGACATCATCGTCATCCGTTAGTTGTCAAGGGGTGTCCCGTTCATCGTGACAACAGATAAATGTGATTTTATTGCTGCATCAGCTTGCTTCAGTCTTTAACGAAAAACAGACATTTACGATTGAGTGATCTATCATGCAACCGGAACTGAGGAATTTCGTTTTGGAAAAGGCGGAATGCGACAACCCAATTTTCCTGAGCTCGACTTGGTTTTATCCTGATGGGAAAATACGAATATTCATACGCCACTTGTGCTTCACTATCACATATATTCGTTAACTGTCATCCGAATAAACCATGAGCTGAATTTGGATTGGGAAAGAAATGGAAAAAGTGCTCTGCACTTGGAGTACACCCAAAAAAATCTGTACAAAGTTATACCGAATGCGATTACCGACAAATTGTATTGAATAGAATTTGTTCTCCATTTGGCTGTAGGGAAGCTAATTTAGCTTAAAAAAAAGACACGGACACGTTTTAATGCTTCCAGTGAGCTACTAGCTCTTCGAAGGAAGCACGACACTAGACAACGGACTAGCATGCAACGCCCAGTGGCACAGCCGAAAACTTTTCCTGACAGCTGCGGCGGGAATCGAACTCACGCTCCTCAGCACGATGCGACTAAGTGCTTGGTGACACTAGCCGCACGGCCACGAAGCCACACGTTTGGTTTGGGAAAAGTAAATTTGCAGAGTCAATTACCTTTTACAGCACCATTTTGGCTCTTGCAGAGCCATTTGCGCTTCGGCAAAGCTATTTTGCCTTTCGCAAAACCATACTTACCTTGCATAATACAGGACGGACCAGATTTTGTCAGCTCCATTTTGCGACGAACTTTTTGCTCTCATTACCTAACGGTCTAATATTTACTAATTTATTTAAGATCATCATGAAGCTACTGCTGAAAGGCAGAACATAGAGGGATAAAAAGTATGAATATCTGTATAAATTTTTAAGGGGGGCAAAAAATGTGTTCCGGAAAGGGGCTGACAAAATCGGGTCACTTATGTATCATTTTAGCAATCGTAATTATTCAAAAGGTTAACTGATTGGTATTCCTAGTACCAATTGAGAATTTACCAAGGCTATGTTAAGTTTTCACAAAGCTATTTTAGCATTCGCGAAGCTAGCTTGGCTTTCCCAGATCCAGATCCGAAGTAACCGGGCCAGTTTATCTTTCACCAAGTCAATTTAGCTTTCATAAAACCATATGATTCGACCGTAGAGGATAGATGCATCTGTTATCACCCACTTGCCATAAGCAAAAACACCAGTCCACTACCCAAGTAACAATTTTAACTTTATCAAAGTTTTGTAGCGATTCAAAAATCCTCAACTTAAAACCATTGATGCCGACTTGAAAATGCTCTCGAGTTCTTGTATGCCTAAATAAGCCTGGCTAGTTGGCCCAGTCTTATTAGGGTCTACAGGGCTTCGTATTATCAATCTTCTAAATAAAACCATCTTCTGACTTGTCAAATAATTGTTTTGATTATTTTTCACTCTCAACGTTCGATCGTCAGAATAAATTATGCTTGGTTGTTTATCCAGCCATCAATCGGGAAGATGCAGATATGGAATTTAGATTTGTTTTCCTATTTAATACGTGTCAGGAGACATGCCACGGAAAATTTGTGGTGAATGTGACTGTGATAATGACAAAAACTAAGTGCGCCATACAAACTATGCATAATTTGGAAGTTAAATGCAATTAATTTACTCGGTGGAATTGGGTTGCAAAAAAGGTTTTTTCAACACAGCGGAGTTTAAAAGACATTATGTAATTTTTCTTACAAAATAAAATGACAGAAACGTGTTGTATGGTTTAATTTGATCTTAAGCTGTACGTGAAATCATAAAATTGAGTAGGGTGCGAGCACCGGTTTTGGCCAGTCTAAGGGAAGTAATTTTTATAAAAATTCCCAATAATTCAAAGAAAACTACCATTGTGTCTTGGAGATGAACCAGCCTCGGGCTGAAAATCTCCCTAATAAAGCTAATAATAATAATAATAACCATTGTGTCAAATGAAAGGTTTCGATCTATACTTTATTAGAAAAATGCAGAAATCAAGCTAATACTTGATTTTTGTATTAAAAGAGGCACTGGCCAAAATAGAAGCATTGCCGCAGTTTTGGCCATATTCTCAGCTTTGATTTCTATTTTAACCAATCACGTGTATTTCTTATGGGAGTGGCCAAATTAGAAGCACCCTGGCCAAAATAGATATATGGGAGCTGATTTTTTAAGAAAAAATATTTTTTTCTTCCAGTTTTCAATCAAAATGTATGGTTTTCACAGCTGTAATCATCATACTATATTAGAATCTACTAGTAAAAACTAAATTTATGCCGATTTAGACCGTAACAGCCTGAATACCGCACTATGGCCAAAACTAAACTCCAGGCTGGCTAAAACTGAAGCTTCTACCATAATAATTTTTCTGTATTTACATAAATTACACAAGTTTACAAAATAAAACGAAAGTCATGAACTTCTGTCAACGATTAAAATTTTTGAAGCACAATTTAGTGCTGATTTTGAAACAGAACAGTTTTTGAGTTTTAGCTCAATTTCGAGTTTTGCAACTTTTCAAAATATGTAATTTACTAAAATTCAAATATATTGCGTTTTGTCCAACCAATTTTAAATCTTTTTCCATAAATTGAAAGCTGAATACAATACCATTCGATCATCTGAATACAGCTTTTGCGTCAGATTGATGAAATTCAAGATTTTGGCGAGTTTTAGGGACGATCTTCTTAAATTTTAGCAAAATTCCCAAAACTTTTTGAAGAAATGTATTTTTTTCAATAAGAAAAAATCAACCTAAAAATTCTTTCTCGATGTGTATTTGACGTATCATATGTAGGCGAGTTACAGTAAAAATTTCAGCTCAATCGGAGCATTGATTACGGAGAATGAGATGTTTGAAGTGAGCGACTTTGCTTAAAAATAGAACAAAAATCGATTTCAAATCATCAAACTTGTATGGAAAGTCGAAAAAAATTCCGCTCTACTGTAATTTTTTTCTTTCGCGTTTTCGAACTCAGGGCATGATTCTACACCAAAAATGATCATCAGCTTACCGAGTTCAAAAATGCTGTAAACTAGTGATTATCCAGCTAGGCGACATATTTTTCTGATAAAACTCTGTGTTCCTTATGATTCCTCCAAGGCAGACAATTAAACGTTCCATAATAAATTCAAAATTTCCCATAAATAATTCGAAAATTCCCAGTGAAGAAACAGGGGTGTAAGCAGTAATAAATAACAAAAATTCCATAAACAAATAGAAAAATGCATAAATAAATCAAAAGTTTCCATAAATAATTGATTTTTGAGCAATTAAAAACGTCAAAAATGCAATGAATAAATCAATTGTTACAATAAAAAAAGCCAATTTTACCACCAAATAACTTCTAATTTTCCATAAATAAATCCGATTTT
The DNA here is from genome assembly GCF_035046485.1 of Aedes albopictus. Lineage (NCBI taxonomy): Eukaryota > Metazoa > Arthropoda > Insecta > Diptera > Culicidae > Aedes > Aedes albopictus. Next base: position 399,334,090 of record NC_085137.1, read on the forward strand.
TCCATAATAAATTAGAAAATTCACAATAAAAAAATATCGAAAAAGCAATAAAAAATTCAAAAAATGCAATAAAAAATGATGAAATTACCCATGAAAAACAAATGCAGAAAAGTATGAGACAGTGAAATGCTGAATCGCACTTATCTGACTGAATCGACTGAAAAGCTTGCGTAACTATGATTGCGATTTACCAAGCAATTGCTTGCTGTCCGAACTCGCTATCGCTCGTCGGACCTAAAATAAGGGATAACATCTATGTTTGCATTATACCGGGCAAATTCTTGAATCTGTGGTTTTCCTAGAACCGAATCGATGCAGTTGCGGTGCATCGGATATCGGAAACTTCGGCGGCCTTCTGCCGCCTCAGTTCCTCAATCCTCTATGCGGCTTCGCCGCATGGTCTATGTCATTTTTGGCTCAAAATGCATTTACGTTTATTGCTCGTTTTTTGACATTTATTGATAATTTATTTTTTTGTTATTGCACTTTTTGAATTATTTATTGCTTTTTAGATATTTTTTTATTGTGAATTTTCTAATTTATTATGGAAAAATCGGATTTATTCATGGAAAATTCGAAGTTTTTTGGTGGGAAAATTGGCTTTTTTTATTGCAACAGTTGAATTATTCATTGCATTTTTGACGTTTTTAATTGCTCAAAAATCAATTATTTATGGAAACTTTTGATTTATTTATGCACTTTTCTATTTGTTTATGGAACTTTTGTTATTTATTACTGCTTACACCCCTGTTTCTTCACTGGGACTTTTGGAATTATTTATGACGAATGATCACTTTCTTATGAGTCGTTTATATTTTAGCCATTCCTCCAATAGGGCTAACCCTCCTGAGATAGTCATAACTGAGCTCATGATAGAACTAGCAGTTTTATCACAGCATTTTTTTGGTTTATGTTACAGCCACGAAATCTTTTGTTGGTGTTATGCATTGCCTCACAGTTTTGTGTATTTGTTTACAAAAAAAATCTCTCCGACAACAACCGCAAATGCAAGTTTTATTGAAATGGTATATAATAAGTGATAAAACCAATTCATGTCTACTTGCAAGTCTTTAACTGAAGATGTTTATAGCAGAAGTTATATGATAGTTTTATGGAACGCCAAAAGTTCAAAGTGAAAAAATACCACATAAAACATATTTAGAACAACTAGCTTTTTGACATGCTCGTATAAAACCAGGATTAAACATGAATAAACCTTCAAGGCATGCTGATTGTTACTTGGATAAGCACCACTTCGCGGAACTAAGCATACCTACTTATTGATTTTTGTTTGGGTGTACAACACATTTTCCTAGAAGAAAAGCACGAAAAAAGCAAATGTGCCAGCAATGACACATATCAAATTACACGCATCCATTCGCATGCCTCGCCGAATTACCGTACGGATATGCCTCCCATCTTATTCCTAAATATGACAAGGATGCTGACTTGTTGATTCCGACTTCTGGGAACACACTTACTGACACAATGGAAACGGATAGAAATAGATAGCACAATGCAGAAAAAGGATGATGATATACATGTCAATTGTATCAGAGGAAATCAATGGCGCCAGAGAGTCCTGTACACTATGACGGTATAGTGATGAATGGTCATTAGAACCTACTCATTCGGAATAAATCATTCACTTTTTCTGCAACATTTGATTGTGCGACAATACTACTCATCCGATTTATCACCCATTGCCTCCGTAACAACGATACTACATAAACATCATGCATTTTTTAGCACATCCTGCCCAGTCGAAAAAATTCCGATAGGTCATGCTAGAAGAACTGAGTTTACATTACAAGGCAACTAAGTACCAACCCCATCATGTAACTAAGGTGATAAACCCTATCAGCAATGCCTCGGAGAATCCAAAAAAAAATTTCTTGAGGAAATATCTTAAGGAATACCTAGAGAAGTTCCTGAAAGAACCGGTAGAGGTATTCTAGAGAAGGCACTGAAGGAATCACAGGAAGATATCCCGGAAGAATTCAAGCAAGCCAGGATTAATTCCTATATTAATTACTACGAGAATTCCTGGAGGTACTATAGGGTGGGTGTACCAATTATGGCACTACCTAAGAATAGCTATTTATACAAAAATAACGAGAAGACCAACGAATGTCATCAATAAGTTAAAAGACAGCTTAGTTTTCATACTTCACAGGAAAAATATAGGAACGGAGCCAAAACTACTTTTAGTATTGATTACAGCGTGTGCCAATGATAGGAACCCTGTACCAGTTATGGATACATTTTTTAACTTCGGTTCCTTTTCGCACTATTTGCATGCATTCCTTATGGGGTTAGCCATAACTGGTACACTATGGCGAAAAAGGGTGCAAGGAAGTCGAAATTATAAGGAAAATGATTTATTTCTACCATGATTTGAGGAAAATGTGGAGTTTAAGTGAGTGCGACTATCTTTTGTGAACGTGGTCTGTTGTCCACAATTTTTTTCTTGTTGATTTACATCGTTAAAGGGTGAAAATTAACTATGGCGAATAATTGGTACTATAGCCATAATTGGTACACTTACCCTGGTTAGGTTTTCTGGAAGAAGAATTGCTAAAAGAACCGCAGGAGGAGTTATTTCAGAAGGAAGGCCAAGAGAAGTTCGTAGAATTCTTGAAGGTAAGTATCATAGAAGGGATTTCTAGAGAAATCGTATCGCATCAGGAATACCAAGGGAATCCTAAGAGAAGTTCCTTGAATTAATACCTGGAAGAATACCTACAGTTCTCCTTGGAGAGATCGGAAGAGGTATTCTAGAGGATTCCATAGACAGAGCCCCTGATGGAATTGCGGAAGATATATCTGGATGAATCTCAGTGAGATTTCTCGAGAGTATTGCTGTAACTATAAAAGGAGAAATTTCTAGAGGAATTGCACGAAGTATTTCTTGAAATACCAAAGTTAAATTTCTTGAGGGGTCCTAATAGGAATTGCTTGAGAAATCCCAGCTGAAACACCAATATGAGTTTCTGGAGAAATACCATGAGGAAAAACCCCTGGATGAAATCTCAGGAGGAGGTCCTGAAAGAAATCACTGAAGGGATTTCCGGAAAAATACTGGGAAGATTGCCAGGAAGAATCCCAACAGAAATGCTAGCATAAAATTCTAGAGCCATCCCTAGTAGAATTACTGAAAATGCCACAGTAAGAATTTCTCAATGAATTTTAGGAGAAATTGCTGGAAAAATAACTGGAGGAACTTCTAGAAAATCCCAGGAAGATTGTCTTGAATAATCCCACTAGGAATTCTTGAAGGAACCCCAATAGCATTTTTTAGAGAAGCCTGTAAAAGAGTTTCTATAGAAATCCTAGGAGGGAATGCTGGAGGAATCTCTGCAATTACTAGTGAAACCCCATCAGGACTTTCTGGAGGAATCATAAGAAAAGTTCAATGAAGAAATATCTCGATAAACCCATAAAATGATACCTTGAGAAATCCGTGGAAGAATCGCTACAGGTATTCCTCGAATAATTCTTGGAGCAGTCCCATAATGAATCGCAGGAGCAAATATTTCGGAGAACTCAAAAACGGCTCAGAGTGATGTATCTCGAAAAAATCACGAATTTTGAGGTGTCGCTTGACGGTGTTTATTGGGACGATTGTCACGGAACTAAAACGACATATCGATAGCAGCTTCTACTCCAAACAGTTTCAATACTGCAAATATATTTAATTAATAAATGAATAATTACATATTTAACCCTCGAACGATCGCGCTGTTGTATTTTGTACAACACGTTGAAAAAATCTCGCTTTTTGTACTCAGCACTAGCGTGGTGCTAGCAGTGGTGGCCAACCGCGCGAGTTACGGAAGGTTAAATACTATATCTTACAATGTAGTGTTCGTTCTTGGGACAGACGTATCTCACAGTGCAGTTCCTTTCTCGTTCACGAACTGAACGACACTGCCGAGTTATTAAATTAATGTCATCGTCGGCCGTCGCGCCGCCGCTTCACACTCCGCTACTAAAACTGTACGCAACAGTATTGGTTTTCTTTCGAAAAATGGATCCTGGAATCACCGGAACCCGTCTCCCGGGAAATCAATATATCGGGTCCCAAATGGCCAGAAGGATTTCAGACAATCTAAAACTAGCACATAAAACCACGATGTTCAAAATGCCGCATGGCAGTATTGAATTATTTTTAAAACTTGGCTCCGGAACTGGATTTTAGAATCTGTTAACTAATTCCAAAATCTCCAAATGTATTCTAAGCAACCAATCATCCTGATAATATGCTCCACCTTCAAAATCATGAAGATTGATATGTCGAATGATGGTGTTAGTTCATCTTAAAAAAAAATGGACCCCAGAACCACCGCAACCGATTCCCGTGAAATCCGCATATCGGTTCCAAAAGGGCCAAAAGTATTTCAAATATCACAAAAACAACTCAGAATGATGTATTTTAAAAATGATGAAGCTTGAGGTGTCCTATGATGGTATTGAAACATATTCAAAAATTGATCCCAAAATTAGTTACCCGGAACATCCGTAAAACTGGTTCCAAGGCACTTAGTGGTCGGAATGGATTTTAAGACATATTTTTCTATCATTCCAGTTCATTTAGGTCTAAAAACTAAATTGTTCTCATATCGAAAAATCACTTTTCCCAAAATGGCCAATTGACCCATTTTGACAACAAATCCCCAACAAATCTCTAAATTAGAGGGATATGTGCTTCTTGTGTCAAAATTTGGTTGAAAAATATTGAAAAACCAAAAAGTTATAGCGAAAAGAGTGTATTTTCGCACTATCGTTAAGGGGATTGGTAATGGAAGAGTTAAAGTAAAAACACCTTCAAATTGAAACATCATTACATTAGAGTTCTAACAAAAACATAACATAATTATAACAAACCATGATATTTATAATTCATGGAGATATAATCATGTTCAACATCCTTGGTAATTTTGAAATACTATAACTCAATTATAAGACATTAAGGTACCCCGGGGTAAGTGGGACCTAAAAATGCTAGTTTGGTTTTGTCAAGCCAAAAAATTCTAAACATAAATAATTTTACAATTCCAATGGTTCTAAAAGACATTGTTGGTATATTTCTTTTTATTAACGGGCATTAAAACTGTTTCAAAATGTTCAAATTCTGTATATTATGCATATAATGAAAAGTGGAGCAGATCTTCATTTACACCGTATCACGGGGAAAGTGGGACCTATTCGGATTTTTTTTTTGTACAAATGGCTTGATATAGTTGCTACATATATGTAAGTTAGCATAAAATAGAAATATCTTATGCGAATAACTATGTTGAGCGATTTGTTTTGGAAAAGTTCTGTGGTACCATGCATAAATTACGTAACACATATAATAACGAATCACTGAGAAAAAAATGATTCAACTCTAGCAGCTCATGCAAAACAAATTGATTTTATTTATACAAGAAGCGCCCTAAGGTTAAATGCCGAAAGATTTCCAAATTTTTCATATTACGTAGTCGATGAGTCTCGCCAAAAGATTTTTCAAGATTTACAGATGTTATGTTTTCCCTTAAATAATTTTACGATCATTAAATATAGATTTTTAAATCGTGAACTTCGAATAAGTCGTTTTCATTTTTTTTTTCATACTATATGGCCGGCTCCTTAACATTCAGAAAAACTCATTATGCAGCGAAAAACGAAATAATAATAGAATTTGCTCGAACAAAAAAAAATAAAAAACAGATGATTTCGAAAAAAAAATATGTTTTACCAAAACCTTTACCATTTTAAACAATTGCTTCATCATCAAATAGAAGTAATTAATAATAATTCCACGATTAGTTACTTAAGGCGCTGATTTTCACTTCAGTTTTGTGTAAATTTCGACCTGAGCTGAAGAAAGCGAAATCAAACTATGAAATTGTGTTTGTTTACTCTCATAGGTCTCACTTGCTCCAGTTGCTGAAATGCACTGGGGCAAGTGAGAGCAGTTAACAAAAGGTAAAAATGAAAATAAATTACAAATTTTTCACTTCAATAAATTTGCAAGCACTCCGAATATTATTCTGAAAACAAAACAGTTTTACTTTATTTGTTATTCTATTTTTAAACAACGAATGTAGTAGAGTACGTTAATCTCACTTAGTGAATTGAAAGTTACATATGAACAACAATAACATATATGGTCTCTTTATGGTGAGAACAATACCAATTTTTGAATTCAAAGTATCCGTTGGTGTGATACCTATGTTTTCTATGAAGAATGTTTGCCACTAACAATTTAAAAAAAATATAGCTGTAGGTCTCACTTACCCCGGATTCTCACTTGCCCCGGGGTACCTTATGTTATGAATGTTGTTTGACAACTCATTGTAATATAATTTAGTTTTGATTCTTCGACATTTGGACAATAACGTTACAAAATTGTATCACATTTTGATAGAAACTACAAATCCTGCAGCTAAAAGTCATATCACATTCTGTTATCATTTTGCTCTGATTATAACAAAGTAGGTTATTATCTTGATAAGACCAGTGTGGTTTTAGTTACAATTTTAGTTATTTTAACATCATCCTGCATCTAGTTTATAACACAATAAGTTATTGAAAAATATTATAACATCATAACACAATATGATATAATCTTGATATAATTTTCTATTTGGGTATTGACAAAGAGCTAGCTAGAGTGTTTTTTCATCCTTAAGAATTTGTAAATTTAGGGTATCATGGGGTGAAGGTCACCAGCGTACACTCTCCAAACAACGCACTTTGCCTCGCATATTCTCCCACACAAATCCGAAGACCCGCCAATCAAATTGATCTGTAAATATTACTTAATGTTCACTGCGAGTAAGCAAGCAACCTTGTCCTTAAATAAAAAAAATCCAAAAGGTTGAAAGGGTACATGAGATGACTACAGTCGACTTTCCAAGTTTCGATATTCAAGGGACCATCGAGATAGAGAGAGAGATTGAATTGAAGAACCACTTTGTAATCTATACTAGATTGAAAAATAAAACCCTCTGTTTCACCCCAATTTCCGTAAAAATATGATCATTTATGTTCCTTAATTGTGAACAGTAGTCGCGTTGCAGAAATTTTTCACTCAGATTATATTGTCCTACCCCAAGCAGAACAAAATTTAGGTTACACCGCAGATTTTTGGTGACACACGATTCATTGTCAAGTAATTCTAGCATTGGGTTAGAATTGCATAATTGTAGCTCTTATGTAACCAAAATCCTATGCTGCCGTGACATATGTGCTGCTAGAGATACATTCAAGATGTTATAGATGAAGTTCAGGGGATTGGAAATCTTCGGGTACTTTTTAAACGTACCGTGATTTCGGGTGAAATTGATCACTTTTTGGCTACTAATTTTTGAATAGTTATCGATATGGTCAAGCTCAATGTTTTAAAACAAGTACAACCACGGGTTTCGTCAGTCAACGAGGTTGAAACTTTTACTGCAAATCAAATTATTGCAATAAATATCATTTAAAATAAGGGCCCATATAGCCGAGGCGGTAAACGCACGGGTATTCAGCATGACCATGCTGAGGGTGACGGGTTCGATTCCCGGTCGGTCCAGGATCTTTTCGTAAAGGAAATTTCCTTGACTTCCTTGGGCATAGAGTATCTTCGTGCCTGCCACACGATATACACATGCAAAATGGTCATTGGCAGAGGAAGCTCTCAGTTAATAACTGTGGAAGTGCTCATAGAACACTAAGCTGAGAAGCAGGCTTTATCCCAGTGACGACGTTACGCCAAGAAGAGGAGAGGAGGATCATTTAAAATAAAAAATCAGAAATTTTAGTTTCGGGGTGAAATTGATCAGTCAGTGAAATGTCTTTTTAAGTGCTGAAAATAAATTTCCCATCTGAATCAACCACCCCAGAATGCGAAAAGCTTTGTAAAACTTATACAAGTTTAGTAAATTCTTAATTATTTGAGTTTAAAGTTTAATAAATCTAAAGAAAACGCCTAAAAGTATGCAATTTTCATACTAAACCAGCTAATACGCAAAAGTACAATTTTATGCATAAATATCAATATTTATGGAACTTTTGATGACGAAATCGGGTTTAGCGAACACTTGGCAGCTATAAACATTCATTCGCATATTTATTCCATGTGCGATACAGCTACAGTAACAAAAGTTTGAAAGTGTCTTTGAAATTCGCCAAACACGCAATTTCGGAAAATATAAAATTCAATACAGAAATATGTGACTAATTAGCTGTAAAACATGTAAACTCATCATTCAATAACCCTTGAGGCTGATGATGGTCATTTTCTACAAATTGTTTTAAGTTCAAAGCTTTATTTTTGACAAGTAAAAATTGCCCTCACGTCGATCAATTTCACCCGAAATCACGGTACTTTCATTGACGAATGTTACTGAAACTATTATGTGGGTTGGTCATTGTGTTTTTCCATATAACTAATAAATCATACCACCTATCATTTCTCCTAGATCCACACCTTACCCTATCCTACTAACAAATACTCCTTGTCGTGACAACTGTGGGTATACTGTGGATTCCACGGTTTCTATTAGCAACGGTTATGGAACTCACATTCCTTGCCTTTCCCGATGATCGTAAGGACGTGGCCGGCACCGTTATTGACTTTAAAATGTTACATTGTCGCATTGTGCACATTGAGAATGGTGAGCTAGTCCCACACTGAAAATAATCGACACGCCTCATTCATGTTCTTTTACACGTTAATGTACCGTTTAAAACAGCAAGACATATTAACATGTAATTCTTTTGATTCAGATGTTGAATAGTTTAGGTTCTACACCACTGTCTTTTACACATGATTTGATCGTGTTTGACAGTGTGTTTATGTATTGATAATGGAAATGGTTCGCCTTCAACTTAATGTACATCATCGAGCTCGACCGCGGTAAGTATGTCTTAACATGCTTCACTTTTTGAAGAACAGGAACCCGCAACTGGGTGCCTGGTACTGATATTCTAAGAAAATTGACATGAATGATGCCAAACTAACGTGTTTTACTCATGATTTCGAAAAGTATATCTATGAAAGGTTTGACACGTTAAATTCAGATGTTTCCCAAGTGGTGAAAATCCATGTTTGAAACATGTGGCTCGAACGTGTAGAATATTTTCAGTGCAAGCTTACACTTTCATTGGTTCTCTGTGCAACTTCGATTGTTCTGGTCAATCACAGAGTGGCAACTACGATGTGTACGGTTATCTTTGCTTTGCTATACTTTAAAAATATTGTTGAACTAATAGTGATTTTATTGGACTTTAAGAGCCTTCTGAAGTGGAGGTTTGTTTTTTTTTCTAATTATTGAAAAATATTCGGGATGTACTTTTAAGAAATTCTTGAAATGATTTTTGGCTGTATTTCGGGCCCAATATCCTTTGAAGTCCGTGAAAATAATTTTTGCTCATTAGATCACAATACGGAATCACAGTAGTGCAACGAAGAAATCTTTCTCAGTAGTAATGTGAAATGCGATGTTTCGTATGCATAAATTCCACGCAAACATTTGCGTGGAATTTTTCCTTGGACGAACAGAACTAATTTGTTTACATTTTTACGACGGGAATAGTAAATAATACGATTAATGGAACAGTTTTTGCTGCATTCTGCGGCAGTGAAATCCAACTTTAAAGTGCCACAGCGCTTTTGTGGGGTGTGACGGTATATCAGCTCAACAAGTGAATCTGACGAAAGTGTAAATTGAACAGTGATGAAGAACATTTCGGCTAGCTGTTGCTTTGATGCGGTTTCCTTCGTCAAACGCAAAACGAAAATAATTATTTTCAGTGCTATAGAGGCTGGTTATCGTTAGTCTACATCTTTATTATTCCATCTAATGAGGCATTTACAAAGGTAAGTCGAAATATCTGATGTGATAGGAATAAGCACTTATGACGAAGCTAATTTTTACTCTATCATAATGAATATTCGAACAACTTAACTGAATACTCATAATTTGCTGATGGGTAACTCTCGCTGAGACCGTCCCACTATTTACACCATGTCTTCAAAAATGTTTAAGGTGGCGATTTTCTGAAAGTCCTCCCCAAAAAAGTAAGGAAAATGCATTTGGTTAATCAAATTGGTGGACCCCCCGTTAGTTAGAGCCACAAGCATTTTGGTGAACCCCTCGATTTTGGTCAATTGTTGGCTCATTTAAACCGTTATAACTCGAAAGTTTCGCCAGAAACCACTTAAAAACTACAGGTTGTTGGAAAGAGAAAAGATAGAGGTACTCTTTGCAGTTATAGAAAGTTTGGTCGGCCATATTGATTTCGGCCGCCATCTTGAATTTATCTACCAAAACATTTTTTTCACCATGTTGGCAACCACCGATTTTCAAATTTCTTGCGTCAATCGAAAGCTGGGACATTTTTACACATCATATCGAAAATTTAGAGATGTATCTTTTTCCTATCAAAAGTTATCTGCACTTTTGTAAATCATGACACGTTTTCTCCATACATTTCCACCAGCACCGGCAATGACACGCAACAGCATCAAAGTTGGCGCCTGCTTGTATACACAAACGCACCTGCGGCAAAATAAGGGCAAATCGGAGGTTCGTTCTCATTTTTAACTGTTTCTCAACGATGCGGACATTGCTTTTTAAACTTTTTTGGTGTTTTGAAAAGCTGAAACTTTTAACTTTTCATTAGTGGATTCAGATTTAGAATAAATGTTCATAAACACTGTGAAATAACGCTGCATTTATGGAAACAATCGGCACCTGGCCCAGTGCGCAAAAGTGGCATGATTCACAAAAGTGCAGATAACTTTTGATAGGAAAAAGATACATCTCTAAATTTTTGATATGTTGTGTAAAAATGTCCCCGCTTTCGATTGACGCAAAAATTTTGAAAATCGGTGGTTGCCAACATGGTGAAAAAACAGTTTTGGTATAAAAATCCAAGATGGCGGCCAAAATCAATATGGCCGACCAAACTTTTTATAGCTGTAAATAGTAGCCCTACCTTCTCTCTTTTCAACAACCTATAGTTTTTAGGTGGTTTCTGGCGAAACTTTCGAGTTATAACGGTTTAAATGAGCCTACAATTGACCAAAATCGAGGGGTTCACCAAAATGCTTGTGGCTCTAACTAACGGGGGGTCCACCAATTTGATTAACCAAATGCATTTTCCTTACTTTTTTGGGGAGGACTTTCAGAAAATCGCCACCTTAAACATTTTTGAAGACATGGTGTAAATAGTGGGACGGTCTCAGCGAGAGTTACCCTGATTTCTTCGCATGCCTATTTAACATCATCTTACTCTCAAGCATCAGAAGAAAAAAACATCAGTAGCTCGTACGTACGAAATAAAAAAGCGAGATGTCATGGGCCGGAGGAAGGATTTACTTCGAAAGGGCAAACAAAAAAGGACATTCATAAATAATCTCTAGTACCGAACCGGAATACGAATGAGAAGGATCTGTCTAGGCTAGGCTGAACGTTGTTGGAGATGCCAGTCTCGCCGCTCGCGCTCGAGACTGACGCGTCATCTTGACTAGGTTGGTGGGTGGAAATTGAATCTATTTTATGGGAAAATCTAGGTAGGTACCCAAGTGGTTCTGCCTGACGTTGATGTGAACTGATTTATTGTGATGGGTATTCCGTGTTTTGCATGACAGATTCTATGATTCCTCGATTTTTTATTTATCCTACCACTGAAAATAAATTTAGGGTACACTGAAACACGGATTGCAGTAATGACCAACATAAAAATGTTTTCAAGTTTACCATGGCAAAACGTGATCATCGACCCACTAACGCTTTTTGTGTGCGTTTTGTTTCTTCCCACATAAACCGGTTCGATAGCTGAGTGATCTTGTGATCTCAGGGTTCTTGGTTCGAATTCGGTTGTCAACGTAAACATTTTTTAATTGTAAATCGGATCCATGATAAAATTGAAAACATAATTCTGTTGAAATGAATCGAAATTCAGTCTGCACAAATTTAGTGGCGTTGTGTATTTAAATTGACCCTCAGAATAGTAATTTCAACCGCAAGCCGTCTTTCAGTGTATGTGGAGATTTGATAACGATTACTATAAAATAAACTATTTTGAAACAGCATTTAATCTATTCTATTGATTATCGACGTCTACATTCTACAAAAAGGATATCGTTTAAATCAGTATATCACCCCCAAATGTTCATCCTTTATTTATTCACGATCTCCCAAAACAAAAATCGGTTGCAAATAATCCGCAATCATCACAAAACGACACCTTTCGTTTGTCATTATTTATCTACTTCTTTTTCCTTCATTACTGCTATAAAACGTGACAGTCGAACCAACAACCTTCGCATAAATCACCCGACAAATGGCTACGGTGAAGACGACGGCGACGACGACTACGTACCCAAGCAACACACATGTTTTATAAGAGTTACGACAGCGCAAGTTTTGGTTGTATAGAAGTTTATTTTACGTAATTCTAACATTGTGTTGGAATAACGTCAAATAAACTTGTATACAACCAAAACTTGCGCTGTCGTAACTAATATATAACATGTGTGTTGCTTGGGTAAACACAAGCCGGTCTTTTGCTTCAAAGTCAAGGTCGTATAGTGCGGCGCGACACGAAACGGCAACATTCCTTCATATGCACGTACGGTTAATACACATCTGGCGACGCGCGGTGGCGCAAATTCTGACAATAATTGGTGTTTGTTTATTGGTTTGTGGTTGTGATTTATAAACTCATAATGGCTGCACTTCTAGAATGGTGCCTATTTTCCGAAAATTTCATTAATTGAAGCACTTCGAGTGATTGTGAATAGGATAAGGATCAATTGAATTGGATTTGCTTTGCACTTTCAAAATGAATTCCTAAAAGGCCTCCAGAATTCCATAAAATTTCTGTCACCCTTGAACAAACTTTCTAAAAAATCCTGAAAATAATGTCATTAACCTCCCAGTAGGGTGGGGCTAATTTTGAAAAATCTCTTCGGAATATGATTTCCTAAGTTGAAAGTGATCTACTGGTCGAGATAAGTGAATTGTGCAAAAAACGAGCGATTGCGGTTGATATTGTGGTGGCGCAAAAAGGTTTAAGTGGAATTTTTGCCACAGCTAATGTTGAAAAAGCATTTCAAAATTAGTTTTAATAGACTAAATCGGTGATCTAGAGCCCAATCGGGCCAAATTTGACCTCAAAATTGCGAAATCTCTACTGAGTTCCGAAATATTTGAAAAAATGTCATATTTTAGTATTTTTTGTGTTGGATCCTAAAATATGACATTTTTTTCAAATATCTCGGAAGCTAGTAGAGATATCGCAATTTCGAGTTTAAAAAAGTTAAGTTTAAAAATAAATTTTGAAATGTTTTTTTTTTCACTATTCGCTTTAGCAAAAATTCCACTTGAACCCTTTGGGCCACTCATAAATCGGCATCTCGGGGCCCACGCTTTACTTCCCTTCCGAAGGAAGAACTCACATTTTGCGAGTTTGTCGGGAGTCGATCCTAGGTCCTCGGCGTGATGCTCAAGTGTTCTAACCATCACACCAGGTCCGCTCCCCCAACAGAAATACTTTAAGCATCCAAAAAGAGATTTTCTGAAGAAATTCCAGGAGGAATGCCTGAAGAAACACCTGGAAACCTCTGGTGCAATACCTAACAAAACCTCTTGAGATATAAAAAAAACCCTGGAGAAATCCCCTATAAAAATCAGAAACATTTTTTAAATGAATTCCTGGAGGAATCCATATAGAAATTCCAAGAAGTACGCTTGGAGAAAATCCTGGAAGAAATCCGGCAGAATTTCTGATGAAATCTCTAAGTGAATTTCTGCATAAATCTCTGCAAAAATATCTTTCAGCATTTCCGTAAGAATCCGTATAAGAATATCCGAAAGAATCTGAATGATTCCTTGGCGGGTTTTCTAAGACTTTCTTGAGAAATCATTAGAGCAATTTCTGGAAGAGAAATGCCTTGAAGGAACATCTAAGAGAATGTAGAGAAATCTTGGGAATTTCCTTAATAATCTCTTGTAGAATTTCCAAAGCAATTTTAGGAGAAAATTTTTTGAAAAGTTTTGAGAAAATTTTGAAGCACTTCTGTATTTCGGATTCTTAATGTATCCTTTAATCATTATCTAAAAAAAACCATAGAGTATTTTTGAGAGAGTTCATGGAAGGTTTTCTAGATAAAAGCTTTGAAAAATGAAAATGAAAAAAATTGTAGATGAATTTCTGGAACAATCTATGCAAGATTTTGTGGTGGGAATTCTTGAAGTATTTTCAAAAGGAATCCATGCAACATTATGGAAGCTATCCGTGTAAGACTTTTTTATGGAGTTCTTGGAGAAATTTCTGGAGGACAGTCTAAAGTCTAAAGGAATCCCTAGACGATTTCGTGAAAGAATTTTTGACTTTAGGATTTGCTGGATGATTTTTTAAAAGGCAATCTACGAGGAGTTTTCAAAGGAGTTCTCGAAACAATTTCTTAAAGAATCCCAGAGAGATTTCAGGATTTCAGGAACTCGTGTAGGATTTTGAAAATGAACCCTAGGATGGATTTCAGCAAGGCTCTATGAAAGAATTATCAAAAAAATTGTAGAAGTTTTTTTTTCAAAGTAATGCATCGAAAAATTTGCAAGGAATTCTCTGAAGGAAAATCTGAAGATATTTCTGAAAAATTATTAGTCGAATTTATAATATAAGCCATGGGAGAACAGTTAGAACAGCTAGAAAAAATCGCCGACTTCGGTAATGGTTTACCGAAATGTCAACTGCTGAGCGTTCGGTAAACATTTTCACCGAACAATTAGTTAAAGTTAGTCAATTTCACCGAATTTCGATGATTTTGACAGATAAACGGTAACATTTCACAAAAGTTCAGTGTGAAGTCGATTGTTTTTTCTGCAGTGTAATCGTTTGAACTTCAAATAACAAATTTTGATATTATGTAGATGTTCCAGGAACAGTTTTTATATATTAACTAGCTGTCTCGGCAAACTTGTTCTTGCCAAGCCTAGTTGCCAAGATGTGATGGTTTGACAACTGATGCTGCACCACACTTTTTTCCAGTTCAAAAAAATCGGCATTTTATCAATTTTCTTACTTTTCCAGTTGGTTTTCGTAACTTTGCCAACTTATAAACACATCCACCATGATTACGAATTGCACAGTGCAAGAGTGATACTGATCGGTTCATCCGTTCGTGAGTTTTGTTGCCTTAAAGGGACTTCAAACTCATTTTTTTTTCTCATAATTCTCATAACTTTTAGAATAATCTAGGATGGAATTCCTGGAGGATTCCCGGAACTCCTTGAGAAATCCCTTGAAGTCCCAGAAGAAATCTCTGAAGAAATCCTGAAAGGTGTTCGTGGAGGAAACTTTTAGGGATCTCAGAAAGGATTCCAGAGGGAAAACCCTCAAAGGAAATCCTGGAAGAATTCCTCAAAAAACATCTGGAGCAGCCCCGGAACAAGTTTGTCGAAGAATGTCTTGGATGAATTTCAGAGGAATCTCGGATGGAATTCTTTTCAAATCCCAGAAGGACCTCCTCGTGGGGTTCCATAGTTCTGTCATCAATTCGTAAGTTAGCACGCTTTCCCTCGCACACGAACCCCACATATTGAATTGAATCGATATTAAATCAAACCACTCATGAAAAGCTGGCGAAATTTTTCTAAGTCCGAAACTTAAGTCGTAAACAAATTTTCTCCTTCTCCTTCACTCTTACAGAAATTTTGTAAACAACAAGGCCAAGGAACGTCAAAATCCCATATAAAATCAAAACAATGCAGGGCTCTGTACGAAATTCTCTCCCTCTCTTTTACTCTTGTAAACAGCAAGGCTACGAAATGTCAAAATTCATTGTAAAATCAAAGCAATCCAGTGCCCTATTGTTATTTCTTCGCAACTGCGTACTGCGCTTGCTTAAGTTTGTTTGACGCCCGTGGATGCTACTCCAGCATCGCCAGACTAGCTACACTCACACAAGAAACCAATGAGATATCTGTCTGGGACCTGGGACTAAGCAGGCATCTTCAGTGTGTGAGAGTTGGTGATCTTCTATTTTTAGGCGGCAATGGCGCCTGCCACGTCAGCTTGCAGGTCAATGTGAGGAAGGGGAAAAAAGTGATGATTGCAATCATTTGTATCCACATCAGACCAAATATACTTCTGCGTATGCACAGTTTCACGTGGATGTCGGAGAGTTGGTGGGAAATGGTTGGCAATGGGTTCACACATTGGATTAGTATATTTATTACTCTGAAGATATTGCGGCACAGTTCGCTTGATTGCATAACTCGTAGGCGTTATATGATAGATTGAAACTGTGGTAGGAAAGTTGGACGGAAGGGAAAAGGATTTCTCAACCCGTCTCTTTTCTAACGATGGCTATGAACATGCGAATATACATGAGTTGTATATGTAGAGAACAGGGAGATAGTATATAGAAAGAGACAAAATAGGAGGGAAAAGACGGGCCAGGAATTGAACCCAGGGCCTTCTGCATACGAATCAGAAGCGGTAGCCTCTAGACCACCAAGCTCGTCATTCTTTTTTCGCAACTGCATACTGCGATCGTTTCTTGGGCGATTCGGACAAGGAATTTCCCATGCATCAAGAGGCCGATACATTCCTTCGGAACGGCAAACAACCATAATGCTAGGTATGAACTTCAAACGGAATCGCTCAAGTAATTTTCGTTCAATGCATTCTTTTACAGGAATGGTCAAGAAATTGAACACAGCGAGCTTTATGTGATTTGACGTTTCTTTCTTCTCAGGATTCGCCCAGGGCTTCCTTCAGGGATTCACCCAGGCATTCTTCCTGGGATTCCTTCAGGAATTCCTTTTTTGGTTTATCCAGTTTTTTTTTCTCAGGATTTCTCAGGATGCTTTTTATGAGATTTCACAAGGAATTTATATGGGGTTCATTTAGAAATTCCCTCTGGGATTCTTCCAGGAGTTTCTCCTGAGATTTCTAAAGAAGTTTCATCTAGAATTCCTTCTGGAGTTATTTCTGGAAATCCTCTATGAACTCTTTCCGGGAATGCTCTTGAGATACCTTGCGGGGTTTCTTCAGGAGTTCCAAGATTCCTCCAAGAATTTGTTCCGAAATTCCTTTAGGCGTTCTATCTGGGATTAATCAGGGAGCTATTTCTGAGATTCTTTCAGGAGTTTCTTTCGCGATTCCTAATGAGGCTTTCTCCTTCAGAGATTTCGTGAGAAATTCCTTCTGAAATTTCTCCAAGTAGTTTTTCTGGAATACTTGCAGGATTTCTTCAGGATTTTTTTAAGTATACTTCCAGGAATTTCGTTCCGGGATGCACCCATGAATTTATTCCGAGATTCCTACAGAAGTTTTTCTGAGATAATAGGCAATAAGTATTGCAGAAGGAAATACATCTAGAATGCTTCTTTAACATCACGCAAAAAAATCCGTTACGATATACGTGAACTCTCAGTCACGGCAACGGGAACAAACGGGAACTTTGCATAGCAACGATAACAACAATAAGAAATGTACACCGTGAACTAGATATCACGGTTTCTAGAACGCCCATATTGACAGCTGGAACTAGTTCCATTTCACGGTGTATATTTGCTTGTTCTGATATTTGCGTTTGTTTGTTCACGTTTATCAGAACGGACTTTTTCGCGTGATGACATAATAGATCTAGATCGAATTCATTGTATCGAGACCAGTTTGGATGGTTCTAAAAGATAACTCTAATGAAATCAATATAACTTCCCAGAGACGAGATGCTTCTACGAAGGATTTTTCACGTAATGAATAAACGAACTCTTATGCCATCTGTTATTTTCAAGCAATCCTTACGTTCCAGATTCTTTGATTTACAAATGACATTTGAAATGAAAGTTTGTAATTCGATAATACGTACGTTCACTAAACGAAGCAGTGGTGTACATACTACCGAGGTATGCATGTGTGTATATAGATTTTCAGATCTTATATCTATCAATCCAATTCAATATCAAGTTTTGATCGTCAGTGCTTCATCTCTAACCGGGTACAGACAGTATTCTGAAGATCCTGTGATAAAAATCAAA
Organism: Aedes albopictus; assembly: GCF_035046485.1. Classification (NCBI taxonomy): domain Eukaryota; kingdom Metazoa; phylum Arthropoda; class Insecta; order Diptera; family Culicidae; genus Aedes; species Aedes albopictus. Next base: position 399,352,125 of record NC_085137.1, read on the forward strand.
CCATCATTTGTACCATCATTTGTACCATCATTTGTACCACTTTTTTACTCATGAAACGCAATTTTTGTAGTGAGCCCCTGAAACGTGAAGGACCGCGAGAGGGCCTTTAAAAAAAATCATAATCATAATCCAGGCATTACATGGAGCCTGCAAATCTTGAAAAGATAAAATCTGAGGCTCAGAAGTTTAATCAACTTAGCTAAATAATCTATCCGAAAAAAACGACCCAAATGACAAGCCGTTACGAAATGCATAGCTACCGCAGGCCTTCGAGTGGAATTCTCACCGATTCACGCAATCAAGTAATCAATTCAACCATGATAGTTGATGGTCAATCAATGCACCTCCGGCACTGATCGTGCCTACCTTCTCCGTCGACGACAAGTTTTTTGCATGATGTGATAAGACGAAACCACGTACTGCAAGCAAACCTTCATTACACACCAAGACGAGACAAATTGCCTTTGCGTGTTTGGTGCTGATGCTGATGGTAGAGAGAAAAACACGACGCCATGCACTTCGTTGACATTAAATTGACAACAAATTATCAGTTTCACTCCGCACCGTGTTCAATCGTCCCATTCTTGGTTCGAAACTTAAAACAGCGATTTATTGCGTTTTGCGTTGACAGCTACAAATTCGCATCGGTTTAATACTCTCCTCAATCAGTATGCGCGCGCCAACTGTTGCACTGTCATTTCACCGATTGCGAACTGGAGCACTAATGCAACGATTGCACGGTTGCACGCGATTTACAATTCTACTTCAGTTCGGTTCGGTTTCAGTAGTCGAACGCAATCAACTCAATAACTTACCCGACTTGGCAGGTTCAGGTCACAGGCAGCAGCGATTCGAGGGAACGAAAACATCGGTTTCTTTTTTGGTTTCGTCGTAATTTTCACACCATCTTTCTCGAAGCACCACTAACAACCCGGACGGACGGACAGACGAGCGATCGATAATCCGTGCAAACATGCACGGATCTCACGCGCCTACCCACTACGATCGTCTTCGTCGAACTGCAAGTCAACGGACACGGAATGCACTTTCCTGAGACGCGACGCGACCGACTCAGTTAGGCCAACGAGGCGCGCACATAAAACCAGGCTCAATTTATTTGCGCGACCATAACGAGTTCACGTGATGCGAGATTTGCATGAGCAACGAGATGATTATTGCTCTACCGACGACGACAACGACGACGACGACGATGGAGGAAAGTGTCTCCATTGCACCAGACCGACGACGGCGCGGTCGCTTAATAAGTGGTCCGGCCCAGACTTGGCACCGCAAGTGATTATACCACACGATCAAAGATGTCGTTTTCCATATGGTGTCTCCGGCGGCACATAATACACCCGGTCGGTCTCGCTCGAACGACTAAACGATTGCATGTACCTATCTAGACGACGTGCAAGTGATAATGTAAATGACACTTGTTCACGATGACTGTTCGGAGATCGGTTGCTCCGTTTCCAAGCGCGACCATTTGAGAGGAGAGATCATAAAATCTTAGCGGAGTTATCGCCCGGCCGATACCAGAAACACGTGTTCTCTGTTCATGGGCGTATTTTGGAATTCCTTTTTTAGAAGAAGTTGATTACTAGAGATGTTATTTATACAGTTTTGCTAAGATTTTTAGTTGGTGCCAGGAGGCACTCCTGAGATAATTCGTAGAGAACCTCAACGGGGAATCTTTAGCGGAACTTCACGAAAAAGCCTTGCAGTAGTTCCAGAATGATCTTCTGGAGACACATTAGGAGGAATCTCTAGAGAAACTTCTTGAGCAACTCCTACAGGAAACTTTAGAGCCCCACCAGACGGGCCTCTGCAGAATGTTAAAGAGGATTTTTTGAAAGAACTTCAGGAGGATTCCCTGGAATGACCTCAGGATAAATTCCTGGAGGAATCTCTGAAGTATCTTCAGTAGGATCCATTAGGCAAAGGCCCGCAGAGACTGCTGAACGAATCCCTGGAGTAACCAGATACCATAAGGCGTACTGAACAGAGGATTTTCTTTTCTTATTATCGATCAGCTGATTGCTAGAGGTTTGTTTCGCCGAGAACTTTGAGCCTAGATTTCAATCCGTCCTTCAGATTCCGATGAATCGCACATGATAGTTTGACAACAACAAAAAAAAAAACTCTTCCGATGAAGCACTGATTTGCTTTAAGGGGTAACCCTGATGGAACTCCTCAAGAATTCCCTGAAGGGACTTCATGAAGAATTCCTGGAGAAACATAAAAATCCGTACAAAAAAAATCAGGAAGAATCCCTGCAACAACTCGCGGAAGAATCCCGAACCACGCTGGATGAAATCCCTGATATACTTACAGAAAGAATCCATGAAGCAACTCCCGGAGGGACCAAGGAGGGATCCGGCTCATCTTCAGGAAAGACATTTAGGCTCACTAGATTAAAATCAACAGGAAATTCTGGAATTATTCCAGAAAGAACTACCGGAACATCTCCAAGAAGGCTCTCTGTGACAACTCCAGCATAAATCCTTGAAGCAATTCCAGTCAGAATCCCTGGAATAACTGCAAGAGGAATCCCTGGAGCCAGTATGAATGATTCTGGAATATCTTAGGAGGAATCCCTGTGATAACTTTAGGAAGGACAAGAAGACCCCATGAACTACTAGAAGAATCCATGAAGAAACTCTTGGAGGGATCCCTGGAAATTCATCGGACGGATTTATGTTTCAATAAGTCGTAGAAATTCCTGAAGTAGCTCACGGAGAAATCCTGGAACAACTCATAAAAGATTCTACGGAGCAACTCTGGAGTACCCTTGGGAGTATCTCCAGTAGTATTATCTACTAGATAAACCAGCCGGGGCTGAAAATCTTGATAATAAAGATTAATAATAAAAAGTATTCTCTGATATAGCACAAATCTCTGAAGCAACTCCTCGAGGATTCCCTGAACAACTGTAGGAAAAATCCCAGAAGCAACTTTAGGTGGAACTTTTACCATTTATAGCGGCTGGGTGATAAAACGTCGAAAGGCAAAACTTCGAAAAACAAAATGTCGAATACTAAAACGTAGATTGCCAAAACGTCGAAAGGACAAAACATCGAAGGGACAAAGCATCGGGAGGGCAAAATGACGAGAAGTGACAGATTGGGTTTCCTTCAAAAGAATAAAGAACTCACTATTTGCATAGATTATTTCCTTTCGCCGTTTTGTTTTTCGACGTTTTGCTCCAAATCCATTTTTAGATAAGCTACTTGGGATACAACGGAAAACGGGTAGCAAGGCATCTGAGTTTCGAGCGTTAACTGTAACGGTAACTGATTGGTAGTCCATACATACTACTTTGGACCTTAACGGAACCGGCGCAAGAGTACCTCTACACGGTCTAAACATGTGTCTACTTCAAGAAAACGAAAAAAAAACAATCCTTTCTCAAAATCATGACAACATGATTTCACGATAAACTTTTTATGTATCAAAATACACCATGAATATTTTTTTTTATCTGTATTAACAAGATTTTTAGCCCTAGGCTAGTTCATCTCGGGACCCACGGTTTACATCCCTTCCGAAGGAAGTAGGGTAAATGTATTATTCTTCGCCCCCTCCCTAATTTTCGCCCCCTTTATAAAACATTCGTATCCCTTGTGATAAATTTATTAGATTGTTGTTTTCTTTCTAAAGAATATGAAAGAGCAAATAATGAATGGTCAAGTGCACTAATGGCATTAAATAAAACCAGCCACTAAGCTATTTATTTAGTGATAATAAAATAGTCATGACAGTTATGTATGTTTTTTTTTAATTCTATGAAAACAACGCTTACAATCAAAAGCTGGGAAAACATAAAAATTTAACTTTTCAGTACATACATGTTGAATAGTATTGATCATACATGGCCTAGGAATACACAACAATGATATATTTCAGTTGCTTTGATTAAATTTATCAGTTTTTAACTGTTTTTCTAGGTGGCGAAATTTAACGCATATTTTTTAACGATTTCAAATTTCGCCACTGGCGAAATCCCTTGCGACGTTCTTTTTGTTTTGCGTGTTTCTATTTTCGCCCCTCCCGTTTTCGTACCTGTCAATCGTCATAACAAACGACGCAATTATCGGACTCGGATCTTCTCTTCGACAATCAGAACTCAGAAAGCGCTTCTTTTGTGGAATCCAGCTATGGATATCAAAGTAAGTAGCTAAATTCTGGTTTTCCAAGCTTTATTCGTTTCTATCTAAAATGGTTAATCCTATTTTGCTTTCAGACACCGAAAAAATATGCGGAAAACTACACTCCGGCAGCTCTTTCTGCCGCTATCGCGATGATTCGGGACAAAAAGATGAGCATCAAGAAAGCTGCCAAACACTTCGGTATTCCACGATCTACTATTCGCTCCCGTCTGTCCCAGAAGAATCAGGATCAGGTCCGTGCTGGTCCGGATACATCATTAACGCACAAGGAAGAAATGGAGCTGGAGGAGTGGATTTTTGATATGCAGAATCGGGGGTATCCAGTCACGAAAAACTGGCTGTTGGATAGCGTGAAGCAGTTTCTGGATACAAATAATCGTGAGACCCGATTTGTGAACAACAGACCAGGTTAGTGTGCCCGTAGGGTATAAATTTACTCGAATTTGAAAACGGTTCTAATGTTTGTTTTAGGGCGAACATGGCTGCAACTTTTTCTGAAGCGTCATCCAAAAATCTCAATCCGGACACCAGAATTTGTAACCAGTGCTAGCGCAACAGTATCCCCCTCCGACATCATAACTTGGTTCCACAAAATTGAAGCCTATTTGAAATCGCACAACTTTTTTGACATCCTGCAAGATCCGAACCGTGTAATTAATGGTGATGAGACGTCTTTCCAGCTGAACCCGAAGACCAAAGCTGTCTTAGCACTACGCGGCAGCCACAATGTCTACGACATTGAAAGGAGTTCCAGTAAAGTAAATATCACCACTATGTTTTCCTTTTTTGCATCCGGTAAGACGGTACCGCCAACTATAATCTACCCATACAAAACGATACCCAAATCTGTGGCCGAATCTGTTCCACCGAAATGGGGAATCGCGAAGTCCGACAATGGATGGATGACGACAGACGTCTTTCGTGATTACATAAAAGTTCTTAACGAGCATCTGGAGCAGAATAACGTTAAAAAACCGGTGATTTTCATTACTGACGGACATAGTAGTCACATAAATATCCATACATCGATTATGTGTCGTGATATGGGGATCATACTGATAGCCTTACATCCGAATGTCACCAGAATTATGCAGCCGGCAGATGTTGCTGCATTTAAACCACTGAAAACAGGATGGAAGAAAGCTGTCGAGCGTTTCCGTGGCGATGACTTGAATAAGCCGGTAAATCTTCAAAATTTTGCTATGGTTCTTAAAGATTGTTTGCGAGAATCTTTGACGGTGAAATCCGTCAAAAATGGTTTCAGGGCCTCGGGACTATTCCCGTGGGATTACAATACTATCGATTTCGATAAGTGTCTGGGAAAGTCAACGGTTATGTCGACAAATGTTACAGAGGCCTCTGAAATGCCAGAAGACCCGCAGAATTTGAAAGTGGACCTCCAGGCAGCAAAACGGACGATTAAAAGGTGTTCGGAACTTATTGGTAGAGAAAGAGTAAAAAAATTCAAGGGTGATTTCGTGTGCTTGGAGAACGATGAAGAACAGGTTCTTCAGCACATTTATACAGAATTACAATCGAGCCACCCAGATGTTTTCGACTCGGACACAGAGAATGCTGGTGAAGCTGATGTTTTCTGCAGCTTTGAATATGGTTCGATAGCGGAAATGAGCCTTGTTTCAACTGAAGTCCAAGGAGACAGCAGCATATTGACCTATGAAGCAGAGGTCCCTGTCAACCCGGAGTCAACAGAAGGTGTCGCATCATCCTGTGTTGAGTACCGTTCAACAATAGAACTGGCTCTTGACGCAGAATCGATTGAGAATGCCTCAACAGTGGAAGTTGTTCAGGAGAACTCTTCAAGACCTTTAAAGGATTTTCTTAACGTACCGCCAACGCCGAAAAGATCAGCAAAACGGGAGTATAAATCTAAGCGATATCATGTTCTGACGTCCGACGAATTCATCGAGGAGTTCAAAATGAAAGATGAAGAGAAACATCGATTGGAAGAAGAAAAACAGAAAAGAAAGATTGCCAGGGAAGAACGTAAAATAGCTCTTGAGCGAGAGAAAAAGGAGAAGGCTGAATTGAAGTTAAACAGAGCTAAATCAAAAATGCAAAAAGAGAAAAATGAAAAAGATCCCAAAAGAAAACGTGGTACTAAACGTATAGTAATTTAAAATGGGAAATCTTTGGATCGCGAAAAGAAGGTGACTGGCAATCGTTTGCGAAAGAGTGACCGGTGGTTGCTGTAAACTGTATTTTTGATGTACGAGATGAAATATTAAATAACAATAAATGTCCTTTGAAATTTCAATCAATGCTTGTTGTTAATCGATTATTGTAGAAATTTACATGTAAATAGTTCCTGTAGTTTATTTCCCTTTAAAATTTGCATTCAAGATTTGTCATTACCATCAACTAATTTGATTGCGTTATTTTTAGTTGACTCGTTTTTCTAGTTGTTTATTTATAAATGGATGCCAAACGTGGTACCGCGCATACCTCACGAAAGGAACAACCGATTTGAGTCATCCTTTCTTTGTTCTGTTTGTTTTCGTTCGAGGAAGGTGTATGAGACATTTTTTAATTTAAAAGTATATTTTATAAAAATATATATGTATATTTTTTAAATTTTGAATATGGAAAGTTGAGAAGCAGACTTCATCCCAGTTGGGACGTTACGCCAAGAAAAAGAAACATGGTCAAATTGAAGAAAATTGATACTTATCTGCAGGGGGCGAAAATTAGAACGAAGATGGAGCGAAGATTAAATTTAGGGGGGCGAATATTAAATCACAAGTCTACCTGGAAAATTATCATTTTAAGCTAGAAATTCGTCATTTTAAAGTACTTTTCAGCGGAGTTATCCATGGTTGCATGAGGATTAACAACAATCATCAAAAAAAAACAAATTATTATCGATAATCTATGTTGAAACTTAATAATTCAGATAATACAATGGTTTAGGGGGGCGAAGTCTAGTACTTTTACCCTACTCACATTTTGCGAGTTTGTCGAGAGTGGAATTGGATCCCAGGTCCTCGGCGTGAAAGTCAAGTGTTCTAATCACCACACCAGATCCGCTCCACAAATATAGATCATGATATGGTCGGTGTTAAGTCAGAGAGGACCATGTGTCTTTTACCTAATTTCTAGAAAAACGACTTTAAAGTTTGCAACTCTATAAGTTTTGAATTTTTCAACAAATGCTCTTGAATTTTTGCCATAATTCCTAATAACTATTCATCATAGCATCGCTCTGTATTGATCGCGAAAAAACGTAAAATAAAGCATGAAACCGAGAAATTGCTAAATAATTGATTGTACTTAGTCCACTCTGACTGAACGGTTTTTGGAAAATCTTCAACCAACTACAGTTCACACTCAAGTTTTTACATATTTGATGAAAAAATAATGCACAAGTAGGACAACAGTTAATAGGAGTAGTGTATAATGTAAGCAGGAAGTTTGAAATTTGATATTTCTGTTATTACAATGTTGATTACCAATTTCAATTTTTATGTTCAGTCAGAGTGGACCAAATATAACAGTTCAATATCACACGAAGGGTAGTCAATTAATTTAATAATTCTTAAGAATTCTTAACTTGAACATTTAATAGCTAACAACTTTTGAATGTATTTTCATAGTTCGGTACGTTTTTGAAATATTGTAGTTACACAGTTCATAATAATTTATTCAGAGGACTGGCATTTTTCAAAAAATCTTTCAGACAGAGTGAACCAAGTACACAATTCTTAAATAATCGATAAAATCGATTTATTCTTGAAACGGGTATTGGCACATTTCAATATGATGCCCAACAGCTACGAAACAAACATATTTTGATTTGGAAAGGACTACGAAGAATAAGGTAACTTCAACTATTTTTCTTAGCGACACATGGTCCACTCTATCTGCACGCGAAATGCCACATTATGCTTCAACATGATGATCTGTAAAATACGATATTGACCATAATAAAATGCAATTTCACGTGCTTTCTTGATCAATAATCATCAGAAAATGTAAATAAAAGAAAATCGGGTTAAGTACGGTTCCTTTGAATTCCACTAAGAATTTGCATCCTTTGACAGATACGTATTTCGACCTCAACTGTAAGGTCGTCTTCAGTGTCTTGTACTTGACTCGACTCAAGTCAAGTCGAGTCAAGTACAAGACACTGAAGACGACCTTACAGTTGAGGTCGAAATACGTATCTGTCAAAGGATGCAAATTCTTAGTGGAATTCAAAGGAACCGTACTTAACCCGATTTTCTTTTATTTACAGATATTCCCCTAACAAGCCCAGGTTAATCATCATCATCAGAAAATGCGTTAGGGAGTCATGCGAATTGGAAAAGTATCACATTTTGATGATAAACTATTTTACTTATTGGATTTTAACAATACATATTTTTTCAACTCTCTTGACATCAAGCATATGGTCCACTCTGATTGCACACTATTATCGATTTTTGCAGTTCAATCAAAAGAAAATTGTGCTATAACTCTCGTTAATTGTAACATTAAGAAAATTGGGTAAATGTTCCAAGTTGCTTAAGTAATTCTTAATCAAATGCCTTAAAAATCAAATTTTGTCAATTTTGTTACTTGGTCCCCTCTGACTTAACGACGACCATATCATGGTATGTTTTACCATAACGTGCATATGCATTACGATTTGACTGTTTATCGTGATATTAATAGTTTTGATAAAAAACACAAAAAATGGCTCATGCTGGAGTCGAACATAAAGCTTACCTATGCATAAGAATCTCGTTCGTTCTTTTTGGAAGACGGCGGTTCAAATGGATGAGCTGATAAAAGGTAATGCAGTGAGGAATTTTGGGCACCATATTCAACTGAAAGTGTTTCGGCTCTTTTGTGGGAATCATTGCGAACAGTTATAATATCATTAACTAGCGTTAGATTTAATTATATTTTATCTGAGAGTACGCTTGAAATGTACTGTTCAAAATCTTGCAGTATCTCACAAGAAAGTAATTAGGCCGATACAAACATTCAATATGTTTTATGTCGAAAATCCCAAAATATTGAGGTTGCAAAAAAAAACTTGACACCTCTTGACTTCATTTTAAATAGAAATAATCCAAAAAAATAAATTCAATAGTTGAAAAATATTGTTTTTGTTGTTGAATTTAATGTTACATATTCGCTTTAATTTCTTGCTCCTTTTTTATGTTTCGAAAAAGTTCTTGAAAAATCGCCTATCTAGAAACGTTTCTTTGAACATTTCTTGCAGACTTTCACGAAATACTGGAACTCAGCATTTGATTTCTCCGGAAAATTTCTAATGAAGCCACTGAAAAATATCCCTGGTAGAGCTCAAGATTAGATGCCATTATAATTTCGCAGGGCAATTTCAAACACACTTCTATCAAATTCTAGAAAAAATCTTGTCAGAATCCAAAAAGTTCTTCGAAACGATTTTGTGACAAATAAAAAAAGAAACATACCACTGGAGCAAACGATGTACACACATAGGAGTATTCTCAATTTCTATGTATTTTTTTTTTCTTAAGCCTTAGTTGCTACTCTGTGATTGACTAAGTAGAACAATCGAAATTGCGCAAAGAACAAACAAACGGCGTTTGGGAGTAGCTTACCGTTGTCAATGTACAATGATGTTATGATTACTCGACAACCGCACTGAATGCATGAATTAATTATATTTTGGAATCTGAGAATTTCTTGACTATCCGAGCAAACGTTTCTGAGACAGCGTACAAAAATTAACTGTAGCAAATTCTGTCAACACATCCAGCGAAACTTATTGGGCTCTAATACGTACAATGTGCTATGGTTTAGATTGAAGACTGAAAAGTCTAACTTTCCTAGCACAGTGTCAATCTATCATATACCGCCTACGAGTTATGCAATCAAGCGAACTGTGCCGCAATATCTTCAGAGTAGAAAATACACTAATCTATCAGCTTACGCCTTGCATCCACGCACCAATGTGTGAATCCATTGCCAACCATACTTTACTGATGCTCCAACATCCGCTTGAATTTGTGCAGACGCAGTGATATATTCAGTCTGATGTGGTTACAAATGATTGCAATCATCACTTCCTTCACCTTCCCCACATTGATCTGCAACGTGACGTGGTAGGCGCCATTGTCGCCTGAATATAGAAGATCACCAACGCTCACACACTGAAGATGCCTGCTGCATAGTCCTCGGCAGATATCTCATTGGTTCCCTGTGTGAGTGTTGCTGGTCTGGCGATACTGGAATAGCATCCACGGGAGGTCAATCAAGCTCAAGCTCAAGCTCAAGCTAGATTATACAACATAACTCTATATAGCCAAAACAGATACTTCAATTGCTGTAAATGATAGATTTTTAACATCATAATAGGATCATCCCCATCATAATCACCATCATAATTGGATGACCCCAACCGATCTGATGATATCCATTGAATACTCAGAAGATAGTGGACATGATAGATTACATATCGTAGCTTTATATAATGGAAGAAGTTACTGTTACACCTTTAGACATCAGGATCTCAAGATCTCAAGAGCAGATTGGATGAGCTAAAATCAAGAACAACCTTATGTTCTCTTACTCCGACGTTCCGATCCGTACCGGATCGGAGTAAGAGAACATAAGGTTGTTTTTGATCTCACTATCGGACTGAAAAGCCAAAAAATCCTAAAAATTTAGGATCTTAACTCAAGAACAGTTTGGCCGATCCAGGATATCCAGAATAATATTCTGCATCATATTCTACCTTTTCTATGCTGTCGAGCTCCAAAACTACAGAAATACGTAGAAAAGGCTCTTTAATAACGCTTGGAAAAGTTTTGGCTTCAAAGGGTTAAGGAATATTATGGAACCTTGTCGAAAATGTTCTCTTCTCGTTCATCAAATAACTTTTTCGCACAATTCCATTCACCGTGTATGAAAATTTTTATTCTACTTTGTTTAAAAATGATCAAAACAACCCAGCCAAGGGAATTTTCTTCGTTGAAATTCATTTCAAGTAATAACTTGCATGATTTTATTAGAAAAACGAATATTCAAATTTTCGATTTTTTCTAGATATATGGGACAATATGCGGCACGGTGAATGGAGACCATTGATTTTTAGGGTAACCATTTACCGTGCCTTTTTGTTTTAATTAAAAAGTACGAGTAATCGTACTTTCTTGTTAAACTTACTTCGGTAATGCAAAATACATACCTGATATGTGAATTTAATTGCTTCTTGGTGGAATAAAAACGTTACTACATTTAGTTTATCGCTTAAATCACCTTAGCGCAGTTTTCGTTTTTTCACTATGAATGCAGTGAACGAGCAGAAACCCGCTTCATGTAAACACACTTTAGCGTCAAAATGATACTTTTAAATGTTTCTAATGAGCGTTTTGACATAATAACAATACATTAGTGTTGTATTGGTGAAATTGAAGGGAAATTGTCATATCATTCAATCATAATATGGAAATAATGAAAAAATATTCGAAGGCACACGGTGAATGGCGCCTTGACGGTATAAGATTTACGTTTAAATAACATTGTTTGTACATCTCAATAACATGTTTGTCGACTTCTACTTGAATCGATAGAAATACGTTGGAGTAACATCATAATATCTTATTTAGAACATCTTTTTTTCAACGATGTGGTTGTTGGTTTTGGATACCTAGTTTGAACATTAGTATAACAATAACAAAGAGCACTGCAGTTTCTGGTATCAATCTAAAAAAAAGTGATTTCTGATAATTCGTTGAATCAAAAATAGTGATTCTCTGTGGAAGTCGGCAAGTAAGTACCCAAAGTGATATTCCGATGACAGGAGGCCTCACATTGAAGTGGAGTTCAATGGTGGATTTCTTCTTCCGGCCTATTAAGCCTAAAATGACTTTCGCGGTCGTCAATCATTTTTGAGAACATTCATATACCATTTGTGCATTTGTTCATGCTTATCCACCATCCGAATTATCAACTTCTGACCATATATGTTATAACAATCGAAAAACATTCAATATAAGTGTTGAATAGTGTTCAGTGATTAGTTGATACTTTTAAGTGCTATATTTCATAAATAATGTTCAAGTTAGTGAGGAGAGACAGCATCTACCCCGAGCAGAAGAGAATAGCAAAACAATAACTACAAAATAACATAACCTGTTTTTATATCTTTTTTTGTTATTATTGGCTTATCAAAGAATTACTTTTCCATAACATCTTTTGTTGGACAATCTTATTTTGTTATTACCCAGCTGTTGATATGCACCCATAAAACAACATTTAAATAACATGTTTTGTTATGGAGCAAACTAAGATATTACAACATTTATATAGTATATTTTGTTATGGAGCAAACTAAGATATAATTGTGATATTGAGAGTGAACAAATATTTGATAAACAATATCACAACAATAACAAGTTTTAAAATTGTAACTACAACATTGGAGATTTACGTTCTTTATAGCATTCCGTACATATTATCTAATTATTCTAATTATTAATCTTGTCAGCTTTTTATTTTGTGAACACTTCGGACAAATATGTCCTGTTTTTATCATTTTTTGTATCCAGTTACATATAGTCGTATCCATTCCATGGAAAATCTCAGAATGTTGTAATACTTGATGGATCAGTAGTTCCTCGGAAATAGTTAGACCCATATGTTATAATTCGCAATTAGGATAACCCTATCTAAAGGGTGGTCCAAAAAATTTTGCTTTTGGTTTGTTATCAATAACTTTTGAAGATCAAAATTTGTTATTGAAATATTTTCCAAATTCATTGTTATTAAGTTGTTATTGACACAAACAAAACATGTTATTAAATTGGTCTTCCAGGAACATATTTTTGTTATGATATTTGTTATTTTGCTGCTTATGACACGCAAGTTTATAACATAATATTTTATGTTAATAACATTAAAATAACTAATTTCATTACTCAGTTATTTTGCCAAAATACCACATTTTGTTATGCAATTGTTATTCTTTTCTGCTCGGGACGCACCGACGTATTTAATACGTAAGAATAACATATTTGTAACATACTTGAATCCGTATGTTATAACTATGTGCTGCTCATGTTTTTATACCATCTTTAATGAAAAGAAGACAATGACTCAAATTTCTTGTTTAATCAACGTTAAATTTACGTTACTATAACAAGTGGTGAGATTCCCACAAACTTGACACATGTTCAACTTCTGTACGTTTTCTCGCACTTGTGTTGAACATCAAACGTCAAACATCGGAGTACCCGTGTTTGCTACCGTACTCCGTACCGAAGAGTACTCAAGTACAAAACTTGTGTACGTACAGAAGTACAAAACGAAAATCGATCCGAGCACAAACCGAGAATGAAACCCGAAGCGGCGTTCGGATTGGCAAACGATTGGTGCCGAACTGTCAATCGTCGTTCGAGAAAGTTCTTTTTTTGCGCGATTGCTTCCCACTTCGTTTTGCAGGGTACACATGTACTGTACATATGTTCGAACTTGTGTTTGAAACGAACTTTGAACATAAGTAGGGTATCGGGATGCTTCGTTGACATAGTCCCCTCGTTCGGCCTATCTCAACGTAAACCAAAAACTCAAACAAACACGCATAACTGGATATCGGAAAAGCTATACGCCAAACAACTGTAACTTTTCGTTTCAATTTTAGCACTTTGGAGCATTAAAATTGAATGAAAATGTCACTTTGTTTAGCTTTTGTAGACGCCTTGATTCTTCGGCTTAGTGGGTAGTCTATACACATGATCATAAATGGCATGATTCTGGAACATTTCGAATTGACTTTTCAATAACCGAACATTTGATGCGACGGTCAAAGACGCTATTTTGAAGTTGTGTACTTGTTTTCAACGAATAATAACTATTTCACAAATTGAATATGGGCCGAATATTGAGGACATTTTTTTCACTATGTACCCAAATCTTGGCCCATCAGTAAAGTGATGTCAAAAACACCGATAAAGTGACGTCACAACATTGTTTGCGTAAGAACTTGGTAAGAACCAGAAAGAACGAACAGGAAGAAAGATTTTGTGTGCGATGACTGTAAAAATATAACACAATAATAGGGTTGCGTTGTTTTCGTTACTAAATTAAGAAAGAACTTTAGTTTAAGTGATTTATTTATACTTTTTTGAAAATTTGGCTCCAAATATGCATTTAAAAGTAAGATTGGTGAACAAACAGAGATAATATTTCAGCATAAATATTGAAAAATGAGATAATTAGTGGTTCTAGTGCGTAGAAAGCATAAGGCCAACGTTGTATCCACTAATAGGCCAATTTTTGTACCATAGACCAACGTTGCATACCATCGCATCGAATCTTTTCAACTTCTTTAAGTAAATTCTTGAATATTTACGTTAGTTTACTTCCAAATGGTGAAACATGCATTGCCTTGAGTGTGTAATATGCTTAACATATTATTTCTAGTGCTATTAATTCATGAGTTATAGTCAAAATTGTCAAGGCGGCTTACAAATTAGGCCAAGGAATGGTACATATACCCTATACGTTTGGGTACTGATTTGTGTGTTGCGGTACGAACGCACAGTCAGAGTACAGGCGGAGTATAAATACAGCAGTACTTAGCGAGTTTGGTGTTCGTTTGGGAAGACTGGGTGAGAATGATAGGATTTTTCAGTGGCTTGTTATTGCATAACATATATAAAACACGGTTTCAGCACAAGATGTGCAATGGTACGTTTATAGTACTGTGCTACAACATCTTTTTCAAATATTATTTTCAAAGATGTTTTCTGTGTTACTTGGGTTACGAACTATAATTTCAATATCATCAGCAAAGCCAAGCAGCTGAACGGACTTCGTGAAAATCGTTCCATTCGTGTTTGTCACCGCTCTCCTTATTACACCCTTAACGTGTAATTACATTACATTACATTACACCCTTAACGTGGGTAGATCACCTTGGAATGGTGCGTTACGGTGTAAGATCTACCATTTCAAGATTTCAAGATATCTGGTGGAATATAAATCCCAAGAAGGTAGTGGCTTTCATTTTGGAAGCTATTCCAGACTGGGGTATAATGCAGGCCTAAAAAAAAAGCAATCACTAGTTCTTAATACTAGTGAGTGTACTAATGTACTGCATAAAGCAACTGGGTCTTACCACAATAGATCAATTAATGGTCGCAGTGGTTGTGTACCCCTACAGGGAAAAAAAACCATTTCAAGTTTTGATCTTGCTATTTTCCAGCCTGGTTTATTTAAATACAGGAACATTCCAGGATCAAGATTTGGTGTACTTTTTTACACTATTTATTTATTTATTTATTTTTATTCTATTTATTTTTCACTGCTAATACACCGTTTGTTTCAGAGGGATGGAGGTAAATTTCACCTATGGAATCGCGCCACTTGAGCGGTGGCTTCTATATTCGTCTGTTTTCCACTATAACTCAGCCGAATTTGAACCAATTGACACAACTTTTGGGATGTGGTGAGATAGGTATAGCATCTACCCGTGTACAACATTTCATGTCAATTGGTTCGAAATTGACTGAGTTATAGTGGAAAACAGACGAATATAGAAGCCACCGCCCAAGTGGCGCGATACCCTATATATAAATAACAATTTACAAAAATATAACAGTGGAGAACGTATCACAATTTAATACTTTTTTCTATTTCAGATTTACAAGCAGGCAATCAGCGATTAAAACGGCGAAGTATCTTTTTCTTTAGAAAGGCCAAGATTACCGTACGATACAGTGACAATAGACCACGTTTTCCGCGTCGATTTATTCGTGCCGAGTTCCATAATTTCGATTTCTTTTTCGAACATTTACGATAATGTATTTTTGTTCATCACCCCTTCAACTTATATTACGCGTTGCAAACATTCGTGGATAATAAATATGTACAACGGTTTTATTATCCGCAATCTTATTAACACGGGAACGCGAAAAAAAAAGTAATACAAGAACATAGATGAAACTCAAAAGCAACGATTTTAGTTGTTTAGTTGTCTAGTTTTCTCGTAAAGCTACGGCGCGGGTTTCGGTTTTTCAGCATTGGCAGTAACACTAAACGGAATTGCATACAGTTTATTTTCTGACTGAGAAACGATAAGCTTAAAACGTGCGTTATTACGAGTTGATCAGACATAAGCGTGGTTTAAAAATTATTCATACCCGGTATATAATTAAATTTAATACATAAAAATACAATAAAATTATTGTATTCTTCCGACAGCCGGCTGGCGGAAGACTAAATCATATCAAGGGTTGCATAGATCACATCACTTACCAATGTGAATCCAGATCTAAATAACTTTCTATCCCTTCCCTTCCCACTAACAAACTTCCTTCCTGTGACAATCGTGGGGATGCGGAGGTACACACGGTCTCTAGTAGCAACGGATGTCACACCAACATTCCTTCCCTTCCCCGATGACCGTAAGGACGTGGCCGGCGCCGGTACTGACAATATAAAGTTTTGAACCTTCAAAATTGCACATTGAGGATGGAAAGCTACACCCAGGCCCCATCCATTTGGTTCCCTGTGCAATGTTGACTGTTCTGGTCGGTAACGGAGTAGCAACTACGAATTGTACGGTCATCTCATGCTCATGCTCATGCTCTTCCTACAATCGAAATAGGTTCTAAATATCTCATTATAGATTTATTGAGAACAGACGTAGAAAATCTTTGGATATCAATACTAAAATATAATGACATTGATGTAAAAAAATACTTTTTTCGAGAAAAATCCAAAAAGTGCCAATCCATCATAACTTTGCTCAACGTTTAAAAAGTACCTATGTTTTAAAGAATTTTCAAGCCCTAATATAATGTTGATAAACGTTCAAAATTTCATTTAATTCGATTAACTGGTCTCCGGGATATGACGGTTCAAAAATTAGTTGTCTAAAATAGTGTTTTACGAGAACGGTTATGGTTTCACGAAAGATTAACCAATCAACCTCAAAATTATTCTAATGATGCATTTGTAGGGGATTAGGGGCATAATGGACACACTAAGCAAATGAGTACGTTAGACCTGTATAACGAAGAAAAACTTAAGGCGAAGCTGGAAGCATTTCCTCATTTTTTTGGTTTTTGATTTTTCATTAAATAACGAAGCAATATTTTCGTAATCGGTTCTCGTACACATGTAGAGTATGGATCAAAGTATCTCCTGATTTTTTTTTTGTGGTAGAAATTGTTTTCAATTTTTTCAGAAACCATTTTTTTGTGAAATTTTATTCAAAAATGGTTTCCGCAAAAACGAAAAACATTTTCCTCCACAAAGAAATCAGGAGATACCTTGATCCATACTCTACATGTGTACGAAAACCGATTTTGAAAATATTGCTTCGTTATTTAAAAAAAATCAAAAACCAAAAAGTGAGGAAATGCTTTCAGATTGGCCTTAACATATTATCATTTGGCTTAGAACTTTACCTTGTTTCCTCAGCAACAAAAATTAAGTGCATTCCAAAAATTTCAGCGATCAAAGCTTATGAAATAACCTTCTCAAAAATATTTTTTCGAAAATTTTCCACGAGTTCGGGCATAGTTTTTCCGGCTTTTCTTTACGAATTTTCTCAACTGTGGAAAATTTTGTAGGAAACTTTCATTTTCTAAAAAAAAACTTTGTTTTTACGATGCTTCGTTCTTGATTTATGATTTTTCAAAGTAAGTAGTGTCAGGGGAAAACAAAAAAAAATCCACCTAAGTTTTCCGGGAAATAGGCGACCCTGAATTTTCCTATATTTTTTTGTTCATATATCCACGAGCCCTACCTGTGGAAAAGTTTCATGAAAATCTGAGACCCTTCGGCCCAAACCCGTACGGTAATAAAAAAAAAATCCCCCCTTATTACACTCATGGACAAAATATACCCGTATCCACAAGATGCACTGTCTGCGTTGTTCAATTACCAGTTATACCATCATTACAACGGAAAACCGTGTCCGTGACCGGGAAAAGACATAACGTCCAGCGTATCATGACAGCGTCGAACAAGGAAGCATCACTTTGCTTAAACTCCGAAGTCCGGAATTGTCTAATAAATCCTCGTTAGTGGCACGGCGTAGCTGGGTTGCTGCATGCAGTGCAGGCATAGATCGAAATGACTTCCCCAACTCCCGTATCGTTGTGCATCATAGTGTGGTGAGAGAGGTAGACGGCGGCGATGCCTTCGCCGTCATCATCATTGAGTAGGTAGTTCCCAAAACTGTACGAAAAATAATCCAACAAGGTTTCGAACCCCGACCCGGTTGTGTCAATGTCCGTTTTGCATTCGCGCGCGCGGTGGTGGTAACAAGCATGGATTCAGACGACACATGACATGGGAGCTGTGATGGTGACACTGACTGCACTGGCTGACGGCAACGATGAAGACTTATTAGTGCTGGAGATGCATGCGAGGCGGCGGCGCAGTCTTTGCTGTAGACGCATTACTCACTTTAATAGTGACGGTGCTACCTACGCTATAACAGTCAGTCAGTCAGTCTAGTGTGGGCTTTCGCCGCCGCCGCCGCCTTTGGGAAGTTTAGATGAGACGATAATTTAGTTGACATGAATGGGCAATTCGGTACGGATGCTGCAGAAAGACGACGGTGGGAACTTTGAGGTGGCAGATACCGTGACCCAAAGTTGATGACCGTATCCCAACACAGCAATGACCGCGAAACGGTAGCGGTAATAACTTCGATACTACAGAGTTTGACAAAATTGCAAATAAATTGATGAAACCTCTTTAGTTTAACGATAGTCATTACTACGCGAAGTTTCTCCAACCAATTTGTATCCCGTCAAATCGATGATGTACGTACGTACATCAATTGATATCATCGATAGGCTGAACCGCAAGTTGCGGTTTGATACTCCATCCGCCGTATAGACTTTCCATCGATTTCAGCGGGATTAGTTTGCAGTAGCAGCATCACTCAACAATGATGGACCTGCGAGGTGCATGTTTTCCATGCAATTTGCAATTTGCGGTAGTGGACATGACATGAAATACTCAACTTTGACAACAGATTCACTCTCGTCTCATACACAGAGGCAACATAATCCTCTTCATCTCAACTTCTAGCGCTGGCACTACTAGAGCGAACGATGAATGAATCAAAAGCCGACACAGAGCCCGAACGAAACCAGCATGCTTGCTTTGGAGTGCAACACACATTTTATGCTTGAAGTTTGTTATTGTTGTTCTCAATTGTTGCACAGCATCCCATCATTATCATCATCATCGTCATTGTCGTTGCTGTCATCATCTTTTATGGTGTATTCAGGCAACCCAACAACGTGTGTAAATGGCTGTTTTATGTAAATAATGTGGTACAACAACGGGGCAAGTAATGGCATGTTTCATACTGCCGGCGTTATAATCGGAGCATACGTAGGGGAGAGTGCTGTATAACGAATCGATGAGATTTGGTGAAAGGTTTGAACAGAAAAATCAATTTATCAATAGTTTTAATCAAATTGCATTGTTTTGTTTGGATTAAAAAACGGACGAAGCTGATACGCACAAATTGTTGCATGGTTGCTCGGCTGTTTGGTTCACAAAACTAAAATTTTATATTTGTCACAAGTATTTTGGTAGTACTCTGTAAAATAATTACAGATTTAGATAAGATACATGGTTTGTACAAACTTTGGGATAAATTTCAAGCAATATTGCCAACGAATTTATAGCAGAACTTCTAGAATAACTGGATCAGCTCTAGAAGTAATTTTGAGCAAAATTCCTAGATAAACTCAATGTCATATAGTATCATGGTAACAAAGCAATTCCTAGTACAACATGCAATGTTATAATGCTAAAAAAATCCTATTTCAATTATAGGAAATATAACGAAACATCACAGTAGATAATACATGAAAACTTTCATTGCTGGCCACGAGAAGGTACATGATCGAGAGATCAGCGACTGAACGATGCCTTCATAGCAGTCGAGGAGCTGGATAATTGTGTGGGGAATGGTCTGACAAGTGAAACAAGTGATGTGTCGTAATTTATACTTTCAGTTGATGTAATTTGGTGATGATTACGTGAACAAGGGGATGAAAAAGTTTGTTACACTTGCAATCACCAAAGTTGGGAGTGACACTGCATTCCTAGATGAACTATGTTGAGGTTACCATCAAAGTTACGAAGACATTGTCTGTTATCTTCTGCTTGGCGTAATGTTCCAACTGGGGCAAAGCCTGTTTCTCACCTCAATGAAGCTACGGAGATTTCCTTTACAGAAAGTTCCTGAACCAGCCGGGAATCGAACCCATCCCCGTCAAACATTGCGGGAAATTTTTAGTTTGTCCAGCTCAAATTTTTTTGTACAGTGATTCTTGATGAGTTTTCTCTAAAAAATGTGTTTCATGTTTATCAACCTTTCCTTCAGACATTTCGCCGTATCTTTCGATTGTTGCTCGCGTACTCTTTGAAAATTCTCCGGACCGTGGATCCATACTTTTGGCCAAATCTTCCAAAATTTGTCTACATATCTTACTAAGATAGTTCAACAGCTTGTCATAGAATTTGTCTCTAGCCACTTTTGCAATCGTAACAAATCCAGAAATACAGCTATTTAAGAAAATGTTCATGAACTTTTGTAGAACATTTGCTAGAAATGGGATTTAAAAAACCTTCAACAATAAATACGGGCGAATCATGCCAGATTTTTTTTAAACCTCTGTCGGAAGTTGATTTCGATGATGCACCAAAAACGATTATAGAAATTTCTCCAATAATTAGAGAATTTCTCTACGGAATTACTCCAACAAAGGTTTTCTACTTTGAGCAATTAAATCACAAATCAGTTTGAGATCTTGTAGAAAAGCACAACCTGCACCCGAACCCCCACCATGAACAAAAAAAAAGAACTCAAAATGGGACAAATATTTGGAGGGAAGTTGATCACTTTTCCTCTATTCTTCTCAATAAAATCAAGTACAATGCATATGATTCCAAACAAATATTTTTAAAACATGCACTGAGTGGACCTGTACCGGGTTCCTTAAACGAAATTCTTACAAGACACTGCTTCATTTTGTAAAAAATGTACAAATGGTCAAATTTGAAAACCTTCAATCCGGGGTGAAGTTGATCAACCAATGACAAAACATTCCAAGATTGGAAAATTATTGAACTAACTAAATTTGATGATGCTGAATCTGAATAGGTCTTCAAAATTCTTACAACTAGTGTATTTAGTTTGTTAATGTAAAATAAAGTTTAGGTATCAAGAGAATGACCCACATTAAACGCCTAAAGGTAGGCAATTTCTTGAAAAATCGTCATACTTTCGCAAAATATGCTATTTTCTAGTAAAACTTAAATGTTAACATAAATTTTAACTCAAATGTATGTTCAATAAGCCTACCATGTATGAAAAAAAAAAAATTTGTGAGGCATCTGATATACAAGGCGGTTCTTGGAGGCGTTTTTGAAAGACAATCTTTTCATCGTGTTTTAATACACATCCAAAAAAGTCATTATTTTTATGTAAAATCTGACACAATGGGTATAAAAACCTTTAAAAATCCTTCATACATATTCACACAATTGATTTACGTTAAAAGTTCTTCTACTGAAACAGAATTGTAGCGTCTTCTATTGTTGAAAGACATGGATCCCATAGTGATCAACTTCACCCCGCTGATCAACAATCCCCCAGATTACGGTATCAATAAAGTTTTTCCCACTGAACTGCTGGAGTACGCCGAAAGAGTTTCCGCTTTGATGGAAATTGGTATTCTAGGATTTTTCAAGAACATCGGATTTACTTTTTTTAAAGCGTTCGAAAATTATCCCGAAAATCATCTTACCAGAGCATATAGAGCAGATATTCTTGAGAAGTATTGCTACCAAAGATCTAAAAAAATGTCCAGAAATTTACGTATATGTTTCATAC
The DNA here is from genome assembly GCF_035046485.1 of Aedes albopictus. Classification (NCBI taxonomy): domain Eukaryota; kingdom Metazoa; phylum Arthropoda; class Insecta; order Diptera; family Culicidae; genus Aedes; species Aedes albopictus. The sequence goes on from NC_085137.1 coordinate 399,374,169, forward strand.
AACATATTTTTTTAATAACGTTACTTTTTTTTTATTGTGCTTCACTAAAGCTATGTTCATTTAGAATCCGGAATGACAAAATCACGTATATCTTAGGGATGGAGTAACAAACATAAAAGGTGAATAACAATAACAAAGGTTATTTATTGTACTTTCATGGAAAAATATCATTGAAATTATTTATTTTTATTTTTCACACATTTTCTCACTTTTTCAGTATTGACCTATCTAAGAATCTGCACAACGGTGGTAAATTTTAGCAACAACCCCTTCCGCACGTTTGTTCAACAATCAGGTCATCTATGCAGTGTCCTGAGTGCCTTGACTAGTCTGACTAGGATTCCGAAGAAAAATTGCTAAACTTTTTTTATTGCGAAATGAGGGACAATTCAGTAAATTGAGAAAACGCGAAATTTGAGTGTTTTTTTCGTTGATAAACACTACCCATCTGTGACGATACCGCTGAACGTCTCCGGCTGTCATGGCAGCTCATCAAAATAGGTAAAACCTCTACATATCCCTTGTGTGCGTTTTTGAAAAGCAGCACGCGATTCTTGAGGCTGTCATCGTTGTATGATTTGGTTCTCATCATCTTGTTGCGAAAAAACATGCCCAGAGTTCGAACTTCTTGCCAAATCTTCAAATTTAAAGCAGATTTATCTATGAACCCAAGCTTTTTTCTTCCGAGGACACTTCCTTATGACATGGTTAACAACATCTGTGCACATAACACATAATGGTTTTGACGATATTAACATTTTTCGCGACTGTCGTACCTGACCACGCTAAATTTTAAACGTGTTTGTGCAAGATTTTTTTCCTCCTCTTGTCTTCAATCTGAAATAACTTTTCACTCGTTGAAAGAAAAACGATGACATTTTCACCATTTAAAGAGGATTGGTGTATGATCAGAGTGCTGCAAAAGAATGATGATTATGTTCATTGAGAGCGCCACTAGAAAATGTGACATGATTCCGGATTCTAAGTAAACATAGCTTTAGCACTTATGACCTCAGATGGCAACACTGATCGATCTACATAAGAACGTCCATTAACTGGGGGTGATGTCAGTTATCAAGTAAAGTTTCAGCTACTCTATCTCGGGATCGAAAGCAAATAGAAATGTGTCGTCTTCGGCAAACTTGTTCAGAAGGACAATGATATTCTTGTGATTCTTCAATTAGTTGGTGATTTAGCCACTAGGGGCGCTAATTATCAAGTAACACTTCCCCAGGATCCAGTTAGAATCCCAGAGGCGATAGAATAGTGTCGTCTTCGACAAAGTTGTGCAGAAGGACAAAATCATTCTTGTGATTCACCCATTGCATTGGTTGACACATTTTTCCGAAAACCATTCGCCTGAATTCCAAACGCCCGAATGAAAAATGCCCAAAAGTAATGATGATTAACCTGGGCTTGTTAGGGGAATATCTGTAAGTAAAAGGAAAATCGCGTTAAGTACTGTTTCTTTGAATTCCACTAAGAATTTGCATCCTTTGACAGATACGTATTTCGACCTCAACTGTAAGGTCGTCTTCAGTGTCTTGTACTTGACTCGACCCAAAAGTAACAAACGCCCGAAAATCATTCACCCTAATGTAACATTCACAGATGCCCAAACTCTATAATAATCTTAGAAAAACTTTTTTGAAATCAGTCATACATTTTTATAGGACCTCGAAAATATTTGCATGGATCTTCACAGTTTTATGAACGCACCCCTTATTTTCACTCTGAAGGCGTGACCCTATTTTTCAGGATAGATTATTTTTGAGATTCTTTCATGAATTATTTCAAAGAACCTCTCTCGTGAGAATTTTTGAAAGATTTTTTCGGGAATCCACCAGGAATGTTTTCCAGAGTTCCTTCAAGGATTGCTTCTTTTCTGCCTCTAAGGCAATGGTTCCCAACCTTTTCGGGGTGGCGACCCCCTTTAAGAATTCCTAAAACATCTGGGGCCCAATGAAAATTTTTAGAAAAAAAAATATGAATTTAATGAACGAAACCGAGTTTTTTTGGGTACAGTGACGAAGCCCGAAATTCACTGTGGGAGGGATTTTCGACAATCAATGATACATTTTTTTTTTCGACCCTTACATTTCGTAATGATGTCATGTACATTCAATTTGAGTCGTAGCTGAAAAATAGCGACGCAGCCGAAAATTTTTTCTTCTGAAGGCGTTTTATACTGAAAATTTGTTCCTCAAGTTGTGGCTTTTGGGGGTGGCGAAATACAATATTAAAAATTGGTATATTTTGTGCAAAATATAATTAAAACTGAACAATATTTTTGGTAACATCGCGGCCCCCTGGACTGGCTTCACGGCTCCCCAGGGGGCCGCGGACCACCTGTTGGGAACCCGTGCTCTAAGCAGAAATATATTTCCAAGAATTATTCCCGACATTTTTGCCAGAGATTCATTCAAACATTCTCCGGGAGTTCTTTTCCTGCAAAGGTTACTCAGGGATTTTTTATTATTCTGCTAGCAATTTTCCAGAGTACTGATTGTTTCAATTTTTCCTGAGTCCTAAAACCACAGACAAACAGACTTAGAACGAAATGCGATAAAATTCATCGTCACAAAAACATAATCACCCAATGCTAATTACGGTGTGGTTCGCAAACCCACTGAGTAGATGGCGGTAGTGAGCTATCGTCAAACAAAAGTAAAACGATACATGCGATTTGCGAACAACAGAATATTTGAATAATCCGTTAAAAAGGGAAACGATGGGAAGTGAGTAGAGTGAGACGTCTGTTTGTCTGTGCTGAAACCTTCCGGTAAGCCTTGGGGAATTGTTTCATCATGATTTTTAGCTAATTTGTCCAGTGTTTCGTCCCGGCATTCCTTCAGGGGCTTTCAGGAGTATTTCCGGGGTGCCTCTCATTTTTTTTTTCTGGGGAATCATCTGGGATTCTCTCCAAAGATGCCCGAATATTATCTGCCAGCAATAACATAAGTTGTGTGTCACAATGTGAAACAATGTACTATAACGTTGTGGAACATTCAATTTACCTATCTCACGAGAATTATTTTCATTGTGCAGATTCTTCTGCTAAAATTCCATTCATGTTAACAATATTGTGAGCCGCTGAATTTAAGCACTAGAACATCACACAACTTAGGCCGATGTAATATTTAATTTGCGTTACGATACGTAACCCCCCCCCCCCCCCCCTCTTCAAAAATTCCAAAATATTAAAGGGGCGAAAAAAAAACACGGCGGCCCATTACTCCATTTTCAATAGAAAAAATGATCAAAAGCAACAATTTTTCAATCATTGAAAATTATTTTTAATTTTTTTATAGTTGAAAATAATTTTAAATTATTTTAAAATTTTCTATAGTTTTTTTATTCCTTATTTATTTTTGTTTATTTATTTTGACACTTGAAATGTCAAACCACGCAGTAGGCAAGACAAAGTTTGCCGGGTTAATCTAGTTATCTATAAATTTAGATTACTCGGGGTGATTTTTTGGAGTAACCTGGAAATTGAGTCGGACCTATATTAAGATTTACAGTTAGGTTTTTTTTACGCGGGGGATACAAAAATAAAAAAATGCGTGAAAAAAGTCTCACCATTTTTCAACGAATCATGCAAAAATAAGACGATTATTTTTTTTGTTTGGAGTTTTCATTTACGCGGCCGCGTAAATAAAAACCGCGTAAAAAAAGACCTGACTGTATTTAAATCTACATGTCCAGAGTTGCCTGCAATAACCATTTTTTTATGTCACGATGTGAAACTATGTACTGCACTTGAGATGCACTACAGCATTGTCATATTAGAGAAATTAAGCTATGTTTGAATCTGTATGACCAGTGTTGCCAGCAATAACTTTTTTGTATCGTAATGTTTAACAATGAACTGCACTTGAGGTGCACTATAACATTGTCGAACATTCGAATTGCTTATCTGACACCATATCTATTTATTTCATTTCGTCAACCGATGTTGACTAGTACATTATACATATACATATTTTTCTTATTTCCTAATATTATAATTATGAAATACATTGAAAAATATATTTAAAAAAATAATTAAGTTAAGTAGTGTTTTGTTTTTTAAGTGTTCCTATTTCTAATGGTACGAAAATATGTTTTCAAATTCTGCCTTGACATGGTAAAGTCAATCGTTTCGCAATGTTTATTATAAGCAATCATCATGCGATTTATAGGCCCAAATTTGGCGTAGTGGTTACTTGCGAAAATATTTCAACTTCTTAATTGCCGAGCAGGTATATAAAAATTTAGTTTTGATAAGATTTCAGGCGAGTCTATACGATGCGAAACGATATCGTTTACGAATAAAATCATTGCGATTTCACGCCGCTCTTGCAGAGTTTGTATGTCAATAAGCATGCAGCGTGCTTTGTAAGACGGAAGTGGAAATGATGTCCAGCCTAATTTACGAAGAGCAAACAGTAGAAATTGTTTTTGTACTGATTCTAATGTTGCTTCGTGCGTAGTTGAAAAAGAAGACCATACAGTGCTGTAGTATTCTAAAATAGATCTAACATAGGCAATATAAAGTGTTTTAATTGTATATGGGTCATGAAAGTTATAGCAGAAGCGCTTAATGAACCCTAGCATATTATTAGTCCTGTGAATGGTTGTGTTGTAGTGGTCAACGAATGTAAGTTTAGAGTCTAAGATTACTCCTAAATCCCTAACCCTTTCACATTTTTCCACATTCTTATTTCCTAATGCAATTGAGACATTCGGTGTTGTTCTTTTTCTGCTAAATGATATTAGATTGCATTTTTTAACATTCAGTTCTAATAGGCTTTTGTTGCATCAGAGATATTGAGCTATATTTGAATATGTATGATCAGTGTAGCCAGCATTTTTTTTTTTTTTGTCACAACGTGAAACAATGTACTGCACTTGAGGTGCACTATAACATTGTCAAACATTCGAATTGCCTATCTCAAACCATATCAGATAATGAGCTATATTTGAATCTGTATGACCAGTGTTGCCAGCTACCACAAACATTATGTGATATTAAATGACGTCTAAAATTTCTGTATTTTAAAATGACGCCAAAGATGCCACTTGACTTCTACATAATCTTAACTGAACAATCGAATTCGATATATTATCTCAAAATCGTGTTGATCGATGTTGAACATTGCAGCGATAAATTTGAAGAATCAAATTTTACAAAGACAAGTACTCAAGGTAAATATGGATGACTTACTGATGTTATATAACGTTACTTTAAACTACAATGAACATGAACACCATCCCAATAATAGTGAATTATATATTATGATTTTTATTTACAGTTCAGCAGAGTTGCCAGCTTAAAAAAAAAAAACTTTGTTTTATTCTATGCAATATGAAACAGCGTTTGACGTTTAAATTACATCTGTAATAATTAGCTATTTCTCGTCTGATATGACGGGAATTAACGCATATGACGAAGCAGATTTCCACCTTAGTTATTTTAATGATTATATTTGGCCAAAATTTGACTTCATATGAAGTTTACCAGTCTAAGGGGCTGTCCATAAACCACGTGGTCATTTTTTTGGGACTTTTCAACCCCCCCCCCCTGCGTGGTCATTAGTCCATACAAATTTTTTTATTTGTCCATACAAAATGGTCATTGGCCGAAACCCCCCCCCCCTCATGACCACGTGGTTTATGGACAGCCCCTAAAGACAATACCTCAACCCTTTGCAGCCGGGTGGTTCATATATGAACGGGGGGTTTTTATATGAAGCCAGCGATGAAACCGAGCATAAAAGAGAAGAAAAGGTTTAAACACGAACGAATTCCTTCAAATGTGGCCAAGAATGGAAAAAAAATCCAGAAAAGGTCATCAGTTGCATCTTGTACTACTCTCCCCTTTAAGGAGCTGCATTGTTTCTACGCTACACGGCTCGTTGCCCACTGGAAACTCTCTGGGGCATGCATTAGTGTTTGGCTTGCACGAGAATGAGGAGTAGGAGGATGAAGTGCGTGTCGGAGTTGTGCTCGTTCTTATTTCAATAACGATATTGGGCTGCATTGTTTCGCAGACGGTTGGTTGTGGGCGCATAATGCGTTGGCGCCTTAGAAAATTATCTTTGACAAGTGGTAGGTACGACGAAAGGCCGTTTTGAATAGACGTTCGTCCGGTGTCGTTGTTCGAAGAAAGACACGAGTTTGAATCAAGTATGTTTCAATCGAATATTAGAAAATGACAAAGAGAAAGTATATTTTATTTACATTTTTGGTAGTTTAGGTATCTCTTGTTTTTTTTTTCAAACATAAGAAAGAAAAACTGCATATATTGTAGCTTCTTCTTCTTCTTCTTCTTCTTTTTATGGCTCTACGTCCCCACTGGGACTTGGCCTGCTTACCTTCAACTTAGTGTTCTTTGAGCACTTCTACAGTTTTTTTTTAATTGAAGGGCTTTCTTTGTCTGCCATTGCATGAGTTTGTATATTGTGAGGCAAGGACAATGATACACTATGCCCAGGAAATTGAGAAAAATTTCTCGACTGGAACGGGAATCGAACCCGCCGTCTCCGGATTGGCGATCCATAGCCTTAACAACTAGGCTAACTGGAGACCCTTGTAGCTACAAACCGGGATTGACCAGATAATCAACGAACGGCATTCTGCTGTGATTTACGGCAGGCACATTTTAATTTAAATGACCCAGGAACTTTTCGTAGTGGAAATTTCCTTGACTCCTTCGTGCTTGCCACATATACCAAAAGGTCATTGGCAGAGAAAACTATCAGTAATGACGATGGAAGTTCTCAAAGGGCACTAAACTAAGAAGCAGGCTTTATTCCAGTTGCGACGTAATACCAAGAAGACGAAGAATAAGATGGTAAGTCCGTCAAGTTGGAGCTCACAAATTGTGACAACCATGTAACCAATGCCAACCTCTAATGGCATGTACTTACAATCCTTTACATCCCTACTCCTTTCAACATGATCTCAATCGTCAACCCTTACCGTACGACAGAAACCCAACCCGTTCTTCCTTTTCGTCGTTCACCCCATCCAAGGGCCTATCGCTAAACCACGGCCATAACTTTAATTGCCAATTAATTTAGAAAACCTCTTTGCCTATACACCGACCAAAACAAGCGCGAGTCCCGCAATCTGATCCGCATCCCGAACCCAACAGCGAAGACTGATTGAAAGAGTGATTTTGCCAGATTTACAACTCAATTCCAAGAGACTTATTGTTTTCTCGGCAAATACAAATAGAGCAGCTAGCTAAAGCTAGACGCACGCCCAAAGAGGAGCGCTTTCAGCAGCGAATCCCGCGGACCCGGTCGTCCCATCATCGCTGCACCCGCACCCAGTGAAGCCGGCATGGATAACACGCTTTGCGACGACTGCCGACAAGCATCTTCATGCGGTGGTGGTGTGGTGTGAGTTAAGGAGGAAGTCACGGATAGAGGGCACTATGGGAAGCGACGTCGAAAAGATGGGCAAAATTTTAACAAGTTGACTAACGCATAGGTTCCCAAACTTTCAGGTCGCGCGACCCCCTTTTGCCAGCAGACGTAGTTTTCACGACCCCCCATAAAAATTCCCTCATTTGTTGTCTGTTACAGTAAAATATTTTACTGTCTCTCGCGACCCCCTGGATGAAGGCTGGCAATGCCCCTGGAGGTCGCGACCCACAGTTTGGGAAACCATGGACTAACGACTATCGACAACCTTAGAGCAGCTGACAACTAAAATTCTGGGTCCATCCAAATCCTTGCCCGTCCCTTTCATTCTACTTTTTATCTGAGTATTTTCTACATAAACCTACAACTATATTTTCATAGTCATAGATAGAGCCGGAAACAGGTGATTCCTGTTCTTCCAATTTCGAAGCACTATGTCAAACCTACTAGTTTTGAAACCAGCGAACTGTGCTGCAATATTCACTTCAGAGTAATCAACAATACTTTGCCGTATGACTCCTGGCAATGGCATCCACGCACCAACGTGAACCCTCTGTCACTCAACTATTTTTCACTAGCACTCCGACATCCGCATGAACTTGTGCATACGCAGTGATATGTATGGTCTGCCGTAGACAAGTAAATTGCAATCATCACTTCCTTCGATTCATCCACATTGACCTGCCTGCAAATTGACGTAGCAGGCGCCATTCTCGCCTTAACAATTGAAGATCATCAATACTAACACATGTGAGTTCAGTGTTGCTGATCTGGCGATACTAAAAAGCTTCTACAGGCGGTTAATCGAGAAACTCAAGCTTAAGCATTCCAGAATTCAACCAGAATATTTCGTAAATTCCACCATTTTTTTCGAAATAACTAAAGGCACCTATAGCATTGCTTATTATTTCTGTCCCACTGTGTTCCGGATGGTATCCAGTCATTCAGATGGTCGGTTGCACTGGGTTTCCTCAAATCTCATCAAGCCGGTGAAGTGGCAGCGGAGAGTAAAGATCAATTGTTCCTCGGTTTCATCGTCGTTTTCGTTTCTGCAGCTCTGAACGCGGCGAAATCGTTGCTAATGGAAACAAACGACCAATGCTTCCAGCGGTGAGTTCATTTATATTTATAAAATCGGGTTTGATTTCTGCTTTTTCCGTTTTCCTAAAGTTCCCCCCTGGAGGCTATGCTAATGGTGGCGCTATTTTCAATGCCATAACCTAGTAGATGTTTTAAAAGCTTGGATTTCACAGATTGTGTCGCTGTGTCATTGGTATCACAGCTGTACCTCTCGTCGGGATGTCATGGTTTGATTGCTGCAATCGATTAGGGATTGTTTTTAATTGAAGGTTTATGACAATTTAGTCCATTTATGTCATTGAAATTTAATTTCGATCTCGACGGCGAATGGGTTGATATTTCAATTAGTCCTCTATACACCACTGGTCGAACTCTGAACAACCAAAACTGATGAAATTCAATATGTTTTGTTTATACTGAACTGAACCATGTAGCCGGAGACAATTCTTTACATCTATGCGACGGAGATATCCAAGGGGCTCCATAGATTGTAGAATAGCGAAGCGCCCATCCAGCGAATAATGAGTTGTGGGTTCGATTCGCACTGGGACACGTGTTTTTTTTTTTTTTTTTTTAAATCGAGTGCACCTTTGTAGTAAAAGCACAACGACGTCAATATTTTTTTAACATGCATTTGCAACTTTCGCGAGGAGAATTTCTATCTAGGTGACATTGTGAACTCGGTGTTTTCTACTTTCAGTAAAAATTAGATGGCAAACTCAGGTGTCATGCCTCGAGCATGTGTGCTTGTCAACAACGCAAACGTTGTTTCACAAGTCTCTGAACTACCAAAGGTTTATGTGCTATTGGAATACAACATTGTATTTTCGGACAGTACTGTCGGACACGTGGGATAGCACTACATTTTGCCAGTGCATCATTGTGGAATATCTCGCGCTCTGGACCACTTAGAAGGATACTGTCTTCGGCAAAGTCACTCAGAAGACTAAGAGCTTTCGTATAGAAAGTATTCTAGTTCGAGAATCACTCACTGCGAGGCTCTAGTGCCCTAGTGAGCTTCCAGTTTAGTCTAAACATCGTACATCTCTCGTTCTCGACCACTTTGAAACATACTGTCTTCTGCAAAGTTGCTTAGAAGACTAACAGCTTTCGCATGGAAAGAATTCTAGTTCGTGAATCACTCACTACGTGGCGCAAGTGTTCGTGGGCGCTTCCAGTTTTCGTCAATGTCATTCAAAATTCGTTTTCGATTTATTCTCCTGAAAAGTGAGCTATTTTGACCAAATATTCGAGCCAAAGGTATTGCTAGATAACATCTGAATTAATTTGCCGACAGAAATGCAGAAAGAAATCAATAAGAAATTCCCGGAAGAAATTTTCAAAGTATCTGTCGAATAAATTCTCAAAGGAATTTCCATTATAATTGCAGTTAACAAATACTCAAAGGAAATATGTATAGAAAAATAAATGCTAAATAAAAACAAAGAATTTGAGGAGAGAACTATTATAGGAAATGCCGAAGCAATCATATAAATCAAAATAAACTTCTCAAAGGGTTTCCTGAAGGTTTCCCAAGTAACAATGAATGCTGAATAGTGAGAGTATTAGCTGAACATTGTTTTTGTTGGTGTCAGTGACTGAACACAATGAAAGCTGAATATTAGTCTGAAGCTGAATATCAGCCATACATGGCCGAATAGAATATTATTCATCTGTGTAATCAGCTTCAAAACAGACACCAACATGCAGAACAAATCATCTGTTGTGTAACCTCAAATCGAATAGATTTTGACAGCTGACCCAAACAATGTTTTCGTAGAGTACACATAGCTTCTTCAGCCTCAATACAAGCTTAGTTCAACTTATGTTCTTGATATTTCAGACCTAACAAGTAATGCTCTCATTCTCGATGAAATGCATACAATTTGGTGTGGTGTAGATGCTAAAGTGATTGACTATAAATCAGGAGGTCCGAGTTCAAATCCCAGTCTTCCCATATATTAATTTATACATTCCTAAACCCTTCTTCTGGAAATAGAAAGTCGCAAATAGTAAATGATACTTGAGAAAAGGTTTTTTTTTAATTTTTCATCAAAATAAATATACATATTTTATTGATTACTGATTAAGCGCATATTAAGCCTTAAGTCAGCCTTACAATTAACTTCAAATTAGCTGAAGGTTGAATAAAATCACCAAAATTAGATGTTTAGGAGCTGTACAAAGGATTGTACAGTGATCCCACACCGATGAATCACCTTAATTTTGTACACTATTTATGAATCACCATGTTAATCAAATGAGTGATCCATAAACTGTGGTCATTTTTGCCGATTCATAAATTGTGGGGTCTCTTGTCCTCAGCTTTTGTTCAAATCAAGGCTGGTTTGAAATAGTTGAAAAATCGTTTGTGCAGCATCAAATTGTTACCTGGGTTGCCAACAAAACTTAGAAGAAATTTCTGAAGGTGTTGCCAAAGAAATTCCCGGAAAACGTCTCAAATACTTTCCGAAGAAATAAAAAATCAAAACATAAAAAATATGAATAAGTTTTCAAATGGAATTCAGAATGGTTTCCGCATAGAATTATAAAAAATCAAAAGCTTTTATTCTTTTGGACAAATCTTCTGAAACCAGTATTCTTTCAAATGGTCCAGAACGTGAGAAATACGACGCTTAGACCAAACTCGTAGTTCATTACAATACTGAACAAATTTAGTGAGTGAATCTCAAACCTTATTGTTTTCTTGAAGAAAGTCGTCGCAGCAACTTTGCCGAAGCGGTATTCTTGCAAGTGATCCAAAATGCGGGATAAATGTCGCTTAGGATAAAGTGGAAGCTGCTAAGAGCACTAGCGCGTTATAATAGACGAATATCAAATTGAATTGTTTTTCAGATGAAAGCTCTCAGTCTTCTGTGCAACTTTGTCAAAGAAAGTATCCTTCGAAGTGGTTCATTACGCGAGATATACGACGCTTTGATTAAACTGGACATTCTTATTTGCAACAACAGATCGTGAGATATGCGATGCACTGAAGCTGAGCTCATTACAGCACTAGAGCCACGTAGTGAATAAATCTTGAACTAAATTGCTTCCTACAAGAAAACTATTATTCTGCCAAGCAACTTTGTCCAAGTTAGGTTTCCTCTGAGTGGTCCAGAATGCGAGATTTACAACGTTTAGGCTAAACTGGTAGACCCCAAAAACAAATGTATCACGTGAGTGATTCTCGAACTAAATTGAACCTAAGGACTGTATTAACTATAAACGTTCAAAATGCTCTATCTCGAAGCACGGTTGGTCTTTTCATTCCGGCTCTTCTATGAAATATTCACAATATAGTTAAGTTTAGAACAGCTTGAAGAAATTTGGAAAATGTTTAGTATTATTGAAAATATGATTCTATGAGTACACCACACAAAATAACAATCTGAAATATTAAAAAAAATTACGTTTTCAAAAAATTGTAGCAAAAAAAATGTGTACGTGGAAAATTCTGGAAAATAATGATTACTACTAGCAGTTACGTACACATAACAAATCACTCAAAACTGACTCTTAAAATTCTTATTTTGGATAGAAAAACCTCCAACATTTAGAATATGGTCTATCACAAAAAACACTGGTAAAACTACCTCTTCAATAAATTTAAATACATGCCCAATAGAAAAAAATGCGGAACCGTTCTTTTTTTTATGCGGAACCGTTCTTTTTTTTATTATTAAGAATTGCGCTAAACTGCGGAGGAAATTTTTCTTTGAAAAAAATAATTTTCCTATATGTATCATGAACATTCTGGAAAAGAATATATTTGTGCAAAAATAAGAGAAATAATTGAATATTTTCTCACAGTTTTTGCAATTTCACATTTTTAGGAGGTGTCCAAAATTTTAAAAACATATGTGCAATCTTTGAGATAAAAGTCCAAGTTAAATGATTTTTTTTTTTGAAAATGCCATTCTTTATTTAAAATATTTCTATAGTTTCTCCAAAAATAATGTTATGTTTGTTCCTATAATATTATATTTTAGATTATTTTTAGGTAGTTGTGAACGTTTATAGTTAATTTCCGATACAGTCCTTACAGAAACCTATTATTTTTCTGCGCATTTTTGCCGAAGACAGTATCCTTCAAAGCGGTCCAAAATGCGATATATACCAAGTTTGGACCCAAAAATTCCACGTTGTAAGAGAATGTTGAACTTGATTGATTGGAATGTGAAGGTTTTCAGTCTTATGAGCAACTTTGCCAAAAACTGTATCTTGGCGCTTTTGACAGCGTGCCTATCGATGACATGCCATATTGGAAACTGCACGGAGTCATGGTATATCTCCAAACATTTCCAAACGGATTCACCAAATGCTCAAAATCCGATATCTCTTCTCGACATTGCATCCCGCAGCGAATAGGATATTGAGTGTTTGTGGATGCTTCTAAGGGGGAGCCTTATCATAACTTTTGTGGAATCTCGAAGCAGATATGCTACTGAGGCAACTCAATAATAGTAGAATTCCTACTTATTGTTTGCCGACGACTACTTAATTGAGGGTTGAAGTAGCTAATATGATCTTTCGGTTAATCCGAGTAGAACATCTATCGTTCTTTTCACGGAAAGGTAAAACCATAATGGCGTTCGACCTTTGCGTCTCTTTGATTTTGAAAGCAATGTGACTGAACAGGTAAATTATGTCGGAGTCATCCTTGATTCCAAGCTTTCCTGGACACCTCATACTGAGTTCAGAATCAAGAAAGCGTGAATGGCCTTCGGGCAATGCCGGCGAAACTTTGGTAAAACTTGGGGTCTAAAACTCAAGTATATCAAAACACAACATTGTTCAGCCAATATTGGCCTTTGGATGTCTTATGTGGTGGCAAAAGGGCAAAGTGAGAACAATCCAATCAAAATTAGGCCATATCCAAAGGATAGGCGATATCTGTAGCGTTCTCTTCAACTCCCACGGTAGCGCTCGAAGTTCTCTTTGACGTTGGCCCACTCCACATTCATCTTAAACAAGAAGTACTTTCTTGCGCTTATCCTCTACACTTCTACAGGTACTCGATCTACTAGATGCAACTCCTGTGAACCGCAGATCAACACACACCTCGTTGTCTCCACTTTTGATTAATTGAGAGCTGTCCTTGCTCCAAGGGATCTTACAATTGATTGTAATTTTCCATATAGGACATTTACCACGAAATTTCCCGGGAAGAGCGAATAAATATCTGATTATCTGGAGAGAAGTATTTCAGACGGCATCATATGTTACACTGATGTACCCTTCTCTAAGGTCGAGCTGGTGCTGGTGTCTACTGTCGTGATCATCAAAATCATCTTAACAAACACCATTTAAATATAAATAAGGCTCGTTTACGTAATTAAAGCTAAAACCTCTTCGATAACAAATAATTCTCTTAAAATTTCACAGCTAGTTATATTTAAGAGTCTTTCTACTTCACTCCTACAATATAAATTGGTTAAATCCTGAAACGATTTGCTTCAACATCCTTTCCAAACCCCCGTCAACCATGAATACTTCCCAACACATCATCACTTTTATCTTTGTTCAGTAGATATTTGCTCGCAGATCAAACCAAGCATTGTAAACACATACACACATTCACGAATTAATACCTTATGTTTTTAAAATGCTACAAACTCAAAAATAAAATCTTTCCACAGTCAGTACTGTTTACAACCCAGGAAAACGAAGCAAGTGGAACAGGTAGGAGGCGACCAGGTATCAGTGTTCTCGATTTCCCATCCTTCACTAAAAAGAAAAAAAAAATCAAAAACCGAGAAAAACGAACTTTTCCCTAACCAACGAGATCCGGATGTTTCCGCTTTTCTGGCCTGTGTGAGTTCTGCGATCTGCTTAGCTTCGTGTGTTACTCTCTAACCTGAGTTTCTTGATGGATTCCTGATGGAGAGGCATGGTACAGTGGGGCGCTGCCGCCACCGCTTCCCCAAGAGATGAAAAATGGGAAAATTGAAACTGTGCATGGGATGGAAAATTGACGCCTACGTAGAGGATAGCTTTATTACCATAATCAGGCAGATGGTGTGGCGGCGTGTATGGTGCCGCGCGCGCGTCTTGCTTTGCTGGATGAAATTGATCCACGCGCCGTATATGGCCTATCAGTGATGTATCAATTTGGAAACGCTTGCTATTTGAAGATGGTTTGTTGCAATATTGTAAATTGCCATTATTGCTTGTACATTATTCTCAGTATGTTCGAACATGTTCTTCTGGCATTGCGTGGTACAAGATATGTACTATCAACAACCAGAATGAAGGACAGTCATCAGCAGTCAACAGTTTCCGTGGTCTATCTTTTCACCTTTTCTGTTTTATCACAGAGTAGGATCTTGAACCATTTGGGCAGGTGTACCTATTTTGGGCACTTGTCGCTAGTCTAGTGTAGAATTTTAAGTTAAAATACACAAAAATAAAAACTAAAAAAAAAAAAACTTGTCGCTAGTTTTATACCTAATAACTACATTTTTGACACACGGTGAGATACGTACAGTACCTAACCCTATACAAAAATTCAAATTAATTGGTTTGAAATTGACTTGGAGCGGCAAGTGCCCAAAATAGATACACGTCTCCAATTGGTACAATACCCTATATCCCCACCGGAACAGAGTTGGCAAGTAAACCGGTAATTTCTTCTATTTAAGTAAATTTATTTTCTTAGGTTCTAAACTACGTAGACTCAGTTTTGGTCATTTCGGCCCCACCACCTTCCCTCTTGAAGAATTGTTTTGCATTGAAAATGATTTGGATCGGTCCAGCCGTTCCGGAGTTATGGCCATTTAGGTGTTCCGAACCGGTACCCTAGGAAGAGGCCAGATATGAAAATACTAAAAACCCCTACATGCGACACATCGAACCGTGGCATTTTCGATAATCTAGTGAACGGTCAGCAAGAAAATAGTCTCAGACCATATCTGAACAGGTGTTCCGGAATCGGTTCCGGGTGTCCCGCCGGGATTGACAAAATATAAAATTAAACCAAAGCGATGCATGCGACGCATCTAATTTCGGCTCAGACACAGCTTTGGTAAAACCAGTAGTGTCCTGGAACCGGTTCCGGGTGTCCCGCCGGTAGTGCTCAAATGTAGAAGGGAACCAAACCCATGATGCGACACATCAAATCGCAAATAATGGCTTTTCCGATAACCTGAAGAAAGGCCAGCAAGAAAATTGTATCCAACCACAATTCAATCTACCAGTGATGTTCCACAACCGGTTTCGGTTGTCCCGCCGGAAGTGATCAATTGGAAAAGTTAGCCAAACTCATGCATAGGACACATCAAATCGTACTTTTTTGATATCCTGTTAAACGGTTGGCAAGAAAAGAGTCACAGATCACAGTTGAGACTACCGGTAGTGTTCCAGAACCGGT
The DNA here is from genome assembly GCF_035046485.1 of Aedes albopictus. Classification (NCBI taxonomy): domain Eukaryota; kingdom Metazoa; phylum Arthropoda; class Insecta; order Diptera; family Culicidae; genus Aedes; species Aedes albopictus. The sequence goes on from NC_085137.1 coordinate 399,390,036, forward strand.
TCCAGGTGTCACACCGGAATTGGTCAAATGTAAAAATGAACCAAACCCATGCATGCGACATATGAATTCGCGGCTTTTTAGTAAAGCTGATGAACAGTTAGCAAGAAACTAGTCTCAGACTATCTTTGGGACAATCGATACTGTCCCGGAACCAGTTCCGGGTGTCCTGCTGAAAGTGATAAAATGTAAAATTGAACCAATCCCATCCCAAATCGCTTTCGATGACCTGATGAGCGATTAGCAAGAAAATAGGCTCACACCACCGTAGAGACTACCGGCATTGTTGCAGAACTAGCGTTTGATGCTTCGACGGAATACGGAAGTGAACAAAATCAATGCAAGCGATAAATATGTGTAAGAGAATAAAATCTTGGGAAAGTTAAAATTGAATCGCATCAACTCTGAACAAAGTTTTTTCAATCCACTTTTGCGTCTAAAATTACTGCACAAAATTTTGATGTGACTGGTAATGCGCTCTGTAATGTGGTTGACATTTGAATGGGATTTAGTATAGGAAAGACCGTGAAGTGATCTTTGATTGCGGAAAAAATATATTCTAGCTTGTAATTATCGTCTTGATATTAATCGGCCTCCAGTAACAGTGAAGCTGATAAGGCAGTCAATTGAGAGGTCTGATATTTTTTTAGCTCTGCGTATACGTTGAACATAACATCGGAATATGTGCCATTATTCAGATTGGCTTTGATAAAAGTCTTGGTTTTCTAAATAAAGTATTTTTAGGATTCAGGAACACTTTGACTTACGTCGACGAAAACATTATGAGTACATATTGGACGAGAAAGGCACTATCACCACTAGGTGGATTAATACGGGTTTTTAGGAAAGGTTCGTTTACACTGGTCAACATTGCTTTAGAAAGGGTATAATTAGGAGAGCGGGGATAAACACGAGTGGAACGATTTTCACGAAGTCCGTTCAGCTTCATGGTTTCGCTGATGATATTGATAATATTGATCGTAAATTTGAGACGATGGCGGAGACTACATCGGACTAAAGAGTGAAGCCAGGCAAATCGGATTAGTCATTAATGTGTCGAAGACAAAGTATATTATGGCAAAGGGCTCTAGGGAGGAATCACCGCGCCCGCCACCCCGAATTTATATCGACGGTGATGAAATCGAGGCGGTTGAAGAATTCGTGTAGTTGGGCTCACTGGTGACCGCCCAGACAACCAGGAATCGCATAGGGATGCACGCTGTATATCGTATAAAGTACTATTTTAAGTCACTATCGCATATATGTACGGCTGAGGGACAATTTTCATCGCATATGATGTTATTTTTTGAACTTACTGCGATGTATCTGGAAAAATCATAGAAGAGTCCAAATTAACTTTAATAGTGTATGACTGCATCGTAGAAGACGATATTCCGATGTTTTGTTGCGACGAACTTGGCTTATTCGCAAAAGCATTCGAGTGAAGTCGCAAAGTGTCAATTGAATTCGCATAATTGCGTACTACGATGGTTATACGACTTCGCTTGGTACTTTTCTAATCATGTCAGTTTAACCCGCATTGGTGTACAAACTAAATCGCATAAAAGTGAAAATAAACTCGTTCAAATGTACATACAAACTCGCATAAGCTAGAATCGTTAACGTTGGCATATTGCGATGTGATATGTGATATGTGTTACAAAGTCATCATTTTTGTTTTGTTGACCTGATAATTAGCAATGGTTGGTGCTAGAAAGTGAGGAGTAGTGGTAACTGTGCGGGAAATCATGCTACATTATTTTGATCTCCAGATAGCCTGCCGAACACGTACGGCGCTGGGCGCACGGAAACCAATTACATTCCAACAAGCACTGCACAATGGGAAAAAATAGGTATAAAACGCGAATAAATTCAATATCTCTGCTCGGAGTGGATGGATTCGAATGAATTTTTGACACAAACTGCGCACAAATTTCTACAGTTTCAGATAAGGAGGGTGTCATTTGCCGCACGTTGCTGGAAATTTGTGTTTCGGGCCCGTTTTACCCCATTCTCTCTCTTTTTCACCTTTTGGGAAAATCCTGAAGTGTAAAATGAATAATTTATTTAATTTGTGTTTGTGTAAAAACTTCCGTAGTATCGAATGGAGCTTGTTTGGCTCACCGCACGGCCTTTAAAATTGAAATATTTTCAAATTACCCCGACATCCCCTTTTTCTTTAAAATTTCACATGCATCTCCGCCCGAAGTGGAACGCAAAGCATGAGAGCAGGACCAATCCAATGTGAAATTGCCGATACTGTGGAAGTTTTTACACAAATACGAGTTAAACAGGGCATTTTTTTTTTGAACGTCGGGCGGGAATAGATGAGGTTTTTCTCAAAAATGTGTGAGAAAGAAAGAGCGGGGTAAAACGAGCTCAATACACTGATTTCCAGCAGCGGGCGGCGAATGACACTCTCCTTATCTGAAACTATAGAGATTTTTACAGTTTGTGTCAAAAATTCATTCGAATCCATCCACTCCGAGCTGAGATATTGAATTTATTCGCGTTGTATACATATTTTTTCCCACTGTGCACTGAGATGAGTTAGAATGTAATGACAATTAATCAATGTGTTTCATAAGTAGTGTTCGGTGTTGAGTGTGAAGTGCGGCTCAATAATCCAAAGGTTATTAGTTCGAGACTTAGGGGACGATTTTTGATTTCGAATTTTTTTTAGTCGCATAAGATGCTATATTACGTTGCAATAGTGCATACCGTGCATCGCATAAGATATCGCTTCAAGTCATATAGCGTCATTATTTTTCCGTCAATGCACGTATAGCGCCTCCACTTTTGTACGCATAAGGCACTTTTACTGCATCTTATGCGAAGTAACTTTACCGAATAAAAATATGTATAACATGACCATAAAATTCATTATACGTGCAAATTGGTTGCCTGGGCGCCGACAACGACACCAGCAGATAAATTTAGAGGCGCATTGTGGCAGGAAATCGTGCTTACTTTGGACTCCGCAGAACTCTACGATCGAATAAAGTTTGCCGTAACACGAAGTTAACTTATCTACAAAACGCTGATTAGACCGGTAGTCCTCTATGGGCACGAAACATGAACCCTACGTGAAGAGGACTAACGCGCCCTTGAAGTTTTCGAACGGAAGGTGTTGCGTACCATCTACGGCGGAGGGCAGATGGAAGACGGGACTTGGAGAAGGCGAATGAACCACGAGCTGAATTAGCTGCTGATAGAACCAACCATCGTCCACACCGCGAAAATCGGGAGGCTACGGTGGGCGGTTCATGTCATCGGATAGCAACTCGACAAAAATGATGCTCGAGAGTCATCCGACCGGTACAAGAAGACGTGGTGCGCAGCGAGCTAGGTGGGTCGACCAAGTGGAGGACGATCTGCGGACCCTTCGCAGAGGTCACGCAGGCCTTGTCTGACTGGTAAGATAAGTAGCCTAAATCACCTTAAGATATTCATATTTCCAAGATATTTAAATAATGGAATGAAAAAGCATTGAATTATATCAGATCATCTAAGAATAATTATGGATAAATAAGCAAAAGATCAGTCTCTGTTCCAGTAGTATCGTCATGCCCAGGTAAAGGGTGTCCACGATGAAATTGGCACACAGAACTTTTGATTGCGTTCGCCAAAATAGCTAATTTTTTGACACTGAATAGTATATTATGTGTAGCTAATACCATAAAATTTTCATTAAAATCGGTTGAGTATTGGCGCAGATATTGTCGATATCATAAAATGAGATTTTATAAAATTTGAGCACCCATTTCAAAAAATTGATTAGGCTATAACTTTTTTGTTACCTCATCAAAACGTTTGAAAATTTCTCTCGATATTCTTAACATAGTATCAATTAAGTGGTAAAAATTTGATCGAAATCGGTTCAGTACTTTTTCTAGTAGGCTCAGTGTACCAGATATAGCTATAGTACCTCAAATTCGCCATAGTTGATTTTCTACCTTTAATGATGCAAATCAAGAAAAAAAAACGTGAACAACAGATCACGATCTCAAAAGATGGCTGCAATCATTCAAACTTCACAATTTGCGCAAATCGTGATAGAAATAATTCATTTTTCTTAACTTTTCCGCTTCCTTGCACCCTATTTCGCCATAGTGTACCAGTTATGGCTAATCCCATAAGGAATGCATGTAAATAGTGCGAAGTGGAACCCAAATTAACAATTATGTCCATAACTGGTACAGGGTTCCTATCATTGGCACACGCCGTAATAAATACTAAAAGTAGTTTTGGCTCGGTTTCTATATTTTTCCTGTAAAGTATGAAAACTAATCTATCATTAGACATATCGATGACATTCGTCGGTCTTCTTCATATTTTTGTAGAAATAGTATTGCTTAGGTAGTGCGATAACTGGTACAGGCACCCTAAATATCCAAAGCTCAAATCGCATCAAGGTAAATTTTAGGTACTTTTTGATCATTTTTAGTTCCGCGTGCACTATTTTGACTGAAGAACTGATAACACTGTCCCGATTTTTATAAAACTTTGACAGTGTAAAATTGTTGTGTTAAACTGTTTACAGTGAAAATTTCAGCCATTTCTTTCAAAGTAAGAGCAGTTTGAATTTCACTATAGCAAAACACGGTGTGCCAAAAACCGTTATTAACAAATAAAAATGTCCACCCAAATGGAACCCGGCACTCGAAAGATAAACTATTCTAATAACTTTTCTAAAAATTTGAAAATGTTTCATCGAGGGAAACTAAAGTTTTTGTGATTTGAAGATTTTGAGCCATTTCTATAGAATTTTCTTATATTAGTAAATATGCGCGCACGGTGTGCCAGGAACCACTATCAACAAATGAAAATATACACCATATTGTCACACGGCATTCGAAAGATACACTATTTTAGCATCACCTCAGAAATTTTGAAAATGTTTCATCGAGGGAAACAAAAGTTTTTACTGTTTGACGATTTTCCTCTATTTTCATAGAATTAGCTCATATATAGGGGCTGTCCATTAATTACGTAAGGGTTTATGGGGGGAGGGGGGGTTTGAGAAATCTTACGCGCCATACAAAAATTTTTGGGTTCTCATACAAAAAATCTTACAAGGGGGGGAGGGGGTGTCGGAAAATCGCAAAAAATCCCTTACGTAATTAATGGACAGCCCCATAGCAATATTGTCATAGGATGGTTCATTGACTCTGTTCAGGCTCAAACCCAGCCTGTCGGAATCATAGGTAGACTGTATAGTTTCTTTCGCGTAATAAAAACATAATTTTTCCACTAAGCCTAAAACTTTTATTCAAATTCAGTTCGTGTTACAACCATACGCGACGAATAACCGAGAACAACTGACTCATGGCGCACAAGCCAACGAAATCGCGCCCTTCGATCATCAATGATCAATGATGCCATGAGTTTTTGGGCGTGTTGCCAAATATAACAAATTTAACATAGTAACCTTTGGCAATAAAAAGTGGAGAATGAAAATTTTGACAGCAGTTGAATTTTTATCTTCTAAGCGGAAGGACATCCGCCTACATCCTGCCCCGCGGCTGCGAAGCTGAAGTTATCCTGAGTCGGGAGTGGAGCCAGCTTGCTGATGGAGCGCCGAAAAGTTCCACTCGATGTCTTGACATCCACTACTCGCACCAAGGAGTCCGGTCCTGGGTGTGTAGCGGTCACGATACCTATTTTCCATACCTGTGGTGGAAGGTTGTCTTCGATCAGGATCACCACCATTCCAGGTTGGACACTTGGTGAGGTTGCAGTCCATTTGCTTCGGGATTGGAGAGACGTCAAATATTCCCTGGACCATCGGCACCAGAATTGTTCACGAAGCTTGTCCAAGTAACGCCACCGAGAAAGTCGATTATCTGGTATATCCTTACACGACGGTTTGGGGATAGATTCCAGAGGTCTGCCGATTTGCAAATGCGCTGGAGTTATTGGAAGAGGTTCATCAGGGCTGTCTGAAGCGTTGAACAAAGGTCTTGAGTTCAAGATTGCTTCCACGTGAGTAAGTATCGTGCAATATTCCTCAAACGTTAGCGTTGCATTCTGAAGAGTTCTTCGCAGGTGCGTTTTGACACTCTTCACCCCGGCCTCCCATAAGCCACCGAAGTTAGGGGCTCTGGGAGGGATGAAGTGCCACTCTATTTCTCTTGTCAGCAAAAAGTCATTGACGGCTCTGCGATGGACCTCGCTTTGGAGATTCGTATAAAGCTGATGAAGCTCATTTGAAGTCCCAACAAAATTAGTGCCATTGTCCGAGAACATTTTGCGCACCATGCCACGACGATTGATGAAGCGCTCCAGTGCAGCGATAAACGAGGCAGTGGTAAGGTCAGACACTAATTCTAGATGTAAGTTTTTCGTTGTCATGCACACGAACACGGCGATGTAGCATTTCAGAATCTTCGGACGATATTTCCCTTGCTTCACAGATACGGGTCCCGCATAGTCTACACCCGTGTACTCAAAGGGAGCAGCGACGTTTACCCGTTCCTCAGGAAGGCTACCCATTAACTGCTCGAGTTTGCGTGGCTGAGCTCGGAAACACTGGATACAGCCACGAGTAATCTTCTTCACGGTGGACCGACCCCGTAAGGGCCAGAACCGTTGCCGAACAATAGCCATCAGAGCTGAGGGCCCCACATGTAGGTTTTCGACGTGAAGAGCTCGGATGAGCATCTCGGTAATAGGATGGTTTGGCAAAACCAGAGGATGTTTAGACTCCAACGGAAGACTCGACCTTTGCAGTCGACCGCCTACTCTCAGTAAGCACTCATCATCAAGGAAAGGGCTGAGGTTCGCTAGCCGTTGCGGTGTTTCTCCTTTCTCGAGGCGGCGAATTTCGTCAGGTAATTCTATTCTCTGGATCACCCTAACAATGCATTTCAATGCTGCTTGCATTTCAGAAACTCTCAGGTATGATGTGGTAATCCTCATAGCCTTATCTTTGCAGTTTCGAACGAAACGCTGGACGTACGCAATGATGCGTTGGAGTTTTCGGAAGTCACTGAACCTTTCAAAAATCGGCAAGATTTCTACCCCCTTCACGACAATTGTTGTTGTCTTCAGCTCCGGAATATCGGATTCCCGGATTGGACAAAGTTCAGGATCGCAGTATTCTTCTTGGCCCAAAAATTCAGGACCATTCCACCAAAGAACATTTTTGCTTAACGGTGCTGGTAGTTGGCCCCGAGAGACGACGTCAGCCGGATTCTGTCGGGTGTTGATGTACTTCCAAACGAAATCAGCAGTCAACTTGTTTATTTCGGCCACACGATTGCGGACAAATACCTTCAAGGACCCGAGTGGTTTTTTTAACCAGGCCAACACGATCTGACTGTCACACCATAACGAAACTTCCGAAAAGTCAATCTCTAACACTCCGATCACTTTCACTACGAGCCGAGCCAAAAGCAAGGCAGCAAGCAGTTCCAGTCTTGGTATAGTGGTGGTTTTTAGAGGTGCCACCCTCGATTTGGCACACCCGAGACGCAACACTGCTGTACCGTCACCCAAAACACTTCGCACATACACGCAAGCGCCGTAAGCAGTAATTGACGCATCCGAAAACCCATGAAGTTCGTAACGTTCCACACCAGACAACTTAACACATCTTGGCACTCGGATTTGATTCAACTTGGTCAACGATTTACGAAGCGCCACCCACTCTTTCAGTAGTTCACCTTCAAGTTCATCGTCCCAATTCATCTTCGAAGACCACAACTTCTGCATTATAACCTTCGCACAAACTATCACCGGTTGCACTAACCCCAACGGATCATACAGTTTCGAGATTTCTGACAATACGTGTCGCTTCGTAAATGGCTGCTCTTCGGCCGCTTCTGGCCAGCTTTTGAACATAAACTGATCGTTATTTGTGTCCCAGTACACTCCGAGTGCCTTTATTCCTTCATTATGTCCACTTTCATCAATTTTCATTAACTCTTCTCGTTCTTCTTCAGGTACACACTCAAGCACTGTCGTTGAATTCGCGCTCCACTTGCGAATTGGAAATCCTCCGGCAATCAGCAACTCCTTCACCTCCAACAGCCGCCGTCCTGCTTCTTCTTCCGTGTCTGCTCCGGAAAGCATATCGTCCACATATACATCTTCCAACACCATTTTGGATGCTTCTGGAAATCTTTGTTGCTCCTCCGTTGCTAACTGCACCAAGCACCTGGTTGCAAGAAAAGGTGCAGCAGACGTCCCGTATGTCACAGTAACCAATTCCAACACTCTCAATGGTTTTGACGAATCTTCTCTCCAGAATACCCTCAGGAATGGGGTATGGCAAGAATCGATCCTGACTTGCCGGTACATTTTTGTGACGTCGCCGGAGAATCCATAGACGTGTTGTCGGAATCGGAGATCCACAGAAAATATATCGTTCTGTACCGTTGGACCAGTTTTCATGACCTCGTTGAGGGAGTATTTCGACGCCTTAGCGCTGGCGTCAAACACTACTCTCAACTTTGTTGAAGAGCTTGTCAGCTTAAACACCGCATGGTGCGGCAGGTAGTAGCGTGGCATCCCTTGAACGTCATTTTCTTCTTTGATTTCCTTGCAGTGGCCAAGCAGTTCGTACTCCCTCATAAATTGAATATACTGGTCGCGTAGATCTGGTTGGCGTGAGAGCTTACGTTCCAATGTGAAGAATCGCTGTAACGCCAGGCTTCGATTGTCTTCAAGTTCAGCTACTGCTTCCCGAAATGGCATCTGGACCACAAAGCGACCAGTTTCATCTCGGCGAAAGGTTTCCAAGAAATGCTGCTCAACTTCTTGTTCTTCGGTGTTATGAGGCGGAAGTTCGGCGACTTCCTCAATGGCCCAAAATTTCTCCAAATGACCAGCCAATGGATCTTGCATAGCAACATTAGACAACAAAATAGTGTCACTCACCTGTTGGTACGGGTCGTATGTACCTGTGATGATCCATCCCAGATCGGTTTCCCGCAGTGATGCAGTACCGTTGCCTAGTACCACCTTTTCGAACCGTAGCAAATCCCAGACGTAATTCGAAGCCAGAACCAAGTCGATTTCACTTGGCTTGAAAAAGTCCGGATCCGCTAGCTGCATTTCTGGAGCAATATTCCACGATGACACGTCAATAGCTACGGATGGAACGATTCCAGTTGGCTTTTCTGAAATCAAGCACGTGATAGTATCTTGGAAAGCACAATATCTCGACGAAAAGTTCAAGTTCACTCCTTTTGTTACTTGGGTCTTCACTGAATTTGCACCAACTACTGTTATATTGCACTTCAAGGTTGGCAAACCGAGCACCTGGGCCATTGCTTCTGACAAGACTGCCCATATTCGCATAGGTGACGTAAACGCCACATATGTCAAAATCCACTTTTTCAGCTTAACATATCCTACACCATGTATAGCATATGCTCCAATTATTAAAAAAATGTGTTTGTTCTAAAACATGTGAGTAAATTGAAAAGAACGTTTTGACGTAACCACCATGTGGTCGCAATACTGACGTCTGTGTACAAGAAAACTAAAATCTCCCCATAAAACGTGATTGAACATAATTTATTGAGATAATTTATTAAAATAATTTATTGACATAAACATAATTTATGTTTGAGATACCTAAATATTTGATTTCAGATGCCTGAAAATCATTTTCAATATCAACAACTTTCATAGTGAATATTATCAATTATGTTTAATACTTATTATGGATGCAATGTAGATACTGAAACATTTATGATGCTTTGACAACAACATGCGAATAATTTAACAAATCGATACTTGATAGCCTACAACTCGTAATGTTGAGCCTACGCCGATTGCAGTAATTGTTTCCACTGGTCTTAGTCCTGAATCAATCGCTTCCAGTCGCCCTGAGATTTTGGAGCCCCTTAGGGCCGCAAAATGCAGTTGAGGAAGACCTAAAAGGCCCACTTGCCCGCCCTACCGCGAAGCCAACGGATCCTTTTTGGTTTTCTGCTAATATGGTATAAGCTTTTCATTTCTCTGCCATACGAGCTACGTACCCAGCCCACCGCAGCCTGCCGTGTTTTATCCGCTTCATTATACATCAGTTAACCGATTTTGTCAGCCTGTTTCGGGGACACATTTTTTGTTCTCCTTAAATATCTAAATAGATTTTCAAGCAGTAGTTTAGTGATGAACATGATTGAATTAGTTAAAGTTTGACCGTAAGTTATTGAGAGCAAAAAGTTTGTGGGGCTGACAAAATTAGGTTCATACTGTATCGATTTATTTACATACTTGGTACAATTCGTAGTTCATGCAACGCCGCCATATGCCGTAATACTGGCTAGCGGCGAGTATTGTTCGCAGTTAACGTGCTTACTCTAAATTACTCTAAAATGGGTGTTTGTCAAATCTCCTAAGTATAGAATTCAAACACCTCATGTATGAACAGTTATATTTTTTTGTATGGATGGTTGTGGTAGATCTCTATCGCTTCCTCTGAATTACGTCGTAAACTCCTCAAACCCCATTTCAGCTGCTTACAAAGTGCTTAAAGCAAACTCATTGAAACCCGAAACGTGAGTTTTTGTGGCACCTGATTGATAGTTAGCCACGAGTAAAATTATTCCACAGCAAAACTATTATAAGTTTTACGTTTTGTTTCAAAACCATCATTGAAACAATACTACTGAATTGTTGTGGCTTTTCAGTCTAACAAAAGTGAAACGGTTTGGCATAGCCGTTTTAATCCTGTTAGACTGAGAAACCCACAACAGTTCAACATTTCTTCCCAGTCGTAAACATCCTCCAAAACTTAGATAAATTAAATCCATATCTCTCTGATTAGGCGTTGGGTGTATGAGCTTTTGATGTTTACTAATTTAATTGTATAAACTTAGTGTAGAGGAATAGTACAAGGTTATTAAAATGAAATTAGTTTCGTAACATTTCGTAATTTGTCGAATATGAGAAAAAATAAATGAGGCCCGCGGGTGACACTTCATGTTTCAGTTTATCAAGTAAATCTCAAAAAATTGTAAATATTACTAAGATATTTCTTAATAAATACGTACAACATCATATTTTGGATAAGGCATAAAATAACCTTTTCAACATAGACTGCCTCAATTGCATGGTGCATTGGAAGAAGCCGTTAGGATCCATCGCAGAGCCTGGGGATTAATGTTAATTCCGGTATTTTGCACACATTAAACGAAATAAGAAAACTGGTCGGCGTAAAGTCAAATTGAACTAGGTAATTTTTTGGACAGGTAAAGATAAGCCAAGGAATCATAGTATTTCAAGAAATAATGCACATGCTTTGATATCCCATTTTCTTGCAGGACATTTTCCCATAATCATTGAAAAACAGTTGGTCCGGTCTGATTTGAAGCCGACCAACTGTGAATCTTACTTCGATGCCCACGCTTTATGATACGTTCGAACGCACTATCAGATAGTTCACATTTTCAGAATGTGACGTGTTAGCTTTTTTGCTGAAACCACGGTTAGTTCATCTTCTTTCGAGTCGGGACTGGTGCTTATCAACAAAGAATGTATTTAACGCACGAATACGGACATTCAGCCGGAGACCCGGGTTCGATTCCCGTTCCGGTCAAGAAATTTTTTTCGACTCCCTAGGTATGGTGTATTATTGCACTTGCCTCACAATATACAAATGCATGCAATGGCAGGCAAAGGAAGCCCTTCAATTAATAACTGTGGAAGTGCTCAAAGAACACTAAGTTGAAGCGAGGCAGGCCAAGTCTCAGTGGGGACGTAAAGCCATATAGAAGAATAAGAAGACGGACATTCCGGAATAAAATCTAACACGTGTTCAGAAAACGGGTACCGTAATAGCTAACATAACGGTCATAGCAATCTGGTTGTTACGTCAACTTATCCGTGTAATCATTCATCAAAACGACTAAATGGTCGCATAAACTGACGTACACGTTTTAAATATGGGAAAATTACATGAAACGTCTTAAAATCATTGCGGCTCACTTTTTGTAGCTGTAATCCACGAAACTGACAGATTATTTCATTCAAATAGTCGGTGCATATGTAAATCCGGAAAAAATCTATAAAATCGTGTTTTCCCATCAGAGCAGACGTTGGTGGTTACATCGACTATGCGAATATGGGCAGAAGATGTTCGCCTGTGACCCGGAGTCCAACAGCGCGCGGCAAGGGTGAAGGCGACCGTGTGCATCGATTACATCAATTATCGCCGTTTGGAGAAGCACTTGTTTTGTAGAACGTACAAGGCCGCCCCCGAGGCAGGACGTAGACACTGAAACACTTTCACTCTCAAGATGATCGGCGTCTGCTTCGTTGACCACCACCGGATGCTCTGCAATCACTTCTTCCGGATTATCCTTTGGCTTTTGTGACACAGAACTCTCCGATTGTCCTTGATGAAGCATGCTGTGGTGCTTCTGGCCACACTTTGGGCACGTCCTTTGCGACGGACATGTTCTGACCATATGGCCCTTGCGCAAGCAGTTAAAGCAAACTTTGGCATCTCTCACTTTTGCCAATCGCTGCACAATGCTCATGTTTTTGAATAGGCTGCACTTGAAGTTTGGATGATCGCCTTCACACAGCTCACAGGTAATTTCGCTGGATGTGGTAGCTGCTGCAGAAATCTTGGTTCCCTTCAGTGCTGGTGCTGCCTTTGCTGCCGTTTGTTTGTATGAGGGTAGAACAGATGCTGCAGACTCACATCGCTCCAAGATAAGGCAACGTTTCTGTAGAAACTCCATCGTATCTTCGTAATTTGGCAAGTCACCGTGCTCTATCGTAGCTTCCCAAAGCTCTCGGGTTTCTTGATCTAGCGCCGCCGACAGGATGTGAATGATCATCAGTTCCGAAACTCCTTCCAGTGGCTGTCCATGGAATTTCAAGTTCTCCACATGCCTGGAGCACTCGTCGATAAGGGTGCGCAGTTCTTTGGATGACTTCTTGGACACCTTTTTCAGCTGCATGATGCCTTGGATATGAACATCGATAATCAACCTCTTGTTTTCATATCGTTGTTCCAAAATCTGCCAGGCGTGGTGGTAATTGTTGTCTTGGATGGTTTTAGCATCGATCATTCCTGCCGCGCTTCCAACCAGCGATTTATCCAAGTGGAAAAGCTTCACGGCATCGGAGTCTTGGGAGTTCCGCATCAAGTCTTGGAACATCGATTTAAACTTGGGCCAGTTTTCGTACCGCCCGTCGAATGTTGGCAAAGGGGCACGAAGCGCCTGCTGGTGAATGACGACCTGCGGCTGACCGTTTTGATGTCCACCGGCGGGAAGGATCGCTCGACCGTGGTTTGCTTCTGCTGCATGCGCTTCCATCAGAGATTCGATGGTGACCTGCACATCATTGTACAGCTCTTCGAATTCAACTAGCTTGGCTTCTTGAGCATCATGTTGGTTTTCCTGTGCGAGCTGCATGACGGCATCATGCACGTCGTTGAATTCAGCGTAGTACTTTTCCACATTTCTCGAGTGTACTCGTAGTTGTGCCATCGAAATGGCGAGGGGGTCGTCGCCGGCTGCAGCGATCGCAGCTCGGATTCGCGACATCTTGCTTTTCACTGCTCCGCGTTTGGAAATCATCGACTTCAGCTCCGCCATCTTTTCTTTCTTCGCTCGCTTCGGTGTGGTCGAGGAAATATTCTGCTCCGTCTTGATTTCGGGGTCGCGATCCGTTTCTGGATGATTAAGCAGAGTACGCCACATGAGCTTAACCAGTTAGCAGCGAAACCGCTATTATTCAGGAAGCAGCAAGACCACTTTCGAACAGTTCCAGCTCTAAGGAACCGATTCGCAATGGCGTCACACAATCACTTTTTCTCTGCACACTTAGCTTCTTTGTTTCTGCTCGCATCGCACCGGCGGAGCGGCCATCTTCTTTTCACCGATTCACTTTTTCACAACTGAACTGTTCGTTTTTCAAGCACTCCGGTTCTCATCCGGTTCCGACGGACCAATGTTCAGGCTCAAACCCAGCCTGTCGGAATCATAGGTAGACTGTATAGTTTCTTTCGCGTAATAAAAACATAGTTTTTCCACTAAGCCTAACACTTTTATTCAAATTCAGTTCGTGTTACAACCATACGCGACGAATAACCGAGAACAACTGACTCATGGCGCACAAGCCAACGAAATCGCGCCCTTCGATCATCAATGATCAATGATGCCATGAGTTTTTGGGCGTGTTGCCAAATATAACAAATTTAACATAGTAACCTTTGGCAATAAAAAGTGGAGAATGAAAATTTTGACAGCAGTTGAATTTTTATCTTCTAAGCGGAAGGACATCCGCCTACAGACTCTTCAAATCATAAGCAAATATTAATAAGTTTCATAAACACCATTCCACAGATACAACATTCAAACAACTTCTCTGAAAATTTGACAACATTTCATTGAAACGATCGCAAATTACAGTGGTTTGAAAATATAAGAAATGATAAAGTATATTGGAAATGTTGTAATTTCATAGAATATTATTTCAATTGCTCATGTTTATCATACCTCGCAATGAATATATATTTTGTAACTCATCTAACACTTTGATTATATATCACATTTTTGCGATACTGTTACAAAACTGAGTAAGTGATTTTAACGCAATAGTATGCATATCTCCAATGAAATTAAAATCAAAGCTTAAAATTGTTGTTACTGATGATCATTCAAATGAAATGTTTCTAAATTCATGGAAAGCACGTTAGTAACATAACGTGTAAAAGCTGGCTAGTAAAACGATTAACATTTAGATTTACTTCAAAAGCTTCAATATCTTAAACATTATTCTTTATTACACCAACGAACCTAACCTCAAAATGACTGACAATTCTCAGGTCATTTTGACCGATGTAACAAGAGCATGAAAAGGACAGCAACAAGATCGATAAAGTAGAATATATGATCCGTCTTTTCCGTGCATGTGAGTGGTCTGTCAAAATGACCTGAGAAGTGTCAAATATTTTCATGACTAGCCTTGTTGGTGTAATGAAGAATACCAGCGATTTACAAAGCTTCCTAGGAATACCTAAACTTTGGACTGTTAATTCACTTTAACTCTCGTTTCACCATGAAACGTTTTCAAATTCACCGTCAAAATACCACATATAACGTGCTTAAAAACAAGAACAAAAACGGGTAGCAAACTCATAGAAAGTTTATTCTATCAGCTCACGGCGTGCCACATTTTTATTTGTATTCGAGTAGCAAGTAGAACTGTGGAATATAAGTTAGATTCTCAAACCATGATGTTGACATTCCTTTCAATGAAATGTTGTCAAATTTTCAGAGTAGTTACTTGAATATTGTACTTTTGGAATTTCTGAAACTCATTACACCGTTCAACACTAGTTCGCGTTATGGGATGCGAAAAAAATAATAGGGATTTGGGACCCTAGAAACCCTAATGCGTATATCAATTAAACACCCAAGTTCTCAATCCAAGCTTCGGTCTTGAACTATGAAGTCCCGTTCCAATATTTTTAGAAAATTCTTTCACTAGGACACTTCTAGGGTTCCAAAACCCTGTTCTTTTTTTTCATCTCATAATACGAACTTTTTTAAAATTTTGTTGAGCAGTGTTATTATTTGTTTATGATATGAAGAGCACCGTATGACAATATTCCCATATATGAGCTAATTCTATGAAGAAAGAGGAACATCTTCAGACAGTAAAAACTTTGGGTTCCCTCGATAAAACATTTTCAAATTTTCGGAGGAAATACTAGAATAGTATATCTTTCGAACGCCGGGTGTTAGTTTTCAGTACAATTTTATTTGTTAACACTCCTGCGTCGATGCTATTTTTCACTTACACGAACGTCTATGCCTCGAAAAAAGTTGGAACGCTAATTTCAACCTTCTATATCTCGGCCGTTACAAGTCCGATTTCAAAAATTTTTTTAGCAATGAATTTTTTAGGATCTCTGGATGAGTATACATGTTTTGAAAATTTTCTCTGATCAAAATTCTAATTTCTAGTACTAAAAAACCCGGAGCAAGTCGTTATAAATTTCGTAAGATTTTTATGTTCGAGCAGAACTTTAAATTTATCGCGATGACCACATGATTTTTTGATGGTGAATAGCCCACACGAGTGTAATAAAGCTATCAATGTGATTATAGTGATTATTTATCACTCAAAGCACTGCAATATATTCACAAAACTACGTATAATACAGAGAAAACCATATTTTCTTTTGTAACTTTAAATTTGTCGCGATGACCAATGTATTTTTTTATTTTAAAATGTGCGCATATACTTAAGGAAGAAATTCTCAGAACATTGTTGATATTTTTCTCTTCAAAGAACTACAAAAAATTCAGAAAACTACGAATTTTTCAGGAAAAATATACAATTTCGTTATAACTTCAAACTAATCTCGAATTCCCATACATTTTATGATTTTAAAATATTTGTGTATTTATCCAGAACAAGTTTGTAGAACATTATTGATACAAATCTGGCCAAACAACTACAAAAAATTCAGAAAACTACGATTTTTTCAGGAAAAATATACAATTTTGTTATAACTTCAAACTAATCTCGAATTCCCATACATTTTATAATTTTAAAATATTTGCGTATTTATCCAGAACAAGTTTGCAGAACATTATTGATATAAATTTGGCCAAAGATCCACAAAAAAATCAGAAATTTACGATTTTTTCAGGAAAAATATACAATTTTGTTATAACTTTAAACTAATCTCGAATTCCCATACATTTTATAATTTTAAAATATTTTCGTATTTATCCAGAACAAGTTTGCAGAACATTATTGATACAAATCTGGCCAAACAACTACAAAAAATTCAGAAAACTACGATTTTTTCAGGAAAAATATACAATTTTGTTACAACTTCAAACTAATCTTGAATTCCCATACATTTTATGATTTAAAAATATTTGCGTATTTATCCAGAACAAGTTTGCAGAACATAATTGATGTAAATCTGGCAAAAGAACTACAAAAATTCAGAAAACTACGATTTTTTCAGGAAAAATATACAATTTTGTTATAACTTCAAACTAATCTCGAATTCCCATACATTTTATGATTTTTAAATATTTGCGTATTTATCCAGAACAAGTTTGCAGATCATCATTGATATAAATCGTACCAAAGAACTACAAAAAATCAGAAAACTACGAATTTCATAACATCTTTTTGGTCACAAAATCTTGGACATTTAATGATTTAAAATATTTTCGTTCGTATCCAGAACAAGTTTGCAGAACATTGTTGATATAAATATGACTAAAAAACTTCAACAAAAATCAGAAAACGTCGAGTTTTTTGGGAAAAATATATAATTTTATTGTGACTTCAAATTGATCTCGAATTATTATACAACCAGGAAGGGGTCGTCGGCTTCATGGAAGGCCGCGCACACGTTGGCTTTTTGCAGTTGAGGAGGACCTAAGGACTCTAAACGTTCAGGGCGACTGGAAGCGATTGGCCCAGGACCGAGGCCAGTGGAGGCGGATACTTCATTCGGCGTAGAATCACCGCTACGAGTTGTAACCCATCAAGTATCAAGTAAGTTATTATATATTTTATGATTTTAGATTTTTCGCGTATTTATTCAAAACAAGTTTGCAGAACATTGTTGATAGCTAAGCCGCTAAGAACTACGAAAAATTCAAAAATCTACGAATTTTTCAGGAAAAATATACAATTTCGTTATAACTTAAAATTGATCTCGATTTACTATATATTTTATGATTTTAAAATATTTGCGTATTTATCCAAAACAAGTTTATAGAACATCGATCATAGCTTTCTCCTAAAAGAACTACTAAGAAAACTAGGAATTTTTCAGGAAAAATATTCAATTATGTTATTACTTCAAATTGATGTCAAAATCCCATACGTTTTATGATTTTTAAGTAATTGCGTATTTATGCAAAATAAGTTGCACAACATTGCTGATATAATTCTGCCCAACAAACTCCAAAAAATACAGAACACTACGATTTTTTTCAGGAAAAATATACAGTTTCGTTATAATTTCAAATTGTTTTCAATATTTCATATATTTGCGTATTTATCTAAAATATATATGCAGAACATTGTTGATATTATTTGGACAAAAACACTTCAAAAAATCAGGAAACTATGAATATTTCCGGATAATTTATAATTTTGTTATAACATAAGATTGATAAAATTCTGGTCAAAGAGCTACAAAAAAATCAGAAACTATGAATTTAAAAAAAAATACAATTTTATTATTACTTCAAGTTGATCTCAATTCTTAATTCATTTCATGATATTAAAATATTTGCGTTATGCATCCAAAATTTATGATTAAAAAATGCCCATTTTTCCGAAGCAAACCACTATTGATATTATGCTGGCAAAAGCACTACAAAAAATTCAGAAAAATACATTTTTTTTCTGATGACGTACATTTTAATTATAACCAATTATAATCAATTTTAAGATTTCAACATCCCATACATATTATGATTTAAAAAAAGTTGCATATTTATACAGAACAAGTAGGGTGCCTGTACCAGTACAGTGCAGTGTACCAGTTATCGCACTACCTAAGAAGAACTATTTCTACAAAAATAAGAAGAAGACCGTCGAATATCATCGATATGTCAAATGATTGATTAGTTTTCATATTTTACAGGAAAAATAAACAAACTGAGCCAAAACTACTTTTAGTATTTTTTACGGCGTGTGCCAATGATAGGAACCCTGTACCAGTTATGGACACATTTGTTAATTTGGGTTCCACTTCGCACTATTTACATGTATTCCTTATGGGATTAGCCATAACTGGTACACTATGGCGAAATAGGGTGCAAGGAAGCCGAAAAATTAAGGAATAATATTTATTTCTATCATAATTTGAACAAATTGTGAAGTTTAAATGATTGCAATCATCTTTTGTGAACGTGATCTGTTGCTCACAAAAATTTTCTTGTTGATTTGCATCATTAAAGGTTAAACATCGACTATGGCGAATTTGAGGTACTATAGCCATAACTGGTACACTGAGCCTATCTTAAAAATTCGTAGTTTTCTGATTTTTTTTGTAGTTCTTTGGAGAGAAAACTATCAACAGTGTAACGCCAACTTGTTTTGGATAAATACGCAAATATTTAAAATCATAAAATGTATGCGTTTTGGAGATCAATTTGAAGTTATATGAAAATTGTATATTTTTCCTGAAAAAATCGTAGTTTTCTGAATATTTTGTGATTTTTTGAAGAGTAAACTATTGACCATGTTCTGCAAACTTGTTATGAATAAATACGCAAATATTTTAGAATCATAAAATGTATGAGAAATTGAAATCAATTTGAGGTTATATCAAAATTGTACATATCTGCTGAAAAAATCGTAGGTTTCTGAATTTTTTGTAGTTCTTTGGCCAGATTTATACCAATAATGGTCTGCAAGCATGTTCTAGATAAATACGCAAATATTTTAAAATCATAATATGTATTGGATTTCGAGATTGGTTTGAAGTTATAACAAAATTGTATATTTTTCCTGAAAAATTCATAGTTTTCTGAATTTTCTGTAGTTTTTCTGCCAGATTTACATCAATAATGTTCTTCAAACTTGTTTTGGATAAATACGCAAATATTTCGAAATCATAAAATATATGAGAAATTGAAATCAATTTCGAGGTTATATCAAAAATGTATATTTCTGCTAATAAAAATAGTAGTTTTCTGAATTTATAACGAAATTGTATATTTTTCCTGAAAAATTCGTAGTTTTCTTAATTTTTGTAGTTCTTCTGCCAGATTTACATCAATTATGTTCTGCAAACTTGTTCTGGATAAAAACACAAAAATTTTAATATCATAAAATGTATGGGAATTCGAGATTAGTTTGAAATTATAACAAAATTGTATATTTTTCCTGGAAAAATTCGTAGTTTTCTGAATTTTTGTAATTTTTCTGTCAGATTTACATCAATAATGTTCTGCAAACTTGTTCTGGATAAATACGCAAAAATTGTAAAATCATAAAATTTATGGGATTTCGAGATTAATTTGAAATTATAACAAAATTGTATATTATTCCTGAAAAAAATCGTAGTTTTCTGAATTTTTTGTAGTTCTTTGGCCATATTTATATCATCATGGTTCTGGATAAATACGCAAATATTTTAAAATCATAAAATGTATGGAAATTCGAGATTAGTTTGAAGTTATAACAAAACTGTACATTTTTCCTGAAAGATTCGTAGTTCTCTGAGTTTTTGTAGTTCTTTTGTCAGATTAACATCAATAATGTTCTGAAAACTTTTTCTGGATAAATACGCAAATATTTTAAAATCTTAAAATGTATGGGAATTCGAGATTAGTTTGAAGCTATAACGATATTGTATATTTTTCCTGAATAATTCGTAGTTTTCTGAATTTTTGTAGTTCTTTTGCCAGAATTACATCAATAGTGTTCTGCAAACTTATTTTGGATAAATATTCAAAAATTTTAAGATCATAAAATGTATGGAAATTCAAGATTAGTTTGAAATTATAACAAAATTGTATATTTTTCCTGAAAAATTCGTAGTTTTCTGAATTTTTGTAGTTCTTCTACCTGATTTTCATCAATAATGTTCTGCAAACTTGTTCTAGATAAATACGCAAATATTTTAAAATCATAAAATGTATGGGAATTCAAGATTAGTTTGAAGTTATAACAAAATTGTATATTTTTCCTGAAAAAATCGTAGTTTTCTGAATTTTTTGTAGTTCTTTGGCCAAATTTATATCAATAATGTTCTGCAAACTTGTTCTGAATAGATACGCAAATATTGTAAAATCATAAAATGTATGGGAATTTGAGATTAGTTTGAAGTTATAACGAAATTGTATATTTTTCCTGAAAAATTCGTAGTTTCCTGAATTTTTGTAGTTCTTCTGCTAGATTTACATCAATAGTGTTCTGCAAACTTGTTCTGGATAAATATGCAAATATTTTAAAATCATAAAATGTATGGAAATTCGAGATTAGTTTGAAATAATAACAAAATTGTATATTTTTCCTGAAAAATTCGTAGTTTTCTGAATTTTTGTAGTTCTTCTGCCAGATTTACATCAATAATGTTCTGCAAACTTGTTCTGGATAAATACGCAAATATTTTAAGATCATAAAATGTATGGGAATTCAAGATTAGTTTGAAGTTGTAACAAAATTGTATATATTTCCTGAAAAAATCGCAAATTTCTGAATTTTTGTAGTTCTTTTGCCAGATTTACATCAATAATGTCCTGCAAACTTGTTCTGGATAAATACGCAAATATTTTAAAATCATAAAATGTATGGGAATTCAAGATTAGTTTCAAGTTATAACAAAATTGTATATTTTTCCTGAAAAAATCGTAGATTTCTGAATTTTTTGTAGTTTTTTGGCCAAATTTGTATCAATAATGTTCTGCAAACTTGTTCTGGATAAATACGCAAATATTTTAAAATCATAAAATGTATGGGAATTCGAGATTAGTTTGAAGTTATAACGAAATTGTATATTTTTCCTGAAAAAATTCGTAGTTTTCTGAATTTTTTGTAGTTCTTTGAAGAGAAAAATATCAACAATGTTCTGAGAATTTCTTCCTTAAGTATATGCGCACATTTTAAAATAAAAAAATACATTGGTCATCGCGACAAATTTAAAGTTACAAAAGAAAATATGGTTTTCTCTGTATTATACGTAGTTTTGTGAACATATTGCAGTGCTTTGAGTGATAAATAATCACTATAATCACATTGATAGCTTTATTACACTCGTGTGGGCTATTCACCATCAAAAAATCATGTGGTCATCGCGATAAATTTAAAGTTCTGCTCGAACATAAAAATCTTACGAAATTTATAACGACTTGCTCCGGGTTTTTTAGTACTAGAAATTAGAATTTTGATCAGAGAAAATTTTCAAAACATGTATACTCATCGAGAGATCCTAAAAAATTCATTGCTAAAAAAATTTTTGAAATCGGACTTGTAACGGCCGAGATATAGAAGGTTGAAATTAGCGTTCCAACTTTTTTTGAGGCATCGGCGTTTGAGTGTTAATAGCGATATTAGGCACACCGTGCGTGCATATTTACTCATATAAGAACATCCTATAGAAATGGCTCAAAATCTTTAAATCACAAAAACTTTAGTTTCCCTTGATGAAACATTTTCAAATTTTCAGAGGAGATACTAGAGTAGTTTATCTTTCGAATGCCGAGTGTCATTTGAGTGGACATTTTTATTTGTTAATAACGGCACCGTGAAAAACCACATCTGCTTATTGTGACATAGTGCGACATATATGGCTGTAACTATTTAACGGTATGATCAAATTGAATGAAATTTTGTCACATACATACATACTTTACGTACATAAAAATTTTCATTGAAATCGGTTCAGTATTTTTGGCGCCAGAGTTGAAACGGCAAAAAAGTGATATTTTCCAAAATGTTTGTTTGCAGAAGATTCTCAAGTGGCAATTCCCTTGTTTCAACGATATCTCCGCCAATACTCAACCGATTTTAATGAAAATTTTATGGTATTAGCTACACATAATATACTATTCATGGTAAAAAAATTAGCTATTTTGGCGAACGCAATCAAAAGTTATACAATATTTTCTGTGTGCCAATTTCATCGTGGACACTCTTTAGAAGAAAAAATATACTATAGTATCCATCTGGTCAGAATCACTGAACATAGATAAACACAACACGCGTACAACACGACATTTGTCATGCACTTGAATCCAATAAAAGAAAATAAATCTGCACTTCTCTTCTTCTTCTTCTTCTTCTTCCTCATCTCTTCCTATCTCAGTTGATCTCGACGAGATGCAATTCCATTCAACTTGTTTGCGGTTGCGGCATTTTCCTCCCTCTAATTAAGCGCGCGTCAATCGATCGAGACATGTTGATGTGATAATGTCAAACGAACTGAACCGTGCGCACTAATGTAATTACTACTGTGATGGATTGCCTGCTGGACTAGAGCTCAAAAATTGATTTCTGTTTCTCCGACCGCCACGTGAAAGTCGAATGATTTTGATCGACGCGTGAAGAGTTTCTCCCACGCACGCAATCCCCTGCGTAAATCAATCTGATAATTTCCTTTCGTCGTGGCGTGCTGCTGGCTCGAGAAAATCTCAAACTCGTTCGGGCTCTTATAAATGGCTCATCGAAGGTGTTGTTATATTTAGCCGTTATTATAAACATGCAATCCGATATTGATCGGGGGGATTGACGTGCTTATAGTCGCTCGGAATCGGGCTAAACGTCGATAAATACCCCATAAACCGTGTATAAATATCTCGGAACATGTTTTTCTGAAGTATCCAACAAGGGCTTGTGCACCTACCTTCTTCGTGTGACATGATGCTCTCGTCCGGTGAGCTGGGCTCGCCGGCTGTGATCATGGTGGTCTTTCGGTTTTCCTGCAGTTTGGAGAAAAACTCGACCGCGTAGTCGATCACGTCGCCCGGCTGCTCCAGCAGGTATGCTATCGAGAACTCCAGCAGCACGTCCCGTAATCCGTCCGGGACCTGAATTCGGTGCTTCTGTTGGCTCGACATGGTCGGTTGTGCGTCACAATCTGCAAACGGCAATTAGAAAATAAATGGAAACATTAGGTAACATTTTAAGAAGTAAGACCCTGCTGGCTTAAATAGCAATATGTATTGCCAAATAGATCATGTACCACCAACTAAGTCATGTACCACCAAACAAAAAAAAAACAGACGGTTACAGTTAGACGAAACATTTTTTGTTTGTTTTTTTTTTTTTTTTGCTAGGTTTCTAGCTGCACTCTGAATAGAGTAGAAACCTCTACACTAGACCCGAAGATAGAAAAGAGTAGGGTATCGCGCTACTTGGGCGGTGGTTTTCTTCGTCTGTTATTTTCGTCTGTTTTCCACTGTAACTCGGTCAATTTTGAACCGATTGACTTGAAATTTTGTACACGGGTAGATACTATACCTGCCACAAAAGTTCAGCTTATTGGACGCAGTGGCTTAAATTCCCCAACAGGGGAGGGGAAAAAAAAAAATACCTATCTCACCGCATTCCAAGAATTGTGTCAATTGGTTCAAGATTGACTGAGTTATAGTGGAAAACAGACGAATATAGAAGCCACCGCCCAAGTAGCGCGATTCCCTACGTAATCTTTCAGAAGCAGTTTGCCAGCCGTACGCGGAAAATGATATCCATTAAGACACTGTTGCAAACTGACTCAAAAAGTTACGGTTATGTTCACACGGTATGTGTTTGTCTTCTTGTTTAATATTGTGGTATGGTTCCGTTCAATATGTATTTCTCCTCGTACCAGTTGTTGTATGTTTGTTTTTTTTTTTTCATCTAACCCCGTATGTTAAAATATAAATAGTCGATCCTGGGTCAAATTGTTTTCCTGATTTCGCTAATCGTTTTCTACATCTCTGTGTTCATTTCTTGTGTCCTTAAATTATCATCGGTCCAAAACCCACAGAAACATGTACTGAACTTCTGATATTTTTCTGTTGGTGTCATAATACCATCTAAGAGATAAACAAAAATACGCCAAGTTGATGAGTTGATTGCAATAGAATTTTAAAATAATAAAGATTGCTTGTCAACTAAGGTACACCGGGGCAAGTTGAAATGCGGGGTAAGATGAAACGAACGCTTTAAAAACTAGTGAATATCGATATTTTCATATCGAAAAAATCATGATAATAATGCCCTATGGTGAGCATATTTAGGCATTGAAAAATTAAATTTTCGTTCAAAAATCTGAATTTTGCAAGAATTACAATTTTCTCATTTTTTCGATCCTAAAAAGTAATTAAATTTTGATACATATACATACCTGAAAACAAATCAAAATATCGATTGGATTTGAATCTCTCCATTTCACAAGATAGATTTAGAAACTAATAAATGAGATCTGGTGGAAAATATAATATTTTTAATTTATTAACTTTTGCATAACTCTGTTTCAACTTACCCCTTGAAATTAACCCTATGGGGCAAGTTGAAACTTTGACCTGAATGCCTGAGTTTTCCACGTGATTTTCAACTCCAACGTAATACTTCTGCATTATTAAATTGATTTCACACCAAAATATGTTTCTAGTGAATCATTGAAACTCTTTTCAAAAGTGATCTAAGAGTTGTGGTTATAGCATGTTTCTATATAAATAAATATAATGTATGATTAATTAATATCATTTAGACTTGAGAGTCTGGATCAAGGTTTGGGCTCAAATTTAGCAACTGAGTTAATATAACAGTCCTGCAACAATCACGAAAAAGTAAATCAAATACTGTAAATGTTGGTTTTGTTGGAAACAAGTGTTATTATGGACTTCTGATATTTGAATACAGCATCATAAAACCATAAATACCTTGAAAACCCCAAAAAGTAGGTCACAAAAGAGTAAGTATCAAACATACTGATTAGCGATCAAACCAAAGTGCTTTTTTGCGCTTGACGGAATTCAGGAAAGTGACAAAATTCTGATATATTAAAAATATACAAAAAAACATCTATATATATAAAAATGCAGTGGCATACGTGGGACCGCTCATAACTTGCGAACCGAAGGTCCGATTTTGGTCGTCTTTGTTTTGTTCTGTTAGTTTTCACCCAAGGAAGGTTTATGAGGCAAAAAAACATGGAAAAATGGAGAGTTTTTGAAAATCGATCTTCCATACATTTTGTGACCGGGGACTTGGGCTTGGCTGGAAACATGAAACGTCAAAAAACGCAGTAGGCAATACAAAGTTTGCCGGGTTCAGCTAGTATTTATATAGATATTACAATAAACACGCCTCATAATATACCTATAACCATAGTTTCTAATTAAGTTAGGTCCTAATACGTTACATTGCGCTTGCTTAAGGCCAGTAGTACGTTTTGAATTACCAGGATTCACCAATTTTGTTTGAATTTCAAAATGTTTGATCCATTTCAACTTACCCCGCTGTATGGGGCAAGATGAAACAAACAGCTCAAAATGTGTTCATTGAAATTTGTACAAGTTTTTGAGTAAAAAGTATGACTGTAGTATTTTTCCTCAAAAATAGAGACTCAGTTAAAACTAACAACATTGAGCTTGAAAATTTTCAAGTCGAATTGATTTTTTGGTAAAACTTTGAAATTCAACTTTTTAAAAACCGTTTCAACTTGCCCCGGTGTACCTTATTATGTATTCATCCCCTTACAAATGCTATGAAAAATATTCAAATTTGTTCAATTGTCCTATCGGTCCTACCTAGATAAACCATGTCATTTTCTCAAGTGTAGCCTATAAATGTCAACCTAGTCATACACAAGTAACGTTGTTCAGTTAATAAAAGCAGTCAGTTTTTGTCCAAAATGTCACGTCGAACGCATTGACGTCAACAATGCGTTTAAGTGTACGCACGTTAGCTTCGAATCTATCAGCACAATTAAGTGCTGCAAATCTCCTTCCTACTATTAAATCTTCGGTCGATTTTAATTGCTTTATTTAAAGAAAATATGACCAACTAACATTGTAAAAATGCGAAAAAGCGACTATGACATCAATAAATTACCAATCAAAATCAACCGAGAAACGTGAGAAATAGAGCCCAAACAACATTTTGAAGTCAGCTGGCTGTAAAAGGTTCCAAAACCTGTCACAAATACTATAATGTTTTTATTAGGATTTGTAACGATCATCAAAACCTTCTCAAATCCAACCGACTTGGAACTATTGCTTGGGAATAGACTCTAATGAGCCCTGGCGGTTCCTCCGTGTTTATCGAGCGTGTCTGATGCATATGATCACTGATCAGCCATACTCCATCTGCAGCAGCCGGTTCGTGATGAACCGTTGGAGGTGCATTAAAGTGTTAAAAAGGTGATATGTTTCACTAAAGAACACTACACTACATTACAATAATAAAAATGAAACTCCTTCACTTTAATACCGTCAACCCCTGCGAACTTGGCCAGGGGGTTACAGTTAGACGAAACATAAGACCAAAAACAACTGAATTAGTTTCCCCCTGACACTAACCCCGTGTCGAAACGTTGGGCAAGTAATAAACATCGTTTGTTAGTTCAAGACTGAGTAGCCGGTTTTAATTGATAGAAATTTTTACAGATATATACTTCAGCAAGGATACATCGGCAAATGCCTTCAGGAATTTTTCAGTGATTACATCATGGATTGCTCCAGAGAATTTTTCAAGAATTCCTCTCGGGATTACACCAGACATTCCTCCGGGAATTTCTCCTGGATTATCTTTAGAGGTTTGTCCTAAGTGTAGTATTAGCTTAGGTTTAAATGTACAGAAATAAAAACAAAAAAAGGTTCGTCCATTGATTGTTCCAATGTTTTTTTGCAAGGATTCCTCCAGGGATTCCTAAAGGAATGTCAACAAAAATGCTTTTAGGTATTTCTACAAGTGTTCCTTCAGAGATTTCTTAAGGGATTTCTCCATATATTCTTTCAAAAATTCCTCTACAGTTTGTTACAATAATTCAATCTGGAATAATACGGGTTACGCACAAAAGGCTGAATAACATCAGGCTGAACTACGAAAGGCTGAAATAGTAATTCTACTAATTTTCCAACAGGGCAGCTCAAACGCAGTGCTAATCACTACCCAAACACTCAAACATAGACATACAGTTGTATTACTCCTATTATTCCCATCGTACACTCATTCAACGGTTTATTTAAAAATTTGCTAGTTGGTCGACAACCAAGCCAATTTCCATGGCTTTGGTTTTGTTCAAGCTTTCAACCCTTGTTCAGAATTGGCTAAACTAAGTATTTTTGTCATTGGGTGAACATGCTTCCGTTATGATCTGGATAGGAAAGTGTTACCCAAGTAGCACAGATGTCACAGAAGAATAACGACAGTGCAGGTTTTTGGTTGCACAGGAGCTACCCAATGCTAGAAAAACATGACATTGACACTTGTGCAACCAAAAATCTGCACTGTCGTGACTCTTCTGTGACAAATGACTGCTTGGGTACAATAGTTTGTCAGCGCAACCAATTCCTTACTATGTATTATAATGTCCTACATAACTACGATAGCTATGTCTCAAAAGAACAGCATATTTTTCAAAGAAGGGAAAATCACTATTGATTTATTACAGCTGTAATGACATCAATCTCCATAACATCAAAACTCGAAAGAATAGGTGATGTTTAAAGAAGGGTAAATCTCTTATGAAAATGTCATTAGTCACTTTTTGTGTTCGTTGGTATGCGTCATTAACCTCTTTACTAAGCACAAGCCTACAAGTATAGTGCTCTTGTGACGGGTTCGATTCCTGTTTCGGCCAGGAACTTCTCGTAATGGTAATTTCCTTGACTTCTTTGGGCATGGTATCTTCTTGTCAGCCAGACGATATACGAATATAAAATACTCATTGGCAGAAAAAGCAAAAATATGAATGTGCTCATAGAACACTGCTGAGAAGCTGAGAAGCAGGCTCTGTCTCAGTTGGTACGTTACGCCAAGATGAGAAAAAGTGTTGTAACTAATTACGTAGATATTTGCATTTTCAGCCTTTTGTAATTTCAGCCCTATGTAACAGGTTCTTAATTTCAGCCTTTTGTGATTCAGCCTTACACACTCAGATTCAATTTCGCTGTTCGGTAATTATTTTACTGGAACAATTCGGTAAAGTTAAAAAAACACCGAACTCCGGTAATTATTGTTCGTTTTACAAGTGTTCGGTATTTTTTTACCGATCGATTTGTGATTTAGTCACCATCTGTCAAAAATATCACAGTACACACTGTAAAATGAAGAGATTGCCGTATCCTGTAAAAAAAATACCGAAAAAGTCTGTACTTCTCACGCTTCATTACCGAATTTCTGTAAACTGTTTGCTTCTGTCAAAGTCGTCACACCGTTGACATACTTTCCACTCTTGTCAACTTGCTTCGTGAATGTTGTATTAATTTCTAATAGAAAGTGAAGTTATCGAAAGAAAAGTGAAGCGATTGGATCTTACAGGCCCTATCATCATCGCCACAGTAGTTGCGTAAGTATTCATACATTAATTGTGATAACTGCGCATTAATAACAACTTGTTGTTCCAGGTCCTCCTGCGTTCCATTTACATGAAAACTTGTCCTGCTAGATGAACCCTCGTCCTCGCCTATTTAAGCAGATATGCATTGGAATGTGATAATGTTACCACCTACTTTACTATTGTGCCACATTTAGCCTAATAAATGAATAAAATCTAAATGTCTATGTCTGTTTTCTAATTTAACAATATACCGAAATACTGTAAATCTCCCAAAAAAACAAAGAATTACCGAAAACCTACGGTAGTCCACGACACAACATTACCGAACACTCCGGTAATTTTTGACAGCTCGCCGAAAATCTAAATTACCGTACGTTCAGTACTTTTTTCGATTACCGAACGAACTACCGAACGTTCAGCTGTTGAGAATTTGGTAAAAAAAATACCGTATACTGTAAAATAATCTAAGTGTGTATGTTTTTTTTTTACTTTTTCGTTTATT
The DNA here is from genome assembly GCF_035046485.1 of Aedes albopictus. Classification (NCBI taxonomy): domain Eukaryota; kingdom Metazoa; phylum Arthropoda; class Insecta; order Diptera; family Culicidae; genus Aedes; species Aedes albopictus. The sequence goes on from NC_085137.1 coordinate 399,419,495, forward strand.
TGGAAGGCTCGGGCGCCACATGGGCATAACTGAGCCGAAATCTTTTGTTTTTACATTGATTTTACATTTTACATTTTATTACTGCCTTAAAACTATGTTAGTTTGGGAAGCCAAAGTACTCGCGGCTGTTTCGAGGTTAAGGATTGAAAAAAAAATAAAATAAAATTGGGAAGGACGGATTTATGGGTTTAAAACTAAATTATTTGCTAACTTATACTAAAAACATTGCCAGCCTTATGTTAGCGCCCCAATAATTCGAAGTATTTCAGCATGAATATCTATCGGAAACCCTTTCAGGAAATTTTACCAGACATTATCTAAAAATTAATCCAGGAACTCCTTCAAACATTGTACAAAACATTCTTTTGGAGTCCATTCAAAGATTCCAACAATAATTCGTACAAAAATTATGCAGGCATGAAATCCTCCATATTTTTTCCTACAGAAATTCTTCCAGGGATTTGTTAAGACACCTTTCCTGAGATTTCAAGATTTTCTTTTGGAATACCTTCAGGTTTTCCTTCAAGAATTCCTTCCAGGGTTTAACTTAGGAATTTCTTCTGTGTTTCTTTCAGGAACAATTCCAAAGACTATTTTAAAAATTCCTCCAAGGATTCACCTAGGAACACTTTATAGAATTCATTCAGGAATTAATCCAGTACTTCCTCCAGGGACTGTTTAGGGTTTTTCTTCGGAATGTCTTTAGGAATTGCTTCCGGGATTCCTACTAGGGTTTCTTTAGGAACTCCTGCGGGGATTCCTTCAGGAAGTGCTACAGGAATTCCTCAAGGAGTTCCTCTACGAACTCTTCTTGGGATTCCTTCAGCATTTCTCCAAGAATTCCATCTACAATTTCTTCAGTAATTCTTCCTGTGATTCCTCCAGGAATTCCTCAAGGGATTACTCCACTAATTTCTTCAGGGATTCTGCCAGGAATTATTCTAGGGATTCCTCTGGGAATTTCTTCAGGGATTTCCCTAAAAATCATCCGGGGATTCCTTCACAAATGCCTCTAGAGATTCCTCCAGAAGTAAAGTGTAGAATTAGTTTAGCGTTAAAATACACGTTAAGAAAATTAAAAAAAAAAAGATTCCTACAGAAATTCCTCCAGGATTCTTCTAGAGATTCCTCCCGGAGTATTTCTAGAAATTCCTCTGGGATTCCCTACAGGCATTCCTCTAGCATGCCCTCCAGGGATTTCTCCAAGAATTTCTCCAGGGCTTCACTTGGAAGTTCTTTCTGTGATTCTTTCTGGAATAACTTGTTTTAAAACTCCTCCAAAGATTCCCCCAGGAACTCTTCATAGGATACCTTCAGGAATTCCTCCTTGTATTCTGTTAGGAACTTCTCCAGCAATTAATTCAGTATTTCCTCCACGAACTCTTCTAAGGATTCCTTCAGAATTTCTTCAACAATTCCTTCAGGAATTATTGGAGAAATTCTTCCAAGGATTCCTCTGGGAATTCCTACAAGAATTTCTCTAAAAAATAGTCCAGGAATTCATCTAGAGATTTCTCCAGATATTCCGCCAGAAATTTCTCAAGAGATTTCTCCAGGAGATCCTCTGGAGATTCCTTCAGAAATTCCTACAAGAATTCCACTAGGAAATCCTCCAGGGATCCCTCCAAGAATTCCTACAGGATTTTTTTCAGGGATTCCTCCAAAAATTTATCCAGGGTTTCCTCAATGCATTCCTTCAAGACTTCCTCCAGGCATTCCTCTAGAGATTCCTCTGCAATTACTCCCCTAGGAATTTCTACAAAAAATTATCTAGGAATTCTTCAAGGGGTTCGTCCAAGGATTTTTCCAGAGACTCCTACAGGAATTCCTCCAAAGATTTCTTCAGGAATTAGTTTAGGGATTCCTCCAAGAATTCTACCAGAAATTCTCCTAGGCATTCATCCAGGCATTTATCCAGGCATTCTTCCAGGGATTCCTCTTTGGATTCTTGCATATTTTTTTTTCAATAATTCCTCCAGGTATTCCACTAGATATTCCTCCAGAAATTGCTTCAAGGACACCTCCAGGTATTCCCCTGGAGATTCTCCTGGGATTGCTTCAGCAATCCATACATTCTTCCAGGAATTTCTCCAGGGTCTCTTCGAGGAATTCCTCCATAAATTACCCCAGCAATTTCTTCAGGGATTCCTCCTGGAATTTCAGCAAAAAAATCTTCCAGGATTTTCTATAGGAATACCTTTTGGATTTTTTCCAGGAATTCTTTCAGATTTTTCTTCAGAAATTGCTGCAGGGATTCCTTTAGGAACTTGTTCATAGATTTTTCCAATGATTTCTCCACAAATTTCTCAAAGAAACTCCTCAGGGGTTTTTTCAGAAATTCCTTCGAGGATTTCTCCATGAATTCCTCCATAAATTCTTCCAGGAATTTCACAGGGGATTTTTTTCAGAAATTTCTCCCAGAGTTCCTCTAGACTAGAGTCTAGAGTCTAGAGATACCACCAGAAATTCATCCAGTAAATGTTGCAATAATTACTCCAGAGATTCCGCCAGGCAATCCTTCAGGAATTCCTCCACCAATACCGAAATGAACGCCTCCAGAAATTCCTTCAGGAATTCCTCCAGGATTTTATCCAAAAATTTCTTCAGTTAGCACAAATCCCGTAAGTTTAATAGTGAATGTAATTTCTCCAAGAGCTCCTCCAGAATTACCCCAAGAATTTCTTCAATAATTCCTAGAGAAATTAAGAATGGATCCAGGAATTGCTTCTGGATATCCTTCAGAAATTATATTAGAAATTTCTCCAGAATTTTTTTCAGAAAATCTTCTGGGGATTTCTTCAGAAATTCTTCCAGGAAATTCTCCATTCCTCAGGAATTTTTCAGGGATTCCTCCAGAGATTTTTCCACTAATTTCTTCAAGGATTTCCCCAGGGATTCCTTCAGGAATTCCTTCAGGAATTCCTTCAAGAATTTCTTCAGGAATTCTTCGAAAACCTACATTAGAAATTCTTCCAGGAATTTCTCAAGCGATTTTTTCAGAAATAGAAAAATAATAGAACTAGAAACTGAAATCTCCGAGAACTCCTCTGGAGATTGCTTTAGAAATTCATCCAGTATTTTTTTCAAGAACTCCTCTGGAGATCCAGAGAACTCTAGGAATTCCATCAGGAACTCCTTTTGCAATTCCCACAGGAATGCCTCTAGGAATTCCTCCAAGCATTCTCCAGGATTTTATCCAGGAATATCTCCAGAAACTCCTACAGAAATTTCTCCTGGACATCCTTCAGAAATAATGTGAGCAATTCCTCCAGGAATTTCTCCAGGAAATGCTCTTGGGATTTCTTTAGAATTTCTCCAGTTAATTTCCCAGAGATTAATCCAGGAAAACCAGGAATTTTCTAAGGGATTTTTTCAGAAATTTCTCCAGGAATTTCTCCCAGAAGTCCTCTGGAGAAATCTCCAGGATTTTTTCCAGAGTACTTTCAGGGATTGCTCCAATAATTCATCCAAGATATTTCACCAGGAATGCCTGCTGGGTCTCATACAAATATCCAATATTTCCCCAATATTTCTCATACAAATATCCAGTATTTCTCCAAGAATTCCTTCAGAAATTTCTCAAAAATTTCTTCTTGGAATTCCTCAAGAGATTTCTTCAGATTTTTTTTTTCTAGGTATTCCTCCCATAATTTATCCAGGAATTCCTCCACTATACTTTCAGAAATTCCCTCAGGGATTCCTCCGGGAATTAATCCGGGGATTCCACAGGACTTCCTGCAGGCATTCCTGTAGGAAATCCTTCTGAAATACATCCAGGTTTTTCTTCAGGGATTTATCCACGAAGTCTTCCAAAGACTGCTCCGGAAATTCTTCCAGGGTTTTGCTCAAAGATTTCCTCAAGTGATTTCTTCAGAAATTCCTCTCAGGTTCTCTTCAAAAATTTAATCAGGAGTTCTTTTAGAAACTTTGGAAATCCTTTAATTTTTTTTTCCTGGGAATGCCTGATAATTTTATTTTAATTAGTTCAAGAATTTCTGTAAGAATTTCTCCAACGAATAGTATTGGAAGATAATTTAAAAAGGGATGCTTACAGGAACCAAGAAATTATCCTGAGAATCTTTCGAAGCTTTTACGAGAATACCTTCAAAAATTCTCCCAAGGATCCTTCCGGGAATACGTCAATTGTCATTTCTACAGGATTATGCTCTGAGATGAATGTATGCAGTATATGAGTATATGAAAAAAAAAATCTTTAGTGAGATTCCGGCAAGGATAACCCCCTGACTGAAAAAGCTAGCTACGCCCTTGGGAGTACCAGACTTTTGACATGAGATGGTAACTTTTAGAAGGTGTGACGGGAATTGAATTCATGTTGTGCCCGAAACAGACATGGAAAAGAATTCGAGGGACAATGATTCAATCTTATTATTTTCAGGAAATGGTAGTTGTTTCACAATATGTTTTGCATGATATGAATAATAATTTATGAATTAGTAATTGATACTAAAAATGACCATGAGGTATTAGTCGAGGTGCCAGAAAAAACTTTTTCATTGTTGGTCGACGCTTGATATGACGGAAATAAGATAAAAACTCAACAAAAAGTACAAATGAGAAACAAAGTTTACAATGAGAAACGAAATAAACAGTGCTTCAATCCTTTGTTTCAAGTAAGATGAATTTTAGAGCCTTATGCTGAACTGATGGAGCGATCTTCCTACTATCTCCACAACTGTCATGAAAACTCCGTTTATTTAAAAATATCGGCATTCATTGCAGGACTTCACTATGAGCCCTTATCCCCCGGGTAGCTCCTGTGACAAGTATTTCGCAAAGGGCCATCATATAACATCACGTAGGTACATAATTTGCTAGCATTTAGATGACAAACACGGCTAAACGTCTCTTAGTTAGGGTAGACTAGCCTCCCGTAAAGCTCTGTGGTATAGTAGTTGACGAGCACTTGAACGATGGTGCGATGGTACATCCATGTAATAGCTAAAGTGGTTCGGTTTTATGCGATTTCTTCTTTTTGTGACATTTAAAAGACTGTGTACTCTCTGCTTGGCAAATGTGGTGACACACCACCGGGGGAAGACGATGACTACCATCATCGCTTTGAAGATTTAGGTATACATGGGTGTGAGCAGAGCACTCACTGACTATAGGTGTTGTTCACTTAGCTTCGTTATCGTAAGATTCCTGAAGCACTTTGCGTCATAAGTACTATTTTTAACGGCTGAGCAAGAAAAACGGCTAATGATTAGGTTTTGGAACGTTTCTGCTGATACGTTTTTATTCAGTAAATTATGTATAGTAGGATTCTGAAACCTCTTAAGGTGAGGAAATTTTTTGGAGACACGTTTCAAGACGGGCGACAAACACTCCAGGGACACCTTATATGTTTACTGCTTAGGTAACAGCTGCTGTTCACACCCTCCTAGAAAAAAAATATCCATCCAAGAAAAGCGAGAAGAAAAGTTTATCCATTCAGTCCCCATCAGCAAAGGAACCCAAAGTTTGTCCCATTATGCGTTTCCAATGTTCCGGACTTGTCGCTCCTTTACATCTTCATTGTCGCCCATTGAGAATCGCTTGTCGTCGAAACTGAATTAGGAATTAGGCAGCAGCGACGATGACGACGACGCTCTCTCTGGCCTACCAAACCAACTCGACGAAATGCAGAAGTCGACCCGCGTATCAACGAACGAGAGCTTGTCACCAACACCGGCGGACGGACGGACGACTGCCGTTGACGAGGGTTGCTCCAGCCCGTTGTCCCATCAGAACCGACACGGCGGCGACCCAGCCAGGGTGAATTGAACTTTATCCGATTTGGCTGTTGAAATTACCATAAATGTGTTTATTGTTGTACTTTGGGACAGGATCTTTATCTGATGCCGTTGGCGATGATGGCGGGGCACAGCAGCGCCGCAGGTCGGTCAACAATGACAGCACTTTCGGATTTCTGGACTATTAACTGATTTCCTCCGGTTTCGGGGGTTTGATTTGGGAATTTCAATTAGCCGTGACCTGGGACAACGTGTTGGTTGTTGTTATCGTCACCTTTGACTGGTGACGGCAGTTGAGGATGATCTTTGCTGATTAAATTTGAGAGATTATATTAACGTTTTGAGCATGGTAAATCAAGGCTACCTGAGGCTTACTTGGAGTTTCGCAAGAACACGATGAATCGTAGAACGTTCGTCCAGCATAACCTACTTTATCCTTACATCTGGAGATCGCCACAGCAGATGAAACAACAAACCAACCACGTTTCGATTGATGGACGGTGCTACTCCGATATGATCACTCCCGAAAACTCAATTTCAAAATGTTGTTCATAATATGAACTGCGCTACACTCAATGGCAAACCAAGTACAGTATTCCATTGATAACTGTAGCATGTTTACATTTCACAAATCGAATTAAATTTGATAACAGGAAAACCTATACCAGACATTCAGGAGTAGTTGATATAGATTGAGGTATCGTGTGTCCCATCTACAAAAAGGGCAACAAGTTGGATTCCGGGAACTACCGCGCGATCACACTACTGAGCGCTGCCTACAAGATACTCTCTCAAATTTTATGGCGCCGTCTTTCACCGATTTCAAGAGAGTTCGTGGGGCAATATCAGGCCGGATTCATGGGCGAACGCGCTACAACGGACCAGATGTTACCATCCGCCATGTGCTACAGAAATGTTGCGAATACAACGTGCCCACACATCATTTGTTCATAGATTCCAAATCGGCGTATGATAAAGAGACGAATGCCGAGTACGGTAAAGTGTCTCTAAACAAAAAAAAAAAAAAAAATCGGCGTATGATACAATCGATCGAGATCAGCTATGGCAGATTATGCACGAATACGGATTCCCGGATAAACTGATACGATTGATCAAGGCGACGATGGATCGAGGGATGTGCGTAGTTCAAGTATCAGGGACACTCTCGAGTCCCTTCAAATTTTGCCGAGGGTTACGGCAAGGTGTTGGTCTTTCGTGCTTGCTGTTTAACATTGCGTTAGAGGGCGTCATAAGGAGAGCGGGGATAAACACGAGTGGAACGATTTTTACGAAGTCCGTTCAGTTGCTTGGTTTCGCTGATGATATTGATATTATAGCTCGCAAATGTGAGACGATGGCGGAAGCGTACATCCGACTAAAGAATGAAGCCAGGCGAATAGGATTAGTCATCAATGTGTCGAAGACAAAGTACATGATGGCAAAGGGTCCTAGGGAGGAAATACCGCGTCTACCACCCCGAATTTCCATCAACGGTGATGAAATCGAAGCGGTTGAAGAATTTGTGTACTTGGGTTCACTGGCTACCACCGACAACGACACCAGCAGAGAAATTCAGAGGCGCATTGTGGCAGGAAATCGAGGTTACTTTGGACTCCGCAGAACTCCACGAACGAACAAAATTCGCCGTAACATGAAGTTAACTATCTACAAAACGCTGATTAGAGTACCAACGCCCCCATTGTAGTTTTGAACGGAAGGTGTAGCGTGCCATCTACGGCAAAGTGCAGATGGAAGACGGAACTTGGAGAAGGCGAATGAACCACGAGCTTCATCAGCTGCTGAGAGAATCAACCATCGTCAACACCGCGAAAGGCAACGGTGGGCAGGTCACGTCATCAGGATGTCGGATAGCAACCCGATTAAAATGGTTCTCGAGAATCACCCGAACGGTACAAGAAGACGTGGTGCACAGTCAGCTAGGTGGATTGATCAAGTCGAGGAAGATTTGCGGACCCTTCACAGAGTGCGAAACTGGAGACGCACAGCCATGGACCGACTAGAATGCAGACGACTCTACGAGTCTCTTAAGGCAGAGGCCGCTTAGGCCTTAATCGGACCGGTAAGGTAAAGTAAGTAGGTACTATACAGCGACACGAGGGATTATTCCAGAACGAATTTGGAAGATACGTCCGCAATTGCAGGACATAGGCCTACTTCTGCGCAAATTGCAGCTCATCGTGTAATGCCTCGGTATCTTCCTGACTTCAACGGCAACCCCGAGAACTGGCCAATATTCATTAAACCCGATTCTTTTTTGCACGGGTCTGGTTTTTGCTATAATTCAGACAATATTCAACCATTTTTGCTCATCAAATTTTGTACACATGTAGGCACGATTATCTCTTGGAGGAAGTCCCAGTGAATCTCCCAGGAAGAACAATATTTTGTGAAAGTTGTATAGGAACTCCTAGTCAAACTTTTAGAAAAGTTTCCGTGGAACTCCTACAACAATTTCCCTAAGAAATTCCAGGTATTTCTGCGGAAATTTGCGGTGCAATTTGAGTAGAATTCCTAAAGAAATTTCCGTTGCCACTCTAGAAAAAATTCCGGATGAACTGCAAGGGGAATTTCCAAACATTCGAGGAAAAAACTAGAGGATTGTCCGGTGGAACTCCATAGGATTATCCGATGGTACTCCAGTGGAACTCCTACATGATTATACGTTAGAACTTCGAGAAGAATCCCCAGTGAATTTAATTTTCAAAGGAATTCCTGACTTCTCCAGGGATTGAATGTGTGTCTTCTGAAGGAAATTTACGGTGCAACTCCTAAAGAATTTCCCTGTGGAACACATAGAGAAGTAATTTGAGGAATACTTGGGGAAATTCGCTTTGGAACTCTGAGGAATTTCTGAAGAGATTTTCGGTGGAACTTCGAGAAAAATTCCCAGAGGAATTCCCACAAGAATTGCTGTAATTCCTAGGGAAATCTAAGAGCACCTTTCGAAGAACTTGGAGAATTCCCGTTGAAACTTTGAACATAATTCCCAGGGAAACTGTGACAGGAATTCCCGAAGGATCTCCTAGACAAATTAATGGCAAGAGAATTTGCGGTGCAACCTCTAGAGGGATTTCTGGAACTCAAAGAGTAGTTCTCGGTGAAACTATTAAACTTTGGGACTCCTGCGGGAATTTGCAGTGGTACTAATACAGCAATTCGTGGTGGAACGCCTATAAGAATTTCTGTTGTAAATTCTACTGGAGTTTCGATCAGAACTCTTGGAATTACTGATTATCTTTGAATTTTCTGGTGGAATTCCTTGAGAATTTTCTTGGAAGGTTCCCAATGGAACATGTAGAGGAATCACTGATGAAACTTTCGATGGAACTCCTAGAGGAATTTCTGCTGGAGCTCCTGCGGGCACTTCTAGACGAATAACTGGTAGAACCAAGGGTAGAACTCTTTGAGAGATTCTTGTTTGAACTCCGTGAGGGATTCCTAGTGGAAGATTTGGAAGTATTCCTAGTGGAACTCCCCTAGGAATAATCGGAGGAACTTCCAGTGTTTTTTTTTTTAATTTTTACTGGAGCAGGAAAAAGTCTGCTGGAGTAGAGCAATTTCCAACAAAGCTTCCTCCAACAGACATGAAACCTCCTCATTTCTTAATCTTTGTATTTTATACATTACAATAACAATTTTCGAGTTCATTTCTTGTGAGCGTGCACTAGTGCACTCATTGGAAGTGAGATTGAAACATCCACTATAATTCTTGTTGTGTGAGTACTAACAAAAATTTACACTCTATACATTTATTTTAGTGATGGACCGTGATCATATTCGCACTTCCGGGATCCCTGCAACCTTCTTGACAGTGACGAAACCTGACCAGAACCCTTCAAAAATGGTCCTAAACAATATGATTCTCATTACAGAGAACTTTTTGGAGAAGTTATGGAATAAAATGTTTAAGGTAATAACATTTGTAGATTTTGAAGCACATAGCAACGATGAAAACTAATTTTTTTGATGTTCCGGATTTCTGGAACCAGTTCTAAATTAGTCAATATTAACCTTCACGTGCCCAACCCCCAACATCTCTTTTTCAAAATGCTGGCATTTCGTCAATTTTCATACAACTTTTTTGAAGCCACCCTCAATCGATCATAACTTGGTGCAAGTTTATTACACCCAAGTGGCCATGCAATATCCGGAACCATTCTGAAGATATTCCGGATTGCACTGGGGTCAGGGAGGGTGCCGAAATGGCCAAAAATGATTATCTCGTGTGTTCCTCCTCTCCTCTTCTTGGCGTAACGTCCTCACTGGGACAAAGCCTGCTTCTCAGCTTAGTGTTCTATGAGCACTTCCACAGTTATTAACTGAGAGCTTCCTCTGCCAATGACCATTTTGCATGTGTATATCGTGTGGTAGGCACGAAGATACTCTATGCCCAAGGAAGTCAAGGAAATTTCCTTTACGAAAAGATCCTGGACCGACCGGGAATCGAACCCGTCACCCTCAGCATGGCCATGCTGAATACCCGTGCGTTTACCGCCTCGGCTATATGGGCCCCGTCGTGTGTTATTGTGTTTGAAACATCGATTTTCAGCGGAATTTTCATTGCGAACAATAAAACACAACTGCGATAAGCAGATTTGAATAAGTTGACCCATCCGGATCTCCGTGACAGGTTCCGCGCGGGCCTCATTGGGTTCACTTCTGGTTTTCCTCCAAAACATGTCAAGCGACATATCAAACTTCATGATTTCGAATGACTGAGTCAGAAACGATACCCTGAAGTCAGTATCAACTAATATGGCCACCCCGGAACATCTAGCATAGGTTCCACGGGGGTGACATCGGGGACATTTTTGGTTTTGCAACTAAAACATGCCGTGGGACATATCAAACTGCATGATTTCAAGAGAATGGGGCTGAAAAAAATGACTGAAGTATGAAGCAACTGATATGGCCGCTCCGGAACACCTGAAACAGGTTCCGGAAGGGCCTCTCAAACACAAAAACACACGAAATAATCACTTTGGGTCATTTGGCAAAACAGACTACTCCCCCACCCCCTGACCCCAGTACAATCCAGAATATCTCCGGAAAGGTTCCGGATATTGCATGACCACTTGGGTGTAATAAACTTGGACCAATTTATGATCGATTAAGGGTGACTTCAAAAAAATCAGATGAAAATTGATGAAATGCCAGCATTTTTAAAATGAGTTGTCGGGGGTCGGGTATGTGAAGGTTAATGTCTATAATCAAAGTACACGTAAACACACCTTTTCAATTCTTGAACGGTCCTGAACTTGTTTGGTTGCAAAGTTGTAGCATTTCAAACTTAGGGTCTCCAAAGCGGCATTTTTCAGTTGAAGCAGGTTCCCAGTGATCACAGTGACCAAATCCGGATTTTTCCTGTGGTTTTCAAAACAAGACATGTGTCCTATTTGGTGTTGTTGTTGTTGTTGTTTATTTAACTAAAAATTTTGAAAGAGGGAAAAGCCCCTTTGAGTGATTTCCTTGCATACATGTGTCCTTTTCATTTGAGCCAATGAGATCCAAAATCGGACAAACCACTGATATTTTCGAGCTGTTCAAAGTTTGGGGTAAAATGACCTTAGAGCCTAATTTGACTAAGGGACTAAGAAGGTTAAAAAAAAACAATTTACGACCGAACTGATTTATCGCAGGTCATTATTATAAATAGCATGCATTCACCATGCGTAATAACCAAGTCTACGATATGCATAGTTAAGTATATCCATTTTTCCAGTTTTTGCTAGGAAAATCTCACGCGTCGTGTGGGCGCTTTGATCTGGCATTTTTGACAGAAACTCGCGCAAAACATGCTGCGTACCAAATTTAAGACTGATCCCAATTACTTCGCACTCCGACGGGGCAAAAAGAAAAACAGAATCAGAAGATTTATTCCTCGCCTCGCCAGAGAGCGCTGCTTCGCTATACGGCATCATAAAACCTGCCAAACCGTTGATTAATTAATGTTTGTCCATATCGACAGCGCAGCGCAGCCCCGATGATTTTATGAGCCACTTGCAGTTAGAAGGAGGGTAACGTATAAAAGCTAAGCATCGTTCAAGTGCGACTCCTCGCTTCGTCTAGCCATGCATCGCCAACCCAGTCCAGTCATCCTCCCGTCTAATCCAGACCTAGTCAATGACGAGAGCGGTTACGTATGTGCTGCCGGCCGGAGCTGAGCTGACCGAGACCCTGACGGATGCGATGGAGAAAATAGTTCAATTAAAGCAAATCTCAGGAAGGCAGATAAAATAATAGGACTAATTTCAGCTGCCCGGACGCAAGTGAAATGGAATTTTTCCTTGTGGACGTGTGCGTAGCCTTTCCGCTGGAAAGAGATACACAAACGCATATGGTGAACTAGCAATGGAACAAACGAACGACCAGACTGCTGTCTGTCGGTTACTTGGGTCAGACCGATCCGATATGCACTTAGGATCCATCCAGCCACAACACAGTCTCGGCTTCGACAACGATGATCACTTTATACTAATTGCTGGTGGTGGCGAAGGGATGGTGAAGTAATTTCGTAACGGCGGCGGCGACAGCAACTTAGACTGACGACTGGTTGAGTATCTAGTTGTTGTACGAAACTGCTTGCGTCTGCTGCTACTACTACTGGACTGGTTGAGCTTTGCTTGCTACTGATGATGGTCTGGTCATCTCGGTCAGCTGATTGCCAATTTAATTAACGCCAATTTAAGGGCTCTCCCTTAGGGACCGTTGGTTGTACTACGAGTGGCGCTGTTCTGATGCGTGTGTTCTGATTGTGTATTTGATGCAGCAAGATTGCAATTCTGATTTTCAAGACGGGATTGGTAGCTGAATGTCCTTCGCTGAAAGTTGAGTTTGGCTTTGATTGACCAATTCCGCTGCTGTGCCACATTCTACCGGGTTCCATGCTGCAGCATTACCCTTCACGCTATGTTTTTCTCCACTCTCCGTCTTCGTCGACCCATTTATTCAGTCAACTCCGTTCCATGTATTCGACACCTGAACGTATTCTCCTCTGCATCGTTGGCTATTGGTATGACTCGAACAATCCCTCACATCAATCTCACCTTCTTCCCACAATGTTGCTTCTAGATTCTGCGCATATCTTACTATGGAACCAATGTTGACATTTTTTTATTCGCCATCACGAGAGAACCGTTAGAACCGGTTTCTGATGTTTCCAAGTGATACGAATCAGCTTGCATACCCAGGAAACCAATAAGCGTTTAAATAAGCTCTATTTCAGCTATAAAACTGCATTATATCTACTTGCTGCTGTATCATAGCAGTTCGACTGCTGAATTTCTCTGTATTAGCAATTCAAATGCAGCTTAAAATCTGACAGCTGTTGTGTAGCATTTGAAATGCACGATATTTTTTTGGTTAACAAGCATCCTAACTGCTACTTTATTGCCATAAAACTGCAAGGAACATGAAAATGTTATGGATTCATCCTTACAAAAAAAAATCCTTGATTAACCGGGAATACAACCCAGTTCCTTCCAGCGTGGTCTTACTACAAAGTAAAGTTAAAATTATATCAAATAACACTTGGAGCGTAAAAATATAAGATATTTTGGTAATTTAAAATTCTGTAATGAGCCGTGACAGTCCGTTTTTTAATATTTTTGAGTAGAAGTCAACTCTTTCACTCTTCCAAAGTTGTCTTGTTTCCAAGGGTTCCAAAGGGTTTGATCATTAAACGCTTACAGTGCCACCTAGCGGCAAAATTCGAAAACATAAAATTTCTACATACATTTGGCCAAGTTTTCCCATACAAACTTCAAGCGTTTTGAGCGCCCCCTTAGACTCAACCGATTTTGCTCAAATTTTGAACGTAGCTTCTAGGAGTCCAAAACAACTGATTTAGGAGGTAAGACTTGGTATTTTTCGAAATTTTTGTTTTTCATATAAGTGTGGGCCACCCTACTCCCACATTCATTGTTCAATAACCTTTGCTTCATTGCATGAAAAATTCCTTTGATCATTGGAAATTGTATGAAAATTGACCCATTGTCATCCCTTCGAGGTGAACTTAATTGTTGATAACAAATTTATATGTAGATTCAAATAGTGGACACCTTGGGTGTTAACGGATTAATAGGGGAGACTTGATCCTTTTTCCCTTTTAATTTACCTGAAACTTTAAGAAAAAACACAAAACGAGATCCGATTTCCGTACAAAATGGCAGGTAAACATCTATTGCAAGTTAATACACAACAGAAGGCCTTTAAATTATTGTTAAAGTTTTCAAAACTGTGTTTTTATGGAGGCATGTCTTATGATGTATTTTTCAAAAATGGGTGACACTGGATCCCCCTTTGAGCACATGCTTTATTTATAGGGAAAATAATTCCAGAGTCTTCCTATTCATTTTCTTTTCGAGTTTCTTTGTATTTTCGATGAATTTGGAGTGTTTGAAATTGAAAGATTTCCTTAAATATTTAAGGATATGCCGTATTTTCAAAATGGGGAGACTCGATCCCCCTTTTCTTGGTTTGTACTAAAGTTATAATTATCTGATACATTTTATCGTTGAATAGACTAGAATTCCAAGTAAATAGAGGCTTCCGAATAGAATTTTATTTTTCACATGTATAATGTGTGTGTAATCCTTGAGGGATCAAGTCTCCCCATGTCACTGTTGTATATACAAAGCTGAATTAATTAAAATATGTTAACAACAGCCTTATTTGGATAAATAAGTTTGAAAATATTCTATTTAAACCATGAGCTGTGAAATGTTGACATGATTTGGTTTAATTTTCACAAAGTTATTGAGAAAATTAATTAGTTCGGAATCGCCTGAAAGATTTCTGAAGGACTGAAAACAAACCATAAACCGTTAAAAATAATGCAATGTACAATCGAAATCACTTGTAGCCAAAACATAGTCGTTTGTCCAGGAGTAGTTTTGGAAAAATTATGCTAGAAAAAAAATGTTTCTGATTCCGAGCAAATATGGGGGGAACAAGTCTCCTCAGGGATCAAATCTCCTCAGTCTCCCCTAAGTATTGTTTGGTGTTTAGTGTAAAGTGCGGTTCGTTAATCCAAAGATCGTCACTTCGACAATGACGTGACAAGAATAGTTATGTTTTCGTATGTTATCAAGTCGCATAAAATGCTACATTACATCGCAATAGTGCACACCTGAGACGACACTCGCGAAGAGGAAAAAAAGCAACGTCAAGTGCAGCCCAACTGAACTGTCAGTTGTAGCCCGTTTGATTACGTTGCCTAAAACGAGGAAACTATTGCTATCCGCGATAAATTCTGAAGCCAAAATTCACTCCGAGCAGCATTTTCTTCTCCTGTACTGTCAAAAATAAATTGAAAACAAAATATTCCAATGATTACTTTGCTTGGCGATTGTTGGCGATGCAAAATTTCACCTCAACATGATTTTGTGCGTGAATGGGATTCAGTCACACTGCATGTGAGCTGATGCGGTCACGTACGTGTTTGAACCACCAGCCCAAAACATAATGTCAACACAGATAGGAAGAAGAAAAAAATAACAAAGTGAAGAAAAAGAAGACCGTCTTCGCGAGTCTCATCTCAGGTGCACACCATAAATCGCATAAGATGTTTCTTCAAGTTATATGATGATACTATTGTTCATCCCGGGTAGAGGAATCAAATCTCAATAATAGCATGTTTGATATTGAGATCAAAATGTGATATTGGTTTGATTGACATAATAGTTAAAAGCTAAAAATAATATCTAAAATTTACTCCTGGAAGATCATTATCAGATCATATTTAGATCTTGCAAGATCTAACCAATAGCAACGAGCTATTCGTTTAATCTTGAAATATCAAATTTTGATATTGTTCAGATGTTCCAGTAACATGTTTCAGAAATTATTTTCAGATCTTTTATCTATTATATCAATCAAACCAACATCACGTTTTGATCGTCAGTATTTCACCTCTACCCGGGATCAAATGCACGTATATAGTAGAGTGGGTCCCCAAGTAACGCAACTTGTTATAATAATGTATATAATACATGCTTCATACAAACGACTATGTTTTGTTCTCACTATGGAAAACTTATTTTCGTACACTTATATCACCGAAAAAGCGCAAAAAATGGCGGCTTATAAAACATCTTTATGATGTTACAAAAGATGTTTTTCAATACATTATTATAACATAACATTAAGTATCGAATATGTTCTCAGCAACATCGTAAGAACTTAGTTGCTGGTAGCAGAAACATCACGATTTATCAAATGAACACTGCAAATAATTGTGACACCTATTATGTGATATTTAGTAATGGCTAAAAATAATGTTCAAGCCTTACATTTCATTTGTAATTTACCATCTTGATGTTCGGTCACTATGACTTAATTTCATGGGCCATTCAAGATTTATGGTGAAATAAGCACATTCACTTTTCATGCATTCATTCGCTTTCCATCAGATAGATAACAAGAAGGGAGGTTTTGGTCATCTCTCTGGGTTTTGTGAGATTTTTCAACAAATTTTCAGACATGCAACATGGTGGCTATTTGACACAGCACCGTCTGGAAGTTTTGAAATGCTACTTTTAATCATTGTACTAAAGATGTGCTTGTATTCGTTACATATAAATAAGGAAATTAAATCACTTCATTGAATGTTGGAACTGCCCTAGATAAATATTTTTTGGATAGGAATCTGTACATGATCAAACGGCTATATATACAAATATTAGTGTGAAACATTTTAGCAGGCACTGTAATAAATCAGTCCTGACAGGAAAGAATCCAGAATATTAGAATTACGTTTTAATAACATCGGGTGTACATCACAACAACATGTTTGCCTAATACTACTTGAATCGAATGAAATACATTGAAATAACATCATAATAACGTTATTGCAACATCTTTTTCCAAAAAGCATACAACGATGTGATTGTTGTTTTTGAATACCTGTTTTGAACATAGGTATAACAATAACAAAGTTTTAGTGCAATTTCTTACTCCAATCTAAATATTTTGATTTTTAATGTATCGCGGAGTCAAAATTAGTGTTTTCAAGTGAGATTTAGCTGTCATGTAAGTACCCGAAGTGATTTTTAGATAACATATAAGGCTTGACATTGAGGTGAAGTTCAATGGTGACTTTCCTCTGCTGACCCATTAGGACTAAAGCGACTTCCGCAATCGCCAAGAATTTTAGAGAATATTCTTATACCCATTAAGCAAATTTGGTGCCTGGATGACAACGAAATATTAACTCCAGGCAATCAACAATCGCAAAGCAGTAAATATTAGTATTGGATTAAATGGAAAGCTTCAAGTGCAAATTATTTTTCATAAAAAAATGTTCAAATGAGTAAAGAGATATAGCGAATTAATGAACTTATCGTTGGTGTATAAGTTTATCAATTCGCTATATCTCTTCATTTGATACGTAAACTTAACGTATTCTTAACATACTTCAGCCCAAAGGTTATAACTATGTACTGTTGATGTTTTTCAAATCATCTTGAACTGAAGGAAGACAATGAAACAAAACCCTAGTGCAATTAACGTTCAACTTACGTTACTCTAACTTGTGGTTGGGTTGATAAGATTATTCAGTGACTTTTTATTACCAAACATAGTTAAAACATGATTTTAACATAGGATGTGTTCAGATTCGATTATAGTACTATACTACAACATCTTTTTCAAATTTAACTGTCAAAGATGTTTTCTGTGTTACTTGGGCGTTTATATGGAAAAATGAAAAATTCAATGGTTTTCCATCAGATCAAAGTTTTTTCGATTTCATTTCAGGGCCTAAATAAGTGTGCAAAATTTTGGCACGATCGGTGATGTCTACGTTTTGCGCATCGCATTTGAAGTTTGTGTGGGGTTTTACATGGGAAAACACACTTTTTTACATTTCTCTTATAACAAGCTCGAATTTTTCTAAAACCATGTAACCGATAAAGTGAAAACATAGCCTAGGGTGTGCTGGAAAACTTTGTCGAAGACCGCGAAGTGATCTGATGCTTATGAAAAAAGTTATAGCGTTGGTATTACTTGGCGAAACAGCATGATTTTGTTGCTATTGTTATTCCTTTACATGTTAAAACATAAACACATGCATGCGGTTCGTTGGTAATAACTATTTTCACAAGCATCGGATCGCTTTGCGGTCTGCAACAAAGTTTTTCAGAACATCCTAGGCTATCATTTTATAGTATCGGTTAAAAAGTTTCAGGCAAATTTTTTCAACTTCTGACAAAAATGCAAAAAAAAGTATGTTTTCCCATACAAAAACTCCCATACAAATTTAAATTGCAATGCGCAAAGTGTAGACGCAACCGATCATGCTCAAATTTTGCACAGATACTCAGGACCCGAAACGAAACCAAAAAAGCTTTGATATGAGAAAACGGTTCCGATGTCCCACACTAGTATATAGCCTGCACTTATGTAAGCATAAGGCGCTGTCCATAAACTACGTAGACTCATTTTTGACCATCTCAGACCACCAACCCCCTCCCTCTCGGTAGACTTTTGTTCAAACAAAAATTTGGAAATTTGTATGGAGCTTAAACTTTGGCCAGAACCCCCCCTCCACCCTTAGAGTCTACGTAGTTTATGAACAGGCCCTAAGGCACTTTTGCTGCATCTTATCCAATGTAACTTCCCCATATAAGAGACGTATAACACGATCATAAACTTCATTATACGTATAAATTGGTTATCTGGTAGCGCCTCCATTCCCCCACTTCACTCTCGCTAAGATATCAGTTGTGAATCTTTATCTAACAATGTTATCGATGTTCAACAGGTGTTCTACAGCGTACCATCGGTTTCCGTTTTCCAAGAGATACATCGAACCCATCTCAACAAACGGGACTAGTCTAGTTCTAGTCCAAAAAGAAACAACCACAAAAATCACACGCACACATTCCGGTAATATGATTACAATCAGATCAGACCGGACGGAGTCGGATGGTTTCGTCGTCTGCGCTCTCCGATGTATACCGGCCGACCGGTGGTTCACGGCTCCGCTTTAGTTTCCGGGAGAAGTTTTATTTTTGGAACAGCCAGAACCCAACGACCGGCATCGACCGGCATCGACACTCCGTCCGCGTGATAGTGATTGAAATGAGTTTATTTTAGGTTTTTTAGAATCTTTTATGTAGTAGCTGCGAGAGATGTTTTTTGATTGCGTGAATGCGCTCAAGAAAAGCAAACAAAAAGAAATCACAAATCCGTTTTGGTGTCACTGACTGATCCGAAAGTCCCATCGGAAGGCGAAAAAGGTATCTACCGGGTGGTTGGTGTCTGAGTGACCTTTCTCCTATTGACGGCGGAAATCAATCAAACGATTGGAAAATACACTGGAGTCTGTCTATTTGGGCGGAAGGAAGGTTCGTAAATTTAATTACATCTGAAACTCGAATTTCTTCAGTTGGTAGAAAATTGAAATTTCAGTTCTTCATAAGCCATAAATAGCAGTAAAGATATTATTCAACTACTTAGTAAATACATAGATATCTGAATTTGAAAAATAAAATGAAAATTTTGTTGTTTCTTTCACAAATTTATAGAATTCGTAGCCGAAATATTTTCAGATTCTCTATAATAGAAAAAATCGGCAAATCTGCTATTTATTTCAAAATATCCAGATATGGCTAGTGTGGTGGTTTCTGAAGCATTTTTAGAGAGATGCATCACTTCAATAAACCAAATTTAAAAGAAGCTATTTAGGTACCTTCTTCGAACCACGACGCTAATCCACAAATTGTGGGTTTAACTCAAAACGCCGCGTCGTCTCTTCGCCGATGCCATTTAACACCCTAGTGTGATTCCATCCAACTCCCTATAAATCGTACGATGTGAGCGAGAGATCAAACATCACGCACGTAGCGGGAAAGAAAATAAACACATTCTGTCCACAGTCGTCTGTGGATTTCGTCGTTCTTTCACCATTCGCCGCACAGTTGCACAGTGGGAAAAATGAACAAAAAACTGGGAAACGTCAGTGGAAAAGGTGTAATGACATCAATTAAAATCATTTTTTCAGCTTAAGTCAAAGGGTAGTTTTTGCTTAAACCAAGCCGCTATTTTGGTTTTAGTCGCCACTACATGGACGTCATTGATGGTAGAAATTTTTAAAGGATGGACCCTATCCTAGGACACTATCTCCTAGTTAGTAAGATTTGAGTTCGGTTAAGAACTGGTGTTCAACATGCAGCGTTTTCCAGCAGACGGTACGAGCTGACTATCACTAGAAGCTGGACGAGCTGGAGTGAGGTCAACGAGAGCGATAATCTCGACAGTCGACACTCTGTTGGAGTCGATTCACGGAGCGATGAGTACAGCAGCGCGAGAGGTGATAGGCCTACTCAAAGACGACTTACAAACGGGTGGTTCAAAGAGGAGTGCTAAGCAATAACAAGCGAGAAGAAACGTTTAATGTGATTGGACAGTCACAAGAGAGTATGGACCAGAATGATATGCGGAGATTTTACGAAACTGCCAATAGCATGCGGAGAAAAACAGCGCCTCCTCCCGTCATGTGCAACGCCCGTAGAAGCTTGTTGACGGATGAAACAATGGTGGCTGCCAAGTGGAGAGAGCACTTCGAGGTAATGTTGAGCGATAAGAATGGAAGAGCGACATACAGAATTCGAATCGAAGACGACAGACAAGCCTGTGGAAGCATCAATGTTAGACGAGGTCAAGACAAGACACCAAGACTGAAGAACAATAAGGCTGTGCGGAAGGACGAACCTCACGCCGAGCTTCTCAAGCACGGTAGTGAGCAGCCCAGACAATCAGTAATCGTATAGGATGTTGCATAAGATGATAAAGTGGCGGCCATATACGCAGTGCTGAAAAATTCATTTCGTCATATCTAAATTCAATCACTTACAGCTCATTTTAGAAGCTGAACCTGAGAATATGGTATATGAAAAACTTGTGTGGCTAGACCAGTTCTGCAAGAAAGTCACGGAAAACTGCTATTTTTGGAATATGTAAGGTAAATGTCACGGACTACCTTCAAAAAATGCGAATGATATTCACGGTGAATATCATTTGGCATTTTTCAAAGGTAGTCCGTGAAATTTACCTTACATATTCGAAAAATAGCGGGTTTTCCGTGATTTTCTTGCAGAGCTGGTCTAGCCGCACAAGTTTTTCATATACCATATTCTCAGGTTCAGCTTCTAAAATGAGCTGTAGGTGATTGAAATTAGATATGACGAAATGAATTTTCCAGCACTGCATATACGTTCAAGCCTCCATTTAGGCGCATGTAAAGTGTACGCATATCGCCTCCCCTTTAACATCTTATGCAACATCTTATACGATCACTGGTTGACTGGGAGGTGCATCAAATCTTATACCGTATTATATTGAAGCTATGGGAAGAACTAATATGATAAAAAGAATTCAGAGGCGCAGATAAACTCATTCTAACTGCCAAAATGATCATCAGAAATATCCTATGATTGAAGGCTACTCTTCTAGTTTTACAGTGAAGAGACTAGTTAGCGTTGAAACTACGAATATTTTTGTCAGATATTTTTCCTTCTTTGAATCATAAGCTGTTCTTTTGAGTTATACTAATACATAAGTGACCCAATTTTGTCAGCCCCTTTTCGGAACACATTTTTTGCTCTCTTAAAAACTTCAACATTTTTACTAACTTTTTATCCTTCTATGTTCTGCACCTCAGCTATAGTTTGATGATAAATATTGATAAATTTCTTGAAATATGACCTTAAGATAATGAGAGCAAAAAGTTTGTCGCAAAATGGGGCTGACAAAATCGGATCCTTACTGTATAGAGAACAGTGGCATGAACACTTAAGTTCATCATTTCCTTGTCGGCCAAACGGAATTCGGTCAAACGGCGTTCGGTCTAATAACGTTCAGTCAAACGTCGTTCGGCCAAATGACCCGAAATCCTATTTTTGGTTAATATTTAAGAGTAACTTTTTGGAAGATTTTGAAAAATTCTCATGAATAAATCTTTGGAGAAATTGGGGCACAATTCCTGTAGGAGTGCTCTATTCGTACAAATCTGGAGGCCATATACGTGCATTTCACGCATACCATTCTGTCATATACAACTGCAGATGAATTCAATTATAACTGTGTTTGGATACCAATATGATTTCCTTTTTGCAAACAATGAAAAATAAAAAAATAACGAAATCAAATCAACTTGAGCCGTTCATTTCATGAAGTAGTGTGCAGAATTTTAGCAAATATATGTATTTTACGGACGGGTCAGTGGACACTTAGTGCGGTGTGCGGGCGATGCAATCAAAAAACATTAATACACAAAACCGTACCAAACTTGACTTTGTGAACGATGTCAATAGCGCTGACGGTGGGAAGTGATGGAAAAACTAATGTTTACGATCATCCGGGAGAAGGAAAATCTTACCTAACACCGATATTAATGGAACTCCACGATACGGCCAGTACGGACGTTGTCCAGCATTGAAGTAGAACGGATGCCCAGGTAGGGAAATGAAATATCACCTGAATTCTTCCAAATTTTGCAAACATTGAAATATTTACTTTTCACTGCCACCGCTCTCAGATTCCCCCTGTATGATTTCAGATTTAAAAATATGAACTCATAAACAATCAAACATTATAGATTACAATATAATCGCAACAACTGCAAAAGAGATTGTATAAGGATGATAATTTGAAATAACATTATTGTCCATTTGAAGTTTAAGTTATACAAAACGTAAAACATTATCGGATGAAATTGTTGGCTTCGTAAACGATTGCAGTTGATCAGTAATTGCATCTTTAATAATTTCAACTTCATTTGTACATAAAAACAATTCGAAATTTACATCCTTATGTTATCTCTGGTTTGCTGGGTATTTCTTCACAGGATGACTCTTAGAACTTTTCCGAGATGTCCCAGCTATTCTCAAGATGTCTTCTGAAGTAATATGCGAAGTATCTCACCAGATTCCACCTGAATTTTTGCCGATATATCTTCAGGATTTTTTTACAAGGAGTTTCTAAGTTATCCCAGGACACATTCCGAAAAAAAAACTCCTGGAAAATCTCCTGGAGCAACTATCATAGAAATCCTAAAGGAAGCAATCAGAATCTCGGGGCTATTTCTGGTAGGGATGCCGGGAAGAACTCTATCGGAATAATCCCGAGAAAATATGTAAAAAAAAACAATCGCAGGGTGATCACTGCAAGAAATCCGATGAACAACTACAAGGAAAGGCCTAGAAAAATCTCTGAAAGAAATCGTAGGCAGAACTTCATGAGAAATATCAGCAATAGCTTTTGCAGAAAGTCCAGAAGGCATTCTAGAAAAAATCTTAGAAGAAAGTCCAGGGTAAAATCAGTAAAACGCTGAATGGCATCCCAGGACTAACGCCGAGAATATCCTTAGAGAAGATCCTCAAAAGAACTTCAAAATAAATCCCGCAAGAGCTTTCAGTAAGTATCGCAGCTGAAATTCCTTTAAAAATCTTGAGAAATGCTCACGGAAATTTGTACAATTTCCAGGTAAAACTTCGGATGAAATCTCCGAAATGAGCTCCAGCAAAAAAATCTTGAAAAACTCATTAAGAAAACCTAGGAGGAGCTCTAGATGAATGCCAGAAATAACTCCTATATAAACTCTGAGAGAAATCCCGGGAAGATCTCCAGGGAAAGTCCCAAGAAGGACACCGAAACGAATCGCCGAAAACCTTCAAGAAGAAGTGGAACCCCCAGAGAAAATCCAGAAGAAACTCTCCACACCTTATTCAGATTGACGGGCGATCAGTATTGTTCCATTGTTTTGTCGAGTAATCAGCAAACAATTGTTTCGTCGAGATTCCCGGTTTTCCTGTTACCTGTATTGAGATTTTTAGCCATAGGCTAGTTCATCACGGGACCCACGCTTTACTCCTCTTCCGAAGTAAAATCTCAGGTCCTCGGCGAGATAGTCACGTGCTTTAACCATCACATCAGGTTCGCTCAACTTGCTTAACTCGATAAATAGCCTAAAAAAGCTGCTAAGATCAATTTGGACTTCTGAATAAATTGGACAGCCTTTCTTGTTTAGAGCGGTTGATTTCATTGAGATGGTTACAGAAGACATTTAAAACTATATTCAAATGAATTTAGATGATTCTAGTGAAGCTTTAGCGATATTGTAAGCAAGCTGTGTTTTGATTCTTAAGGTGAAACAGCAAGAAATCCCATTTCAATTTGGCATACAAATTTTAGAGGCACAAATCTGACGAGCATCGAGCAAAGCCGCACTTGTTTATCCTGGCTTTGCTCACTTGAAAAAGAGGCAGATTTTCCAAATTGAGCGCATTTGTTTACGAATTTTAAGATTGGTGCTCTTGAAAATGTGAGTAGGAGTCTTCTTCACAGGGAAAATTCTGTTAAGTCGTTCTTTGTTAGGTTGAACTTAGAACTGTCGGTGTCATGTATGTGTCTGTACATCGGGTTCCTCATCAAGTGAGCCGTAGCTTGATTTTTGGTCGATTTCACTTGATTTTCGCCGAAAACTGCACTGCACTGCACTTATGAACACGGTAACGGTTTGTTCAAAGATGTGTAGAAGACTCGACATAGAGTCGAAACGTCGGTACAAATCTAAAACTGTCGTTTTGATTCCCCAAGGCTGCAGTGCCGATAAGAGTAGCTAAAATATATAAATAAAGTTTCGGCATGATTTATTGAGAAAAAAGTTTGAAGTTTTTCGTAAAAATGTTAATCGAAAAAGATTTGTTAACAGATTAATGAACATGAAATGTAGAGCTATAAAAAGTTCTCTCTCAGATATTCAGCCATTCACGAGCGCTAATGGCCGCCATAATCATGCTTGCTTTCTGGTAGTGATAAGCCGATCTGGCGTTTGGCAGTTGGTCGATAAGATCGATCATAAAACTTATCGAACGAATGTCCAACGACATGGTTTTTTGATCTTGTGTCCCACCCTTAGCTTCAAACTTGTGATTTGAGTGGATTTTTGTTGTCGTGTACGTCAGATAGGAACATTTTTGAATTCCCAGAGTGAAAAATGTCGAATTCCATCACGTCAAGGTCGACCTCAAATGTCAAACTAGAATTGTATACCATTCTATTTATTTCAGTTTTTCATTGTTTTTTCGTTTTTTGAGTTCGGGAAAAGAATTGTTACGATCAGAACACCATGCTGGATTGTAATAATCGATAAAAACTATTTTAACAGTTTTCGGGTGGCTTTTCAGTTAATCAAGACACGTGCTACCTGCTTAATTCCAACGTATCGGCCATTGGACTCGGTCTTCCTTAGGGGCTATAAACTTGCATTATACCTCGTATGCTGCTAAAAGCTTATTAGTAGAAGGGTTAAGTCCGAAAGGTTACGTTTAGTCAACGTTTAGTCACCAAAACGATATAAAGGAATAAATTCACCCAAATTATCCAGTACTCCAAAGACGAAATTGTTGACATCGATGTGCATCTCCCGGACATTCAGCAGCAATATCACCGAAAATTACACGGAAATTACGCGAAAAATAAGACGAATTCCGGCATGGAATTAGGGAAAAATCTCACAACAATCACGAATTGCTCAACACTACGTGATAAATCGACAGGTAAGAGAAATATGTTGAACATCAAAGATCAATTTGCAAGCACTTTCCCACGCGGAGCAAAGAAAACTCGTGACAGTTTCGAAAACGCAGACGTCCACGCAAATACTGTGGGAAAATGTTTTCATATTTTTGTTTATATATATTCTTTCCCAGATTGCTCATGATATAGGTAAGTTAATGTTTTCTTCTCAATTTTAGCGCATTTCTTAAAAATGATAAAAGGCCACTTTTCATAAACCCCTTTTTTAACCCTCTAATACCCAAATTTTCGATTTTGATCTAAATATCATGTTTCGTCATCTAAAATCGATTTCAACATGTTTTGGAAGATGATACTTTTTAATTCTCGATTTTGTGAATTTCGGTTTTTAATTTTTCTAATTTTTATTTACGACAAGACACTGAAGACGACCTTACCGTTGAGGTCGAAATACGTATCTGTCAAAGGATGCAAATTCTTAGTGGAATTAAAAGGAACAGTACTTAACTCTTGAGGTCATCGCAGCAACGCACTCTAGATTGATTTAATATTGATCACGCTGAATTTGTTCCTGGCTTATCAAAAAACAGTATTTTCACAATTTTCATACTTTTTTAAATGATTTTAAATGAACTTTTTCTGCATATAAACACAGCCACCATGAATACGAATCTAACCCTGCATAAGTCATCCTGATCTGTTCACCCGTTCATGAGTTTTGTTGCCTCAAAGGAACTTCAAACTCATTTTTATATATATAGATTATTGTTGAAATATTTTAATTTTTATTTTTTTTCACTGAAAATTTTATTTTCCGTGTAATTTTAAGTAAAATAATTTTAGAGTGTATTCGACTCCCTTAAGGACAAACGTCTTGAAATCCCACTTCAACAGTGCACCAAAACTTCAGACGCACAAATATCAAGAAGCAAGCTTCAAACAATAGTGCATTTCATTATTCTGTTTTTGCTCACTTGTAATAAGATTAAAATAATAAGCTCAGGTGCGCTGGTTTTGTTTACGAAGAGATTTGTGCGCTCAAAATCGTGAGTAGGTGTCAAAGTCGACCATTGTGGCGGCCATTTTGGGATTCTAACAAGTCTGTCCTTAAACAATTTTACTATAATATAATGATTTGGGAAAAATTTAAAATATGTTAATTGTAGCTATTCAATGCAAAATAATCAATGACTACTGAAAGGTGACAATTTTTCAATGATTTGACGAGGTAGTTTTACTGGAGAACGGAATTTAAAAAACCTTTGAAGATATTTAAAACAGAGTGTCAAAATTAGACCGAAAATTAGTGATTTTAGGAAAAGTTATTACTAAGAATTCTAATGGGACAGGTTGTTTTGACCTGTAACAGACCTAAAAAAAGGAAAAGAATTCATCGATTGACAACGATAAGAAGAGCAAAAACAGAAATACTACATAAGACAGAAGGTGAACAACAAAACCAAATGGCAATGGCGGACAACATAATGTAAAGACTGGAAAATGAGATTCATGTACTCCAAATTAAGGCCTGCCAAGACTTCTTTGAGAGTCCGCTTCCTCATTACCCGGAATAGAGCAATGTGATGGGACCCAAACATTGGATAATCTTGAAAAAGCTTTCAAAACTAGGCGTATTTCAATTCAATCAAGATGTACTTGCTCGGTTTTGTTTACCGAACAGTTCCAAAAGCGCTTGATTGTCAGTAAAAATGAAGAAGTGGAAAAGTATTAATGTACTCTGATGTGCATCTAAAGTAACTCAGCAGGGATTCACTGCTGTGAGCAGCATAGTTGTCCCATGTTCTATGAAAATGCCTATTAACATGGGACAACTATGCTGCACAGTGCACACGTCAGCTCAGTGTTTTGAGATATTTTTTCCCACTGTGCACTGTGCGGCTTAAGAATACTGACGTCACTCGGCCGGCATACATACATTGTAGAAAATGCATGCAGCGCGGCGGTATTTATCAACGGCTACGACAATAATAGCGAGAAAAGTGTTGGGTAATTTCCATCGCTCCTGTCCTGCATTCCACGCTCCTGCACCCGTCGAATGTTCGTCGGAAAATGCACATTTTTGAATGAGAGATGGAAAACAACTGAAAACAGCGGGTACTCGACAGCAAATGACACGATTCATAACACCACCATGCACCAAGTACCTCTACTTCAAGTCCTCGCCCACTAACCCAACTTTGTGAGTTGCACACGAGGGAGCTTCGCGTCTCAGACATAGGCCGCCGCTCGACTATGTAGCGTTGAGCGAACAAGCAAAGCATCGCCGGTTTCATTTGATTTGAACATACTACTGTGCGCCGCGAATGTGTTGAGGGTGGCGCTGACAGCACACTGACTGCGCTTCGTCTGATTTGCCAAACAAAACAACACTCATTTTTCTTCCCCAGCTACATGCCTACTCTCGTCTCGTCTCAGCTGCGTCAGGTCGTCCTGTTCTGCCCCATTCCCATTCAGTCAGTCAGTAGTGGGCTATTATTCATTTCTTTAATGTTCGCACGTTCCGCTGCTCCGACGCGACACCTCACTACCTCAGAGCGCTGTGCTAAGCGAGTCGGAAGGATGAACGGCGACGATTAGTTCAGAGTTGAGAGACGGAACGGGGCGGTGGTAGTCGCGTAATTCCGGGTAATTACGATTCATAATCGGCTTAATTAGACTTGTGTTTGTCTGAGTTCTAAAATTAAAAGACAGATTGCCGTTTCTTATTGTAGAATTGCATTTAATAGAATAAGCTATGAGGGCTCATATAGCCACAGCTGCTAAGGCGCGGGTATCCAGCGTCGCTTGGTGTGATGGGTTCGATTCCCGGTCGGTCCAGGAACTTTTCGAAAAGGAAATTTCCTCGACTTCCTTTGGCATAAAGTCTCTTCGTGCCTACCAAAATGATTATAAGCAGAGGAAGCTCTTAGTTAATAACTGAAGAAGTGCTCATAGAACAGTAAGCTGAGAAGCAGGTTTTATCCCAGTAGAAACGTTACGCCAAGAAGAAGAAAAAAAAAGAAAAAGAAATTAAGCTATACCGGGTAACTTTAACAACGCGAGTGGTAAGTCAATCAGATAAGCAAGAGGCATACAGAAATCAAAACAATGCATATTAAGAGCTATTTAAGAGTTATTTTAATAGAAATCAAGTTTATTTTAAGCTGTTTCTGCAACAAATAAAAACTGTTAATGTTTCGTCCTTCTTCAACGCATTCAGGAAATCTACTCTACAATTGCTTTTGGCTCATTTTTTTTTCTTTTTCTTGTATATTCTTGGTAGATTGATCATAGTAGAATCGGAATCTCTTAGCGATGTATATATGTTTAACGACGAATTCCTAAATCTATGCAAAACCCTTATAGTTTCATGTTGTGCTATTGAATTGAAGCAGTCCGTCCAACTATTGAAAACGAAAGCGAATTCTATCGATTCCAAATCGCTATCCTTCCCAGCATGTTTCAGCCTAGATAGAATACGTGTATAACACAATATGTATGTTAATCTGAACAGCAACTGGGGGATCTGGAATTTTAAGCTCCAACAATTCAGGGTGAGAGCAGCCAGCAATTTGCCCCACAGGAGGGGGTGCACGCGCGCACATGAACGAACAACCTCTGCTCTGCCCCATCTCCGTCGTCATTCATTGCTGCTGGCATGTGTTGAGTGATGCAAATCACCTGACTAGGTACAGTAGGTATGTTATGTAGAGTAGAACACTGTTCGCACCTCGCCTCGAGAGGTGAGCGAGCAAACGGCGGGCGCGTAGATGGATGATGGATGAGACCAGCATATTCGCGGAACTTCAACGGAAGGTAGGCACGCGATCAAACAAAGCGAAAAAGTTCGATCGAATGTGATGCCGAATTGATATGTGGCAAAGCAAAAAGATACAGCTAGAGCATTCCTGTTTTTATTAACATATTTTTTTGTGAGATGCACTAGATGTTTTCGGGAATTCAATACTGTTCTCATTTAAAACACATTTCACGGTGTGTCTGGTAGAACAAATTTATTACAAAAAAATGGGCATCGCTAATTTTTACGCTACGTGAAAGTTGAAGCTACCAGCTTTCATTCAAGCCCAACATCGAAATATTCCATCGGGGGAACTTTTTCATACAAAAATTGGGTATGTTTGTTAAGTAGAAATAGGGATTAATTTGGAACCGTGCATTTTGTATGGGGAAAAACAGTATTCTGAAAAAGTTGTTCGAGGTCCCTCGGTGGATTTTTTTGAGGGACCCTGCAAATGAAAGCTGAAAGCCTCTATTTTTGAATAGCGAAAAATTTGACGATGCCCATTTTTTTGTTATAAACTTTTCCCATACACACGCCGTGATTTAGTCCCACCGCAAGAGGAACACCACGCCAATCGTGCTACCAATTGGAAGATTGTGCGGACGCCAACAGTTGGTGGCTCCAGAGAGGAGAGGCTACTGCCAACAACAAAGTCCTTCAAACATCGTTTTTTTATGACATGCTTTTGAACTGAGATAGTAACAAGTGAGCAGGCTTGGAAAGCGTCAGCGTCAACACGGGTCGTCACGCGAATTTTACAGAAGTGCCTCTCTCAATGTCATCGAATCGGGAGACAATGACCAAGAGAGTCTAACAATATTCGCTCATTTTTCGGTCACGACGGAGCGTGACATGGTTGTAAACAAGGCAATTACTACAACATTCATGGATTTTGTCGTTGTTTAAATCCTTTAAAGCATGAATGTATGTCCTCTCTATCTGTTAAATACAACGGCTAGCCTAAATTTGCTTGGACCAGGTGAAAATTTTAATTTCAAAACAATATGAAAATTTCCGTCATGACGCTTGATCACTGCAAAATGACATGACGAAGTGCGCGAATGCTCGTTTTGTCTTGTGACGATGAAAGAGCCTACTTGTTCATCGTCATGGGAAGCTCACGACCAATAACAGCGCTGCAAGTGAGTATAACGCTTTGCAAGTGAGTATTCCCAACACTGACTAAGGATGTGCAACACATCGTTTTCTATTTTATTATACATTTTTAGAAAACACTAAAACGTACACTAACATTAAGTATTCATCAACTTACTTAATCACTTATAAATAAGCTATTTTACCAACTCGCGATTACCACTCATCCCACACGCACCTCTTCAATTAGTCGCTTATAGCCAGTGTTGCGAAGTGTCAGTATCAATCAACCGACATTTAAAGCAATTAAGATAGGTAACCACTATTTTTTTTCATTTATCATCGGAATATCAATTGACTAGCCTCTGATCATTCAATTGACAACCGCTACAGCATCCGTCAAGGCACATATCATTCAATTGAGCTCCTGCTAGGAAGCATACATTTGTGGTGTTCAAGATTCAAAGCTTTTACCATCATTGATGACGTCAAACCCGATATAAAACTATCATTGACCTGTTTTTATTTGGCTACCAAACCTAATATAGACCCAACAGATGTTCGAGTTGGTTCAACAGTGGCCCAATGTTCAATAAAAATTTTATGCAGGGTTTTTGTGTTTCGTGCCCAGTTAGTTATTTGAGTGACAGTTCATTCAATTAACAAGGATTCACTTCTCATTTGATAGCTGCTCTGATTGAATGAAATTGTTTTCAACATGACTGGAAGGAAAAAAATACTGAATAGATTTCTTGATTACTGTTCAAATAAATGAGATGATTTTTGCAACACTGCTTATAATATCAATTTCTAACAAGCTGCAAAAGCCTACATACTTACCACCCACTAATTTTCTTATCAGCTTACTCACTAACGAACATAGATACTTAGTTAGCTGCCTTTAACCTTCATCCAGCCAACGTACATTTTCCACCTTCGGAAAACACAAATTGGTCATAACTTTTTTATTTTTCGATAGATTTTGATGAAATTTTCACAACTTCCCGAAAAACTCTCTAGTTTATTATGCCGGGGACATGGGTACCTGGTCCACATGGTTCCGGAGTTATTCCGGATTGTCTTGGGGTACCAAAATTGGTCACATACTTTGCGCAACGTATATCTCAAGATCCCGATGAAGTAGAAGTATAGTGTCTTCGGCGAATTTGTTCAGCAGGTTAAGAACTAACTGGCAACGGCGACTTTGGTTCGCGATTCGGCCGCTAGGTGGCGCCAGTGTCAAAAATGTTCTAACCCTCATATCTCGGAATCCTGATAAGATAGAATGACGCTGTATTCGGCAAAATTCTTCAGCAAGCTCAGAACTATCTGATAGTAAGGTCTTTGGTTTGGGATTTATCCGCAAGGTGGCGCATTGTGTCTGAAAAAATCTAACACGTATATCTCGATACTTTAATGAGGTAATCCGGCAGGAATTGCTTCGGAAATTTCTTTAAGAAATTATGCGGGAAATCCTCCAGAAATTTCTCCGGGAATTCCTTCAGGAAATCTTCCGTGACTTTTTTTTTTCAGAAAACCCTCTGAGAGTTTCTCCAGGAATTCCTCTGGGAATTTCTCTAGGAATTCCTTCTTTGTTTTCTGCAGGAATTCCGCTAGGAATTGCTCCAGCAAATCCTTCCAAAAATTTTCCTGGAATTCCACTAGGAATTTCTAAACGATTTCCTCCAGGAACTTTTCCGGGAATTCATCTAAGACTCCCATCAGTATTCCTCCGGAGATTCCTTCAGTAATTTCTCCAGCACTTTTTCCGGGAATATTTCCAGGAATTATTTCGGGTATTTCTCCAGGAATTCCCCCGGGGATTCCTCCAGGAATTCCCTCAGGGGATTCCTCCAGGAATTCCCTCAGGAGATTCCTCCTAGAATTTTCTTCGGGGAAGCCGCCCAGGAAGGAGGAGTCCCTGGAGAATTTTTCAGAGGAATTGCTGGAGAAATTACCGGAGGAATTCCCAAAGAAATTTTCTGAGGAATTCCTGTAGGTAATCCTAGAGGGATTCTCAGAGGAAAACTTATAGGAGACATTCCTGGAGGTATTCGTAAAGGAAGTCCTAAAGGAATTCCGGGAGGAATTCTCGAGTGTTTTGTGAGAAAAAAAATCACGGAAAACTTCCTGAAGAGATTCCTGGAGAAATTCCGAGAGGATTTTCTTGAAAAAAAAAAACCAACAGTTTTCCTAAGAAAATTAAAAGACGCGGACACCATCTTCAGCCAAAGGCTGCACAGACTGAATTCCTGGAGAAACTCCTGGAAAAATTCCCGGAGAAATTCCTAGAGAAATTTTTGGAGGAATTCCTATAGAACATCCCGGAGGAATTCCTGAAGAAACTCTCGAAGGAGCTCATGGAGGAATTCCCGGAGGCACTCATAGGACGAATTCCTGGGAAAACTCTAAGTGAAATTTCCGGAGAAAATCTCGGAAAAAAGTCCGGAGGAATTCCTGGAAAAATTCCCAGAAGAATGCCTGCAGAAATTGTCGAAGGAATTCCTGAAGGAGTTCCTGATGGGAGTCCTAGATAAAATCCTGAAGAAATTTCCGGAGGAATCCCCAGAGGAATCCCCGGAGGATGTCCTAGAAGAATTTCCGAAAGATTTCCTGAACTTATTCTTGGAGGAAGTTCTTGAGGAATTCCCAATGGATTTGTTGGATAAATTCCCGCTGGAGTTTCTGGAGAAATTCCTGGAAAAATTCCCAGAAGAGTTCCTGTAGAAATTCCCGGGGACATTCCCGGAAGAAAAAACGGAGCAAAAAAAGCAATATTGTCGGGCGACTGTAGGCGACTTGTAGGCGACTGCAGGGAGTCAAAGACGGCGTTAAAGTATTGCCTCTTGTACCACCGTATTCGACCGTTACTATCCTGCCAAATGGCTCTTAGCTTGCTGAACAACTATGCTGCAAATGGAATACTTCTTGTTCATTATGGTGTTCATACAAATATTTTCTTAATACTTGATGGATCCTATCGGATTATATCAGAACTAAGGACACCAGATACGTCTTACTTTTTCTTAACTTTTGGAACAATTTGCTGGACGTTTTCCGATTTTTGAGATAAAATTGTTTGAATGTTTTGATTGCTGGTGTCACCTAGCGTCACCATTGCGGGATAGATCTCAACCTGCCGAATAATTTTACAGAAAACGCGATGCTTTAGCTTATTACAGTAACGAGATACACGTGTTTAAATATCATACACAAGGTGCCACCTAGCGAATAAATTACGAATCAAAGACTCAACCATCAGACAGTTTTTAGCTAGCTGAAGAACTTTGTTGAAGACGGCATCATTCTATCTTATCAGGATTCTGAGATATAGAAGTTTGAAGATTTTTTATCCTGGCGCCACCTAGCGGACGATTCTCAAACCAAAGACGCCATTGCCAGAAAGTTCTTACCCTGCTGAACAACTTGGCTGAAAACGACATGCTTGTACCTCATTAGGGTATCGAAATATACGTGTTAGAATTTTTCCGACACAATGCGCCACCTAACGGATAAATCCCAAACCAAAGACCTTACCATCAGATTGTTCGGAGCTTGCTGAAGAATTTTGCCGAAGACAGCATCATTCTATCTTATCAGGATTCCGAGATATGAGGGTTAGAACATTTTTGACACTGGCGCCACCTAGCGGCCGAATCGCGAACCAAAGTCGCCGTTGCCAGTTAGTTCTTAACCTGCTGAACAAATTCGCCGAAGACACTATACTTCTACTTCATCGGGATCTTGAGATATACGTTGCGCAAAGTATGTGACCAATTTTGGTACCCCAAGACAATCCGGAATAACTCCGGAACCATGTGGACCAGGTACCCATGTCCCCGGCATAATAAACTAGAGAGTTTTTCGGGAAGTTGTGAAAATTTCATCAAAATCCATCGAAAAATAAAAAAGTTATGACCATTTTTGTGCTTTTCCAAACGTGGAAAATGTACGTTGGCTGGATGAAGGTTAACATGCTTGAAATCTTTATCTTATTGTAAAGTCGGGTCATTGACTTCTGATATCGGATGGCGAAGAACACATACCCGGATGATCTATCTCCAGGTACGCGATTTCGATATCTTAAGAAAGGAGGATATATTTCGCATGATTACCTTTAGAAGTTTCTTATAAAATCTCAAGGATTTTTCCACGTAGTCTCTTGGAACTCCTCTAGAACTACTTTTAGGTTTACGCAAGAGATTCCTTCTGGGATTACTTCCATAATGATTCTTCTAGGTTAGACTATGTCCTTCCGATTAGTTAGCTCTTACAATTCGATGATAACTATTGAAAGAAAGAATTATCGGCTTCTGCAATTTCTCCAGGAGTTCCTCCTGAGATTTTTTTTGGGAATTCCTTATGGGATTAATCCAGATGTCCCTTTTAAAAATCCTTCTAGAGTTCTAACGAACATTTCCTCAGAAATTCCACAAAGAATTAGAATTCTTCTTGATCCTCTTGAAGTTCATCCAAAAGTTGCTTTTGAAAGTCATTATGATGTTCTTTCTAAAAATCATTAAGGAGTTCCTCAGAGGTTTTCCAAGTGATTTTTTTACAAGGAGATTTTCTGGATATACTCCAGAAGCTCCTTCTGGGAATACTGCAGGAATTCCTTCAGAAAATCCCCCAGAAGATCCTTCTTGGAGCCCACCTGGTGGAAATCTGCCATGAGTTAATTATGAGAATCCTCCAGAATTTCCTTCTAAAAATCCTGCAGGAGTTCCCTCTGGGCATCCTGTAGATTTTTTTTTTCTAGAAATCCTCCAGGAGTTCCTTGTAGAAAATCTCGACCTGTAATCACTCCGACTAAACTTCTGAAAGCACAGATAAAAATTCCTTTGGAATCTTCAGAAGTAAGTTCCAAAAAGAAAACACCAGCTAAAATTTGTTAGGGAAATCCAAGAAGACCTGGAGGAACCCCTAGATGGCATTTCTGGACTAATCCACAGATAGGTTTCTTGCTTCTGGGGGAGTCTCCAAAAGCATTTCTTATCTTAGAGTAATCTTCGAAAGGACTTCTTGGTGGAATCTAGATGAATTCAGAACAACTGGTGCATGTTATGCCAGACACCTCTAATTCAGAGACCAGCGGCACGAAACGGTACACTAGTAGCGGAGATTACTGTGTGAGTTCGGTTCGTAGCGTACATACATTTCGAGTGCTGAAGCGCGTGAGGTATTTTTGTTTGTTTACTTGTTTGTTCTCATCATTGGCGCGAGCGAGCGCCTCGCGGGAATACCTATACATAAAATAGATTTGGGAAGAATGATAAGAGCACACGAGTCTCGTGTGTGAACGAACGCGGCGGACATGGTATATGCTCCAGCGCCAGAGCTCAATCAGGGTCTGCGACGCGGTTGGATGTGTGTAGGCGTTGTAAGTTCAATCCCCATGGCCCAGAGAACACACTGACTGGAGCTCACAGTTACGACTCGATGAAGGTGGAAGTGGATCGAATGAGTATTACAAGTGGCCCCCGTCGTCGTCGTCGTCGTCGTAAATCGCTGCTGCTGCTGCCAAGAAGAAAACACTCTCGTGGGGTATCGCGCATTTATCTCATCGTCGACAGGTTATTGAGAACGCGCCGCTGTGCGACGACGACGACGACGACGACGACGAGAGATAAGCGAAATCCACAAATGGTTCAACAAGTTGATGATTGCGCGACGGAAGATTAATGACGGATTTATTTATACCTACGGAGCTTTATGAAGTGCGCTAGAACTCATTGAATGGATTGGAGACGTAGCCGACGACGACGACTTTCGAACCGGATCATTCACTGTTTACAATGATCGTATTTAAATTAGTTAATAACGTCTGGAGAGGTGTGAAAATAAGGCATATGTAAATTTTGTTTACGTATGCTAATTGATAGCAGAACGATTGCGGGAATTAGAATTAGTTCAGGTTGTCAAATGAATTATTTATACTTGGAACGATTATCAAATAAAACCTGTCAGATGATGAATGTATTAAATTATTGTATGTATTCTTGAATAACGATGATAAAAGTCTAAATATGTCTTACCAACTTTGACTGATTCGGAAGGTATCGATTATTTTACCTGAAAAAAGGAAAGAAAATATGTTAATGGGTATATGATCAAATCTGAAGAATGTTATATATACTACACAGATCGAAAAAAGAGTGTAAAATTCTATGACATATGATGCACATAATTGGAGCGTGGGATATCATAAAAGTTTACATGACATATCATGTAATGTTCATGAAATATCATGTAAACTTCCATTATATGTCATGTAATTCAGCATGACTCTGAGAGTTTACATGACATATAACACAAATTTACATGATATATCATGTAAACTATCGCAACATTAAGTTTACATGAGTAAAATGAAGTTTACATGACGTGTAAATCTCATTATTCTTATCTGTGTAGACAAAAAACTGATTTTCTTAATGGTACATAGTACAATTTGGCCACAACATATTTTCTCACGAATCACATTAATTCTCACGAAAGAGACACCAACTTACATTATAGCTGTATCTACCTTTGTAAACCTGCCTAAACATCCCGAATCCCCCTTGAAACTTCTTGAAACGCTTTTGAACCTCTTTGAAAGCTCCTGAAACTCCTCAGAAATTCGTTTTGAATTTCCTTGAAACCTTCTTTACAGCTTTCTTAAGCCCTCCGACAACCACTTCAAAACTTCCTGAAAACCCCTGTAGCGTCATCTTGAAATCCACTGACGCTCTCTTGAAAGCTCACTGAAACCCTCATAAACCCCTCCGAAGCCTACTAAAATGTCTTGAAACCCTTCTGAAACCCCCTCATGTAACCCCATAATACGTCTTGAAACGACTTGACGCGCCTTGAAAACCATCTGAAACATCCCTGAAACCTTTTTGAGCCCAAAAACGTCTTGACCCCTGAAACCTTTCAGAAGCGTCCAAAAACAACCTGAAACAAGTCAAGTACAAGACACTCAAGACGACCTTACAGTTGAGGCCGAAATACGTATCTGTCAAAGGATGCAAATTCTTAGTGGAATTCAAAGGAACAGTACTCAACACGATTTTCTTTTTACTTACGATTTAAAACAATTTGAAACGCATTAAAACCCCTCCGAAATATCCCTGAAAGCTTCCACCTTAAACCCTCTGTAACGCTCTGAAATCCCTCTCTAAACCCTTGCAACTCCCTTGTAAGCCCTTAAAAAATCCCTGAAATTCCCGAAAACCGCTAAGAAATTTCTTAAAACGTATTGAAATCCCTTGAAACACCTTAGAAATAACCTAAAACACCCTTAAAAGCAGAAAAAATGGTAGAATTGATGCACAATATTTATTCTGGATATTCTAGGTCATCCAAACTGCTCTTAAGTTTAAACTTTAGGCTCTACGAGTGTAACAGTATCTTCTTTCCTTATACAAAGCTACGATTTGTACTCTATCATGACCAGTAAGCCTTCCGAAAGTTCAATAGACAGTATCAGATCAGACGGGATATCCTAGGTCATCCAAACCGTTTTTGAGATTACATTTTGAAGTCTACGGGTGTAACGGTAACTTCTTTCATTATACAAACCTATGATTAGTATTATGTCCAGTAAATCTTTTGAAAGTTCAATAGACAGTATAAGATCAGTCGAAATAACTTAGGTCATCCAAACTATTCTTGAGTTTATAACCTTCCTGAAGTCTACGGGTATAACAGTAACTTCTTTCATTTTATAATGCGATGATTTGTAATCTATCATGTCCAATAAGTCATCTGCGCCGGGGCCCGTGGCGTAGTTGGTCACACGTTCGCTTCATATGCGGATGGTCATGGGTTTGATTCCCAGCCCCGGCACTTGCAATTTTTCGTCAGTTGCTTTTCCCCCGAGAGCAACTGACACTGACCCTCTTCTGAGCCCCATGGCTCAAACGGACCCGGATACCTGGACATCAGCGAACTGCTACTCATAATGGATCCCCAATCGGACTGGAAAGGAACAACGGCTCATCATTCTACTAGGTATAAAGTAGAAAAAGTGAAAGCAGCAGAAAGGCAACCAGTTCGATAAAGTAGAAAAGAATCTAGGCGCTGTACAAAAATGTAAGTGCAGCTGTCAATTGAAATTGCTCACGTAGTGCCCAGTGGACAATAGAGCTGTAAATTAGGTTAAGTGATTAAGAATAAAAAATAAGTCATCTGGAAGGTCAATAGACAGTATCAGATCTGTTGAGATGTCCTAGGTCATCCAAACCGTTCTTGAGATTGCATCCTGAAATCTACTGGTGTAACGTAAACTTTTTTCATTATACAAAGCTACTATTTGTAATCTATCATGTCCAGTAAATCTTCTGAAAGTATAAAAGACAGTATCAAGCTATCCTAAGTCATCAATACTGCTCTTGAGTTTAGATCTTAAAGCCTACGGATGTAACAGTAGCTTCTTTCATTATATGAAGCTATGATTTGTAATCTATCATGACCAGTAAGTATTCTGAAAGTTCAATAGACAGTATCCGATCAGTCTTGATATTCTAGGTCATCCAAACTGTTCTTGAGTTTAGATCCTAAAGTCTACGGGTGTAACAGTAACTTTTTTTCATTATATAAAGCTACGACTTATGACTTATGACCAGTAAATCTTCTCAAAGTTCAATAGACTAGGTTATCCAAACCGTTCTTGAAATTACATTCTGAAGTCTACGGGTGTAACGGTAACTTCTTTCATCATACAAAGCTACGATTTGTAATGTATCATATCCAGTAAGTCGTCTGAAAGTTCAATAGACAGTATCAGATCAGTCTTGATATCCTAGGTCATCCAAACTGTTCGTGAGTTTAGATACTAAAGTCTACGAGTGTAACAGTAACTTCTTTCATTATACAAAGCTACGATTTGTAATCTGTTGTGTCCAGAAAGTCTTCTGAAAGTTCAAAAGACAGTATCAGGCCTGTTGGGATATCCTAGGTCATCCAAACCGTTCTTGAGGTATATTGTATGATCCATCATAATTACTGGAGCTCACAGAATACAATCAGAGACTATGACATAGCTTCGGGATATTCAGAATCGTACACCGTGTCCAATAAGTTCTCATACAAAATCAAAGTGAATTCATTTCACATCTGTAATTAGCATTTCAAAAGTAAATTTAATTATTCAAAGGCCCACTAATACTGAACAAATACAGCATATGTTTCGGAATTAACTGTCCTTTATCCTTTTCTGCTGATCGCTTATGTGTCATAAGTCCATTTCAGCTGGCACGTACGCCATTTCATTGGCATTTCGTTTCATTTTAACGAATAATGGTTTTAAGTTGAAACAAATTAGGTTCCTGTCCTCACCATTGCTAGTAGCAACTATGACCAGAAGAAAAAAAATATGATACTCTGTATTGGTGAAGTACGAAGCCGTTTTACTTTGTACAAAGAGAAACGTGTATTAAATAAAAATGTTCATTTAATTGTTTTAATGAGATTTGTTGTGTTAAAAAAGCATGGCTGCATCCTATCGTGTTGATTCACGTCATTCTTACTTTTAAAACATGCTTGTATCCGTATTGTGGTAAATTTTGTTCAACATTTA
Organism: Aedes albopictus; assembly: GCF_035046485.1. Classification (NCBI taxonomy): domain Eukaryota; kingdom Metazoa; phylum Arthropoda; class Insecta; order Diptera; family Culicidae; genus Aedes; species Aedes albopictus. Next base: position 399,459,273 of record NC_085137.1, read on the forward strand.
CGTTTTATGATGTTTATCTTTAATATTACGGTCATTTTCAAGGGAATCGGCCCAAATTGAGCATACTTGCAAATTTCTTACCATATCATCACTAAAATTGTATTATTTTATCCTTAGTTTATCCATTTGCAGGGCTGGTAGCGATCAGATGGCAAAATAATAGTGACTTTAGTGACCAAAATTAGCCAAAAAGTGACCAAATAGTGACTGAATAGTGACCTCAAAATTAATAGAAAATTAAGTTTCTATGTTGAACTTTCGATCAATTTATGAATTCCCAAGAAAATCAATGCCTAACTTTAAACTTCCAGAGTTTGTGCTCATGAATACTTTATTGTTTAATCTTTTTTTTGTTTTGGAAATTGTTCAATTAAGGAAGCCTTAACTATATTTTTTGCTATTTTCGAAAGTTTTGATAACTGATTGTTGGTGACAATAAAAATATCAACTTATCGCACTTCATCACGCAAGAAAAAATGGTTTTAATTTGTTTGCACGTTTGCAGACATTGGGAACTCTTTAAGTTCAATACTGTTTCTTGTTTTGATGATGTATACTACTGATTAATATAATATGCAAGGATGTTTTCGATCATCTGGCAATCATTTGACTCATTTGTCTATATCTCAGTTCAGAAGCCTAATATTGAAATGAGGTGTTCGGCAAACTTGTGGATAAGTGTTTTTCCTTTAATTATTACCAAGGACGCCATATCCTTACTTTGATATTTACGGCGTAAAAATGTTAGTATGAGTAGTAGCCTGGTACACGGTTTATATGGGAAAATATAAAAAATGGAAAAACTCCAACTCCTGTATACTTTTTGAGTTCTATTTTGGTCCCATATCAACTCTGCAAAATTTCAGGTCGATCGAAAAAACTATATTTTAGCGCCCGCCATTCTTAGTTTTACATACGATTTACTATGGGGAAAACTTACTTCATCAAAGAAAAATCGCTTGAGGTCACCCATTGATCCCTAAAAATAAGTCGTTGAATGATTTCTGTAGAAAACTTCACGAGGAATCAGACCTCCGAAGACCGCAAAGCGATGCGACATTCATGGAAAAAGTTATTAAGCCTTACCCGATCGATAAAATGACGAGATTTTATTATTTATTATTATTCCTTACATGTTAAACAGCATTGGCATACCATTCGGTTTTCAGTCAATAACTTTTTTTCACATGCCTTAGATCGCTTTGCGGTCTTCAGAGAGTTTGTTCCTCGTAAAATTTCCAACAGAAATCATTCATCGATATATTTTTAAAAGTTAAGGGGCATCCTGTGGTGATTTTTCTTTGAAAAAGTGAAATTCCCCATAGTAAATCGTATGAAAACTTAAAACGGCTGGCGCTAAAATATAGTTTCTCCGATCGAGTTGAAATTTTGCACAGTTAATATGGGGCCAAAATGGAACTCAAAAAGTGTACAGGAATAAAATGTCTTTTCGTGTCCCACACTAATGAGTAGGTGTTACTAGCGCTCTCACGTCGTGTATATGAGAGTTAGTCCTTGGTGATAATTGTAGGAAAAACACTTATCTACAAGTTTGCCGAACACCTCATTTCAATATTAGGCTTCTGCACTGAGCTATGGATAAATGAGTCAAATGATTGCCAGGTGATCGAAAACATCCTTGGATAAATACTTCTACTGTGGACGAATTCTAACGCACACGTTCTTACAATGAATATTATGCCATTGCCTACCAGTACGAAAATTTCATTTTCTTCGAAGAACAAATACAAAAAATATAGATTCCTGAGACAAATGTACGACCACAACTTTCTGAAGGTTTGACCAAATCAAATAAAACTTTCATACAATATTCCTACATACATAGATAATATTACCTACAACAATGTTTCATTGCAACCTGTTTAGTATTTCTGTTTCTAAGAAATATATGTTTTCATAATTCTTTGTTTGTACAAGATTCCCAAAATCTAATTCTTTCCGCTTCTGGAAAACTTTCCCAGAAACTGTATTTCTGAAAAAAAAAACTGTTTAATCGATTTCTCGAAGACGCAGTTGAAAAATTGATCTATATTTTATGAAAATAATTACAGAAGTTGAGCAAATTTTGCGAAAGAAACTTTGGCAGATTTCTTGTTGAATCTCACCATCGCATATTGGATGACATTTTGATAGAATTAGATTCCAAGAAAAGCTCCAGAGATGAATGAAAGATTTATGAAAAAAATATTTGAAGAATTATGAATATTTTCATCAGAAGTAAATAAACTTCATTATAAACTTTTCCGAATTTCAGTAAAAAAAAAATGATGATAAAATGATTTCACTACTACCTCCAACAGTTTCATCAGAAATTCATCTCGCATTTGTTACATAAATAGTTCTGCAATCTACTGAAAAAAAATCTTTTCTTTACCTACTATAAAAGTTCTTGAGCTGTAAATTTCCGATTTATCCTAGATTAACTGATACAGGGGAATACAATGCACTGCCCAATCAACACACGATCGCATATGATGTTGAATAGGATGCTAAAGCTGGGCATGTGTTATCGTATTCCGATCCGCTGAACTCCATCCAAACATTTAATTCTTAACATTTTGGAATAATGGGAAGATATAGGGTGATATAATTAAACTGAAATTTTTAATGAAAATACTTAAGGAACATTGCAATGTTATTATTGAAAAAGTATAATATTTCAGAAATTCATCTATGATCATAGCCACACATTCATTTTTACTTCTTCGTAATACGAGAAAACTGTAGCTAAAGTTCGCATTAGGTAACTTTAGGTAATTTTTGATCCAAACCGTATACTACGTCAGCGAGCTGCTTCCAACGTGATGAAGGTTAATAAAGACAATAACAATAATAGTGTAATAAGCGGCGCAGCCGAAATTTTTTTTTTAAAGATAAGGTTTCTGAGGAAAATATGTCCATTTATTTTGACAGTTAATGTTTTTCAATGTAGTCAGATTAACGAAAATAGTGACTTTAGTGACCAATTTACTGAAAAAAGTGACTTTAGTGACTTTTTCATGCAAATAGTGACTTTTTAGTGACCGACTCAAAAATAGTGACCAAATCACTAAAAAGTGACTCGCTACCAGGCCTGCATTTGGTACAATACTGGGGATAAAAACTCAAAATTTAACCTTATGGACTCTATTTAGCTACTGTAGAATGAAAAACTTTTCGAACATTTTTCTTGCGTGCCGGAGCAAACAGATTTCAGAAAAAGGAAGTTTACTGCTAGGCTCATAAAACCAATAGAAAATAAAGTTATTCCAAACCCGTATGCTTTATTTAATCAGTACTATGTGGTCCTTCAATACATACATTCATTTTGAAAATATGAATCACAGGTGTGAAATATAATTATATTTTCAAAATTTGTATTTTGTATGAGAACTTATTGGACACGGTGTACATACTGTCCTGCAATAAGGGCAACATGCAACACGGAGTCTACAGCCCTTTTTTGAGTTACACAACATTACCAACCATAAAGATTGTAGCTATTTCATTTAGTTAACATTTAATACAATGAAAATAAAATTGAATCAACAATTCTTCACCATAACACTCGGTTCGTGGCTGCAGTCCTTATCCTCGGCCGCGTCCCACATTTGCCTTCAGATTTGTGCTCGAGATGTGGCTTCGTCATATCCTCACCTTAGCTGGAAGTTCCTAGTTGAAGGGAAGTTTAGTAATCCTGGAATATCTCAAAGGTATTTTGGAATGGCTCTGAGTTTCACAGAAGTTCACGGATTTTGGGTGGGTTAGGCTAGGTAACGTAACTTTTTATAGCAAAAATAATGACTACGACGAATGCAGATTTCAAAAAAATAGTTTCATAAAAAAAATATCAACTTTAAATGTTTCAAAGGTACAGAACAATACCTACTAGTCTTTAAAGAATATTAGTAAATATGGTTCGTTAGGTATCATTATTCAGTGTAGCAGGCTAGCATTTCAAGTGTAGATATAAAGTTGTGTGCTGAATGAAAGATTGGATGGTCTAAATTATCACAAATCTATCATGAAGTGACCCTTGAGAGTTAAGAGGCTCATGGATCCTATTTGGTTGTGTAACGTTATCACCTAAAACGAAATCACCTCATGTTACAGTGGCTGTCTTCATCAACTAAGCTCCATAACAGTAAGGATGGCTCATAATATCTCAAAAACATATAAAAACGCTTATTGTTCGTCTAACTACTTCGGTAAATACTGTGGATGTAACACTACTTGTCGTACTGGCAAAAGCTATTACCACAAGTGTAGGCCTGAAGCTATGGTCTCCGAAGTAGTTTGGTTGATCTGGCATAGCTCAAAAATATCTATCTTGGCATGACTCATACAATGCCAGGGAAATTACAGATTACAGTTCATTGTAATAACTAACTACTGTTACTGTCAAGGGTTAGACTTCAGAACAGTTTGAACGACCCTTAATGTCCTCAAGGTTCATGAAAATATATAGTAGATTCCAGGTTGGTTCAGTAACCGCGATTGATTATGCAACGTTACTCGTATATGGCTGCTGTTAAGAGTTTAGACCTGGAGTTCTGAACTTCAAACTAGATTGGCAAACCTGGAATATTCCTAGTGTCTTTAAATGACATTTAAGATTTCAAGAGCTTTACGGAACGCAGCAGATTATGCAATGCTATTTATTATACATGGCGAAAACATATAAAATTATTCTTGTATATTTGAAGGACTTCATTATAGGACAGTTTAGGCAACCCTGAATGTCCCAAAAGTTTATAATAATATCATGTAGACTTGAGGTGGTAACCACAGTTGATTATGCAATGTTGATTTGAGGACTTCATTACTGGACGACCCTAAATGTACCAAAGGTTTCTAATAATATCAAGTAGACTTCAGAACGATCCTAACTGTCCCAAAAGTTTCTAATAATATCAAATAGACAAATAAAAAGAAAATCGCGTTAAGTACTGTTCCTTTGAATTCCACTAAGAATAATCATCATCATCAAATAGACTTCAGATTGGTCCAGTAACCGCTATTGATTATGCAGCGTTACTCAGTATATCATATAGGGCTGCTGTTCCGAGTTAGACATGATTTTCTGAACTCCAAGATAGTTTGGCTGACCTGGAATATTCCTATATAGTGTCTCTAAATGACATTTAAGATTTCAAGAGCTGCACAGATCCCAGCAGATTATGCAATGCTATTATTTTTGGCGAAAACATATAGTTATTCTTATAGATTTAAAGGACTTCATTATAGGACAGTTTGGACGACGCTGAATGTCTCAAAGGTTTATAATGATATCAAGTAGACTTCAGATTGGTTCAGTAACCGCGGCTGTCTACGCAACGTTACCCAGTACAACATATATGGCTACTGTTACGAGTGTAAACCTGAAGATCTAAACTCCAAGGTAGTTTGGCTGACTTGGAATATCCCTATAGTGTCTTTAAATTACATTTTAGATTTCAAGAGCTTCACAGATCCCAGAAGATTATGCAATGCTATTATTTATTGCGAAACACTTAAATTTAGTTCTTCGATTTGAAGGACTTTATTATAGGACAGTTTGGACGACTCTGAATGTCCCAAAGGTTTACAAGAATATTTAGTAGTCTGCAGATTGATTCAGTAACTGTGGTAGAAAGATAACTCAATTTGCAACAACTTTAGCGAAGACGGTGTTCTGTTTTATTGAATATGTGAAATTATACAGCCGTTTGAAGCCCTAAAACGTCAGGAAACCTTTTGAAACCCCTACGAGAACTTAAAAAAAAAACACCCTAAAACATCTAAAACCACTTGAAACGCCTTCAATAACTCCTCTGAAATTCACAACTTCCTGAATTTAACGGAAACCACCCCTAAGCCACCCTGAGATCTCCTTAAACTACCTTAAACCCGTGAAACGTTATAAAATGCCTTGGAGCTCCTCTGAAACTCGGAAATCACTCCTAAACTCCCTTGAAACACCCTGCAATGCATTGCAATGCCTTGGTACGCCTTGAAATTCCCTTTGAAACATCCCCGAAACCCGGTTGGAAGCCCTCTAGAACTACCCAAGTAACCAGCAAGCATTTAAAATAGCATTCCTTCAGCATTATAGTAGCCTTTACGCCAAGGCGTTTAATGCTAATTAGCCGTATATGCGCCTATAGTGCTACCTCACAGCAGGTTTTGGCAAAATAACGGGCTGTCTTAGTGCTATCCCTTCAGGAACGTCGTGACGAAATGTCAAAGAAGCGTAACGCCTCGTCGAGCAAAAAAAAAACAAAAATAGATTGACGTCTGCTTCTCGTTCTCTCAGCCTGCTTCCCCGCTTCATCGTCCTTCCATATTCCAGCCGGTGCTAGGTGGTACTTTTTTGCTGATTTTTGTAGTGATGTAGGTTTGAACTTACGATCCGGAGATTGATTAATCATATCTGCTTCGGATTCTGTTGCTCCTGATCCACGATGCTAAAGCTGTCCCGGTGGCGTGCGTTAATTTAATCGCCAATTTAAAGAATGATTCGATAACAGCTCCAGATTCAACATCCAAAACTTATTTTCATTGAGATATTTCATTGTGGTAGAGCATTACGGTCCCTTTTTTCAAATATCTGTGAAATATGATTGTTTCTTCCCTCTTTCAAACAATCCTATGATCCACCAAAGCATCCACCTATTCGGCACATATTTTCCGACGAAATGATAAATAATTGGTGATTTTTTGATGGACAAGTTCCCAATCCAATCCAGCTGCAGTAATGTTTTCTTTGGTGCTTTTGGATGAGTAGGGAAAAATGAAGAAACAAATAAGATGCACAAATTTGTAAACAGAAGCATAAACTCTGTGTGAGAGAGACAAAATGTGTTGCCAAATGCGTAACATATCTCCCAACCTTTTTGCTCCTAGCATTTAAAGAGCAGTTTAAAAGCATTCTGTATGCTCCCCAGTGAAACCACTTCAAGCAGTTGAAATGCTAATTAACTGCCGAAAGCTTTTGAGCAGCACAGCTTATGCTAACTCAAGGCAGCTATGCATTCGAACTGCTTATGTAGGGCAGCAAGCAGTTTGAATGCATAATACGGGCTGATACACGGCTTATTCAAATGCTTAGTGGTTACCTGGGTACCTTAGACCCTCGGAAACACCTTTGAGACCACGACTGTTACAACATGGGCATAAATGATTGAAAACAGCAATTAGTGGTCAAACCCGGATGTAAGTTTTCAAGTATCTCTCAGCAGGATACAACAATCCAGCTGAACGATTTCAAGCGCCTTTCAAATCCATATGTCTACAAATCGTCAAACATATGTACGTCTTCATACACAGCACATCTTCAACATTTCATACGCTTCTGCTGACAGCAGCACACATACAATCGCACTGTTAACACAATGTAACTATTCGCACCAACAGATAGAGAGAGCGAGAGTTGATAACCACTTACACGCTCCAGTGCGTACGTACATACCTATTCCCAGCCATGTGATTAAGCAGCTAAGAAGCCTCTGCTGTGGAGACTTTCAAGCGCTTCAAAGAACTTAATCTTGACTTAACTGAGGGTTGGTTACGATTCAAACGCCATGGCCAATGTAGTCCACCTCTTTCGTTCCCATGTTCAATTGCTCACGCTTCTGGAGCAGAACCGCCAGCCGGCCAGCAGTGCAGTAATGTGTGGTGTGTATTGCCAATATTATATTTTACAGGTGTTTATTTTCTCACCGCCATACCACCGCCCCCATGATCATCAGTCATCACCATGCGCGGCCCACGACCAGAGACGACGCGACGGTATGATTAGTAAATGAGTTATAAGATTGTCCATCTGTAGTAACTACCGGAGGGTGAGGAGGAGTACGGCTGGGAATCTTCTTGCAATCGTGCGTGTCTTCCTCCGTGTAAACGTACACATGGGGTGGAGGAGGGACGGAGAGGAGTGTGGAAGGCTAATTGATTTAATTATGATGCACGTCACACACCGACCGGCTCGGCTGGTTGGCTGCCTGCCCTATACGTGCTCACACTGAAGGCAAGGCAGGTATTATTTAAGAATGCACTCACTACAGCGTAACCAGCAGCACACGGTGGGAGTCGCAATGTTTTGACACAGAGATGATCGGGTTCGGGTAAATATTACGGCTTGGGGGCAAATTACACTCGTGATCTTTTCGGGGAAGCGGATTTCAGATGCTGATTGATGGGAAACTATCAAGTTTTACTTTTAGATGCATAGGAAATCTATGTCAGTGTTCTAATAATATGGAGTAAACATTAATAAGTCAATAGCTACTATTTTCCGTCCTGAACACCCATGGTGGTGATCTAAACCCTGGGCTATTTCCCGAAATCGCCTTGACCTGTGGCCAGGTCCAATTTCAGTGGACTTCCTTTATTTCTCGATGTCCCAAATTTCTGTAGCTATTGGTTTTTGATTACATCGACGATGATGCACCGCATTGCACCGCAGTTATCTATTGATAAAGACCTACAGCCGTTGAGTGTTCTCCACAGATACACCCCAGGATTCACTGGCTTACAGCAGCAAAGTTTTCATATTTGAGTTGAATATTCGAATTTTATTGCGTCGAGTAATCTGACTGTCTTTCCATACATTACTTAAACTTCCTTTTGATACTCTCGTCGTCTTGATTCATGGAGCTATGTCGATGTTGATACCACCATCATCCACCATTTAGCTACCAAGATATTGGAAGCTCTCAATACTCCCAGCTACCGTAAGCCCGAAAGGGTCGACTGTATTTGTGTCCAACGAGTTAGTTTTGTTAACGTTGATGTTAATGCCTATCACCAAGGAGCTTGCTGTTTTATGAGTATTTCCACAGTTATTTACTGAGAGCATCTTCTGTAAAAGACCATTCTGCAAGATTTGCAAGAAAACTAACAAATAAACAGCAAGCAGTCTCCTAAAGAAATCCCGAAGGAAATCACGTAGCAAATTCTGAAAAAGCTGGAGGAATCGCTGAATGGACTCTTAGAGGAATCCCTGAGTGTACTCGAGGAGAAATCTTTGAAGGACTTCCTGAGGGATCTCCTGCAAGAGGAACTTCAGGAGGAATCACAGAAGAAACTGCTAGAGGGATCCCTAATGGAGCTCCTAGGGAAATCACAAAAGAAATTTCAGTTGGAATCGCTGGATTAACT